>NC_064920.1:288095589-288720589 GCF_023897955.1 Schistocerca gregaria
CACTCGAAATGTCCATAATGTTGTTCAAAGCATTGATACGGTGCTTCCTTATCAATAAAAAATCCATCGTTGTTTCAGAACATGAAGTCCATGAAAGGCTGCAAATGGTCTCCAAGTAGCCGAAAAGAACCACTTCCAGTCAGCGATCTTTTTCACTTTGATAGAGAGCCCAGTCCGTTTCACGTAAACACGGCCCACACCATTATGGAGCCATCATCGGCTTGCACAGTAACTTATTGACGTCTTTGGTCCATGGCTTCGTGGCTTTTGCACCACACTCAAACCATACCATCAGCTGTTACCAACTGAAATCGGGGCTCATCTGATCAGGCCGTGGTTTTCCACTGCTCTATAACTCCAGTCATTGTGGTCATGAGCCTAGGAGAGGCGCTGCTGGCGATGTCGTCTTCTGCTATAGCCCATTAACGCCAAATTTCGCCACATGTTCCTAAGGGATACGTTCGTCGCAAGTCCCACATTATTTTTTGCTGTTATTTCATGTAGTGTTACTTGTTTGTTAGTCTTTTAGCATTGATAACTTCACGGAAACGCCGCTGCTCCCCGCCTTTGGCCACTGCATTGACCGTGTTGTGCGGAAATGTCGGAAACTTGGGTATTCTCGGCAGATTCTTGGCACTGTGAATATCGGGATATGAATTCCATAACGATGCCCGAAATAGAATGTCCCATGCGTTTAGCTCCAACGACCATTCCGTTTTCGAAGTCTGTTAATTCCCGTCGTGCAGCCAAAATTACGTCATATGTAGCAACGTGTACAAATTACAGCTCAGGCAGTGCACTGGCTTTTTATACCTTGCTAACGCGATACTCTGTGTGTATAGCTTTCAAGTAATGGAATCACTGAACTTGTTCCAAAATTTGATCTTGTTTGGTTCCCAGGGAATACCATGGCTTTAGTTCTGTTTACTGGTATCTTAAATAACATTATTTTCTGCAAAGTCTAGAAGGTGGATTGAATGTGTGAATCGGCTTCAGCATTTACCGTTAATACAGTGTCATCGGCATGTAATAGCATGTGAATATATATATATATATATATATATATATATATATATATATATATATTCTTGTGTATGTGGATCACTTCTAGCGCTGTTTCTTTCCATTTTCTGTTGGCATCGGCTGTGTAAATATTAAAAAGATTGGACGATAGTATATTTTTGTCTGAACCCGTCACCGAGCGAGGTGACGCAGTGGTTAGCACACTGGACTCGCATTCGGGATGACGACGGTTCAAACCCGTCTCCGGCCATCCTGATTTAGGTTTTCCGTGATTTCTCTAAATCGCTTCACGCAAACACCGGGAGGATTCCTTCCCCATCCTTCCCTAATCGAGTTTGCGCTCCGTCTCGTTGTCGACGGGACATTTAACACTAATCTCCTCCTCCTCCTCTGAAGCCGTCACTTTCATAGATTTGGTAATGCGCTTGAGAGGGTAGGTAGAGAGACCCTGTGCGAAATTATGGCTAAACGTGAATGCCCAAATCGCAATAAATTACAACATTGGTCTTAGTAATGTTGTACCATCGACTACTATTAAAAATCTCCTGTCTGTGCACTGTACTAGTACAGCTGTGTGAGTAAGGTGTTTATTGAATAACATTAGCCCTGAAGGGCCATGGTTGTGTGCTAGCCCTGTCACTGCTTATTGTATATACATGGTGCTCCATTGATAGTGACCAGGTCAAATATCTCACGAAATAAGCATTAAACGAAAACACTTCAAAGACATAAACTCGTCTAGCTTGAAGGTGGAAACGAGATGGCGCTATGGTTGGCCTGCTAGATGGCGCTGCTATAGGTCATATTCGTGTAGTTCACAAAGGTACATGTATCACATTGGAACAACCGAAATAAAATGTTCGAACGAACCTAGGTTCTGTATTTTAATTTAAAAAACCTACGTGTTACCAAGTGTTCGTCTAAAACTGTGAGCCATATGTTTGTGAATATTACAGCACCATCTATCACAAAGCGAAAAACGCGGTCCATCTAACACATTCATATTTCTTTACGTACTACATCAACATGTAATAAAAAATGGGGATTCCTATTTTTAAAAAACTCATTTGATATCCGTTTGACCGATAGCAGCACCATCTAGCGGGCCAACTATAGCGCCATCTGTTTTCCCCCTTCAAGCTAGACGAGTTTCGTTGTTTGTAGTTTTTTCGTTTGATGCTTATTTCGTGTGATATTTGGCTCGGCCACTATCAACGGGCCAATGATGGGCCATCAACAAGAGTCAGCGTGCGAGCCATTCAACGAAACATCATCGATATGGGCATTTGGAGCCGAACGCCCTCTCGTGTACCCTCGATGACTACACGACACAAAGCCTTACCCCTCGCCTGGGCCCGTCAGCACCGACTTTGGGCTACTGATGGATAGGAAAATGAACGTATGGCGTCGTTTGCCGGGAGGCCCCATACGGGGAAGTTCGGCCGCCAAGTGCAAGTCTTATTTCAGTCGACGCCACACTGGGCGACTCGCACGCCGCTGATAAGGATGAAATGATGATGAGGACAGCATAACACCTAGTCCCCGAGCGGAGAAAATCTCCAATACGGGCGGGAATCGAACCTGAACCCGCTTGCATGTGACGCGAGCACGTTACCGCACAGCTAAGCAGGCGAACTGAACTACTGATGACTGGAAACATGTTGCCTGGTCGCACGATGTTTCATCGAGCGGATGGACGTGTACGGTTATGGGGATAACCTCATGACTCCATGGACACTGTATGTGAGCAGAGGCTGTTCAAGCTCCTGGAGGCTCTGTAATGGTGTGAGGCCTGTGCAGTGGGAGTGATATGGCATCCCTGAGACCTCTAGATACGACTCTGACAGAATTCTGGATCCTGGATCATCCGTGTCCATTTTGCTTTCCGATGACTTGGGCAATTTCAGCGGCGCGGTGCGATACTCCCCACGCCCCGAACTGCTATCGAGACTCTTCTGAGTTTAAACACTTCCCCAGGGATGAACATTATTCAGCATATCTGAGATGCCTTGCTATGTGCTGTTCAGAAGAGGCCTCCATCCCCTCGTGCTCTCAGGGATTTAGGGATAGTCCTGCAGGATTCATAGTGTCAATTCCATCCAGCACTACTTCAGACAATTACAGAGTCCATCACAATGCGAAACATTACGTATGTATTATTTGAAGTTTCCTGAGTGAGCGAGGGTGCAAGTTTCCGTCACTTCCGACAGATAGCGTAGCTGCAGGACAGTTTCAAAGTGGCGTCTGTAGGTAATGTACGTTACAAGCAACGTGCCGTCATTGATTTATTACTGCAGAGAAAGAAACTGTGGGGGACATTGAAAAACGCTTGTGCAAAGTCTATGGAGCACCTACTGTCGACAAAAGTACGTTTGTCACTGGGCACGGAGGGTGATGTCATCAGAAGGCGGTTCAGTAGAGCTCCACGATTTACAGTGGTCGGGGAGGCAATCCACGGTTGTCACACCTGACCCGTACAACGTGCTGATGTCAATCGCGAGAACAGACGCATTACGACTCGGCAGTTGGTGCTGTATATGTCAGTGATGACGTAATTGTAGCAGTAAAGCACTGGCTCTACCACCAGGACCCAGGACAAGGCTTCGTGCCGAGAGGGCATACACGCCATTGTTTCGCACTGTAGAAGGGCTGTTGTATCGATAGCTACGATGCCACAACGTAGGTCCGCTCTGCTAGGTTGGCACTACAAGAGACACGGACGACAGCGCCCTCTAGCCGGTGCTGACGAGGTCTACGAGCTCCACGAATGCTTCAGCCCATTTCATCAGGTGCTGCCAGCCAGGGCACGTCGCTTCAGCATCGTATCTACGTACAAAGTTATGTAATCGTTTATCACCTTGTTTTTGCACCAGTAAACCATTGTCTTGCAGTACCGACTTGTATTACCTTTTCCCGTTCCCACCCACTCGCCGCCTCCCAGGCTAGATACAGAAAGGGCCACAGAACTAGATGGAGGTTACGTGGAAAAATAGGGTGTGTAGATAAAACAACGTTCTTTCGTGTGTGTAATTCTGGTTGTGTTGAATAAAGAATTGTTGAAGAAAAAATGCTGGAAAACCTCGTACTTAACGTCACACGCCGTCATTTTATACGCTACAATTCTGAGCCCTCTAGCGGCAGAGTGCTGCAACTATGTAGACGTGAACAGTAAAGATGTACAAACTTAATAACGTTCGTTTTATTTGAAAAACGTTAAGAGTTTTCACATAAAAATTCAGAGGCATTACTCTTGAGCACGCCCTCGAATACTGGTGACATTATGTTTCGTGTAACACTTGCACTGCGCATGTCGCCTCTATGGAACATTCGCCATCCAGAATAATGTGCTACGGTCGCAGGTTCGAATCCTGCCTCGGGCATGGCTGTGTGTGATGTCCTTAGGTTAGTTAGATTTAAGTAGTTCTAAGTTCTAGGGGACTGATAACCACAGATGTTAAGTCCCATTGTGCTCAGAGCCATTTGAACCATTTGAACCAGAATAATGTACCGGGTTTTGTTAATTGACTACCTGCGCAGGTACTCGATATGACTGTATCTTGCTTAGGAGGCGATGGCGTGATACAGTGTCACACACCCGTCTGAATTCAAGGAAGACGAAATCTGGCGTTTCCACTGTGCCTACTGTTTGCTAGGTATCGTGTATAAATCTGGGAAGCTGCGTGTCACATAGATCTTGTGACGGTACGTCATATATATATAGAAATTTTTATCGGTTGTAAACCGTAGTTCACGTATTTTATGAATATAATTAGTATAAAAGATACAGTTAATGTTCTTGAAACAACTGATATGCAGCGATAATTTAAAAGTAGCATCCTTATTTAAAACATGTCTATGAAAATAAAAAAAAAGGATCGTAAAGAGGTGCGATTGTACGGCTGAGGAGGAAGAACGTACTTTATGGTACTCACAATGTTTTGTTTCGCGATACGGAACACAGCCATTGAGCAGCTACAAATATTTTGTGTAAGTTATTCTGTATTCTGCTGAAATAAACTAATTATTGTTATCACAAAATGAATTTCTTTGTAATAGTTGCCACCCGAAATGCTCGCAGCGGCTAATTATTTTTAATAAGCATTTCTTTCAGTAATTTGCGCTGCGGGACGCTCATCTTCCGATGCAGCCATTACGCGCCGAAGTATTAATTTATTTTTCAAAGTGTTAACAGTAACTGTAAAGCGAGAGATTTCGTTGTAAGAATGTTTCTAAATTGCAACAGATAATTAATTTACCTTAAAGTTCATTTTTAAACTATACAGGTTCCATGAGTTCAGCAAGTTTTATCTTGGCCGCTCCACGGCAACAATCGAAATTCTCTCGAGCCTTTCTTTGCAGTCAATAATAGAAATTAACAACATTACATACAGTTCAGTTAACGACAACTATATTTTAGTCATCACGTTCAAAATCTAAAGCCTGTACATGAATAACAGCGGCCCTTCAAGAACCCGTTTCATATTTACTTATGCACGTAAGTAAAAGTGATAAGAAAAGATAATATCCCTGAGAGAAAGAATCATGCTCTAACAAAAGAAAAAATTCACCTGATAATATATATATACATAACCTAACAACGTGAGGGCCCCCGAAATTTTATGTACCAATATTAAGTACACAGAAATTGACTGAGATATGGTTGTCCGTCTAGAAAGCTATATTTAAAAGAAAATTTTATGTAATCTATTTCTATGCACCACAAAACACAAAACTTGTGCGAGATTCAACCAGTGAAGATACTTGGACATGAAGCTGGCTAGATGCCTACCATTGTCTCGACTGAGATAAAGACAACACCAAGCAACAATAATTAATAAAGGTAATGGTGTATATGCATGCGCTTCTGGGCTGGAAACCAAAGGAAGAAAGGATCCGGTGGCCATGCACTGTGTTTATCTTCTTGAGATAAAATTTGTCAGAAGTGTTTATTCAATTTGTTTTAACGTCAGCGGATAGTAAAACAGATTCATTCACGACTACTGAACAGAAATCAGTGTTAGAATTCTGAGACAGTGATTAGTGTTCTGGATTTGAGGTCACACAATCAGCTGTGTGAATCAAATAAATGCTAGTTGCAGTTGATTGCCAAAGTAATGTTTTAGGAGAAGTAAAAATTTTCACAGTGCAACGGAAATATTACGAGTGCGAAAGTGTAGCTATTAGTTTCGGTAGTAATAGTAGTAGGTACCTTCTTTACTTTACTTGATTTCAGTGTTCTGTATGTGCTTTGTGTAGTTAGTATATTTTGTGTGTGTCATTTTTGGGGGAAAAAAGAACTTGTGTGTACTCGTGTCTTACCAGTCAGGATTAATACTAGTCGAAATGTTGAAGACTCGCAAGGACAAACGGTTAGAGGGGGAAGATTTGTCAGACGAAAATAGAAGAAAATATACAAGAGTTTCCAGTGAGGAACTCACCCACAATGACAGGTTCTCAACTTCCAAAACCGGTAGCTGAGCTACCTGAAATCGACAAAATGTTAAGCACTGGTCGGGATCAAGTTCAACTGAGCAAAGAATTCCACTCGATTACTGGCACAGGGAAGGAGGATGCTACTGCATTGACAGCAAATGTTGTACCTGTACCTGTTCCAAACGACCGATTTTCTAACGGTGTTGATGGCACAATTAGACGTGAGAGACAAGCAACGGGAGCAGGCATTAATTACTCAAGTTAAGCACATTTTAGCGGAAGAACGTCTCGAACGAGAGAAAAAGCAAAGACAAGAACGCCGCGAACTCGAACGCAAGGAACAGGAGCGCGACGCTCAGTTACTGGCAAAAATGAATGAAATGTTTAAACAACGTGGCAAGGCGCTAGTGTCATATTTGTCACAGGAGATCGATGTAGTAAAACATCAAGTGGCTGAGTTGGTAGACCAGAACAAAGGCATTCCGAAACGCGTAACACATTAGACGAACGCGTAGATCAGTTAGACAAGGCACACAGCATCTTAGACAGTCAAATGAAAGATGTAGTTAAATCTGTGAACAAAATTTCAAACAATTTAAGACCCTGCATTAAGAAATTTGTCGCGCAATATGTGGAGCAACTGGAAGTCGAGGCACATTCGACTAACGTGCGCGACACCTAGTATAGAAACAACACTATGGAAAAGTGCCAATAAATGTATGCCGAGTGGAAAAAGCTGACTGCGAGAAAGTGCAACCGTACTCGCCAGTTAATTGTTCAGGCGTTGTCGCCGTGAACGGAGAGGTAGTGCTACCATCTGTAGCGCAAGTAAAGCACGAGGAATCACTATTAAAACACAGGCAGTTCCGGACGTTTAATGATGAGAAAAAGAATGTCCATCCGGTAATGTTTATAAAAACTTTTCGGAATGTACTCCCGGCATCACGGACTGAGCACCAAAACGTTCAGTTTGTGATCTCTTTCATCATAGGCGACGCTGCACTGTGGGCGATGGAAATCGCGGAGCAGTGTCCGTCGTTGTTTGAATTCAAAAGTAAATTTCTTGCCAGATACTGGTCTAGGTCTGTTCAGGAGAGTCTCCGCAAACAAGTGTATAACCCGGAACCATTCAATCCCCGTTCAGGGAACTTGAGACAATATTTTGAAAGATACCTGAACAAAACGAGATACGGGGACGAACCCGCGCCTGCCAGGGACGTTTCAATAATTTTGAAGGGTAAACTACCTATAACGATACGAGAGAAGCTCGTACACGTCCCTGATACGGACTTGGAGTTGTTTGTGGCAACCATAGACTCCCTCGATTTGATACCCTAGGATGCCAGGCAGGGAGATCAGGGGAGTACAAACAACGAACAAGCGAACGGCAAAGGAAAAAGCCAATCAAATAAAAGCCCTCGTAAGGACGGGTATTCGAAGAGTGACGAATATTCGCAATGGGAAAACTTCTCTCAAAAAAGGAAACACTTTGATTAGTGTGCCAATTGTGGATGGTCACTGGCACAGCACTGGATACAATACGTGCCAGCATGGCCAGTCAAACCCGTCTTCACCAAAAGGAGGTGGAAAAAATTACAATCGAAAGAGACGAGGCGAAGGGGGAGGAAACTCCAACTTTAGCAATAAAAATATGAGAACCAACAATGAGCAGTGGCGAAGGGCAGGGCCAGCAAACTGGCAGGCACATCAAAACATGTGGTCAGTTCTTGTGCCTGTTAATCACATCAATGTCATCCCGATGCCGCCGCCTCCACCTCAGCCTCCGAACAATCAGCCACACGTGTACGCACCGCAGTGCACGTCAGCAACTGTGACTGATAATGTTCGAATAACCGGTGTGTCTGATCACGTGTCGGCAGGGAGCGACAGGCCGGCAACCTCTGGCCGACCTCTGTAGGCCCTTCCCAGACGGTCGGCAAGGGGCAGACAGAATGTGGGGCTGAATTTGCTCCACTACAATGACGGATGCGAGATGAAAGATGAACTGACTGTTGATCCGCGACCTGCAGACCAACACGAAATAGAACATGTGCAGGCCGAATTTGTGGCAAAGTTAAATGGGGCCAAAGTAACAATAATATTGCATACAGGGGCGAGAGGTTCTTGTATTAATGAGCAGTCATACAAGTGCGTGGATCGTGTGAAGAAGTTACCGAGCCTGCCAGTAGAAAATTGTAGGATAGTAGGTGACCTTCAGGGCAGGGTGCAGCTAATAAGGAATCAGGTGCAGGCAGAGATTGCCCTGAAAAACGAAGCCATACTGAGCTCATTCCTGGTGGTTAAAAGTCTCACAGTACCTTACATCCTGAGCCTTGACGCGCTTGGGGAACTGAATACAAAAATTGACCTCTCTCGAGCCAGATTCATCTTAACCTATCTAAACCGACAAATTGATCTGGCATTAATGAGGACTCCGGACACGTATGTGAACTACTGCCGGAACGTCAGGGTAATTTTACAGGATCCTGATGCGTTGAATCACAACAACTGTGTTGTAAATCAAGGCAGCAGCGAACGGGAACCCGGTTGGGAATGGGAAAATGCTGTTATTAAGCAAAGTAGCCTGTCACAGCAATCTACACTCCTGGAAATGGAAAAAAGAACGCATTGACACCGGTGTGTCAGACCTACCATACTTGCTCTGGACACTGCGAGAGGTCTGTACAAGCAATGATCACACGCACGGCACAGCGGACACAACAGGAACCGCGGTGTTGGCCGCCGAATGGCGCTAGCTGCGCAGCATTTGTGCACCGACGCCGTCAGTGTCAGCCAGTTTGCCGTGGCATACGGAGCTCCATCGCAGTCTCTAACACTGGTAGCATGCCGCGACAGCGTGGACGTGAACCGTATATGCAGTTGACGGACTTCGAGCGAGGGCGTATAGTGGGCATGCGGGAGACCGGGTGAACGTACCGCCGAATTGCTCAACACGTGGGGCGTGAGGTCTCCACAGTACATCGATGTTGTCGCCAGTGGTCGGCGGAAGGTGCACGTGCCCGTCGACCTGGGACCGGACTGCAGCGAAGCACGGATGCACGCCAAGACCATAGGATACTACGCAGTGCCGTAGGGGACCGCACCGCCGCTTCCCAGCAAATTAGGGACACTGTTGCTCCTGGGGTATCGGCGAGGACCATTCGCAACCGTCTCTATGAAGCTGGGCTACGGTCCCGCACACCGTTAGGCCGTCTTCCGCTCATGCCTCCAGTGGTGTCGCGACAGGCGTGAATGGAGGGACGAATGGAGACGTGTCGTCTTCAGCGATGAGAGTCGCTTCTGCCTTGGTGCCAATGATGGTCGCATGCGTGTTTGGCGCCGTGCAGGTGAGCGCAGCATACGACCGAGGCACAAAGGGCCAACACCCGGCATCATGGTGTGGGGAGCGATCTCCTACACTGGCCGTACACCTCTGGTGATCGTCGAGGGGACACTGAATAGTGCACGGTACATCCAAACCGTCATCAAACCCATCGTTCTACCATTCCTAGACCGGCAAGGGTACTTGCTGTTCCAACAGGACAATGCACGTCCGCATGTATCCCGTGCCACCCAACGTGCTCTAGAAGGTGTAAGTCAAATACCATGGCCAGCAAGATCTCCGGATCTGTCCCCCATTGAGCATGTTTGGGACTGAATGAAGCGTGTCTCACGCGGTCTGCATGTCCAGCACGAACGCTGGTCCAACTGAGGCGCCAGGTGGAAATGGCATGGCAAGCCGTTCCACAGGACTACATCCAGCATCTCTACGATCGTCTCCATGGGAGAATAGCAGCCTGCATTGCTGCGAAAGGTGGATATACACTGTACTAGTGCCGACATTGTGCATGCTCTGTTGCCTGTGTCTATGTGCCTGTGGTTCTGTCAGTGTGATCATGTGATGTATCTGACCCCAGGAATGTGTCAATAAAGTTTCCCCTTCCTGGGACAATGAATTCACGGTGTTCTTATTTCAATTTCCAGGAGTGTAATTAGAGCCAAGTTCTGAACCAACTTGTGCAAGTGTTTTCAGAAAAACCGGGGATAATATAAGAGTATGAGTTCGACATGCAAGTAAAACCTCACCCATCTTTCTGCCGTGCCTCCTATTCAATGCCTCCTATTCAATACCGTGGTCGAAAAGACAAACCGTGGGGAGATAAATTCAGATAATGCTGCGGTGGCAAATAATACATCTATCATCATCACCATATAACTAGCCCTCTGTTAACGGTTACCAAAACAAACGGCAGCGTTCGGCTGGTGTTGGACGCGCGGGATATTAATAATATAGTAATACCTGCTCGGGCCCGGCCAGAAAATATAGAAGAAAAAATACAGAAATTTCAAGGCGTTAAGTACTTAACAAGCCTGGATTGAAAAAGTTCGAACAGGCAGGTCCCGTTAACGCCAAATTCAAGAAAATATACTACGTTTATATTCGGTGGTAGAAGCTATCAATTTGAGTTCTACTGTTGGGGCTGAATATAAGTGCGGGCGTGTTCATTGCAGCTCCCCACCGTGGTAGGACCTGACGTCGAAAAGGTAACGGTGTATGTCGATGACATTCTCATCGCCACAGACACTGGTCTGAGCACATGGAGATTTCGAACCGCGTGCTGGCTAGACTTGCAGCCGTGGGGGTTACTGAAAACCAAGAAGCCGAAAGCGATAGAGGAGATGCCGCACCGCAAGACGTTATTCCTTGGAATGGCCTCCTTTTTTTAGGCGGTTTTTACCGGCGCAGTTGCTAAACAGTGAGGACTTACTAGGTCTGCTTAGAAAGAATCGGCCGTGCAATTTTACGGAAGAATGCAAGAGAGCCTAGGACCAAATTAAACCCGCATTAGTGAATGCAGAAATCCTACACCATCCTGATATGTCACAATATTTCTATGTACCAACAGACGCATCTTTTTGCGGGCTGGGATGTTGTTTATTCCAAGTAGACGACAATGACCAGCAAACAGAAAAGTAATAGGATATGCCAGCCGAGTGTTAAATTCATGTGAGCGGTCCTCTTCTGCAACTGAATTAGAGGCTCTTGCAGTAATTTGGGCCTTGAAGAAATTTTTTTGCCTCGTGATGACTGGGTGTTGTGTGATGTCCTTAGGTTAGTTAGGTTTAAGTAGTTCTAAGTTCTAGGAGACTGATGACCATAGATGTTAAGTCCCATAGCGCTCAGAGCCATTTTTTTGAAGAAATTTCACTACTATGTATATGGGAAAAGAGTCGTAATCTTTTGCGACCACCAGGCGCTCAGATTTGTTCTTACGTGCCGTTTGTTGCACAGGCGACTCACGAGGTGGATTTTAGCTCTACAGGACTATGATTTTGAAATCAGACATGTGAAAGGATCGGACAATGTTGTGGCAGACGCGTTGTCTAGATTACCTCAAGCATTACCAAAATTTGCAGGGCTTGTAGAACAATCTACAGAATTCTAAATCTTGGTATTGGGGGATTCCATCCGGCGGAATAGGCTTAAATATGTGCGTATGTGTCGAGAGATCGCACACATACAGCATGATGATCCGTTGTGGTGTAGAGCAATGGATTCTTTAAGCAATGATCCTTATGGGGAAATTGTCAAATTATGTTGTTGTTATTGTGCTCTTCAGTCCTGAGACTGGTTGGATGGAGCTCTCCATGCTACTCTATGTAATGCAAGCTTCTTCATCTCCCATTACCTACTGCAACCTACATCCTTCTGAATCTGCTTAGTGTGGTCATCTCTTGGTCTCCCTCTATGATTTTTACCCTCCACGCTGCCCTCCAATACTAAATTGGTGATCCCTTGATGCCTCAGAACATGTCCTACCAACAGATCTCTTCTTCTGGTCAAGTTATGCCACAAACTTCTCTTCTCCCCATCCTATTCAATACTTCCTCATTAGTTACGTGATCTACCCACCTAATCTTCAGCATTCTTCTGTAGCACCACATTTCGAAAGGTTCTATTCTCTTCTTGTCCAAACTGTTAATAGTCCATCTTTCACTTCCATACAAGGCTACAATCCATACAAATACTTTCAGAAATGACTTCATGACACTTAAATCTATACTCTATGTTATCAAATTTCTCTTCTTCAGAAACGCTTTCCTTGCCATTGCCAGTCTACGTTTTGTATCCTCTCTACTTCGACCATCATCAGTTATTTTGCTCCCCAAATAGCAAAACTCCTTTACTACATTAACTGTCTCATTTCTTAATCTAATTCCCTCAGCATCACCCGACTTAATTCAAATGGTTCAAATGGCTCTGAGCACTATGGGACTCAACTACTGTGGTCATTAGTACCCTAGAACTTAGAACTACTTAACGCTAACTAACCTAAGGACATCACACACACCCATGCCCGAGGCAGGATTCGAACCTGCGACCGTAGCAGTCGCACGGTTCAGGACTGCGCGCCTAGAACCGCGAGACCACTGCGGCCGGCCAACTTACTTCGACTACATTCTATTATCCACGTTTTGCTATTGTTGATGTTCATCTTATATCCTCCTTTCAAGACATTATCCATTCCGTTCAACTGCTCTTGCAATTCCTTTCCAGTCTCTGACAGAATTACGATGTCATCGGGGAACCTCAACATTTTTATTTCTTCTCCATGGATTTTAACACTTACTCCGAATTTTTCTTTTGTTTCCTTCACTGCTTGTTCTATATACAGATTGAATAACATTGGGGAGAGACTACAACCTTTTCTCACTCCCTTCCCAACAACTGCTTCCCTTTCATGTCCCTCGACTCTTATAACTGCCATCTGGTTTCTGTACAAATTGTAAATAGCCTTTCTCTCCTTGTATTTTACCCCTGCTACCTTCAGAATTTGAAAGAGAGTATTCCAATCAACATTGTCAAAAGCTTTATCTAAGTCTACAAATGCTAGAAACGTAGGTTTGCCCTTCCTTAATCTAGCTTCTAAGATAAGTTGTAGGGTCAGTATTGCCTCACGTGTTCCAGTATTTCTACGGAATCCAAAGTCATCTTCCCCGAGGTCAGCTTCTACCAGTTTTTCCATTCGTCTGTAGAGAATTCGCGTTAGTATTTTGCAGCTGTGACTTACTAAACTGATAGTTCGGTAATTTTCACATCTGTCAACACCTGCTTTCCTTGGGATTGGAATTATTATATTCTTCTTGAAGTCTGAGGGTATTTCGCCTGTCTCATACATCTTGCTCACCAGATGGTAGAGTTTTGTCAGGACTGGCTCTTCCAAGGCCGTCAGTAGTTCCAATGGAATGTTGTCTACTCCCGGGGTCTTGTTTCGACTCAGGTTTTTCAGTGCTCTGTCAAACTCTTCACGCAATATCGTATCTCCCATTTCATCTTCATCTACATCTCCTTCCATTTCCATAATATTGTCAAGTACATCACCCTTGTATAGACCCTCTATATACTCCTTCCAACTTTCTGCTTTCCCTTCTTTGCTTAGTACTGGGTTTCCATCTGAGCTCTTGATGTTCATACAAGTGGTTGTCTTATCTCCAAAGGTCTCTTTAATTTTCCTGTAGGCAGTATCTACCTTACCCCTAGTGAGATAAGCCTCTATATCCTTACATTTGTCCTCTATCCATCACTGCTTAGCCATTTTGCACTTCCTGTCGATCTCATTTTTGAAACTTTGTACTCCTTTTTGCCTGCTTCATTTACTGCATTTTTATATTTTCTCCTTTCATCAATTAAATTCAATATTTCTTCTGTTACCCAAGGATTTCCCCTAGCCCTCGTCTTTTTACCTACTTGAGTCTCTGCTGCCTTCACTACTTCATCCCTCAAAGCAACCCATTCTTCTTCTACCGTATTTCTTTCCCCCATTCCTGTCAATTGCTCCCTTATGCTCTCCCTGAAACTCTGTACAACCTCTGGTTCTTTCAGTTTATCCAGGTCCCATCTCCTCGAATTTCCACCTTTTTGCAGTTTCTTCAGTTTTAATCTGCAGTTCATAACCAATAGATTGTGGTCAGAGTCCACATCTGACCCTGGAAATGTCTTACAATTTAAAACCTGGTTCCTAAATCTCTGTCTTACCATTACATAATCTATTTGAAACCTGTCAGTATCTTCAGGCTTCTTCCATGTATACAGCCTTCTTTCATGATTGTTGAACCTAGTGTTAGCTATGATTAAGTTGTGCTTTGTGCAAAATTCTGCCAGGCGGCCTCATCTTTCATTTCTTAGCCCCAGTCCATATTCACCTACTACGTTGCCTTCTCTCCCTTTTACTACTACCGAATTCCAGTCACCCATTACTATTAAATTTTCGTCACCCTTCACTATCTGAATAATTTCTTTTATTTGATTATACATTTATTCAATTTCTTCGACATCTGCAGAGCTAGTTGGCATATAAACTTGTACTACTGTAGTAGGTGTGGGCTTCGTATCTATCTTGGCCGCAATAATGCATTCAGTACGCAGTTTATAGTAGCTTACCTGCATTCCTATTTTCCTATTCATTATTAAACCTACTCCTGCATTACCCCTATTTGATTTTGTGTTTATAACCCTGTAGTCACCTGACCAAAAGTCTTGTTCCTCCTGCCACCGAGCTTCAATAATGCCCACTATACCTAACTTTAACCTATCCATTTCCCTTTTTAAATTTTCTAACCTACCTGCCCTATTAAGGGATCTGACATTCCACGCTCTGATTCGTAGAACGCAGTTTTCTTTCTCCTGATATGAAATATATATGACACAAAATGATATTTTGTACCACCGAAGGACTGAAACATCTGAAAACTGGTGTGTGTATACTAACACAGTCAGTACAGAATAATATATGTTACACACACGATTCTTGGGGACACTTTGGCGGAAAGAAATGCGCAGACTTATTGTCTAGGTACTGCTACTTCCCAAACTTACACCGTAAAGTGAAGGCTCTAGTGGGAACTTGCCTTATTTGTCAAAAGACAAAACCGCGCACTCATAGCGCGAGACGCGAGCTACACCCAATAGTGCCGACAGCACCAGCATAAATTGTTGCGGTTGATGTGACAGGACCCTTGCCGATAGCAAGAGGCGGGTTAAATTATGTTGTAGCAGCCTTGGACATTTTTTTCAAAACATTTGAAGTTGCATCCTACAAAAACGTCTACCACAAAAGCAATAGTCAGGAAAATGGTACCAGATTACATACCGAACGTCGGAAAGTCGATGACCTTATTAACTGACAATGCTACTAATTTTAAAAGTCGCGACTGGAAAGTGTTTGTTTGGGAACATAACATCAAGCATGTTTGTGTGTCATTGTATAACCCTGTGGAATATTGCTTCTGCGAAGCCAGAGGAATAGACTGCGACTCATTGGCAGAACACTTAGTAGGTGCAACAGATCTTCTAAAGAGACTGCTTACAACACGCTTGCCCGCCCTGTTCTGGAGTATTGCTGTGCGGTGTGGGATCTGCATAAGGTGGGACTGACGGATGACACTGAAAAAGTACAAAGAAGGCGAGCTCGTTTTGTATTATCGCGAAATAGGGGAGATAGTGACACAGACATGACACGTGAAGTGGAGTGGCGATCATTAAAACAAAGGCGTTTTTCGTTGCAACGGGATCTTCTCATGAAATTTCAATCACCAATTATCTCCTCCGATTGCGAAAACATTCTGTTGGCACTTTTCTACATATGGAGAAATGATAATCACGGCCGGCCGCGGTGGTCTCGCGGTTCTAGGCGCGCAGTCCGGAACCGTGCGACTGCTACAGTCGCAGGTTCGAATCCTGCCTCGGGCATGGATGTGTGTGATGTCCTTAGGTTAGTTAGGTTTAAGTAGTTCTAAGTTCTAGGGGACTAATGAGCACAGCAGTTGAGTCCCATAGTACTCAGAGCCATTTGAACCATATTTTCATAATCACGATGAAATCAGGGCTCGCGCAGAAACATTTAAGAACTCGTTTTTCGATTGCCGTTCTAGAGTGGAACGGTAGAGAGACAGGTTGAAGGTGGTTCATTGAGTCCTCTACCATGCACTTTATTGTGAATAGTAGGGCAATCACGTAGATGTAGATGTGAAATGCTAGGATCGTAATGGACCTGTATAGCTCATACCAAATTGTAACAGAAATTTTCTCTGGACTTCCTAATTAGGGGCATTTGGAAGTAAGGTTTGCGTAATTCTCACGAAACACTGTAGCGTAAATTGAGAGAACAGGGTTGATGTGTCCTAATTGATTTTGCTTGACCACAATAGATTCCAGTGACACACGTCACGTGGCGGTTGGTCTTAAGCAGCGAGCTACAGAGAACGGAGAGGTTCCCGAAGGAGGGGGGAGGGACGCGGGAGAGACTGTGATGCCGGTAGTGGCTGTGTGGCAGTGCGGAGTGAACGCGAGCTACGGCTACCAAGAGAGAACTGCGCGCCAGGTGAGGCGCCGTGTTTGGTGACACAGAGTGTGCGGACGCCCTTGTGAGGTGCAGGACATTATGGAGCAGCTTTGTCTGGCAATTAGTATGTTGAGTAGGAACTATAAACTGTGGGATATTGTGCTAGGATTGCGGCTCACTGTAAATGTTATGTAGTGCCTTCGCAGCAGTCGTTGAATTTTGAATTTGCGTCCTTGTGGACATTCGAGGGTTCCAATTGACAGTGATAATTTCACCTTTAGGCTGGATCAAATGGTTAAGGGTACATATAATTCCAAACTTTTGAAAATCAGCATGAAGCGGTTTTGGTACCGACGACATGTTTAGCCTCCAAGTTTAAATTTGAAAAAAATAGTTAGAAGACTTATCTGGTTCCCCGTGTAATTGCACACTGGGCGCGTTGAAGCCGATAACAAACGCACGTTTCGAAGTGTATGCCATTTCAGTTGACTAAAATCATTTCTCTCTTTGTCGTAGAAGCCAGGTTATACTCTGTAAATCGGCTCCAGTGATAGCACGGGATTCTTTGTAACAGCAACCGGCCTTTGGCGTGTTTGACAACTTTTGTACAGGCGATGGGATGATGCATTTTCTGGCTACAATTTGTAATGCGAGTACCGAGTTTTTCGAAATTAATATTTCTAGAAACATTTTTTCTGCTTTTTGTTTCTTAAATTTTGTTGAGACTACTTATCAATGTGTAGAAGTATAGATTAATACCAATACATAGTTCTTATATCTTATTTATTTATTTTCTAAACTTATTACTTAAAGGATGACTAACGCTTAGCTCACAATGTGGTCTACGTATTACTTAAAGGATGATTAACGCTTATCTCACAAGGCATTCTGTGGACGTTTGTGGACGATAAAAATTTTATATCAACAACTTGAATTTCTTGCAGTAAATTCATATTATGGACAGAGGTCCCATGAAAGTTGATTAATCTTAAGATTTCTTATGTGGTTTGATGCTCAAGCATTTAAACGAAATTGTCCTTTTTCATTTAAAAAAGAGTAAAACGTAGACGTCGGCTAATAGTTTTATTTAATAATTTTATCGCCTTTTACGTTATTGTTGATACTACTGTGATTTGGCCGAGTGTTTCCTTTAGACGAATGTTTTTACTAATCTGTATCTTAGGCACCAAGCTTCTTTGTAATAAATGTGTTAATAAATCTAATATCTCGAATGAAGGTTCCACAGCAGTCACCAAAGGAACTTTGTTTCGGACCGACCTCTTCAAGAGGTCTGAAGAACGGAGTAGCCGTTTCATGGGCTTTCAACTATTATTGTTCAGCTGTTATGTTAACAAAAAAAGGAAAAGAAAAATGGGCCAAATGCGAATAGGGCTCGCACACTGAGCGGAGTTTATGTACGAGGATGTAGATAGTTTATCCATTCCGGGAATAAAGAATCTCGATAATTTTTGTCTGTTATCGACATTGATATTGGCTAGATATCGGTCCCAGAAATTCCAAGATTTTCGAGAATGTTTTAATTTCAATAATATAAAGTCATGCAGCGGGCTGGCGACCGTTGTTATAACAGTCAGCATTCAGGCTTACTGCGTCGCAATGGTAAAAGTCAACTATCAGGCAAGGGCGACCTTATTGCGCACATGAAGCGTTTCGGAATTTATCCATCGTCCATCATCAGATATGGCGTTTCAAGTTGTATGTGACATACAACTCGAAACGCCATATGTACGTGCAGTCTGCGAATGTTTGTTTCACATACACCATGAAACGCCATATTTACGTGCAGTAATCTCTCCTAGTTATCTGATGGTGGATAAATTCCAAAACGCAACGCATCATGTGAGCAATAAAGTCATTCCTTGCCTGATGTTTGACTTCTGCCATTGGACTCAGTCAGCCTGAAAGCAGAAATGTTAAGTACTTTAATTTAAAGTTTGACGTTAGATAACAAGTAACAAAAATTTAAACTACAAATTAAGCATTTACAGATTTTCTCCGTGTGCTGTGAAAGCTTGTTTTTTGTGAACAGGAAGTATCCAACAGGTTTGGATGAGTGAGTTGACGAGTATCAATATATGTGACATTAATGGCCATACCCTTTGATTGTTTTGACTTCATTATACCGCCATGGGACCATGTGACATAAATCTCACATAAACTTGATACATCTACACGTTCATGAGATAAATGGATCTTAACATACAGACAGGTACGCACTATGATAACAAAAAAAAAAGATTTTTCATGTGATATAATTACAAATTTACAGCTCCCGAATACTTTTCCTCTGGTTTTACAGTGAAACCTTGCTTCTTGCCAAATTTCATAATTCTAGGCCAAAGGGAAGTACCCTATAGGTTTTGATGAATGTTTTTTTTTACTATTAAAATATCTGACATATATAACTATATCTCCTGACTGCCTTGACGTAGAGGCATCAATGTTTTATCCTACTAACAAACCTTAGACCACAGAATGCGACACAAATATCAACTTGATACGTCTACCAGTTTCTGAGAAAAAGTGTCTTAAACAGTCAGACAGACACACCGACAGACGGACAACGAAGTAATCCTATAAGGGTTTTTACCAACTGAGACACGGAACCCTAAAAAATATCTCGTGCAGGTGATACTAAATAAGATAAGACGGATTAGGGCATGTACAGTCTTCCCGCTAATCAAACAGGGCAGAAAAAAATTTAATATTGGTATGATGTACCCACCACCATTAATGTAGCTTGTGGAATATATATTTAGAGGTAGCTTCTTGCCAGACCTAAATAGGGGAGGACTGTGTGGATTACGCTACAAACTGAAATTTAAAAAAAGTCACCTGTTTTTTGTGTGTCCCCGAGACGACAGTGACATGGGACTTACTAAAAACCACTCCCTGTACACAGGAGTGATTTTGGTCCAGGTTATATTTAAGGCAAAGTCTTACAAACTGTAATAACTGTTGGTGACTGAGATGTTGGTGACTTTTAAAGAAACTCCTTCATTTGAAACTGATGTTAGGTGTGCAGGGATAGTTTCTGGGAGAAGGCTATCAGTTCTGCAGAGTTCCCTCACAACTCGCTGGTGAGACAGACATAGCCGTTTGTAGGAACTATATTTTGTAGTTTGCATTATTTTTTAACAAGTCAAATTGATAGGACCAGAGATACAGACAAAAGCTTGTTCTCTTCAGTCCCAGATGCATAGGTTGCTTCCGTGACAGGGATGTTGTGTTGTAACATATCAGCCTGCTAAATCAACCTGCTTTGCTGGGAAGCCTACAAATCAGGGGCAAGAGATCATTTTTTTTTTTTCCGCCCCAGGTTCTATCCTGGCCTGCGTGGCACATGTGCTGTACGAATATTGTCAGTCTACTTCACTGAACTGTACTGCATGTGCTACGTGTGCCAATGAGCATGGCTGGAGTCAGGCTGAGATGGACAGAGCAAGGGATAGGAGCAAAATGACAAAGAGATGGGAGGAGGTTGTGTGACGTACCTTCTGCATTTCTTGTTTTTATGTTTTCGTTTCCTTCAAAGGCAAACAGAAAAGGTGATGCGGTAGCTCAGCGTAGAGCTTGCGCCTACCGTCATGTATTTTTTATTTTCATGTGTTAAGAAACATAAGATGCTTTTCCTGTTCCTCTGCAAAAGTGACGACTCGCTCTCTGTTAATGAATGAAGGTAGACGCACGTTAATTTAGAGCGTAATCAGCGGTAACCATTTCGGGTTGAGAGAATAAGTAAAATAGTCTGTATTTCTGATATGTGTAGAAGAAGTAACACATTCGTAATTCACCAGTGAAAAGTTGAGTTACTATTACAAGTAGTACTGTAACATATAAAAATTGAAGAAGCGCACCTGTGAACTTCGGAGCTACTACGATTATCCGTTACTAAAGGAATGATGGACACGGTCAAGATTTTGTATATGGATACTGCTATCGGACGTACTATTATTAATTGCTAAGCATAAATTTATAACAAGAGAAAGACTATTTCGTCCATGCAGAACTAATATGATTTTATATGAACCCATTTAAAGGCATAGTCCAGCTTATTGTGCTTGTCCAAGCGCCGAAAAGTTTATCTCATTATTTTCTTATATCTTTATTATTATTATATATTTTTATGATATAGTTGAGATGAGATGCGTGAGGCAGGTGGAAGGTACAGACAGGTAGTTGGCAGGTGGAAAAGGAAGAGGGGGAGGCAACAGAAAGAGAAGGGGCGAGGAGGAAATAGTCAGATGAATGTGGGTTATATATATATATATATATATATATATATATATATATATATATATATATATATATATGGTCAGATAGAAGACATGGATGTAACGCACAGTGAGGAAGGAGAAAGGGGGAATAGGTAGATAGAGGTGGGAGGGCGAGGTGTACAGGCAGAAGGAGGAAGAGGGGGAGACAGGGGAAGGAGGAGGTGCATTTAGTTCATGTGTCGAACAAATACACAGATGAAACTGTGAGGAAAAGGGTACAATATCAATAAAACACACTTTTCACATTCAAACTATCTGACATGTGCCATAATATAGTGTAGCCTTCCATACAGCTAAATTGGAGCTACAGCCACAACCATACCAAACAAATTATATCAAACTACCGATGTATGTGACTAGCAGAACTAAAGTCCATACACTCAAATACTCACCTATATCGTTACCTTGTTCAGAGTGTTTGTTATTATATGTAGAAATGGAGGGAGCCAGTGGAGAAAAATGAAAAAAGCAAACAGTGTAGATCAGAAAACCAATTTATTGTATGATATAATAGAAGAGATTAGATTACACCACATCAAAACTGCTAAAATCTTTGGAGAAAGTGGCAACAAAACGACTGTTCACGTTGGTGTTTAGAATTTATGAGTCTCGCGACGTATCATCTGACTTTTAGAAAAAAAAAACATCATTACACAATTCAGAAGATGGGAAGAGCCGAAACTGCAAAAAGGTGGGAATTTAAAGAGATGAGACCTGTATAAACTGAAAGAACCAGAGGTTTTTACAGATTTCGGGGATAGCATAAGGGAACAATTGACAGAAGTTGGGGGAAAGAAATACGGTAGAAGAAGAATGGGTAGCTTTGAGGGATGAAGTAGTGAAGGCAGCAGAGGATGAAGTAGGTAAAAAGACGAGGGCTAGTGGAAATCCTTGGGTAACAGAAGAAATATTGAATTTAATTGATGAAAGGAGAAAATATAAAAATGCAGTAAATCAAGCACGCAGAAAAGGAATACAAACGTCTCCAAAATGAGATCGACAGGAAGTGCAAAATGGCTAAGAAGGATGGCTAGAGGACAAATGTAAGGATGTAGAGGCTTTTCTCACTAAGGGTAATATAGATACTGCCTACAGGAAAATTAAAGAGACCTTTGCCGAAAAGAGAACCACTTGTATGAATATCAAGAGCTCAGATGGAAACCCAGTTCTAAGCAAAGAAGGGAAAGCAGGAAGGTGGAAGGAGTATATAGAGGGTCTACACAAGGGCGATGTACTTGAGGGCAATATTATGGAAATGGAAGAGGATGTAGATGAAGATGAAATGTGAGATATGATACTGCGTGAAGAGACTGACAGAGCACTGAAAGACCTGAGTCGAAGCAAGACCCTGGGAGGAGACAACATTCCATTAGGTCTACTGACAGACTTGGGAGAGGGTCTACACAAGGGCGATGTACTTGAGGGCAATATTATGGAAATGGAACAGGATGTAGATGAAGATGAAATGGGAGATATGATACTGCGTGAAGAGATTGACCTGAGTCGAAGCAAGACCCTGGGAGGAGACAACATTCCATTAGGTCTACTGACAGCCTTGGGAGAGCCTGTCCTGAGAAAACTCTACCATCTGGTGAGCAAGATATATGAGACAGGCGAAATACCCTCAGACTTCAAGAAGAATATAATAATTCCAATCCCAAAAAAGCAGGTGTTCACAGATGTGAAAATTACCGAACTATCAGTTTAATAAGTCACAGCTGCAAAATGTTAACGCGAAAACTTTACAGACGAATGGAAAAACTGGTAGAAGCCGACCTCGGGGAAGATCAGTTTTGAGTCCGTAGAAATGTTGGAACGCGTGAGGCAATACTGACCCTACGACTTATCTTAGAGAATAGACTAAGGAAAGGCATGTCTACATTTCTAGCATTTGTAGACTTAGATAAAGCTTTTGACAATGTTGACTGGAATACTCTCATTCAAATTCTGAAGATGGCATGGGTAAAATACAGGGACCGAAAGGCTATTTACAGTTTGTACAGAAACCAGTTGGCATTTATAATAGTCGAGGGGCATGAAAGGGAGGCAGTGGTCGGGAAGTGAGTGAGACGGGGTTGTAGTCTATCCCTGATACTATTCAATCTGTATATTGAGCAAGCAGTAAAATAAACAAAAGTAAAGTTCGGAGTAGGTATTAAAATCCATGGAAAAGAAATAAAAACTTTGAGTTTCACCCATAACATTGTAATTCTGTCAGAGACAGCACAGGATCTGGAAGAGCAGCTGAACGGAATGGACAGTGTCTTGAAAGGAGGATATAAGACGAACATCAACAAAAGCAAAACGAGGATAATGGAATGTAGTCGAATTAAGTCGGGTGATGCTCAGGGAAATTAGATTAGGATATGAGACACTTAAAGTAGTAAAGGAGTTTTGCTATTTGGGGAGCAAAATAGCTTATGATGGTCAAAGTAGAGGGGATATAAAATGTAGACTGGCAATGACAAGGAATGAATTTCTGAAGAAGAGGAAGTTGTTAACATCGAGTATAGATTTAAGTACCAGGAAGTCGTTTCTGAAAGTATTTGTATGGAGTGGAGCCATGTATGGAAGTGAGACGTGGACGATAAATAGTTTAGACAAGGATATAATAGAAGCTTTTGAGATGTGGTGCTGAAGATTAGATGGGTAGATCACATAACTAATGAGGAGGTATTGAATAGAATTGGAGAGAAGAGTAGTTTGTGGCACAACGTCACTAGAAAAAGGGATCGGTTGGTAGGACGTTGTGAGGCATCAAGGGATCACCCAGGTTAGTGTTGGAGGGCGGTGTGGAGGGTAAAAATCGTAGAGGGATACCAAGAGATGAATTTACTAAGCAGATTCAGAAGGATGTACACTGCAGTAGGTACTGGCAGATTTGGAAGCTTGCACAGGATAGAGTAGCATGGAGAGCTGCATCAAACCAGTCTCATGACTGGAGACCACAACAACAACATCACCTGAACAAATATATTGATGAAATTTCGTCACTTTACAGTACTTATTTTTGTTGTTGCGATTTTTTTCATCAGTGTACTTTCTAAGCCAGAAGAACCTTCACTCAGTAAGAGTTCCAAGTACAATGTTAAAGTCTCGGAGTGAGCACCAATAAATTAGCCTCAGCCCATAAGCGGCAGCTTGTACTGCTGCATATTCCCAAGAACTATGTACTGAAGTCATGAGAAAATGTCAAATACCAAATGTACAATAGTTAAGTGCCAGCTATGTTTTGACGCAGACAAACACTGGTTCTAGACAGCAATAAAGCCTCCAGTGATGTAAAACGACGTTACTGACTAGGCTGTCGCTGATTTTTTCTACTCTTTCGTATATATTTACCACTTTTGTCAGTCTTCCACGTGGTCGGTAACATTGCTTGGTACACGAAAAGAATAATCTACTTCTGTTTAAGAATAGTGAGTATAGTCAGTCCTACTTACAAGCTAATTTCAGGAAAATCTAAGTCTTTCTACTGATATCATTTTACAGCTTTTCATTCATCAACTAAACTACATTGAGAGTGATCGATGGCTACCATTCAAATGAACCAACGTAAGAGCTGCTGGAGGGATCATCTTGCTTCTGAAGAAAATATTGGAAGATTTCGTCTATATATTTTACAACCAGTAGTAAGTGTTTTTTACTTCAATATTATAGAGAAGCTAACATGCTACCAGCGCTAGCATTGTCTCTCTTGGTTATTTCCTGTTCTTTATACGAGGATCACACACTATTCTTGCATGTATTTCTATTAAATTCTTTCTGCAGAAAAATAAAATGTTCCTCTTACAAAAAAAAAAAAAAAAATGGCTAAGCACTATGGGACTTAAAATCTGAAGTCAATCAGTCTCCTAGACTTAGAACTACTTAAACCTAACTAACCCAAGGACATCACACACATCCATGTCCGAGGCAGGATTCGAACCTGCGACCGTAGCGGTCTCGCGATTCCGGACTGAAGCGCATGGAACCGCTCGGTCACTCTGGCCGGCTTTCCTCTTACCATATTGCATTTATCAGTGAGTAGTGAATGAACTACAGTCCAGAGTAAATCATATTACACAATAATGAATTTACGTCCTACCTCAAAGACACATACGCGCCCCCCCCCCCCCCCCCCATTTCAAGGTACACACACCTCTCCAAGATACACCTCTCCCGCTCGGCAACCCCCTTAAAACTCTTTGCTCGCAGTCTGAGGTCGAAGGCGCCAGGCTCACAGCGGCAACGAACTTCCCATAACTAATTACGCTGGAAACTTAGCCCAGCATTACCTCAAAGAAAACAAACTGAAAATTGTGGCCTCCAGATGAAATATGGCCCATACATTAAACTTAATTAACAAGTAAATATTTTCTAATAGAGGAACATGCCCTGTTGCCACTTGCAGCCATTTTCATGACGATGATTGCTATTATAGCAGGGGGCTACTTAGACAGTAGACATTTGTGTCTTCATCACTTGTACTGTGGTTAAAAGGTTACAAAGTTAAAGGCACTCAGTGAAGCAGCTTTAAAACTTTACCTAAAATGCTCTTCTCGATTGCTCCAGTGTTTTGAGGCCTGATTACCACCATTATATAGATATGCGAAAGGGCAACTAAACCTACAAAGCAGTCAAGAGTGCCTGTCGGATACAACCCATTGGTTGAATTCCATCTATTCTTAAAAGTTGAAAAAATAAGTATAAAATACATAAAAATATTACCTCAGATACGTGAAGATGACTGTTCAACATAATAAAAATGATGAACTAGCCACTGTGCTACTCGCTTAAATCTCTAACCTACGTTTAGAGTCAGGACAAGTCACAATATTGTAAAACACATAGCATATTTGATCTCAAAGTCAAGTACACGAGATGGTAAATTTCTGCTTAAGCTAGCACCTATTCTCTCGTCAAAATACGAAACCGACTCCATTAATACTTTACATGAATCGCACAAATGTGGGTGCTCTGGTCGAAGAAGAAAGCAGAACACAGCTAGCTGTCCGTTATTTCCAGCCACTCTTCTTCCAGCTGACTCTTTCTAAAATGTGTCTCCAGAAAGGTTCCCTGACTAGCCTCTCATCGAGCTCGATGTACATGTATCCATTAGAGTGAAAGCACCATTCTCCTGTATTTGTAGGGGGAGAAGAGAGTAATCTATCACTTAGATCATTTTTTCTGTGTTGCGAATGTCAGTCGAATTTCAAGGAGTAGCTGCTCCAATGACCTCAGGACTCAAAACAATTTTACACTGCTTTTAAGATACGCCATAAGGCATGAAAATTTATTGAGCAGCCAAGGGTGCCCTTCCATGAGGGCGCATTGCTGGATAAAGAAATATGGCTGTATTGTTCATTTGTTATAAATGCCAGTTATAAAATTTAGGACCTAAGGCGACGCTTGGTTCGAGCCTCTCGTAGAACTTCGACATTTGCCGCACACGTTTCTGATGAATGTATGGATATGTTGGTATAGGCGCACGACAGCGACATCTTCAGCTCGCGCGCCAAAACAGATTGAGAGGAGTGTCGGTAAAATGCACTAAACTGAGGATAAAAAAGGTAACAAAAGTTGGAAAACTACTTGCGGAGCTGCACAGAAGCTCGGAACGAAGTATTGTGTCAATATTAAAACATTAACTGCACAGGTAGAGAGTGGTAGAAGGAGCTAAAATAATATAGCAGATAGATGCGGCTGGCTGAGAGGAAGAATAAAACAGGAGGAGCCAGTCACTCTGCAACACACTAAAACCTCCAGGCTAAAAGCTTAGGCCACAGTCCAGACACATTACAAAGCTTCAAAACATTAGTTGGACTCATCTCATCATCACCTAAAATAGAGGACAGATCCCCACCAATATTTGCTTCTCCCATTGCATCACGGTATAAAATGCTTTCTGTTAAAATATAGTGGATAGAGATGTGCACGCCACAACCATCACAGAACGGAGGATCCTCTCGCTGTAGTAAGAAGCTATATTTGAGAGGGCAGTGCACAGTTAGAAGAGGTGTGAGGATCACTTCATCCCTCCTGAGCTACTGGCAAGAGGAATGTCAGTGCCAGGTAGTGGACTTCAGCAACCGCAGATCATTGATCGTCATCGCCAGCCATTCCTCATCCTGTGTAGTGCAGAAACGCTAACGTGTAACGTAACAGGACACTGTGCCACATCCTGTCCTCTGCAGGCCTCCTTGGCAGCCGGGTCGGCCTGTTTGTTTCCCATATCCTTACATGACCTGGCACCCAGCAGAATGATACCTGCTTACCCCACAGTTCGAGCATGAATAATTGGTCATATATCAGCCAGACCGACTTCTTAGCTCGGTACTTGTTCTGTAGCGATTGTATGGCACTAAGAGACTCGGAGCAGATGAGAAACCATTTGCCCTGAGACGACGCCTTTGCGCCAGTGCCTTCAGGATCGTGTAGAGATCTGCTGCAGAAATGGTATACTCGTCAGGAAAGTGAATCCGGGTGACATGATCAAGGAACACGACAGAGCAGCCAAGGGAATTCCCTTGTTTTGAGTAATCAGTGTAAACTACTGTGAAACACCTAAAATGTTAAAACACAGAGATTGGAATGTAAAATCTGACGTACTATCTTTCTTAAAACAGGTCAAGCCCAAAATAAGTCTGAAAGGTGGAAATCTGCTCCAACCTCGACTTAAAACATTAAGACCGTCAATACCAAACTCTAACAGACAATCCATCGTGCGAATCCCGTAGGGTCCCATTGCTCGTTACTGGTCACGAAAAACCCGTGCCAATGGAGGCCGAGTAACGGTATGGTATGCAGGTGTGTACAGAGTGGTGTTTTATATGCGTGGCGCACCGTAAGTAGCCGCCGCCTGATGGTGGTTTACCGGCCTCCACACAGAGGCTGCGTTTGGGGCTATTCTGAAAGCCCCAGTGGCCAACCGAATCGCTCCATGGTGCACCAGCTCCAACATATTTAAATAAGAGGATCTCGCAGAACCATACACCGTGCACCCATAATCGAGACGAGATTGCACAAATACCCTGTAAAACCGCAACAGACAAGTCCTGTCTGCCCCCCATGTACTATGGCTAAGACATTTTAAAATATTTAGGTGCCTTAAGATTCATTTCTTCAGGCCCATAAGATGTAGTAACCATGTAAGCTCAGAACCAAATACGAGGCCCCGAAACCCCCGGGGTGTTTCTTTAAAATTAAGAACAATGTCCCTCGTCCTCATCCTCAACTAAGGAAAGTTTAAAATGGAACGAGAACGGTTAAGAAGACCACACAGACTTCTCATTTGAAAACTTAAAACCACTCTTCTGCGCTCATTCATCCAAACATAGAAGAATCGATCAGAGGCTTGAAACAGAGCAAAACACAGAGAAGTCCCTGGACAGGACTTCTCACTGTGGACATAATGCCATTAATAGCTACGGCAAAGACAGTCACACCTAAAGTGCTCCCTGGATGTACACCGTTCACCTGCTCGAGGCGATCGGAGAGGACGTCAACGACTTTGTATCGAAAGCACCGTTGTGAGAGGAAGGACTGAATGAAAGACAACCACGAAAATCCCTAGAAGGTGGTGCTGGCTCAGTAAAGCCTGTTGTATAACCGACTCCAGTAATGTAAGGCTACCAGAGCGTTACTTCCTAAACCTACACTGAAAGCGACTAAGGAGCTGTCTGGATTCTCTGGCCCAGACGGAACGGCGGTTGACCACTCACTCCAAGATCTTTCCCATGCAGCTAGTGAGAATAACAGTACAGTAACTACTGGGGCATGTACGGTCTTTCCCAGATTTTAAAAGAGGAATTAAAATTGCCTCATTACACAAATATCAAAAGCTTGTAAGGAAGACATCTCTGTTTCGCCTTGCGAGATGCCGCAGATTCCTGTAATGTATTTTGCCGTGACCAGGGTGAGCCGCAGACTATGCAGAATTCAGTCCTACAAGGAAAATCGGCAGTTGCAATTTTAACCAGTAGCTGACCAGAAGTCCAAACTGCTCCTCTCAGCAACCGCTCTATGGCGCTGGAAACCTGCATCCTAGCTGGCGGTTGATGTAACTGAGGCAAAATACATAGTTTGTTGGTTGTGAGAGTACCATTCCCCATTGTAGCAACCATGGACCACCTCCTTCGTCTCCCAGAAATTCTGCTGACGGTCTTCCATACAACAGAACTCTTCGTGGGACGATTAATGATGTTCAGGCACTGTTGCAACGACCTCTTCTTGTTCTCTCAAATAATCTGGCGACACTTCGCCCTCGACACCCGGTAGGCTGCAAGATTACTGCTGATGGCCGGCACTTGAACCGACACAGAGAGGCACACCTAGTCCTGATTAAAGAATGGCATTCGTCACTCCACCAAGGAGTCCTGTGGACTGTGGAATGGATGCTTCAGCGGCACGATGAATCACTTTGGTAATATGGTCCACTCTTTCCTCAGTACTGACACTATGATAAAACTGGGCTATCTGCTGTAAAGTGTCCAGTCTGCTCTACTGAGGATCCAATGCTGTAGTCTCCTTTCGGGTTCCACTCGATCTCGCAGATGAATCCAGATCAAGAAATGATAATTTCCGTGCAAGTTCTGGAAGACTTTCTGTTGAGCACTGCGACCTACGACTAGAGAGCAAAGTGACAGATCTATGCAGAGAGCAAGTCAGCTGCACTGCACAAACGCATGCTCTGTCATGTATGTAGCAAATATGCGCATGATGATACGAGAAGCCTCTCAGTTGCTCTACTCCTGGGGCAGGTAGTTGCAAAGCCCCAAAGCACATTGTTTGCCTTAAAATCACCACAGTGGACGAGGTGGTGGGGTAATTGTGTAAGAGGGTCGTTTAGAATCTCTTCATCGAGCGCATCATGTGGCGGAAGGTAAAGGAAGCATGTCGTCACCGGATGATGCACCTGCAGTGATATGGCAACTGCTTGTAAATTTGTTACAAGTGAGAGAGGCGAGGAGTGGTAGTCGGTACTGACGAAAATACCTACTCCTCCTCTGGCTCTCTCTCCACTCAGGTCCTCCTTTACGTGCACATAGTCTCGGAGCTCAGAGGTATGTTGTTGTTGTGGTCTTCAGTCCTGAGACTGGTTTGATGCAGCTCTCCATGCTACTCTATCCTGTGCAAGCTTCTTCATCTCCCAGTACTTACTGCAACCTACGTCCTTCTGAGTCAGCTTAGTGTATTCATCTCTTGGACTCCCTCTACGATTTGTACCCTCCACGCTGCCCTCCAATGCTAAATTTGTGATCCCTTGATGCCTCAGAACATGTGCTCCCAACCGGTCCCTTCTTCGTGTCAAGTTGTGCCACAAACTCCTCTTCTCCCCAATTCTATTCAGTACCTCCTCATTAGTTTTGTGATCTACCATCTAATCTTCAGCATTCTTCTGTAGCCCCACATTTAGAAAGCTTCTATTCTCTTCTTGCCTAAACTATTTATCGTCCATGTTTCACTTCCATACGTGGCTACACTCCATACAAATACTTTCAGAAACGGCTTCCTGACACTTAAATCAATACTCGATGTTAACAAGTTTCTCTTCTTCAGAAACGCTTTCCTTGCCATTGCCAGTCTACATTTAATATCCTCTCTACTTCGACCATCATCAGTTATTTTGCTCCCCGAATAGCAAAACTCCTTTACTACTTTAAGTGTCTCATTTCCTAATCTAATTCCCTCAGAATCACCAGATTTAATTCGACTACATTCCATTATCCTTGTTTTGCTTTTGTTGATGTTCATCTTATACCCTCCTTTCAAGAGCTGTTATTTGGGAAGCTGCTCTTCCAAGTCCTTTGCTGTCTCTGACAGAATTACAATGTCATCGGCAAACCTCAAAGTTTTTATTTTCTTTTGTTTCCCTTCTTTACTCAGAGGTATACGAGTATTGAAATCAGTCTAATGGAGATACAGACACCATGGTCTACCTTGAGATGGTAAACGAAGTTCCTCGACATGCGTTTAAAACCCTGCAAGTTCCAGCGAAGTATGGGTGTCATCTGTCACAGGAGCAGCCCTTCATCCTGTCTCTGCGCCAGGGTGCGGAGACAGCAGCGGATGGAGCGTCAGTGGTGGGGCGGGACGGGTACCCCACACATACCTCTACTCTGCAGCTGTTTTTGGAGTAGATGTGTTTTTAGAAATCAAACGTTTTAGTAACCAACTACGCCAACATCAACACTTAGGTTGGGTAAACTGCAGACATTCGATCGACATCTAATCCAGTGCTTCGCTAGGATCTGTGTACATCGTAACCTGGATTTTCACTTAATAATCATTGGATCCTGTGTCGTGCGTCGAAACCTTCCGAAAAGTTTTGACATTTTTCGACGTTGCGCCTCTCTGGTGGAATCGCTGGTTCTTAAGAATGCTTTTGCCAGAGAGGAATGTGCTGGGAACTGGGTCCACGAGGCCGAGACAGGAAGTCCAGAGTCAACAGTGGCACGAGTAAGCTGGCGAGCGGGGCCCTGTGCTGACAGCAGTCTGTGTATGTGCTGGTAAACGACTTGGTCGCACCTGGAGTGATAGCGCGGCCTAGCTAAAATCGAGAGCTGTTCTTTGGGAAGCTGTAGTTTGGAAAGGATCTCCGCTTTTTGCATGCAAGAGCATTTCGCTTGCACACTTGTGGTGTTGCCCGTACGGAATAGGCGGGTAAAGCAACGGTTGGATTTCTGTACTTCTGTCACTATCCTACCGCTGCGTACCGTTGATGCACCCTGATTGCATTTACACACCATTAGTGGCTAACTCTACGTGATGCTGAGTAACTTTATCATTGAGTACTTGACTACCTGTGTGTTTTAATTGTTCGTCTTGCGAAATTCTAACTGAGTCTGCCCTTTAGGGACGTCATTAGTTCCACTGGTCACTTATATGTTCTAAATGTTCATATTACAAGGTTTTCACTGACTTTGCCCTAGTGGGAGCCATTACTTTGTATGCACGTGTCGAACCAGTGATAACTCATATATGTTTCAGATCTTATCACGCCAATTTGATCATATGCATAACGTATTTCCAGGAGGTGTGCACAAGACTGACGTGTAAAGTACAATAGGATTGCAAGATTACCGATCTGCAAGTCCACTGAGGTAGCAGCGGATGAATTCTAAGGCTGCACACTTGCTCTTGAGTAGAGCAAGTACCTTTTGTAATTGAACAGTTTGCTTCTCTTAATTTGGCGTTCGTCTGAAAGAGCTTTCTACCAAAACTTGTTTTTGAAATTAGCCCTGCACAGCAAACGAGCAAATTTTAATTTGTGGCACAGAAAAACTTGGCGTGTACAAAACTGTTGTTAAGGGGGTCCCGCTGTATTTTGTTGTTATGTATTTTAAGTACTTTTACTAAATTGGTTTTATCTGAATATTTCTTTTAGGTTTGAACTGTTGTCAGTTTGTCGTAATAAAATTGTTTAAGTGTTAGTGCCTGCAATTTTTAGCATTGGGGATTGTAAATTTTTTATCACAAGTAGTTATCGAACTGATGTCGTAATTGCTTTGGGCTCAAATTAGACACTATTGAATCACCTGTATTTTACTTTTGATGTGGGACCATAGTAAATATTGCCAGAATGAGATTTTCACTCCGCAGCGGAGTGTGCGCTGATACGAAACTTCCTGGCAGATTAAAACTGTGTGCCGGACCGAGTCTCGAATTCTGCCTGGTCCCGAGTTCGAGTCTCGGTCCGGCACACGGTTTTAATCTGCCAGGAAGTGTCATAGTAAATATTGTTAATTAAGAGTAAACCTCATAATAGCCCGCCCGGCTAGGCGCGCGGTCTAACGCGCTGCTTCCCGAGCGGGAAGGCGTGCCGGTCCCCGGCACGAATCCGCCTGGCGGATTAATGTCGAGGTCCGGTGTGTCGGGCAGCCTGTGAATGGTTCTTAAGGCAGTTTCCATCCACCTCGGCGAATGCGGGCTGGTTCCTCTCAGTCCGCCTCAGTTCCACTACGTCGGCGACTGCTGCGCAAAAGCCGGCCGGCGTGGCCGAGCGGTTCTAGGCGCTTCAGTCAGGAACCGCGCCACCGCTACGGTCGCAGGTTCGAATCCTGCCTCGTGCATGGATGTGTATGATGTCAGTGCTCAGAGGTAGTTGAACTTTTTTTTTTTGTTTTTCTGCTCGATAAGGCTGAACCGCAAAGTAACCCTGGGTTCGGTATGGCTGGCGGTGGGGTGAGTGGACTGCTGTGGCCTGTTGTGCGGTTGTGAACCACTGAGGGCTACGGTGGGACGAAGCCTCTCCGTCGTTTCTATGTCCCCAGTTTAATAGTCAATACACACACGAGCCTTATAATCACCACGCTCTAAAAATAAGACAAAAATAGAAGTAATATGACAATATGTTTTTAATAGTTGTTGAATAAGAACTGTTTGTTAATAAGGACGCCTCAATTGATCTTAGGCTGTCAACTTACCACTCCTTCACATCTCCCACCACAACAGATCTAAAGCAGCAAAACAGACACTATCGACTACACCATCAGATTGGTGCACATTGTCTGCCTAGTTTCACATAAATCTTTTTACTTTTATTCACTTTATCTGCTTTCATCAGGTGATTCAAGTTTTTGCATATTATTTTGCATCTAGCGCCTCGAGTGCGGCGGCGACTGTGGCTTAAGGGTGAGGAAGCAAAGGAGCAGGAAGGCTGCAGCCGGATGTGTCTAAGATCAGGAAATCGCCTTGTCACTCTCTTAAGGCAAGGGGATAATCAGTTAGTAACAGACATTGCTGACAAAGTTGGTGCTTTCAAACATAAATTAATGCTCTGGGGAAACCAGCTTTAAGTTCATGAGATGGACACCAGACAAGGCTGTTTAAGTAATTGAAACATTTAAACACGATTTCTTAAAGAGATTCCACCTATAAGATTCCACCTACACGATTTCAAAGCTATACGTCGCTGTTCTGATCTGCATTGCATAGGAGTCAATCGGAAAGGCTGAAATGTGGGTAAATAGCGGGTGTGACGAGCTATCCACTGTGTGGTACGTCCAAGGTGGCGTTGGGAAGAATTCTGGTGAAACCTGAGGCCAATACGATATCACTAACCCGCCTGAGAAGTGACATGAATTTCTAAGCTCTGACCTGCTTTTTCCTATGTGTAGAGTCCTTGCTGTCTGAAGCTTTGCTAACCTCGACGGTGGTGTTACAGGGTGCCACGTTTTCGCTTCGTTGCAGAGGAAGGTTTGAAGGATTTATGAACAAAATTTGAAACAGAATATTGGAATCGGTGGGTTCAGGAGGGTAATACGGAACGCCGTGCTGGGTCCCAAAGGCCTCGTATCACTAGCGGTCGAGATGACAGGCATCTTATCCGCATCGCTGTAACGGATCGTGCAGCCACGTCTCGATCGCTGACTCAACAGATGGCGACGTTTGCAAGACAACAACCATCTGCACGAACAGTTCGACGACGTTTGCAGCAGCATGCACTATCAGCTCGGAGGCCATGGCTGCGGTTACCCTTGACGCTCCATCACAGACAGGAGCGCCTGCGATGGTGTACTCAAGGACGAACCTGGGTGCATGAATGGCAAAACGCTATTTTTTCGGATGAATACAGGTTCTGCTTACAGCATCATGATGGTTGCATCCGTGTTTGGCGATATCGCAGTGTACGCACTTAGAAGCGTGTATTCGTCATCACCATACTGGTGTATCACACGGCATGATGGTATGAGGTGCCATTGGTTACACTTCTCGCTCACCTCTTGTTCGCATTGACGGCACTTTGAACAGTGGACGTTACATTTCAGATGTGTTATGACCCGTGGCTCTACCCTTCATTCGATCCCTGCGAAACCATGCATTTCATCAGGATAATGCACGACTGCAAGTTGCAAGTCCTGTATGGGCCTTTCTGGATACAGAAAATGTTCGACTGCTGCCCTGGCCAGCACATTCTCCAGATCTCTCACCAATTGAAAATGTCTGGTCAATGGTGGCCGAGCAACTGGCTCGTCACAATACGTCAGCCACTACTTTTGATAGCTGCATGGGCAGCTGTACTTGTACACGCCATCCAAGCTCTGTTTGACTCAACGCCCAGGCGCATCAAGACCGTTATTACGGCCAGAGGTGGTTGTTCTGGGTACTGATTTGTCAGGATCTATGCACCCAAATTGATGAAAATGTAACCACATATCAGCTCCAGCATAATATATTTATCCAATGAATACCGGTTTATCATCTGCATTTCTTCTTGGTGTAGCAGTTTTAATCACCAGTAGTGTATGTTATAAATGGCAGGTTAACGAAGAAGAAAAAAATATATCTAACATAAGGAAATTATAGCATATCGTACGATGTTGAAATTGCGTAATTTGTTAACATTTCAAAGTGGCTGACGCACATTGTTACGAGAAACGTCTAGCAATCAAGTAAATGGAAAAAACACAAACACAAACATGAAACTAGGTAAATCATCTAGTCGTTTGTGCTGTATAGGAGCAGCGATATCTAACTACTTTCCATAGACATCTAAAAATTGTCAGGTAACATGTCATAAGTAGCGAATGCATAGCACACTAGCATAGAAAAGGGGCATGTAAGAAGACGTACCTTCTCGGTCGACGAGGAAGCATTTGTAACTTTCCTCGTTTCACGTCCTTCTCTGACAATCCGCTTTATAGCATACCTTCCCTATCTAACTACTTAAACTCTGATTTCGGATTCATAGACTCTAGAAAGTGTCTATACGTAATGTCGCTTCGTAGCAACATCATTTAGTTGAAGTGTTTTTGACATTACAAATAATCTTTACGTGAAATTTTTGTATTGGGTGTTTCATTTATAGCATTTTTCGAGTGATATATTCCATTTTATTCACTCTGGTACTCTGTGCATATTGTCCCCTATAATACACTCCTGGAAATTGAAATAAGAACTCCATGAATTCATTGTCTCAGGATGGGGAAACTTTATTGACACATTCCTGGGGTCAGATACATCACATGATCACACTGACAGAACCACAGGCACATAGACACAGGCAACAGAGTATGCACAATGTCGGCACTAGTACAGTGTATATCCACCTTTCGCAGCAATTCAGGCTGCTATTCTCCCATGGACACGATCGTAGAGATGCTGGATGTAGTCCTGTGGAACGGCTTGCCATGCCATTTCCACCTGGCGCCTCAGTTGGATCAGCGTTCGTGCTGGACGTGCAGACCGCGTGAGACGACGCTTCATCCAGTCCCAAACAGGCTCAATGGGGGACAGATCCGGAGATCTTGCTGGCCAGGGTAGTTGACTTACACCTTCTACAGCACATTGGGTGGCACGCGATACATGCGGACGTGCATTGTCCTGTTGGAACAGCAAGTTCCCTTGCCGGTCTAGGAATGGTAGAACGATGGGTTCGATGACGGTTTGGACGTACCGTGCACTATTCAGTGTCCCCTCGACGATCACCAGAGGTGTACAGCCAGTGTAGGAGATCGCTCCCCACACCAGGATGCCGGGTGTTGGCCCTGTGTGCCTCGGTCGTATGCAGTCCTGATTGTGGCGCTCACCTGCACGGCGCCAAACACGCATACGACCATCATTGGCACCAAGGCAGAAGCGACTCTCATCGCTGAAGACGACACGTCTCCAATCGTCCCTCCATTCACGCCTGTCGCGACACCACTGGAGGCGGGCTGCACGATGTTGGGCCGTGAGCGGAAGACGGCCTAACGGTGTGCGGGACCGTAGTCCATCTTCATGGAGACGGTTGCGAATGGTCCTCGCCGATACCCCAGGAGCAACAGTGTCCCTAATTTGCTGGGAAGTGGTGGTGCGGTCCCCTACGGCACTGCGTAGGATCCTACGGTCTTGGCGTGCATCCGTGCGTCGCTGCGGTCCGGTCCCAGGTCGACGGGCACGTGTACCTTCCGCCGACCACTGGCGACAACATCGATGTAGTGTGGAGACCTCACGCCCCACGTGTTGAGCAATTCGGCGGTACGTCCACCCGGCCTCCCGCATGCCCACTATACGCCCTCGCTCAAAGTCCGTCAACTGCACATACGGTTCATGTCCACGCTGTCGCGGCATGCTACCAGTGTTAAAGACTGCGATGGAGCTCCGTATGCCACGGCAAACTGGCTGACACTGACGGCGGCGGTGCACAAATGCTGCGCAGCTAGCGCCCTTCGACGGCCAACACCGCGGTTCCTGGTGTGTCCGCTGTGCCGTGCGTGTGATCATTGCTTGTATAGCCCTCTCGCAGTGTCCAGAGCAAGTATGGTGGGTCTGACACACCGGTGTCAATGTGTTCTTTTTTCCATTTCCAGGAGTGTAGATTAACTGTTTCCAATTTACCTTAGAGTTGCCTGTTCATTTTACATTGGCAGTACTGTTAGATGCCTTACATTTATGGCGATAACTATCACGTTGTAGCGACAATGACTTAATTATTTTTTTAACATCATGTCTTAGCTTTATTTATTTATTTATTGACGTCGACTAGCAGTCAGTGGATGACGAGTTCTGCTGCCAACTGACAGGTCATCCTTCGGGTTTTGATTGCTTTCTCAAAGGGATGTAGTGATATGGGTTTGCACGCAATCTGTGTGTTGCTTCAATTTTGAGACAGACCTTCTGGCTTCATGACCTTCAGTTATAGTATGACCATTGTATGTGATACCATTGTTTGTACCACATGAATTTGTGTAATGTCCAGTGTAGGCTTCTCTAATTACTACAGTGTTGTATTTTCTTCTGTATTTCGTATTATTATGTTAGTGATGCTTTTTGTTCTAATTATTTTTGTGGCTATAGTGAATGGGAAGATAATAGTTCACAATCGTTGCGTGTCATGCATTCCATTTTACAGTCTTGATATTTATTATCTCTCTTTTCATACTTTTTTTCTAATGCATTTGTATGGTACATTTATTTTAAGTAATAACAACTGATGTTGAAGAGCAGATCCGCTTTCTTTTATAAACTTGATGATTTTGTCGATTTGTACAGAGGTCTGAAGATGGTACCAAGGGGGCACTGCTTTGGTAGCTAAATAAACTTGTTAAAAAAATTACGCAGCTTGTACCAGTTTTCCTCAGATTTTCTTTATGGTCTGATGTGAAATCGAAGGAATGTGAAGACTTTGATGTAAAAAGGTAACAACTGAATCTTAAGTACCTCTTTCTAACTGAATAATAGGATACATTAAACCACGTTTCTGGCCTCCCCATCATCAATCAGACTGCTGTTTATGAATCTCAATGAATTGTATGTAAATGGAAGTCATAACTATACATTCTTTTCTTAGAAAGTAACGCCACAGGCACGAGTAGATTAAGATATGACTCACGCTTTGGTAACTCATTGTGAAAGTTAGCGGCCATGTAGCTCTGATCGAGAGCATCAAGCATTATATTGTTCCTTAGATCTCTCGAGACCCACGAAGACTAAAAGCTACTTCTCTCCTATGTACAGCAATATCACAGAAGAGGAAATGTTTACTGTAAGTACAACAAGTGAGTGAGTTTTTGGCGCCCTGAATCACAGTTTTTCCTAAAAATTAACCATTTAACTTTAAATGTGTAAAATTGCAGGTGAGTTTATGTTACGCTATGACCATAAACAAAGCACAGTGTCAGACAATGCTCGTTGTTTGTGTGGACCATAGTGTCAGTTGCTTTTCACATGTGGCTCTCTCCCGTGTTAGTGAAGCAAACAAGCTCTTTGTTCTTGTCACCAATCATACTACTTCAAACTTTGTATGTGTAGAAGTTTTATAAGTCAAAAATAAATTCCACCTATATTAAGTTCCTGGTACAAATATAAATAAATATCTGGCGACAATGGATTGCACAGCCAGTACACTGCTGGCCATAAAAATTGCTACACCATGAAGATGACGTGCTACAGACGCGAAATTTAACCAACAGGAAGAAGATGCTGTGATATGCAAATGATTAGCTTTTTGGAGCATTCGCACAACGTTGGCGCCGGTGGCGACACCTACAACGTGCTGACGTGAGGAAAGTTTCCAACCGATTTCTCATACACAAACAGCAGTTGACTGGCGTTGCCTGGTGAAACGTTGTTGCGATGCCTCGTAAAGGAGGAGAAATGCGTACCATCACGTTTCCGACTTAGATAGATGTCGGATTGTAGCCAATCGTGATTGCGACATAGCTGCTCGCGTTGATCGACATCCAATAACTGTTACCAGTTTATGGAAGTAGTGGGTTCAGGAGAGTACTACGGAACGCCGTGCTGGGTCCCAAAGGCCTCATATCACTAGTAGTCGAGATGACAAGCACCTTATCCGCATGGCTGTAAAGGATCGTGCAGCCACGTCTCGATCCCTGAGTCAACAGATGGGGACGTTTGCAAGACAACAACTATCTGCACGAACAGTTCGACGACGTTTGCAGCAGCATGGACTATCAGCTCGGAGACCATGGCTGCGGTTACCCTTGACGCTGCATCACAGACAGGAGCGCCTGCGGTGCTGCACGAATGCCAAAACCTCATTTATTCGGATGAATCCAGGTTCGGGGTGTTTACAGCATGATGGTCGCATCCTTGTGTGGTGACATCGCGGTGAACGCACATTGGAAGCTTGTATTCATCATCGCCATACTGGCGTATCACCCGGCGTGATGGTATGGGGTGGTATTGGTTACACGTCACGGTCACCTATTGTTCACACTGACAGCACTTTGAGCAGTGGACGTTACGTTTCAGATGTGTTACGATCCGCCGGCCGGAGTGGCCGTGCGGTTCTAGGCGCAACAGTCTGGAATCCTGCCTCGGGCATGGATGTGTGTGATGTATTTGGGTTTAATTAGATCTAAGTTCTAGGCGACTGATGACCACAGAAGATAAGTCCTATGTGCTCAGAGCCATTTGTTACGTCCCGTGGTTCTACCCTTCATTCGATCCCTGAGAAACCCTACTTTCAGCAGGATAATGCACGACCACATGTTGCAGGTCCTGTTCGGGTCTTTCTGGATACAGAAACTGTTCGACTGCTGCCCTGGTCCGCACAGTCTCCAGATCTCTCACCAATTGAAAAGTCTGGTGAATGGTGGCCGAGCAACTGCCTCGTCACAATACGCCAGTCACTACTCTTGATGAAACGTAGTACCGTGTTGAAGCTGCATGGGCAGCTGTATCTGTCCACACCATCCAAGTTGTGCTTGACTTAATGCCCAGGGGTATCAAGGCTATTATTACGGCCAGAGGTGGTTGTTCTGGGTACTGATTTCTCAGGATCTATGTACCCAAATTGCGTGAAAATGTACTAACATGTTAGTTATAGTAAAATATATTTGTCCAATGAATTCCCTTTTATCATCGGCACTTCTTCTTGGTGTACCAATTTTAATTACCAATAGTGTAGTTAAATAGAGCTGTGTGTTCACAATACGCAAAAAATTCGCTCGGAAGAAACAGAAAAATTCAGGCATTAAAAAGTGTGCATTACTGCAATTTTTCACGTTTAGATCTACGGGGTATTGAAGTTAGGAAGAATATTTATGAAGGGACAAGCCATATAAATTATTTACTTATGAATTCGTAGTATTCAAAGTGAGCGACGGAATTTTCTTCAACAAGTGATACCAATTACATGATTTAGGTTAAGTTTTGGTCAAAGACGTGAGAGGGCGAAGCACTGGGCATCAAAAGACCAGCCTGAGGCCTAGTTTTCTAAATGCATATTTAATTGCATGAAATTATGTGGGGTAGTTAAAAAACCTTTATCAATGGTTTGAGGAGAAATTTAAATACGCGACGAGCTGATGGTATTATTTTTCAAAATGAAATGTTAAAAAGTTAATCTTTCCAAGCCCTAGGTATTTTTCACACAAAAAACTGCATTACTTTAAAAATGTCTTCCTTCAATCAAGAACTAAATTTGGGAGACTAATAAGGCAAATGGGGTGTCAAGAAGATCATGCTTTCTGCATAAAATGTGTAGAGAAATGAAAAGAATGGTCAAATGTTTTGTACAAGTAAGAAATAAAATAGACTGGAGAAACATTTGACGCGTTTCTCTTCGGGTTTCGAAATCTCGTCCAGTAAACTAAGTGCCAATTTACAGTTTCAAGTTCACAGTTAGGATCTCAGTGTTTCAAAGGGTATTGGCATATATACACTCTTGGAAAATGAAAGAAGAACACCGTGAATTCATTGTCCCAGGAAGGGGAAACCTTATTGACACATTCCTGGGGTCAGATAGATCACATGTTCACACTGACAGAACCCCAGGCACATAGACACAGGCAACAGAGCATGCACAATGTCGGCACTAGTACAGTGTATATCCACCTTTCGCAGCAATGCAGGCTGCTATTCTCCCATGGAGACGTTCGTAGAGATGCTGGATGTAGTCCTGTGGAACGGCTTGCCATGCCATTTCCACCTGGCGCCTCAGTTGGACCAGCGTTCGTGCTGGACGTGCAGACCGCGTGAGACGACGCTTCATCCAGGTCCAAACATGCTCAATGGGGGACAGATCCGGAGATCTTGCTGGTCAGGGTAGTTGACTTACACCTTCTAGAGCACGTTGGGTGGCACGCGATACATGCGGACGTGCATTGTCCTGTTGGAACAGCAAGTTCCCTTGCCGGTCTAGGAATGGTAGAACGATGGGTTCGATGACGGTTTGGATGTACCGTGCACTATTCAGTGTTCCCTCGACGATCACCAGAGGTGTACGGCCAGTGTAGGAGATAGCTCACCACACCATGATGCCGGGTGTTGGCCCTGTGTGCCTCGGTCGTATGCAGTCCTGATTGTGGCGCTCACCTGCACGGCGCCAAACACGCATACGACCATCATTGGCACCAAGGCAGAAGCGACTCTCATCGCTGAAGACGACACGTCTCCATTCGTCCCTCCATTCACGCCTGTCGCGACACCACTGGAGGCGGGCTGCACGATGTTGGGGCGTGAGCGGAAGACGGCCTAACGGTGTGCGGGACCGTAGCCCAGCTTCATGGAGACGGTTGCGAATGGTCCTCGCCGATACCCCAGAAGCAACAGTGTCCCTAATTTGCTGGGAAGTGGCGGTGCGTTCCCCTACGGCACTGCGTAGGATCCTACGGTCTTGGCGTGCATCCGTGCGTCGCTGCGGTCCGGTCCCAGGTCGACGGGCACGTGCACCTTCCGCCGACCACTGGCGACAACATCGATGTACTGTGGAGATCTCACGCCCCACGTGCTGAGCAATTCGGCGGTACGTCCTCCTGGCCTCCCGCATGCCCACTATACGCCCTCGCTCAAAGTCCGTCAACTGCCCATACTGTTCACGCTGTCGCGGCATACTACCAGTGTTAAACACTGCGATGGAGCTCCGTATGCCACAGCAAACTGGCTGACACTGACGGCGGCGGTGCACAAATGCTGCGCAGCTAGCGCCCTTCGACGGCCAACACCGCGGTTCCTGGTGTGTCCGCTGTGCCGTGCGTGTGATCATTGCTGGTACAGCCCTCTCGCAGTGTCCAGAGCAAGTATGGTGGGTCTGACACACCGGTGTCAATGTGTTCTTTTTTCCATTTCCAGGAGTGTATGTTTAGTGGATTACGTAGATCGTCCAGTCTACCCGCTGTGCCGCCTTCACATATTTGTATTATATATGCCTCAATGTGTATAAAAGTTCCAATAAGTTATTAGTCTCGAATATTTTCCAATAGATAATTCTTCTAACATCCTATAAGGGAACGTGCATTCTGAACTGGCTTCTCACCTGCTATACATTATTTCGAGTATTATTCAAAGTCATGCCAAACGCTACTGTAATCTTTTCTTTTCTTTCTTTGTTTTAGGAAATACGTTTTACAAAACATTTGACCATTTCTTTCAAATTTTTTTGTAGTCAAGTAATTCCTTTATCGGCACGTTAATACTCTTTTTATTTGTTAGCAGTGAATGTATATGCGTAACATTACTGCTGTAAAGAACCATGAAGACAATAAAGGTAATTTTATTGGTAGCACTGATCGACTTACTGAAGTGGATCTGTGGTAGACGTTAATGCCGTTAGTCATCCAAGTGGAATTATATTTTTTTAATTGTAATAAAAATTAAATAAAATTAATTAAATTATTACTAAATATTACTGAGTATGCCTATGAAGGTACATTTTTGCAGAATATAGTACGATTGCGTTATTAAAATGTTCTGTGCTTATTCATGTTTTTTGTCATCAGACTTCGCTTATATTTTAATTGGAGCTGCAGGCGGTGGACTCCGGGAACACCGGCGCTTGTGATCAAGAAAATCCGCCATATAAATGTTCTTTCCTTCAATTCAATAAATAAAAATACTTGATACTATAGTTCATTGCAATACATTCACTCACACATGTTATACAAGGAGCTCGCAATACTTCATACCAAAAATCGCACTTCTTCATCCTCCTTCTGCCTACGAGAGAGACTGTAGGAGAGTAAAAAACAAAGCAACAATCTGTACAAGAGTTGAATGTTGGTTCCTGTCATACATAACGTCTTTGCCAACTTTCTGGGCACTCGGTATTTCATTTTTTGTTTTTTAATCAATCTTAATTTTGGCATCCTGGGGCCTTTCATCATGTACCTACAGATAATTCAGTGATTTCATCTTTTACAGTGCATATTTTTCTGCATTTACATTCAAGAAGCTTAAATGCATTTTTTGTTTGTAGTAGTTCACTCGGACGGTCACGTAGGGTCTTAAAAGATTCTTCGTATATAGATGGATTGTAACCGTGCTTTCTGAATTTATAACATTAATGGCAGTCAACCTCTCTATGCTCTGCGACACTTTTTTAACTTCATTTTCTGGCTGTTCTACACTCTCGGATTGGAAGTAACATCTACGTAAGTGCCAGCCGGTTTTTCCATTGCGGTATCTTAATTAGTTTACTTTATTTCAAGATTCAAATCTTTTTCACAAAGCGTCACATGTGTATCTAAACTATCTCCCTAGTATAGAGTAAACATAACCACTGAATCTGAGAGCTGACTGCTCGAACTGCGGTAGCAGATACACGAGTATAATTAAACTGATCTAGTGGTGCATCTTATGGCATAAATATAAATTATAGCTTTTTTGCAACAAAACCACGAAAGGTTGCGGGTAGCATTAATAAGTTTTTTGTTTTTTTTTTCACCTACGACAGGAAGTGCAACATGACTCGTAAGATTCTCGTCTCGGAGCTCTAGTGGTGTTTTCTTTTGCATCATTAATGCAATCAAAGTTCTTCCGTTAGCTCGGCGCTTTATCTATCTCTCACGCCAACTCCACTTACCGACCAGGATCCCTGGCGAACTGTTGTAGCAACAACAAAGTGCAGTCTTACACAGAGGTACTATACCGTGCTCACATGCCGCGCAAAACACACGCTTAAACTTAGAGGTAAGTCTACGCTTCAGGACACTGGCGACTCAAAATGCACCTTTGTAAATAGGCCATTGACCTCGGGAGAACAAAGGCAGGCTAAGCGCCATCAGCATACTGTTTCCCCTTACTACTCAACGAATACAGCTGCGAGGCAGCAGACTTTCGAAGTCTGAATTGTCCGAACCTTTGAAATTCTACCCTTTCGTGCGTTAGACTACGCGAAATACTGTCATTGTAGGTACTTTCCTCACAGGTCCGGCAGTAACAGGTGTCTCTCTCATTCTCCATACAAGGACCCCAACCGATTTGGTGTGCGGACATTTGCCACGGCGGACATTTGCCACGATTTTACCTGCTCCGAACGGTTGGCTCCCCTTGTCTCCCCCCCCCCCCCCCCTCCTCCACCTCCTCCTCGCCTGTCTCCCGACCCGCAATAAAGGTACTTACTGAGCCTTTCCGCTGGTTTACTTAACATAAGACCAGAATCTCTATGGATTTTCCGCCACATTTCTAGAGAGATTTTCGTTGTGGAAACTATTAAATGCATCTCCCATTGAAATCTACGCCAAATTTCGAGCCTCAGTAAAGCTTCACCAATCTTGGAGATGTTGCATTCGTCTAAATTAATACGTTCCTTTTTTAGTGCTCCTTCATTAGCTTTCTGTCGTTTTTTGTGTACCATGGGGGATCAGTTCTGTCTCTTATTAATTTATTTGGTATCAATCTCTCGAGTGCTGTTGATACTATTTCTTTGAACTTAAGCCACATTTGGTCTTCACTTACATAGTTTGGAAGGATTGGAGAGTGTCTCTTAGAAAGACATCAACCTAATTTTTAGTTGCTTTTATAAATATATATATTTCCCATTTAGTTTTAGTGAATTTCTTTGTTACCGAATTGAGCCTCGCTACGACTGTGTGTTCACTAATCCCAGTGTCCGTCGTGATGCTCAAGATTATTTATAGCTAAAGGGTCAAGTGTGTTTTCGTAACCATTTACAATTCGAATGACCTCGTGAACTAGTTGTTCAAAATCATTTTTAAAAAGCATTTAGAACAATTACGGAAGTTGTTTTCTATCACAATAGGGTCTGAAAATGTATTTCTGTCAGCATACGGAAGGTAGATTGAAGTCACTGACAATTTTAATTCTATGAGTAGGGTACCTATTTGCTATGAGACTCTAGTTTTCTTTGAAATGTGCAGCAACTGTTTCATCTGAAACCGGGGGTCGGTAAAAGAAGCCAGTTATTAATTTATTCCGGTTGTCGAATATAACCTCTTTCCATACTAAGTCACAGAAACTACCTGCTTCAATGTTACTTGAAGGCTGGAACACACATTACATTATTTTTCCTTAAATTGTGCTTCTTGTTCCTGTTGTAGTGCAGATCATTACAATTACGGCTTTTCTCTCCAAAACCTAGGATGCTTTCTCTGTGACCCTGTAAATACCAGAACTAAAATATGTAGAACAACAACGTACGTTACAAGCATATCATTCTGTATTACTTCATTTCCTCATTTCTAATATTTTAAAATTGTACTTCGACTTTAGATGACATGTCAATCATAGATGTTCTTATCTCTTTTTATGAACGTACTTTCAGTCATGTTTTGAACATTGTCTCGCTACACTTTATTAACTAATTTTTCGCCTAAAGGGATATCAGATTTTAGAGAGTAAATTAATTTAGAGTATCTCGTTCTTCTTTTCAAACATTCAAATACCCATTTCTTCTTTGGTTACTGTCTTTTGGGCATGTAGTTGTAGTAATGAAAGTAGGCAAAAATGCAGTGATCAAAAAGAAATGATTAGCGTACATTAACATTCTCTTTACATTGTTCCTTTCTTGTTGCTCTCATAGAGATGGACTGTTTCTATCGCAATCAGTAAGCGTGAAAGGAAGCTACCGTACAGGCAGAGGGATCTATATTTATACTTGGCAGAACTAATTACATACTGACATAATCGTCGGAATTGTGTTCGTTTCCCAAAAGTTATAAATATTTCGATTTTGGAACAGAAGCTCTGTATATCGCCAATATGTCAGAGAAGAAGGTCCCTTACGTACTGGTTGTATCGAGTAAGAGGTGGAGATGGCGGTTTGAAAGCGAACAGAAGAAGTACGAGGAAGGGCGTCTCTTACTGGAGGGATCGCTACTCAAGCTACCTGGCGAAGGGACAAGTGTAGCAAATGTCCGGCGTGGCAAATGTCCGGCATTCACCGATTTACCCATTCGTTTTGTGTGGCTTCAGTTCGCAATCAAGGTTTTGTTTGCAGTAACAATAAACAATGTTCAAAGTCAGAGAGAGTGGGGAAGAGGAGATAGACAAGGGGGGCAGGTAGGGAGCCGGGAAGGAGGAGAAGGAGAGAGAGAGGGGGGGGGGGGGTGATTGACACACAGAGGGTAAGGGGGGAGCTGATGGACAAATAGAGGAGGGGGGGGGGGGAGAGAGATGGACGAAGAGAGGGGAACAGAAGATCAGCTCCTATATATTTTTAGCAACTGTGAAGCATTACAGCATCGCTAATGATTACATAATGGACGTCATTCCTGCTAGCTTTAACTGCAAGAAACACAACTGCTGATCATCACATTAGTGTGCTTCCTATATTTCTAAAATCTCATTATCTACGTTTTTACGTTTATGTAAAATTCTGACATAAATTTAAAATGCCCAGAAAATACAGAGTCGCCCAGAAAAATTTATACTCTGGTTCTATCGGGATATCGGTATTGTCGTTCGACTTGAGTTATGAGTTTGTTGTAGTATGGTCTTTGGCTCAACAGATATTAGTACTTTCATCTCGGTATTGAGAAAACAAAATGGCTGGATCACGCTTGACATTCGAACATCAAAAATGTATTGTGAAGTGGTTTTTCAAGTCCGATAATGCCGTTGAAGTGCAACGTCAGTGGAGACGGGAAACTGAAACAGAACCATCAACCCGCCTAACAATTAAACGAATCATTGACGAGTTTGAACTGCATGGAACGAACTGTGATATTCACAAAGGAAGATCAGGAAGACAAGGTACAGCTATGAGTCCTGATTAGTCTGCTCTCACGTTGGGAACGTTTCTTAATTCTCCACAGAAGTCTGCTACGCAATGTGCACGTGAAGTTTACATTCCACGATTACTGCAGCTATTAATGATGTAGATCCTGATCGCCGAATGCAATTTTGTGAATGGTGTCAGCAAATGGTAACTGATGAAGAAAACTTTGTGACGAAGGTAGTGTGGCGTGACGAGGCACAATTTAAATTTAATGTAACCGTGAATCGGCACCGGAAAATCCGCATGTTAATGTGGATAAAGTTGTCAATCTACCATGGATTCGTGTGTGGTTGGACTATCAGCTAGGGGCTTAGTAGGACCCTCTTTCTTTGACGCCACTGTCACTGGAGAAGTGTACCTGAAAATGTTATGCACTAAGTTTTGCCAGGTATACGTTCGTTTTATGGAACTGACGAAGAGGTCTTCTACCAACAGGACGGGGCGCCACCACATTAACACCTAGCTGTACAAGCTTTCCTGGATGATAATTTTCCGAGGCATTTAATGGGACAAGGAGGGCCCATTTGGTTCCCTCCACGGTTGCCAGATCTAACACCTACGGATTTTTACTTTTGTGGAACTGTGAGAGATAATCATGCACGCTGGAGGAACATCGCCAGGAGATTACAGCTACATGTGCTGCGATCTCCACTCTAACATTGACTGACGTAGTTGCGGCGACCGCTCGTCGTTCTGGTATGTGTATAGCCGCCAACGGTGAACATTTAAAGCAATCATGTGCTAAATTGAAGATGCTCAGCATGTAAGATCAATTATTAAATTAAAATAAACAAATAAGTAATACTTTACGTTCCTTAAAGTATATATACATTTTTCTGACGGATTGTGGATATCTGAAAAGCAAGGCTCTTATTGCAACAGTTACGATATTTTATTATTTTTTTCTTAGAGCAACACAGAGTTTTGAAAGGTCCTAGATAGTCTAAATATAACTTTTCCTGTATTAAATCTGCTAACTAAACTTTCTACTATTGTTCAGAACCAGTCATTATCCAGTAATTGTGCCAATAAGAGTATTTTATTTCAAGACGAGAAGTAAATGTTCCACTTCGATGATATATTTAAGTTCAACTGATAAATAAAAATTTTATTTTCGTTATGCTGAAATCAAAATATCAACATTTCTGCAGTAATGTGAACTTTACCAACTTCATGTTAAATACATTTGAAATACTTGTGGTAACTACAACTGATACTGTACTGTATTATTTTCACACAAAGTGACAAAAAGCAATTTCTGAAGGCTATAATGAGGATCCTATCAGAAGATTTAAGAGCTCGTTGCCCTTTTTACAAAGTACTTTTTTTATAGAGTCGAAGACGAAGGCCCTTTTTTGTTGGAACGCAAACTGCGCATGTAGAAAAAGAAACGAATAGCGACCCGTGCTGTCGAATGAACGAAAGCTGACTGAGGGAGTTTCATCTAGCAGCGGTTGCTGAAGGTTTATGGCTGGAGTGGTGGGAGCTGCCAGAGGTCAGTAAGTTAAAAGGCTGCTTTTTGACCGCTCTATCAGCATAGGTGGCGTCGCATCGAACCAGTAGTGTCCAGTTTACTGGAAGGTGTTGCGGTAGGCGTATGTATGTGCAGGTCCTGAGTGCTTCTGGAAACGTGGCTTAAGGCGCTGCACTTGTATGTGAGAATGGCTGTTAGGACGTCGTAAGTATTTCTGTTTCCCGTGCCATTCTTAACATGACTGTCGACACGATTCTTTGAACTACTATGATAGTTCCCAATCTAAATATTCATCCAAGCGAGTTAGTGCTGTGTCTCTGCATCGACGAGAGGGTTATCTCTTGTCTTGCTTCCTTCGTTCAGTTTTCTTTTAGCGAACAATCTGTAGTTAACGTCTTCCTCCTTCATCTTATCACCGCTCAATAGAGGCGTTACCGTTTCTTATACCGCTTGCTTAAAGTTCAGGGAAGAGCACTTCAAATGGGCATGTTGTTTTTGTTTTGGTCCTGAGTCCAAGGTTGGTATGTTGGAGCTCACCACTCTGATCTAAGGAGCTCTTCATCTCTACGTAGCTTCTGCAGCCTAGGTCCATCTTACCCTGCTTACTACATTCACGTCTTCGCTTCCATATTTACTCCTCCACACTACAACGCATTAACAATTTAATGATTCTATGTAGGTTCGGTATGTAATGCAAGCAATCCCTTCTTTTAGTCAAGCTGTATCATAAATTTTTCTTCTTCCCAATTCAGTGTCTTCCGTCTACCCATTTAACCTTCAGCTTTCTCCTAGGGCATCATATTTCAACTTCAGAAAAGACTTTGTATGCTTTAAATTCATGTTAGATGTTAGCAAACTTCTCTTTTAGAGAAATGCTTTTCTTGCTAATTATAATTTATATTGTACATACCCTCTACTTCGGCGGAACTTGCTTATTTTGCCTACCAAATAACAAAATACAGCTAATGCCTTTAGTGTCTCATTTATTCATTTAATCACTCAGTATGACCCGATTTAATTCCATTACAATACGTTTCGTTTTTTTTTTCTTTTTGTTTCTCTTCCTTTAAGGAGGGCGTGCTGAACATTTTTTAAATGAAAACTTTTAAATAAAAGATATGCTATTAACGTTCTATATTTTTATTCCTCATGATTGCACACGTATTTCTCGATATAAACACCCTACAAACAAACATCTTTTTCCCAACGATAGACAATGTTTGACTTTGTTGACGGAACCACAGCTACAGCTGTGCTTGCACCGCTACATCACAATGAAAGTGAAGTCTTCGACGGCGTTTTTTAAGTTATTTTCGGGATCAAAATTGAAAACGAAACTTCCATCACCTGTCATAGTATTTTTAGGGAACCAGTCACCCTATTGATCAAAACTCTAAAGAAGTTGTTGACAGATGTCCTATTTCCTCTGTTTCGCGTCAGGGGTGAGCATACGAGACACCCTGTAAACGTTCTCGTGATATTCCAAACTTACCTGTGTTATCCTCCCATTTTCTCTGAAGAATTCATCAACTCTATTCCGATGAGTCTCGTCGCTTGCCATACGTGGTCCTCCACCCCGAGTTCCGTCACACACATTGAGTTTACCATCACTATTTCCTGCATTAAGAGCACGAACACTGCATAGATACAGTTGTCACCGTGCAAAGCTTTCATTCTTCTATGGATTCCTGTGGCTAGAAATTTGTTTACAGTACGCTGTTTCTCGCTCACTGACGTAACTCCGTTACATACCGCCATGTTACACGCTACAATTTGGAGCCCTCTAGAGGCAACGGGTTGCATCAGAGAATCAGGAAAGTCGACCGAGTAATATTCATGACACGTAATACCTCAACCGATATTAAGAACAGAATAAAAAACTCAGAGAGATTACCTCACAGCGTCTCCTCATAACCCTTTCCGAAGACATTAAAATTTCCGTTGAACTGCTCTTCCTTTGCCGGATTTCATGGGATTCCAGTATCCTCGGCAAAACCTCAAAGTGTTGACTGCCTGTTCCTGGACTTTAATTCCCTTTCCTAATTTTCTGTGGCTTCCGTCACACACCAATCAGTGTAAAGATTGAATAATATCGGGAGTAGGCTACAATACCGTCTCATTCCCTTTCTCAACAACTGCTTCCATTCCATGTCCTTCAACTCTTACAGTTGTAGTCTGAGCGGGTTTTGGATAACCTTTCGCTCCCTATGTTCTATCGCTGCCAGCTTAAGAATTTCAAAGAGTGTATTATTGCCAACATTATCTTAGCGGATGTGGAATAGTGTCATTGCGTAGGTGACCGTGAATGTTTGATCACATTGTTAGCCATTTTACCACATTCTTTCCTCCTAATTTTCGTTTGGGCGCTGATAACCTTGCTATACAGCGCCCGTAACACACACACACACACACACACACACACACACACACACACACACTGGAAAGTATAGAAATACAGTAATTGTAGAATGTTGTTGTGTAGCGTTTAAAGAAAAGATATTTTTCTCGCTTCAGGAGAAAGAGACAGATTTATTAGATCATGACAACAAACTAAAAAACGTTTCGCTGCGAGACGACATAATTGTACCGTCATCGACTGCAAGTATACCAGTCTAGCCAGCTGCAGGCTAAATAATGTCGCCTTGTGAAAGTAGCCTAACTATGGAAACTATTAAAAGGATAGTCATATTTACGTACATGGAAACATTTATTATTAGAGTTCTGTTTTTGAATGAGTAATACCTCTACTTTCAGCAGTGACACTTTTGTATAATTCACATAGTGATAATAGATGTGCTCAGTTTCCAAATGAAATTGTAGATTCTTGTCGCCCTCCCCTCACTCTCCCACCTTCTTAGTGAGTATGGCAGTTAATTTGTCATTTCAAGACGAGGGCCGAACACCCCATTCATTGCACATTTACAGTTTTAAAATTTACAGTCGTAACTTTTCAAAATATTCTAAATGGCGTAGGTGCTCAGAGTGATTGTTCGAAGCACAGTTTTCTTATAAAGATGTTCCTTGAACACAATTCTTTGAAAAGGTAGCACACTGTTCGTTGGTTAGGGTATAAATTACATGACTCACTTCAAGAAATCATTTAGACCGATGTTAGCAAAGGTTGATATTCTTATTTATTGAGACTGTTTACGTTCCAATGATAAGCTTGTTCGTATACTTGCTACTTTTTTTCCCTATAACCATGAATTCTGAGTTTTTCTTGCTCTTCTAATATATCTGAACTTGCTATTTTTTTCTGTAAAATGATTTATTGACAAAAATCCTTAGCGTGGAATTAAACGGTTACTATCAATAAGAGTACTACTCATTTATTTTATTTTATGTCTTTGACTCAGCGCAAAGTGCGCTGATTAAGAATGAGACAATTTTCTGTAAAATAATATCGTATCTTTTCAAACTACTGATGTGGAGTCCTTGTCAAAACAAGTAATATGAATACTGCCGACAACGCTGCACTGTGTAGAACCCAGCGTGGAAGGTATCGCACGATCCTACCTGTGACGCGCTGTGATAACTATCGGATTTCTTGTAGAAACTGGATCTCGGAGCATCATCTGTCGTAACCATCTCCCCGGCACGGGCCTGTGATGTTCCTCAGCAGTATCGTGACAGAAACACGAACCCAGCTGCCATCATAAAGTAGCACTGTAGAGGTCCTAAGCTTATCGTTATTTCTCTTTTTAACTCACATTTCTCACTCAACGAACACGTTCGACTAAAAAAAGTTTACGAAACATTTCTTTCTTCAGCGCTCAAACACATAACTCAACAAACGTCCTTACATGGAAATTCATTATTGTTCTGTTATCTGTACAACAACGCGAAACTGGAATAAATAAATGGGTTGCTTTCTTCCTGAATACACTGGTAGAAAGATAACATTCAGACACACAATTAGCGTTCGAACAGTGCTGAAACCCTACATAAGATTCTGTTTCCTACACCTTAGTGCTGCTGACCACTACATATCGTTACAAACAGATTTAGCAGCTTCCTGGAATATACGACTTGCTCTTGAATGAAAATAGAAATTTGGGGCAAATTTTAACTTATGAAGCAAAACTAAAAGTTCACCTTGGCATCAGTTTTAATTGCCGATTCTCTTGGTTGCCACTAGATGTCTCCATGCCGGAGCTGGGTCCCTAGCTCGTCCATTCATTGCCAAATTTGCGAGCAGTTGAGGTGACGGCACAGAAAAAAAGGCGATTTGAGCTCTCCGTTTCAGCAACTAATTCCAGAACAAATCAGTGTAGCACGTCGTATGCCACCGACATCAGGTTTGGCGTTTGAGTTTTCGATTCGCTTCTTTATTTAAAAATGGTACACTTGCCTTTCCCCGTGACAGATGAATGTTTGTATTATCGCTACGGAAACAATCTCTACATTAGTACCGACAGTCGTTCTCCCCTTATAGTATACACAAGTTGACTAGAAAGAACGGAAGAGTATTTTTATATACACTCCTGGAAATTGAAATAAGAACACCGTGAATTCATTGTCCCAGGAAGGGGAAACTTTATTGACACATTCCTGGGGTCAGATACATCACATGATCACACTGACAGAACCCCAGGCACATAGACACAGGCAACAGAGCATGCACAATGTCAGCACTAGTACAGTGTATATCCACCTTTCGCAGCAATGCAGGCTGCTATTCTCCCATGGAGACGATCGTAGAGATGCTGGATGTAGTCCTGTGGAACGGCTTGCCATGCCATTTCCACCTGGCGCCTCAGCTGGACCAGCGTTAGTGCTGGACGTGCAGACCGCGTGAGACGACGCTTCATCCAGTCCCAAACATGCTCAATGGGGGACAGATTCGGAGATCGTGCTGGCCAGGGTAGTTGACTTACACCTTCTAGAGCACGTTGGGTGGCACGGGATACATGCGCACATGCATTGTCCTGTTGGAACAGCAAGTTCCCTTGCCGGCCTAGGAATGGTAGAACGATGGGTTCGATGACGGTTTGGATGTACCGTGCACTATTCAGTGTCCCCTCGACGATCACCAGAGGTGTACGGCCAGTGTAGGAGATCGCTCCCCACACCATGATGCCGGGTGTTGGCACTGTGTGCCTCTGTCGTATGGAGTCCTGATTGTGGCGCTCACCTGCACGGCGCCAAACACGCATACGACCATCATTGGCACCAAGGCAGAAGCGACTCTCATCGCTGAAGACGACACGTCTCCATTCGTCCCTCCATTCACGCCTGTCGCGACACCACTGGAGGCATGAGCGGAAGACGGCCTAACGGTGTGCGGGACCGTAGCCCAGCTTCATGGAGACGGTTGCGAATGGTCCTCGCCGATACCCCAGGAGCAACAGTGTCCCTAATTTGCTGGGAAGTGGCGGTGCGGTCCCATACGGCACTGCGTAGGATCCTACTGTCTTGGCGTGCATCAGTGCGTCGCTGCGGTCCGGTCCCAGGTCGACGGGCACGTGCACCTTCCGCCGACCACTGGCGACAACATTGATGTACTGTGGAGACCTCACGCCCCACGTGTTGAGCAATTCGGCGGTACGTCCACCCGGCCTCCCGCATGCCCACTATACGCCCTCGCTCAAAGTCCGTCAACTGCACATACGGTTCACGTCCACGCTGTCGCGGCATGCTACCAGTGTTAAAGACTGCGATGGAGCTCCGCATGCCACGGCAAACTGGCTGACACTGACGGCGGCGGTGCACAAATGCTGCGCAGCTAGCGCCCTTCGACGGCCAACACCGCGGTTCCTGGTGTGTCCGCTGTGCCGTGCGTGTGTTCATTGCTTGTACAGCCCTCTCGCAGTGTCCGGAGCAAGTATGGTCGGTCTGACACACCGGTGTCAATGTGTTCTTTTTTCCATTTCCAGGAGTGTATTATGGAAGATTTTCGCTATTATATGAGAAACTTCTTTGAGTGTCTGTCATTTTACAGTTTTCCGCTTTACTTGCTGTCCTCTCCGAGAGAAACTCTATGAGTACCGGCATCGTGCTGTCCTCATTTCTGTATATTCCGACCTACTCGTACTATGGGTACCGGTATTGTGCGCTGTGGCACGTTCATTTAGGCATTCCAGTGGCTGAGGCCCGCAAATATTCGTATGTTATTGATGCACTCTTTCTGAGGTTATGTTGACATCGACCTTGGTATCCAGTGAAGAATATGCTTGGCCCATTAACCATCTACTCGGCTGATTATATGTCCCACCCACTCCATGGTTCATACCACAGAAGTGCTTCCCTGCAGAGCCTCGTGACATTAACTTCATAGCGAGACTAACCTTTTCACAGGTGATTCAAATTCTGAGGGCGCTGGCGAACCACTGTGACCTTTCATAGACATTACACGGTATTATTGTCCGGTGAAAATGACTACTTGTAGGCGGATATGCCAAACCACCGACAGTCGCATTTAACTTTATCGCAAATATTACTGACCTGATGTATTTCGCATTACTGGAAACGTAACTAGTTTATTAAACTTGTTTTTTGCAAAGGCTGCGTACGTTGATTCATTTTTATCAATAAAAACAGTACGGTAATGTGTAGGAAACTCGAAAATGATTTATTAAGCAGATTTGAAAGTTAACGCGAACAAATTAAGTCTATAAACAGTTTTGAAACAAATTCCACCTCTGTACGCAGCAGTAAAATTATTTTGCGTCATTACGAGCCTAATTAAGTTTCATTTCGTTATTACAAACACTTCATTAGCAGAACTGGTGATCCAATAAAGTAAATATTTACGTCGCGCATAATTGTTATGTGAACATTTGAACTCTTTTATTGAAGGGTCGATTATCATAATCCATCCGAAACCACGCAGATGTGTATTTGCAGATCCGTTGTTTACTTACGATCAAATACAGCTGCGTAAATACAGATCGTTTCTTTCTGAAACAAAGAGAAAAACAAATAATATGCACTCGTTTCACGTATCGTACTTTTTCTTATATTTGATGGATGAAGCTACATGTTTTTTGTCAAAGAACTGAAGGTTTTATAGAAAAGATCTTTTATACTACACCTCAATAGATGCAACTTTTATACTACGGTACAAGATCTTTTATTTTCTTTTTTGCGCGCGCGCGCACACACACACACACACACACACACACACACACACACACACACACACACATATGGCAACGCACGCAGAAAATTTTTGGTTGTTTAGAACAATGATGCGCAGCTTTGAACGTCGATATATGTAAAACACTGCGGAAATTACAGTGAAAAGCCCAAGATTTTTGTTGAGAGTGGTAACGCGGAGAAATACAGATCTTTCTTCCATAATATGAAGCTACGGAGTACCTGAAAACCTTTTATTTATGTGGACAGGTTACTTCACTACAAAGGCACACTATCGACGCGTTTATTGTACCGGGTGTCTCAGAAGTCTTCCCTGACTACAAATATTTGTGAGGCATAAAATATCTCTATTTGGATATGACATATTCAGGTTTTTGTTTACATACATACCCACAGCTAATGTTTTTGTTACAAGAAACAGTGATACAAGAATAGCAGATTCGGACACCATTTGGAAACAACACGTACTAAAATCAGGAGAAAGTCCAATGTGTCCTCTGGTATCATGAGACACAGTTACAAAAAGAGAGAGGGAGTTCCAGATGGCACACGACAGACAAATATGGTATATGAAGTTTAAGGAAATACGGGGCGTCTGTGATCTCTTTAGAAAAGATAGGCGTGAGTGTGTAAGTAGTTCAGACAATGAGGGATGTTTCCGTGAGAAGTCCTAAGAAGTCAGTCCGCACAACCTCACGTGAGTGACATCAGTGCACCTCATTCTAACCGAACAACTACTTTTGCGTGCGCAAAAAGTCCAGATTTTGCAGCCTTTCCAACCAACGGATTACAGTGGTCATTATGACGTTGTCTTTGCAATAATGGTTGAGGTGGAGGGAGATGATGACTGTCTGAAACGTGTCGTTTTCTCAGACGAGACAACATTTAATTTGAACGTTGTCGTCAACTATCACGGTGCTAATGTCAGGGGGTCCGAAAATTTCTACGCGGTGTTTTGAGATCGTCATAGACAGCTGACTAACACATGAATGGAACTGAAATGTCGCCAAGATATCCTTCGTACAAATGTAAGGAGCATACATCGAGATTCATTAATTGTGTGCACCTACACAAAAACTTCAATACGTTACCTGTTCCTCATGATAAAAGATATGCGTCTGTGGTTCATATTTTCTGCTTTATGAGTTGTTCTTTTTTCAGCGAAACACCTCTGGGACACACTGTATTATCAGATGACGATGCATTAGACTATCGTAAACATTGAATGATATGTGGCGATACTTCACTAAACAAATTATGTCTGTAAGATAATGAGACAATCAGCAACCAGTTGCATAAAGGAAATTTAATTTCCTTATTGGTTTCGGTGCAAAATCACACTCTACAACAAACTCACACGTCACCAGCCGTACACTTCAAATCTGTACTTCTGATACTTGGCTCCCTTACCATTAAAACATACCAATCAGATATAAAATTACACATCAGCAGCAGATAGTTATGTGAAAGGTTTCGTAATCAATGTGGCAGGCGTGCGAACGTAAAAAAATGTATAATCATTCACAGAAATATCAACAGATATGCTAAATGTCCCCCCCCCCCCCCCCCATGAACCATGTACCTTGCCGTTGGTGGCTAGGCTTGCGTGCCACAGCGATACAGATAGCCCTACCGTAGGTGCAACCACAACGGAGGGGTATCTGTTGAGAGGCCAGACAAACGTGTGGTTCCTGAAGAGGGGCAGCAGCCTTTTCAGTAGTTGCAGAGGCAGCAGTCTGGATGATTGACTAATCTGGCCTTGTAACATTAACCAAAACGGCCTTGCTGTGCTGGTACTGCAAACGGCTGAAAGCAAGGGGAAACTACGGCCGTAATTTTTCCCGAGTGCATGCAGCTTTACTGTATGATTAAATGATGATGGCGTCCTCTTGGGTAAAATATTCTGGAGGTAAAATTGTCCCCCATTCGGATCTCCGGGTGGGGACTACTCAAGAGGATGTCGTTATCAGGAGAAAGAAAACTGCCGTTCTACGAATCGGAGCGTGGAATGTCAGATCCCTTAATCGGGCAGGTAGGTTAGAAAATTTAAAAAGGGAAATGGATAGGTTAAAGTTAGATATAGTGGGAATTAGTGAAGTTCGGTGGCAGGAGGAAGAAGACTTCTGGTCAGGTGACTACAGGGTTATAAACACAAAATCAAATAGGGGTAATGCAGGAGTAGGTTTAATAATGAATACGAAAATTGGAATGCGGGTAAGCTATTACAAACAGCATAGTGAACGCATTATTGTGACCAAGATAGATACGAAGCCCACACCTACTACAGTAGTACAAGTTTATATGCCAACTAGCTCTGCAGATGATGAAGAAATTGATGAAATGTATGATGAGATAAATAACTTATTCAGGTAGTGAAGGGAGACGAAAATTCAATAGTCATGGGTGACTGGAATTCGTCAGTAGGAAAAGGGAGAGAAGGAAATATAGTAGGTGAATATGGATTGGGGCTAAGAAATGAAAGAGGAAGCCGTCTGGTAGAATTTCGCACAGAGCATAACTTAATCATAGCTAATACTTGGTTCAAGAATCATAAAAGAAGGTTGTATACATGGAAGAATCCTGGCGATACTAAAAGGTATCAGATAGATTACATTATAGTAAGACAGAGACTTAGGAATCAAGTTTTAAATTGTAACACATTTCCAGGGGCAGATGTGGACTTTGACCACAATCTATTGGTTATGAACTGTAGATTAAAACTGAAGAAACTACAAAAGGTGCTAAATTAAGGAGATGGGAGCTGGATAGACTGAAAGAACCAGAGGTTGTAGAGTGTTTCAGGGAGAGCATAAGGAAACAATTTACACGAATGGGGAAAAGAAATACAGTAGAAGAAGAATGGGTGGCTTTGAGGGATGAAGTAGTGAAGGCAGCACAGGATCAACTAGGTAAAAAGACGAGGGCTAGTAGAAATCCTTGGGTAACAGAAGATATATTGAATTTAATTGATGAAAGGAGAAAATATAAAAACGCAGTAAACGAAGCAGGCAAAAAGGAATACAAACGCCTCAAAAATGAGATCGACAGGAAATGCAAAATGGCTAAGTAGGGATGGCTAGAGGACAAATGTAATGATGTAGAGGCTTACCTCACTAGGCGTAAAATAGATACTGCCTACAGGAAAATTAAAGAGACCTTTGGAGAGAAGAGAACCACTTGTATGAATATCAAGAGCTCAGATGGAAACCCAGTTCTAAGCAAAGAAGGGAAGGCGGAAAGGTGGAAGGAGTATATAGAGGGTTTATACATGGGCGATGTACTTCAGGACAACATTATTGAAAGGGAAGAGGATGTAGATGAAGACGAAATGGGAGATAAGATACTGTGTGAAGAGTTTGACGGGGCACTGAAAGACCTGAGTCGAAACAAGGCCCCGGGAGTAGACAACATTCCATTAGAACTACTGACGGCCTTGGGTGAGCCAGCCATGAGAAAACTCTACCATCTAGTGAGTAAGATGTAAGAGACAGGAGAAATACCCTCAGACTTCAGGAAGAATGTAATAATTCCAATCCCAAAGAAAGCAGGTGTTGACAGATGTGAAAATTACCGAACTATCAATTTAATAAGTCACAGCTGCAAAATACTAACACGAATTCTTTACAGTCGAATGGAAAAACTGGTAGAAACGGACCTCGGGGAAGATCAGTTGGATTCCGTAGAAATGTTGGAACACGTGAGGCAATACTAACCTCACGACTTATCTTAGAAGAAAGATGAAGAAAAGGCAAACCTACGTTTCTAGCATTAGTAGACTTAGAGAAAGCTTTTGACAATGTTAACTGGAATACTCTCTTTCAAATTCTGAAGGTGGCATGGGTAAAATACAGGGAGCGTAACGCTATTTACAATTTGTACATAAACCAGATGGCAGTTATAAGAGTCGAGGGGCATGAACGGGAAGCAGTGGTTGGGAAGGGAGTGAGACTGGGTTGCAGCCTCTCCCCGATGTTATTCAATCTATATGTTGAACAAGCTGTAAAGGAAACAAAAGAAAAATTCGGAGTAGGTATTAAAGTTCATGGAGAAGAAATAAAAACTTTGAGGTTCGCCGATGACATTGTAATTCTGTCAGAGACAGCAAAGGACTTGGAAGAGCAGTTGAACGGAATGGACAGTGTCTTGAAAGGAGGATATAAGATGAACATCAACAAAAGCAAAACGATGATAATGGAATGCAGTCAAATTAAATCGGGTGATGCTGAGGGAATTAGATTAGGAAATGAGACACTTAAAGTAGTAAAGGAGTTTTGCTATTTAGGGAGTAATATAACTGATGATGGTCGAAGTAGAGAGGATATAAAATGTAGACTGGCAATGGCAAGGAAAGCGTTTCTGAATAAGAGAAATTTGTTAACATCGAGTATACATTTAAGTGTCAGGAAATCATTTCTGAAAGTATTTGTATGGATTGTAGACTTGTATGGAAGTGAAACATGGACGATAAACAGTTTGGACAAGAAGAGAATAGAACCTTTCGAAATGTGGTGCTACAGAAGAATGCTGAAGATTAGGTGGGTAGATCACATAACTAATGAGGAAGTATTGAATAGGATTGGGCAGAAGTTTGTGGCATAACTTGACCAGAAGAAGAGATCTGTTGATAGGACATGTTCTGAGGCATCAAGGGATCACCAATTTAGTATTGGAGGGCAGCGTGGAGGGTAAAAATCGTAGAGGGAGTCCAAGAGATGAATACACTAAGCAGATTCAGAAGGATGTAGATTGCAGTAAGTACTGGGAGATGAAGAAGCTTGCACAGGACAGAGTAGCATGGAGAGCTGCATCAAACCAGTCTCAGGACTGAAGACCACAACAACAACAACAACAACAAAATGTTAAATGTTTAGAAACAGAAATGTCATGAACAACATCGTAGTTAAATGTATACGAATGATTAAAATTCACTGATTTAAAGACTGAGATGCGTATCAAAGAATACATGGAAGTAGGAAATACTTTTTGAGAAGCAGTTATACATCCACTACAGTATTCAAATGGTTCAAATGGCACTGAGCATCGACGGTCATCAGTCCCCTAGAACTTAGAATTACTTAAACCTAACTAACCTGAGGACATCACACGACACTACAGTATTACGCGAGGTTATTTTAAGTACGCTCTCCGGTTTACAACAATCATAAGTCACAAAATCAAACATTACAGAACTGAGATAACACTTGCTTCACAATAATTGTTCTGGAATAATTCACCGTAACAGGAATCAATTTATGAATTTCATTTTCAAAGTACACCGAAAGCTGCTTCCGAATGCCTAGCCGCTGTCTTGATGAGTAGTTAATATTTTGAAAATAGTTCAGATTCTGACAAAATTCCTTAAACATTACTCCAGTTTCAACATATGTTATATAAAGAACTAGAGAACATCAACAAACACACATATATGGAAACAAAATTATTTAGTATCTTTCCGAAAACAACAAACAATTACACTTTCCTGTAAATACATCAACCTCCTCAGGGAAGACCACCTGAACGTAAAACTGTCCGTGCGGGCGAGGAGGTTTGGGTGCTCTGGGTCCAAAGGGCTACGCCGGCGGTAGCGTAGCTACCAGCAGGGTCACCCATGCTGGACAGGCCAGAGAGGAGAAGCCGGACAAAGGGTGTCCGACAATGACCTATCAATCCTTTCTCCTTTCTCAACCTATACTGAGCCTATCCTTTTTTCTTGTCATTTTCAATTCCCCAGTACAAAGGGCAGGGAGGGGTGTAGAGGCGTGGTGAAGCCAGTCTTACTAAGGGATTACATCTGATACAAATCCAGGTGCTCCAGGTTGGGGGCTGGTCATGAGGCTAACAAGCCCATATAGGAAAAACTCATTGTTCAGCAGCCAATTAACAGAGAGAACCGGGCTGTCTCAAACTTAGGTACGTCAGAGGCAACGATTTCGGTATATCGAAGCACAGAATGAAGGAAGTATTTTCAACCAGGAGCCAGTAGAAAGCTCGAGGAGGAATTATTGAGGTACCGAATTGATGTTGCAGCATTGCAAGAGATAAGATGTAAACAGAGGTGGTTGCTCTCCAGCATTATACCTTGATCAATAGCGGGGAAGGGGTACACGAAAGGACGCTCCCCGAAGATTGCACCGTTCGATGATAAGTACAGAGGTATTAATTGCCATCGGCCGTACCCTGGGCAACGTCAGAGCCGAACTAAGAATAACCTGGCTGCTGATCTTTGCACACCAGAAGTATCAGAGACATCAACGGTGCTTTTTAGGACCAGTGTTGAGTGTAATATCCGTGAATATCGAAGGAATATCTCCATACAGGCAACAACTCTTGCAAGACATTTGCCACACTAAGCACTGTGATGTTTTGTGTGTTCAATAAATACATAGGAATAGCCAGCAAAGACGTCCTTCAGTTCCTGGAATGAAGCTGGTTGTTGAAAGACCACTTGCACAGTATGGAAGTGCCGTCTTTAAAAGACCTGATCTAGGTCTGTAGTGTTGTCAGTCAGACGATAACAATATTGAAATTATTAATGCTGAGTTAAGTAACTGTACAGTCAAATCAGTATATAAATCCCCAGCACATCTGAAAATTTTATTACAGAGAAAGCTTCTATTGTGATAGATGATTTCAACAGTCATAGCCATGTTTGTGGGTACACTCAAGAGGATCAAAATGGTCAGGCTGTCCTTCTGTGGGCTGAAACTTTCCATCTCTCCAGCCTTCATGACAGCCAACTATATCATTCATTCTACAATGGACGCTGGGAACGTGGGCATAATCCGGATCTGCTTTTTGTAAGTGAAAGTATTTTTCATACCTGCACTAAATCGACCTATTACCTATTATGTGTCAAGTTCTCCCACAAGTAAGACCTCAAGAAATCCCTTTCGGACGAAGGTACAACTTCAAAAAAGCTGATGGGCAGACATTTTGAAAATTATTAGATGAGAAACTTTTAACTATAGATACATCAATATGAGAATTTTGTTAACATCGCTAATGCCTCCTCCCGAGCATTAATTGCAAGGGGATGCAGAAATAACTATATCAAGGGTATAGCACCTGAAACGGCCACTGTTCTTGAAGAATGCTACAGGAAGTTTGAAGAAGATCCTTTCAGTGAAGCCACATCAAGCCTTGCACAGAATGTCGTCTCTTGAATATCTGAGGATGATAACAATCAGGTCAACACATATGATGTTATTAAACGAGACCAAACTTCTCACCAACTCCACATTAATGGCAAATCAGCTAAAACCAGGAATATAGAGAGGAAACAATTATTCAGGCAAACGGATCAAGAGAATAGTACCTTATCTCCCTCTTTCTCTCTTGAAGAATTGAATTCAGCACTGAATAAATGTAAATTGGGAAAAGCAGCAGGATTGGATGATAGTAGAGCTGAACAAATCAAGAATTGTAGTCCTGCTACAATGTTTTGGTTATTGGAGAATGAACAACTGTATTCGAGAATGCAAGATCCCTGAAGGATGTCGAAAAGCAAGAGTATTTTCCATACCGAAACCAAGAAAGTATAGGAAAGATCCCAAAAATTATAGACATATATCCTTAATCTAAGACCTGTACAAAATACTGGAGAGGCCCATTCTTCAGAGAATGATTAGAAAGGTGGAACTTTTTCTAACACCACAGCAAATAAGTTTCAGAGAAGAGAAAAGTTGTGCGTCTTACATACTAAACTTAACACAACATATCGAAGATGGGTATGAGAAACGGCTCATTACAGGTGCTGTCTTTATCAATCCATCCGCGGCTGGCGATACGATCAACTATCGGCTCTTTCTGAATAAAGTTTATGATATAACTAAAGACTTCACACTCATGTGAAATATTAGAAAGCTTCTCCAGAACCGCAGATTTTTGTGGAATATCATGGTACGAAAAGTAGACGGAGAACTCAGAAGAATGGGCTACCACAACGCAGCGTGCTTGGGCCCTATTATTCAACATCTATACTAACGATCAACCTATCCCTGAAGGAACTCGAAGCTTTATTTATGCTGATGCCTGTGCTATCACTACTCAGGCTGACTGTATTGAGACTGTAGGAGACACGCTATCAAAATTTTCGGAAGAATTTACTGTTTACTATCATGGAAATTACTTGAAACCTAATCCTGCCAAGACTCAGACCTGCACTTTCCACCTGAAGAATAAACAGGCAAATAGATCCTTAAATATATCCTGAGGAGGCATCGTACTCGAACATAATCCTACTCACAAATATCTTCGAATAACTCTGGATCACGCGCTAACATATAAAAAGCATTGCCTAAGCACCAAACAGAAAGTGGCAATCAGAAATAACATAGTACGAAAATTTACAGGTACATCATGGAGTGCTAATCCGTACACTCTGCGCTCAAGCGTGCATGCTCTATGTTATTCCACTGCTGAATATGCATGCCAGGAATGTAGATGTGGCTCTAAATGAGTCTTGCCGCATTATAACGCGTTGCTTAAGATCTACTGCTGTGGACAAACCCCGTGACCTCACTGGCATACCTCCCCCTGAAATCGGATGTGAGGTAGCTGCGAGATATGAAAAAAGTAAAGCCACAACGAAGGAAGCCCGTCCACTATATGGTCGTCACCCCTCACATCCTAGGCTGAAATCAAGAAAGACCTTCTTGACAACTACTGAGGCTCTCATCGAGAATCCACATACGGCAAGGATCTCGTGATGGCGGGAGAAATGTCGGTAATTGGGAGAATGGATGGCTCCAAAGGAAGAAATTACCCCTGGACATTCGGAGTAGTGGTCAATATGGAGGTCTCTCAATAGATTACGATCAAACACAACGAGATGCAAGACCAATCTGGGGACTTGGGGTTTCTCTGTGGACTCAGTTCTTTGCCAGTGTGGCGTTGAGCAGACTAACAGCCATTTCCTTCAGTGTTCCTCATCACCAACCACCTGCACCATGCAAGACCTTATGAGAGCCACACCAAATGCACTTGAAGTGTCCAATTTTTGGCCTTCTTTTGTGTAAAATTATGTCAACACTATATATCTGTATCTGTACTTTTGACACGATAAATAAATAAATAGCTTCGAAGAAGAAAATAGATTGGGAACAGGGTTTATAGTACAGTCCATCAGTCACGCCATGGTGGAATATGAAACAATAAACCCTAGACCATGTCGATTGAGGCTGGAGAGAAAGTTCTCCATCTTGTCACTGATTAGTGTGCATGCCCGAACGGAAGATGCAGCTAAAGAAGAGAAAGAAGAATTTTATGAGAAATTGGTGCAAATATACGATAGGCTGCCAAAGCATGATTGTATTACTAAGGTAAGTATAGAGAAAGAAAACCAATCGGTGACGGTCTTCATAGTAAACACCTGTTATCAAAGGATTAGTGATAAAAAGCACGTGTTTACGACACAAAGTCATTCATAAGGAGACTTGGATATCAGCAGATGGGTTGACAAGAAATCAAATAGATCAGGTACTGATAGATGGACGGCATGCCTCAGATATTTTGAATGTGATTAGCCGCCGAGGGCGGATATTGACTCAAACCATCTTTTGGTAAGAATCAAAACCTTAGAAAGGATTGCTGTTAAAGCCAGAAGGGCTAGGTTGGAAAAAGGTAAGGTGTACATTGTGGAGATGCTCAGAGATCAGAAGAAAAAGGAAGAGTATAAGAGCAAAGCACAAGAGAAGTTGCAAAGGATCAACGGGGTGGAGGGATGGATATCATCGTACTATGGGAGGAAACTAAGATAGCTTTAAATACCACAACTCAAGAGCTATTTGGAGAAAGAGGAAAACAGAAAAGAAACAGATTGTTTGATGAGGAGACGTCGAAGGCGCTAGATGATAGAAACCAAACTCGACAAAGAATGTTACAGAGACCTACAGGAAATAGTGTGGATATGTTTAATGAGAAGAGAAGGGAAGCTAAGAATTTAGCACGGATTGAAAAAAGAGTAGAGGATAGAGAAAGGATGGATGAAATACAGAAGAACTTTGAAAATAAGCAGGGTAGGAAATCCTTTATGGGGTGGGACAAATAAAGAGACAATATCAGCCAAGGCTGGACATGCTGAAGGATGAGACAGGCAGTTTGATAGTTGGAATGGAAAAAATAATAGAAATATGGGCACAACATTTTCAAGTGTTACTGTCAAACAGACACATCGTAAGTGAAGAGACAAACAGAGGGGCTAGAGAAGAAACTGAAGAAGAACAAGAGGTGAATGGAGATGATGATGCAGTGAACACAGAACCTCCATCGACAGAAGAGCTAAGACTAATTCAACTTGGGAATAACAAAACTCCTGGACACGATCTAGTAACGGCGGAAATGATAAAACAAGGAGGTGAAATATTACTACAGAGGATACATAAAATAATTACAAAGGCCTGGGAAACAGGGAAATGCCCGATGACTGGACGTTAGCAACCATCTGACCTATACATAAGAAAGGATCACATAGGCAGTGTAAGAACTACCGAGGAATATCTCTGCTTAATATCGTCTACTAATCGTTTCTACGGCTATAACAAGGAGAGTAAGTAGAAGAGCAGGAAAGATTCTAAGTGAGTACCAGGCAGGTTTTAGATCTGGGAGGTCTAAAGCTGACCATGCTGGAGAAGACTTACGAATGTAATGTAAGATTATAACATCTCTTTATAGACTTTAAACAGGCCTATGACAGAGTTAAAAGATCAGCTCTGTGGGAAACACTGCAGACATTCAAATTTCCTAATAAGCTAATAAAATTAACGAATATGACTTTGGAAAACAGACAAAGCCAGGTTAAACTTCAGGGATGTCTGTGGAAATCGTTACCAACGGAAGAAGGCCCAAGACAGGGAGACACATTATGCCTAATACTATTCATCTTGGTATTAGAGAATGCAGTAAGATCAGTAACCACAAACCCAGAAGGCAATATTTACAATAGAGTTCTGCAAATCTTAGCCTATGCATATGATGTAGTAATAAGTGCTAAAAGTATGGAGGCGCTCACAGCAGCCTTCAATGAGTTAGAAGCCGCTGCCAAGAACCTTGGTCTAGAAATCAGTGAGACAAAGTCTGAGAACATGATAACTGACAGAGTTAGAAGAAACACAGGTGATCTAAGTTAGAAGAGTACAACTTGGAAAAAAAGTAGATAGCTTTATTTATCTTGGCTCAATAATAACATCAGAAAACAAAATGGAGGCAGATATAATAAACTGAATTAAGGCGGCCGACAGATCATAAACAATGCTCAAAATTAACAACCTAAGTAGGAAACTAAAGCTGACACTCTACAAAACAGCGATCAAACCAGTTCTTACGTATGGCATATATGGGAAAAGAAAGTGCTGAGGAAGATTTTTGGTCCTGTAAAAGAAGATGAGATATGCAGAATTAGGACTAATGAAGAAATAAGGGCTCTGTGCAAAGAACCTGATTTGGTAACCTCAGACAGAATGGGAAAGCTAAGATGGTTAGGACATGTTCAGCGAATGACAGAAGAAAGGCTCCCGAAGATGCTGATGATGGGACATCCTGGTGGTAAAAAAAAGGAGAGAACGACCCCGTATGAGGTGGCTGGAAGATGTGGAAGCAGACCTGAGAGCATTGGGTGTGAGGAGGTGGCACAGGCGTGCTGAAGACCGAGACGATTGAAAATCTGTGATTCAGGAGGCCAAGGTCCTCAGAGGACTGTGGTGCCATGGAGTAAGCAAATATGTAAATACATCAAAACATCTACGACAGTGCTTTAGAGATATTTTTGCCTATAGACTGATGATAATGAAAATTTGTATACAAAAAGGTGTGTCGGAGAATATATTATGTATGAAACATGAGGGAAAGAATCAATGGGCGAGATGTAGATGTAGGCGGCAGGTTTGCAGCTACGCAGTGAAATGATGAAACGGAGCCTTAATTTTATGTGGAATGAATTGAATGGCTTATGGATAATAGGAAGAGTAGATGTTGGGGATGCTTTCTTGGTGTGATAGCAGTCGGCGATTAAACTCATGCTCCTGAAGTATGAGTCGAAATGATGGAAGATGGATGTGTTAATAGAATAGTTTCTTTCACAATCAGCATCTTTTCTTGTCCACTAAAAATGCAAATACTTTCTCAGCAATCAAATGAAATCATAATTTAAATTAAATGTCATTAAGCTATGTAGAAAAAGAAAGAGAATAAGTTTTTTATTATTATCATATATTTTTCCTTATTATTTTTTTCATACTACAAAAAAGGATGTTGTACGCCCTGGAGAACATACTTACAGCGTCAGACGAAGTGAGTACCATATTTCTGCGAAAGAGAAAAAGTGGTAATAAAATCTGTCACAAACGAGGCGAGTGTCATCTGGGTGTGAGTGACGAGAACTTGGAAGAAAAACCATATTAGACCACGCGACTTATGTAAACTTCAATAGAATCAATATATTTAATTGTGTGGCACCTGTGTCACTAAAGAAAGATATAACAGCTTTTGCTTTAAATGTTTAACAACATTATTATAGAATGTCTGCGTCTTTTTGAGTTAATGAGAGAGAGATGGCTGAAAGACAGTGAAAAAATTTTTTTGGAGATTGCAATGTGAGGTGAGATTGCGAACTGATTATTCGATAATTGTGTAAATGTGCTCTGTGAGTTGTTGGAGATGGTAATATTTGCGCTTAATTTAAAAGAACCCACTCTAGCTTGCATCCTGCTAACTTAGAACGCTTCAGTTATATCTTGTAAGAGACTTTGATCTGCTGTAAATAATTTTTAGATGGACCACCACATTGCACTTCCGTGGGGCCGATTATGGCTTCCCTTACAGAGAGCGGTGTAGCTTGTGAACACATTTTCAAATAAGAAAAAATAAAAATGAGGTCTCTTTGGACGGAATGAGAAGCTTGCAGTGGAGCAATAGAGGTATGGCATTCTTGCGGGAATACACAAGTGAGAGAGAGAGAGAGAGAGAGAGAGAGAGAGAGTTCTAGCAGGATGCTTTTTTTGCAAACGGTCATCTGCATTATTTTCTGTCTGTGTAGTAATTCTGGCCTCCTACAGCGTAACGCGGACGAAGCATTTACATTTTTATACTTTAATCGGTATTTTTTCTGCATTTAGCGGACTGTAGCAGGGTACATGTAACGCCGCCAAAGCAGTCTTACAAAACGAAAATGTTTTCTCGTGAAATATTGATTCTTTCTGTAACAGCAAAGTCGCATTCTCTCCGCTACAGATGCTTTTTCCCTGTATCCTGGAGACCGAATGTCTCAAATATTTTACTTCACGGAGTACTCGGATTGCTTCATGGGTGAAGTCCGGTTATACGGTTACCACTGCTGCACAGTTCCTCTTACGAAAGCAGTAGTAACAGTATAAGGTCTCTGTGGTTTCAAATAAAAGAGGGTATTCTAATTAGAGGTTATCGGAAATGTAAGTAGACGGAGCTATTCTGGGTGTTTCAGGAGCTGTGAGAACTGTAAGAGTTGGTACGGAATAAAGGTGGGAATAGGCAGTCGAATGGGAAACGAGGCTGAGCGTAAGTTTTGCGTTTCTATGATTTGGAGGGGGCGGTAACTTTGCCAGGGGTGGACGTCTATATAAAACTTGCACAGGTGGTATTTTGACCGGTGAGGGTCTTGTAATGTTAGGATCATGGTTGTTTGATCTGGTTATCATGTTCGGCCGTTTATTGATAAAGTGTCCATATAAATAAATATAATATTTCTTAATAACTATGCTGCAAGAGAACAAAGTTGCTGTTTGAAAATTAGTAGTGTCAGAGCGTTTATTAGATTCAGTTAGCTGCGGATTAAAATGTAATATTCCGATATCTATGTCAAGTTCCGACGTCACCTTACATTTGATGCTGGGGCACGCAATTAAATTCGGTTGATGCAGAGTAACAGATAAACTAATCCTGAAATCGAATCCGCAAAATGTGACTGGTTGATTAGCACAAAGCACCATACAGAAAACGAAATAATTGAAAGAGTAATGCACTCCTCTTGTATCTTGTGTACAAAGAAGTTGTAATATGTGGCAAACGACGCCACTGATGTCGGGGCGCTACCCAGTGCGTCAGCCGAACATGTATGTCCCTGGTGAGTGATGTCAAGCGAGGACAGAAACGGCTGGGAGACAGACGACGGATGTGGACATAGAGGCGGTGAAGCAAGTGGTGTCGAAATATCCAGAAGCAGAGTGAAATAACTAACGGAGTTTGAACCGCATATTAAAGGCATAAGCTAGTGATGAATACGGAATAGGAAAGTGCTCGAAAAGTTTCAGTTTTGACAAAGTGCAACATAGTTCGCTCAGGTGGTGCGATAGTTGATGCCATTCTTTAACAACAGTGGTGTCACAAAATATCGGTCGAAATATTGCGTACATATTTCCGTATGTATGTGTGTTTGTGTATGATCCAGATCTCTTAAACCACTCGACCGATTTCAGCTAAACTTGGTAATCATACCCATTATTGTTACGCAACAATCTCTGTTGGGGTAAGGACCACCTGCCTAACGTAGTTCAGGGCATATTACGCCATAAACAGTGAGATGAGAGGAAAAACTGTCGAATCATGCAAGACGTTTATATTTACTACTTCTGTGCTACTAACTATTCGCAATAAACATCGCAGACAGTTTCCACATTGCCGCTAGACGCACCTACAAAATTATATCATGGTGCCACACGTAGTTGAGGAGATACGCCGTCTTAAATACTGAGATGTGTGGAAAAATGCCGCATCATGAAATGAAGTTTTAACGGATATATTTTTTACTACTAAGACACTCCTAAAGTCGAGTCAGCTTAAGAAAATCCCTGACACCTGGCAGTGCTTTTGACAGCTTTCAATTGCTGATCACAAATGGCTGTAAGTGACAACAATCACCTTGTAAAGAACTATGAGCAGTCGTTGCCAAGAAGACGTTTACAAAATCGTGTTGTAGACACGCGAAGCAGCTGCACCCAGCATACAGCGTTTAGTTCATTTTTTTTTTTTTTTTGTTTCTAACAGAAAATTGGGAAAATGAATACCCGGGCAGTTCCAGGTTCGTCAGCTAGTAATTGATGACATAAAAAGAGCGAGTGTATGTTTCTCTTACTTCAGTAAATCATTTACCTACAAAATTACCGCAAGAAATGATAAAGGCAACACAATACAGCACCATCCCATATCAAGGTAATGAAGAACAGAATACTATTGCTAAGTGGTAGACTTTTCGGCAGACAGAGCATACGACCAAGAGGTCTGTGGTTTGTATGTCACTGACTTGAATACCTTTTCCTTGTAGTCAGGCTATAATAGTAAAAGCAGTCAGATTTCAGTAATAAAGACAGCCAGATTCATTAATATGGACAAACTTATAAATTCCGTTGAACAATAATGTTGATTGACAAATAACACTCCTGGAGATTGAAATAAGAACACCGTGAATTCATTGTCCCAGGAAGGGGAAACTTTATTGACACATTCCTGGGGTCAGATACATCACATGATCACACTGACAGAACCACAGGCACATAGACACAGGCAACAGAGCACGCACAATGTCGGCACTAGTACTAGTACAGTACCTTTCGCAGCAATGCAGGCTGCTATTCTCCCATGGACACGATCGTAGAGATGCTGGATGTAGTCCTGTGGAACGGCTTGCCATGCCATTTCCACCTGGCGCCTCAGTTGGACCAGCGTTCGTGCTGGACGTGCAGACCGCGTGAGACGACGCTTCATCCAGTCCCAAACATGCTCAATGGGGGACAGATTCGGAGATCGTGCTGGCCAGGGTAGTTGACTTACACCTTCTAGAGCACGTTGGGTGGCACGGGATACATGCGCACGTGCATTGTCCTGTTGGAACAGCAAGTTCCCTTGCCGGCCTAGGAATGGTAGAACGATGGGTTCGATGTCCCAGTGTCCCCTCGACGATCACCAGAGGTGTATGGCCAGTGTAGGAGATCGCTCCCCACACCATGATGCCGGGTGTTGGCCCTGTGTGCCTCTGTCGTATGCAGTCCTGATTGTGGCGCTCACCTGCACGGCGCCAAACACGCATACGACCATCATTGGCACCAAGGCAGAAGCGACTCTCATCGCTGAAGACGACACGTCTCCATTCGTCCCTCCATTCACGCCTGTCGCGACACCACTGGAGGCGGGCTGCACGATGTTGGGGCGTGAGCGGAAGTCGGCCTAACGGTGTGCGGGACCGTAGCCCAGCTTCATGGAGACGGTTGCGAATGGTCCTCGCCGATACCCCAGGAGCAACAGTGTCCCTAATTTGCTGGGAAGTGGCGGTGCGGTCCCCCACGGCACTGCGTAGGATCCTACGATCTTGGCGTGCATCCGTGCGTCGCTGCGGTCCGATCCCAGGTCGACGGGCACGTGCACCTTCCGCCGACCACTGGCGACAACATCGATGTACTGTGGAGACCTCACGCCCCACGTGTTGAGCAATTCGGGGGTACGTCCACCCGGCCTCCCGCATGCCCACTATACGCCCCCGCTCAAAGTCCGTCAACTGCACATACGGTTCAAGTCTACGCTGTCGCGGCATGCTACCAGTGTTAAAGACTGCGTTGGAGCTCCGTATGCCACGGCAAACTGGCTGACACTGACGGCGGCGGTGCACAAATGCTGCGCAGCTAGCGCCATTCGACGGCCAACACCGCGGTTCCTGGTGTGTCCGCTGTGCCGTGCGTGTGATCATTGCTTGTACAGCCCTCTCGCAGTGTCCGGAGCAAGTATGGTGGGTCTGACACACCGGTGTCAATGTGTTCTTTTTTCCATTTCCAGGAGTGTAGTTGTTGAGACGTACCGTTGTGAGGTATGACGTATTTATACTCGGTTTCAAATACAAAAATAGAGTCACTCGGTGATAATGAAAGATGTCTATAAATAACTATCAGTAAATGAATAAACAGATATATAATTGTCGTCGAGTTACATTTTGGGCCAGCCTGCCAGTATGGTAAAAATATCATCAGCCTTTAAAAATGTGTTGCCGTACTCTGCTGATAGGAACTGTAAAAGCGGAAGTGATGTACCCAGTGTATAGAGATGCACTAGACAGACGTCTGTAAATTGGCATTTAAATTCCCAAATGATGCAGTGTTCAGTTACACTGTTCAACTCGGGCAACCACTGATATTTCGTCACACGTTAAACATCCGAAGCTATTAAATACGAATTTTCCCCATTAAGCACTATATTTCTTTCTCATCAATCGTTCCGTAAAAGTTCTAGTCTTTCTTAACTTAAGGGAAATACCTTTGTGGTCTAGTAGTCGAGCACACATGATTTTCACAGAACCAACTGGAAAATACACCACGTTTTCATCATTGACGAAGTCAACCCATCAGACTTAAGTTTACCAGGGACAATTCATTTTACTAACACCAATTCTAGTTTAGCGTCTCATAGTCACCTTCAGACAAGCTCGTGATGATGTCAGCCCTAATTGAAAATTTTCAATATGTCTGCTCAGCCTACACGGATTTTTAGATGTTTCCATAAGTTCTATCATAACCCTGATGGACAATCACTGCCTGAAAACCATTTGCTGCAAGTTTTGTTAGTTTAAACCACGAAACACACAATTCACACGGCACTAATGAACTCCAAAAGCTCCCGCCCAGGTAGACAACAGTTTCAGTGAGACACGTCGTTCATCTGTATTATATGAGTAACGTGTAATCATGTTGGTTTATGTATTGACGGAGGGAGACAAGAAGCTAGACCATAGCGCTGCAGTAGAAAGCATGGTAGTACTGACATGAACATAATGGACGGAAGGTTCGTGTGGCTGATGTTTTTGTATATAAAATGAAATAAAGAGCTTATCAACCTAAGGGAACGGCGCTGTGCGTCTTAAGGGAATTTGTAGTTGCAATTTTTGTGTTTGGCCATTCGACTGGGAACTGTAGGGAACCTGACTGGTTTATCATGCTAATTATACGCATCCGATGCTTGCCATTTATCAAAGAAGGCGAATTATAAAATCTAAAACGTGACTTCGAAACAGCCACTGGGTAATACAGAATAGATTGAAAAACCAGCCAACCAGTTGCAAATGGCCTTAGTCTCTGACATAAGACACATGTAACTTATTCAAATATTTCTATTTTGTGACACCTATTGCATTATGTGATGTAATAAGGCTCATACTTCTGAGAGGCTATTTTTAGAAATATCGAAACCATGGTCAAGGGATAATAAACCTTTATTTGCGACTGATTGGCTGATTTTTCAGTCTAAGGTAAATTATGATCCGCAGTACAACGTCCGACGAAGAGAAGGGAATGTATTTAGTCCTCCAGAACTAACCCGAGAAATGGGTGTTGTACACTGCACCGTGTGGGAAGTAATAAGACATTAGTAAGTTCAACGGGGTTGAAGTTTCAATTATTATGTAACTAAAACCAAGCAAAGAGCATGTAACTTTGTCATGTGATAGTCCTTGTCTAAATGTTCATCCTTCAGTGGAACACACTTTCCGTAGCGATGCAGTGTTTAGCAAGGACTTTGGTTGTAGAAGATCATCTCATTCTCTTTGCAAAAATTAGTGACACGCAGCAGTTTTTTCTTCCGAGCAGAGAGGAAACAGTCGGTAGGTGTAATGTTCGTGGAATACGGAGGGGTGTGGGAGGGGTGGCGGAGTGGGTAAAATTTGATAGACCAAAGTAACAGCAGTGTCTTGTACAGCATCAGCTGGGGCGTTATCGTCGAGCTAAAACACGCTTTTTGATACACAATGTGGCGCCCCGATTTCCCTAGGTTTTAAAAATAACGATATTCAACGGCAAAGAAGCAAAGATTAATAACTTTACTTCGAATTTCTGCAATTGACAATGCCTATCGGCCGTGCACATTGACAGAAAAAGTCGTGGTGGATGAAGAGCCATTGTTGGTTGAGTGAGTTCGCTCCAATTGAACCAACAGACGAATTCAGCTCTTTTTTCCTTTTGGATTTATAACTCTCCTCTGCATTCGTGTATCTTTTTAAAGTTTATCTTTTTAAAGTAAATGATTGTGTAAATTATAAACATAGTTTTCCTCCTGAGTACCAAGCGGCCGTTAGCCCAATCAATAGTTAACTTTCGTATCATATTAACTCACTGACTGTATTAGCTCCTGCTAATAACTGCTATGTGTTTCCTGTGTCACATTGTGAACATCGGAGTTCCTAATGAGTTGCTGTATGTGGACTGACGCAGTTTTTCTCTTGAATCCATGGATATTGCATTCCAGATTTGTTTTAGTGCTATACTCGCATGCATTTCCAGTACTTCCTGTGGGGGCCGTGACAACAAAATAAGATAACTTAGGGCTCTTGTGCAGGACTGTGTTCTCACTTCGCTGCATTTGTAAGTAGAACAGGAAATGGAATGAGTATAGTGTTACAAGGCACCCTACGCCATACGCCTTACTGTACCTTGCGATGGATGTATGTACATGTAGACGTATACCATGGTAAAAATGAGTTTGGACTCAGGAGAACTCTAGGAACACACAGGACAATATATACTCTACGCTTTATCTAATAAGACTGGCAGAAGAAAAGCAAGCCTACGTTTATAGCATTTGTATCTTCAGCGGAACCTTTTGACAATATTGGCTATAACACACAGTTTGAAATTCTGAAGGTAGCAGCGATAAAATACATAGGGTGGAAGGTTATCTACAAATTGTATATAAACTAGACTGCTGTTAGTTGAACTGAAGCATATTAGAGGGATGAAGTGCTAAAGAAGGAAATGAGACAAGATTTTATCCCACGCTAATATTATTCAGTCTGGGCACTGAGTAAGCAGTAAAGAAAACCAAGGAGAAATTTGGAAACTGAATAAATATTCTACGATTTCGATATGGTACCATAATTCTGTCAGAAACGGAAAAGGAGTTGGAGGAACAGGTGAACGGAAGGATGTGGTTTTCAAAACGGGTTATACGATGAACAACAATAAAAGTAAAACAAGGGTAGCCTAATGAAGTAGAATTAATTCGAGTGATGCTGAGGAAATTAAATTAGTCGACGACACAGCAAAAGATGTGGAGTCTTGGTGTTTAGGCAGTAAAACAGATGGCGGTATAAGTAGAGAGACCCAATACACAGAGTAGCAATGACAAGAATATCATTTTTGTAAAAGAGGAATTTGCTAACGCTGAATACAAAGTTCATTGTTAGGAAGTGGAACATGGACGATTAACAGTTCAGACAAATAATAAATAGAAGCTTTTGAAATGTGGTGCTAATGAAGAGCGTTGATTAGATTGGTGCAACGAGTAACTATTGAGGAGGCACTGAATCGAACTGGGGAAGAAAGGAAATTTATTTCACAATCTGACTACAAGAAAGAATCGGTTGATATGACACATCCTGGGCCATCAGGGAATCGTCAGTTTGCTAATGGAAAGAAATCTTGGAGGGGATGAGGTAAAAAATTATAGAGGGAGACAAAACCTTATTATTATAAGAAATACTCCAACCAGCTACCTTTTTACGTATATTTATTTAAACTAATACGCGGTTTGGGATATCACCCATCTTCAGTTAGCGCCATATTTACTGGAATTTTCAGTCAGTACATCGTTAGAACTTCGGCAACAAACTAGCTGTCTTAATGCAATGGCCGCCCGCGGTGGCCGAGCGGTTCTAGGCGCTTCAGTTTGGAACCGCGCGATGGCTACGGTCTCAGGTTCGAATCCTGCCTCGGCCATGGATGTGTGTGATGTCCTTAGGTTAGTTGGGTTTAAGTAGCTCTAAGTTCTAGGGGACTGATGACCTCAGAAGTTAAGTCCCGTAGTGCTCAGAGCCATTTGAACCATTTTCTTCATGCAATGGTTGTCGTTGCTCCAAATTTTGCGTTTATAGACGAGACGCAAACAACTTTCTACTTTTATTCTGCATAAAAACAATTCAGTAGTCGCCATGTTTGTTGTGTATGTACTGACTGAAGCTTCCAATACGTATTAAGGTAACTGAAGATGGTTGAAAGCCCAAAACACTTATCAGCTTAAATAAAAATACATAAAAAAAATGACTGGTTGTTGCACTTCTTGTAATAATCCACAGCCAAGGACCTCAACAACCATTGAAGTGGATGGATTAACGCTGCCTAAAGCTTAATTCAAGTAATCATGTGCTAGTAGATATAGGTTTCAGTCGTTATGCACAGCTGGAGAGGCTTGCACAGGATAGACCAGCGCAGAGAGCTGTCCGAAAACATTCACAGGACAGAAAACCACTAAAACTTTATCTGCAAATCAGTAATAAATTTCAAATTTTTCTCATTTGTCATTACAGTTATCAACTTAGGTCCTTTACGCAGCAGGATCTCTTATGATTACAAATTGGTTCATATTCCCTTCTGAATCAACTATAAAAGTCTGTATCATTATCGTGAAAACACTTTGTATTTCCGTACTTTGATTAACCCCTTAAAGTGTTTGTCGCCGGAGGTACACCACAGTACCCCCACCGGCACTCCGAACAGAGATTCAGATGCAGATGCGGGTGTAATTACTGGGAAGCGCTACACCACAGTACAGTTTTGAGAGACAACAGCGAGCCGAGACGACGGGCGTCCGTGTGTCTGGAGCAGTCGGCCCTGAAACAGCACCAGCTTGAGCGGGCCACGGCCGGCCGGGGTTGCGCGTGCGTGAGCTCACACACCGGAGCCACAGTGCCCGCTCTCCCTTTAATGTACTGGAAGTGAATTACATCCACGGCGCTCTTTCGCGCGCTTTCTCTCGGCCCTTTGTGTCATTTTCTCTAACTAATTTCTTTTTAACTTTCTCCGTCTGTCTGCCTTTATGTGCAGTTTCGCGTTACAACATTTTTTTTCTCCAGTTTCCCCTTCCTTTTGTCGGAACGCACTGTCTTCCTTCACGCGGGTATATAAAATTAGAAGAAAAAAAATATCAAGTGTAAGTAACACAATTACGCAAAAACGCGTCACTGGTGCCGCTCTGAATTTATAGATTGCTGCTCCATTAGAATAGGCGTTCGACGTCTTGTTCTAAAATGCTTTGTTAGAATTATCAGTTGTCCCTCCATTGCTCTTTCACTTACGTAGCTTTATACTGCACAGTACCTGCTGACCTGCTGGTATGGATTAAAGCACATCTCGCTCGCTTGTATGGCAGGTAGGTAAGCCAGACCCGGAACGAAACCGCGAGGCATATTAACGACTGTAGGCCTGGTACACTGTGTAATCTGTCTTTATTTGCTGAAACTGTCCACTAACATATTTCAGAGTTTGATACGCAAATTCGCTTGATCCTGTATAATAATAATAATGGCGTGTGACGAGGGCCTCCCGTCGGGTAGACCGCAGTCGTTCAGCACACTGCCGATCTGTATTAGCATCGCCAGTGGCTGTTTTCGCTTCACTTCTGCTTTTTTCGTGTCAGTTAAGTCTGACATTGTGAGGACACGGCAGTCTTCATATGGTTTATTAAATAAAACGTGCATTAAAATAAAAAGCTTTTAATGTCTAGTTGCAATTTTCCTATTACAATTAAGGTATGGTAATTAGATTTGACTGCTTTACAACCATCTTCACAACGTTCAAAATGTAAGAAAGCAGAAAGTGTGCATCTAAGGGCATCATTTTTGTAGTCGAGCAGCGATATGCATTCGTAACTACCAAGACAAAGACAGGTAGTTGTTTATTGCGTAGCTGGTAGAAATTCCGAAGACTAAAAGACAGGTAGTTGTTTCTTGCGTGGCTGGTGGTAATTCCGAAGACTGTGATAGCATTTTGTGATCTTAATTTACCAAATAAAGTGCGACGGACTATTAATACAGGGACAAATGTAAAATACCTGCGCGAGAGATAAATACTCTGTGGAATTTAAGCATATCCGTGCGAACTCGATAACAAAGATATACAGACTGTATTAAGCTACGGCAAAGAGATAATTATTCCATGTGCGAGATTGGAAGAGAGATGTTCTACGTCGGGTTGAGAGGAGATTGTTAGAAGCCACCATTAAGGCAGTAATCTAAGTTTTATGGTATTGAAGAAAATAAATACATATAAAAGCACAAAAGGAGTATCAGGTGTCTAGAGTTCAAAAGAAATATTCAGTGACTATAAAGACGCAAGTCGTTCAGAAGTGTTGTGTGGTTTGATGGTACGAACCTGCAGTTTTACACGGTATTGGGATTCGTCGAGAATATTTCTCCGAAGACCTAAATAATTTCACGAACTAAAGTTGGACGCTACATTCCATACACATGACACGTCATAGCACTCGGCTGTACCCATTGATTTCCGTAGAGCGATAAATTACCTTTAGCGATTTCAGATGGTGAAGTTCCAGCAAGGAGACTCAACGAGCTGTTGTGAAATGCATTTGGTATGACCGTATTCTTTAACTTACGGAGAAAAGTAAGCAATATAGATTTCATAACTACCGCAAACATAATTGAAAGGACCCAAGTTAAATAAAAGGAGCACACAGTAAAAGGAATCGCGAAACCATAACATAAACAAAACTCAATTACTAATAATACGCAATCACATTAACAAAACGCTCATGAAATAATAGAAAGAATAAAAATAAGAACTTTAAACTGGGAAGCGAAATAAGTACGGAGCATCGGCAATGACCCGTCTCCAAGTAGGATCCTAGGGTTCTCATCCGCCAGCGTGATCTGCTGAAGGGGTGGGGTGAAACTCATTCCCCCGTCAAAGGAAACATCGAAGTCATAGCCGAAGCCCTTTTAGTTGGATAACTAATCTCTAGTCAGGTGTGCTTCTCTCAGGGCATGTAAATGTTCGTTACGACGCCTCAGACTAACATCGAGTTGAAACTTCCAGAATACAGCCTCGTGAATGGATACGCCGTCATTGTCTTGCGCTGTGCCTACCTACAGAGATTTTCGTTTGTTCAATTCAGAATCACGTCATGGAGCAGGAGAAATCTCCCGGCTCTAGCAGCCGGCGCTGAGCGATAGGCTGAACTGCAATGTGACAGAAAGGAGTAGGAGATTGTTTAATGGCGTTACGTATTTTTCATTCGTCGGAACTCTCAACAACCGCACGCATTGTGCGTAGATGTCCAGTTCCGGCAGTAAGACAGCCGAGTTTCAGCCGGCTCTTGGAGAAGATTCCCCTTGTTACGTTGTTCGCTTTATGTCTTTCTTCACTGATGACTTTGCTTTAAGCTTTGTGCAGGAGGTGACCCTTCCTACAGTTGGAAAAACGTATGAACTTCAGTACTAATTATTAAAGGAGGGCTAAAATCACATCCTCTAACCATTTTATTTGCTCACTGATCAATTCGTAAGTTGGCATATAGTCGTTACTGCCGTAGCAGTTTAGAAAAGACTCTAGCTCAATTCCCTTAGGAGGCGAATAGATTATCTTTAAGTCACTCATCCAGTCACTCATCCAGCTTCTTGATCTCAACGAGCCTTTAGTCAATCTAGTGGTGTTGACTCCTATCTTTCCGCGTACTTTCTACTCTTAATTACCAACTTACTATTCTTGTCCGCGAAATATTAACGTACTGTGTTTTATCCTCTCTGCCTGCCTGTGCCAAGGTTTTTATGTACTTTGAGTTGTATTCCATTATCCGATTTTTAATGGTACTTTTAAGACGTCATTGAGTAACTTTCACGTTATAAGTCAATAAATGTATTTGTTACAGTGTCCATTTGTTTCCGTTCATAGCTATAAGATCCCTCAGGGCATTAATATGCCTATGTGACTGGCGAGGAACGCGTTTGTTTCATGAGTAATTGGTCCACCTCTATTCATCTAAATACCGTTTGTTTAATCTGAAACTGTAATGTGCAATGCCAACAAAAAAAAGGAGGTGAGGTACACTGAAGAGCAGAAGAAAACCAAATGGAACCTCACGGGTTGATGGCGTACGTTATATTATTACACGGATTTCAATATCAAGTCAAATTTACTGAAAACCTGGCAGCATGAGCACTATTAACAGTATGATGTTCCATCCATCCTGACCTGGATCCATGCATGGATTCAGCTTGTAACGGTATTATAAACCCGCTCAATCGCTTACTGCTGCAAGGTGGCCCACGTCTGTTGCAGGTGGTTCTTTACATCGTGTATTCTGGCACTGGGACAGAGCTGACTTCCGAGCTGGTTCCACCCACGTTCTATAAGGGGACAAATATGGTGGTGTTGCTGGCCACGGAAGTACGTCAACATCATCCAGACTGTTCACAGAGACACAGGCAACGTGTGGACCAGCATTGTGCTGTCGAAAAGTGGAACCACGATACTGTCACACGAGAGATAAAATTTGAGGACTGAGGATGTCCTTGACGTACCACTAGGCCATTAGAGTTCCCTCAGTCACTACCAGTTGTGACATACGCTATGCCTCCACACACCACGGCGTCAAGTTAACATCGATGCGTCTCTATAAAACATCGGAAGACTGACACTTCTCCCCACGTCGCCGCTATTCTCGCCGACGATGGTGGATAGTGGTGATGAAGAAAGCTGATTTATCGCCGAACGCAACGCAACGACGTTCATCAGCAGTCCATGCTAAGGCCGCCTCACCACTCGAAACGCGGCCGTTTGCATTGCTGTGTTAACAAGAACCTCTGCATGGGGCTGAAAATCCCTAGTCCGGTAGTTGCTAGTCTCCAACCAATGGTGCAAAAAGACAGAGAAGTTACAGGCACTCTAATACTCTCGGATGAGAGGAGAAGATTTGAATGGATTACAAGTACACAGCACGACAATCTTCCCTTTCAGTGGTCAGACAGGATCTACTAGTACCCTGGCGAAGGGTAATCCTGCAGTTACGTCCCCACGCATTCCAACATTCGGCCACTGTCACATCTGAATATTCCACAAATCTGGATATTACACGATTCGGCCAGCCGTCCAAATAGGTACCCACAATGAAGCCCCTTTCCAGTTCTGTCACTTGCTTATAACGCCGACTCACACTAATCTCCGTGTTCTTCACAGTGATCACCCAACATCTGACGCTGTTTACACCCCTTGTAAAGGGTGTCTCGCAGTTCGTGTTCCCGTCTTCTAGAGGTTGTAGACGGAACTTATCAAATCAAGTTTTCCATAGAACCTATATTCGGAAGCGGCATCCAACGACGCAACACAGAGACAAAGTTGTAGGCGTGTCTCCGTGATTATGTTACGAACTATCTAGTTTGATGGAGAAGGTTAAATGTATCAATTTGATTTAATGGCCCTTGTACCGACAGCAAACGATTCGAAAGCTACAAGCAAAAATCATTCTGATACCTCTGAAAGTTGGAAACGTCTACTGGTACTGTTGTTGCTAAAATAGTATGGTAGGCAATTTTCAGAGGTTGTAGTATGGACCAAAAATAAAAAGGTCCAGTAAACGTGAGCTCTAAAGGGAATCACTGAGGGGCTACAACCGCTTGTTCGTCTTCGCTACTGTGAAGCACATGTCTTCCATTGAAGAAGTGCTCTTAAGGTATGCATTTCAGACCTCATGTTTAGTAGATATTTTTTCTTTTGCTCCATACTACCACCTTTGCAAGCTGTCTACGCTATAATCTTAGTAACAACAGTACCGGCACCCATATACAATTGTCAGAGGTATGAGAAAGATTTTCACTTATAACGTTCGACTTCTTCGTTTGTGGTACGTGAACCTTTACCTCAAAATATTACATTTATATTTCTCCGTAACCCTACAAAGTTCGTAACATGTTCATCGAATCACTTTGTATATACGCACATTTACAGGCATCGGCGGGTGTAACTTTGTCGCTCTATAGCATCTTTGGATAAGGTGGCTGGAGATGGGTTCCTAAGTAAAACTTAATCTACTACGTTCCCTCTACAATCTCTAGAAGTGTCTGGTATGAATTTTAAAACACCATGTATATCCTACCAGGCCCGGTAACAACACATAGCAACCTCAGTGCACTCAGGTCGCCTTATTATCTGCCATAGAGAACTGCATCTCTAATCATTTACAAACCCGTCGATGGTGTATACAGGTATGAAGTAACATTGATATCCGACCCTTTCATTCTAGTGCTTCACAACTGTTATCAGGAAGCTTTTATTAAAAGAAGAATATGACCGATTTTTATTAAATCATGATATGTGCTACCAGGTCTACCTTGTTAATGGAAAGACGAATAAAAAAACTAAATTTCTAAATTCTGACTGTGTGATACACACGTCTGTCGTAATAGCGGCGAGATAGTACACTGTGCGCAAAATGCCGTGGCCGCTAGATGCGAAGTGGGCTTGGGAAGCATGGGGAGCACGGCAGTGTTGTGGGGTCGCTCAGAGCGCTGTAGCGGAAATTCCGCATGCTGGAATGGAAGTGTCGTTCTTAATTGAAGCCTACTCTAATATTTTTGTAAATATTTAGTGGGGCCTCTCGACTCCCTCATTTGCATGGTGACCATTCAAAAATACCTGCTGTTACTTGTGCTTTCGATGGTATCTAAAAGGAATTCGTCCTGAAACACAGCGTCGTTAGTGGCGAATTTTGAATGAAACCTACACATTTCTCTGGTTGATATGTCAAAATTTGCTTCTTTTGCCTCACTTACATGTCGTGCAGACACAACTGCGAAAGGATACTGGTTTATTAAGTTTATTTAGTGAGAAACTGAGGAAAAGTAAAGGCAGTAGCTTTTGAAAAAGCGAAAACGTGTATCACATATGTTGCTCCAAAAGCCATAGCATTTCTCGGTTCACTACCTACCGATGGTCTTTAAGAGATGTGAGATGGTTATATCACTTCTTATGTATTTCACTGTTATTGTCTAACCTGCTTTCAGAAAACACGTGATAATGGCACTTTAAAGCCGAAATCATGATTGTGTAAGTGTAAATGTAACACCGTAAGTAAACAACAGTCTTATGGCGGTACTGACTTTAGAGAAATATATTATGACTGTGGGCCCACATTATGAAAAAATTATTAGATTTCGACTGTGTTCTGCAGCCCGTGGACCAATACCCTCACTTCGTTCCCTGCCAAGCGTTTCACGCAGTCGGCCGGTGTGACCGAGCGGTTTTAAACGCTTCTGTGTGGATCCGCGCGAGTGCTACGGTCGCAGGTTCGAATCCTGCCTCTGGCATGGATGTGTGTGATGCTCTTAGGTTGGTTAGGTTCAAGTAGTTCGAAGTTCTAGGGGAGTGATGACCTCACATGTTAATTGCCATAGTGCTCAGAGCCATTTGAACCATTTTGAACTTTGCACGTTCTGGTACGGCACCTAGTGCTGCAAGACACTTGGATCCTAAAACGTGGTGACAATCGTAGGTCCACGTACCTTACCAGCCACTGTGCCAGCCGCTTAGATATGGTGTACGTATCACGAGGGTTCTGCGTGCCGACAGTTGGCTCTGAGATTGGGCCAAAGGCTTTTACTGGCCACCGAGCTTATACATGGTGTTTCAAAAATGACCGGTATATTTGAAACGGCAATACAAACTAAACGAGTAGCGATAGAAATACACCGTTTGTTGCAGTATGCTTGGGACAACAGTACATTTTCAGGCAGACAAACTTTCGAAATTGCAGTAGTTACAATTGTCAACAACAGATGGCGCTGCGGTCTGGGAAACTCTATAGTACGATATTTTCCACATATCCACCTGCGTAGCAATAATATGGCGTAGTCTCTGAATGAAATTACCGGACACCTTTGACAACGTGTCGGGCGGAATGGCTTCACATGCAGATGAGATGTACTGCTTCAACTGTTCAATTGTTTCTGGATTCTGGCGGTACACCTGGTCTTTCAAGTGTCCCCACAGAAAGAAGTCACAGTGGTTCATGTCTGGCGGATAAGGAGGTCAATCCACGCCGCCTCCTGTATGTTTCGGATAGCCCAAAGCAATCACACTATCATCGAAATATTCATTCAGGAAATTAAAGACGTCGGCCGTGCGATGTGGCCGGGCACCATCTTGCATAAACCACGAGGTGTTCGCAGTGTCGTCTAAGGCAGTTTGTACCGCCACAAATTCACGAAGAATGTCCAGATAGCGTGATGTAGTAATCGTTTCGGATCTGAAAAATGGGCCAATGATTCCCTTGGAAGAAATGGCGGCCCAGACCAGTACTTTTTGAGGATGCAGGGACGATGGGACTGCAACATGGAGCTTTTCGGTTCCCCATACGCGCCAGTTCTGTTTATTGACGAAGCCGTCCAGGTAAAAATAAGCTTCGTCAGTAAACCAAATGCTGCCCACATGCATATCGCCGTCATCAATCCTGTGCACTATATCGTTAGAGAATGTCTCTCGTGCAGGAATGGTAGCGGCGCTGAGGGGTTGCCGCGTTTGAATTTTGTATGGATAGAGGTGTAAACTTTGGCGCATGAGTCGATACGTGGACATTGGCGTCATTTGGACCGCAACTGCAACACGGCGAAAAGAAACCCGAGGACGTTCCCAGTCCGTTGAAATTTTTCAAACAGATCCGTTATTGTATCGCTTTTCGGTCCTTTGGTTACATTAAACCTCCGTTGAAAACTTCGTCTTGTTGCAGCAACACTGTGTTCTAGGCGGTGGAATTCCAACACCAGAAAAATCCTCTGTTCTAAGGAATAAACCATGTTGTCCACAGCACACTTGCACGTTGTGAACAGCACACGCTTATAGCAGAAAGACGACGTACAGAATGGCGCACCCGCAGACTGCGTTGTCTTCTCAATATTTCACATCACTTGCAGCGCCATCTGTTGTTGAAAATTGTAACTACTGTAATTTCGAAAGTTTGTCCGTCTGAAAATGTACTATTGTCCCAATCATATTGCAACAAACGGTGTATTTCTATCGCTGCTCGTTTAGTTTTTATTGCCGTTTCAAATATACCGGTCATTTTTGAAACAACCTGTATCTGCGCTGCAGCGAATAGACAAGGCATAGCAGGGGACAGTGGAAACTGAACGTTCCCAATCTCCGCAATGAGGCCTGTCGCCGTAAGCTTGAGGATACTTGGTGCCGCTGCCAACACCACCAACGAGCTCACAATTCCATGGGTCAGACCTGTCATACGCGGGGTATTTGTCGCCTATTGCAGAGATAAGTCCAGCTGGTAATGGACGACTTCAGAATTTTATAATACGGTATTAAGGGCAGTGGCAATGCAACCGCCATCGCAGACGGCCAACGGGCCGTTCAGCATACCAAAGACTTCTTGCTCTAACTCGCTGCGGTGCAATTTGAACGCTCAACGTCTGTGCAAGAACGTAAAACGGTCTTCATAGCCAAAGAGTGTCGCTGCATTACATAGTTCGAGAAAGATAACAGCTCAAAAGGAAGCTCAAATGGCAGTTGAAAAGGCAGAGTGGAGATAAGCTGCGACACCAATAGATACTGCGTTTATCCAACACTGTTGCAACTTATGTGGTGAAGGCCCAAGAAGCGACCTGGGACTGGCAGACGCATTGCACTACTTCGAAGCAACCGAGGCCGTGCAGAACGATGGCACGCTTGTGGCAGACATTACCCGGTACGAAGTGGAAATGCCATTGATGAGCGGTGCGTTGAACAAATTACCTGGGCCTGATGGGCTCCCTGTTGAATTTTACCGCCCCTTCTTCGGTCTTATGGTCAAAACATGGATCCACATGTGTAAAGAATGTATGACACCCACCTTCCGAGTCCCCACCGAATTCACGGAAGGCATAATGATGCCTGTGCCTAAACCTGTCACCCGCAGAACTGTTGACCCCTGACTTTGTTCAACGCCGACTATACCCTATTCACGAGCATCCTCCGTTCCCGTCTGCACTTCATTATCAGTGATGCAATACATGCCGATCAAACGTGTCTTGGTGGAAAGAGCAATGTTCACATTGCGTTGGGATCGTGTAGGGACGTAATCGCACTGATGTCAGGCAAGTGTCGACCACATATAAAATTTTGGGCCTGGCCGTAAGTCGTGCACTGACAGCCAAACTGACAGTCGGCCTTTGGCTGTGGCCAGGCGTGCAACTCTTGTTTGCGTTTCGCCCGCTGTGTTGCTTGCGAGCGAGCCCCCATTTGCTTACTTCAGCGTCGTGATTTATCTCAGAGACCGAACTTCATCGAGCATCACGGCGTTTTCATACCGCTAAGCCACAATTAAAGTAACTTTTCCTTTGGATAGGAAACGATCGAAGGCGTATGAAGTGGAACGTTTTATAGGAGATGAAATGCGTCTCCCGCCACAAGATGTTCTCGGAATTCATTTTTCGAGCCTCAGTACTACTGCGTACGTAAAGCTGGCGACTAACGAGCTGTGCGCCGACGTCTTGCGCCGCCTCGCTCAGTTTCCTATACTCTTATGGAGATACTGGGACAGTCGTGGTAGAATACACTGTTTTGGCCTCCTCACGTTGTGGGTTTTCGAACTCCTGTTTGCAGAATCGTCGGACGCCGTGCTGGCCGCTTTTGAACCTTATGGTAACGTCGTCAGTCACGTGGCTGAACGTGGAAGACTTACGAACCATACCATGTCCTCAATGGTGTCCGTCAAATAAAAACTGAATTATGGAAGCACGTGCCTTCCCACTTGGTCATTGCCAACTGCAGGTTTGTGGCCAGCTGCGCACCTTTCAGGTTGTGATCGGGAAGGCTATGTACGTTCTGAATATCTCCGACGTAGACTGGGTCAGACGCCGATCGTAGACGTCTCTTATCCCGCGGCGCCCACTGTGTTACCTGTACCTTGCGCGTCGTCAGCGGTGATGCCTGCCACGCCCCCTCCGAAGCAGTCGGTAAGGACGTCCTCTCTACGACGTGATGCAAGTTTCGCCTGACTCTCCTACGCCCCTGTCGGAGACCATTCAAATGAACGATGACCGTCAGTAGGCACACGTTGTCTGTCCCGGTCCCATGGTTGTTGAACATGAAGCTGTACCTAAATCCGCTTTCCTGCCATGTGGCCACATGTCGGACGATAGCCGCTCGCCATCTGACAGGGAACAGCATGTTAGGAAGCAGCGGTCGCCGAGGAAGCGGAAGAGACAACGCTGTACCCCTTCTGATGACTGCCTCCATGTAGGCACAATATGATGACCCTGCTACTAATGGTGCGCTGTCCTCTGACGTCCTGACACCGATGTGACGTCTTTCCCCATCTCCATCGTCAGCGTTCACCTCTGAACACCGACCTCCCACGCCTGCCTGCCTGACTTTCTGTGTCTGACGCCACCTGCGGACACACCTCTTACAGTATACCACTGAATCGGCCCAGTGAGACGTCTGTCTCCTCTGCAGACTACGGTAATGTTGGGGACGGACATTCTGGAGCTGTACAGAGCGAGGGGACGACCTTGGTGGGTTTGGCTCCCACCCAGTGACATGCCCTCCCTGCGCTTCGCCGTGATTGAATTGCCCGACCTCCTCACGATGGCAGCATTCCAGACTTATAGTATAGCCGCGGTCACCTTTTGCTTACACCACAAACTGGCTTTACTCCATGACATGCTGTATGCTGCAGACATTGACATTGCTCTCCTTCGGGAAGTGCACATTGTAACTTTTTGTGCTCGCCATGGTTTTACAGCACATATCTCTCATGCTTCCCCTATTGGAACGTGACGATATCCTAGTTGTCTATCTCCCTGATGGCAGAGGTGTGATTCACAATGTTAGTGGCATCAGCATTGTCAATGTCTATGCCCCATCCGGTTCGGATCGCCACCGTGAATGTCCCATTTCCTTCTCAGAGACTGTTACACCTCTCTTCCTCGGTCGGCAGGATGCATTGATCATAGGAGGCGATTTCAACTCCACCCAGTCACCCCAAGAACAACTACCACATCTCTCTTCGTGCGTGGCGCTAGCGACAATTCTCCAGCACGTCAGCCTAGTGCATTCTTGGAAGCATGTTCATGGCAATCGTCCGGGGTTTACGCATTTCACCAGCCATTCTGTCAGCAGTCTCGTTATATGGTCAGAGATATTTCCTGTATTTTCTAATCTTTCCATAACTTCTAACGAAATGTCGACATCATTTGAATGACTGTCTAAGATATTAACTAATAAATAAAATATACGTAGGTGTTCAGGAGAATTAGGTGATTTCTGCTGCATGCCACATTCTTCAAATATCTCTGCAAGGTTGAAAACATTAATTGGATTCCACGTTATTGTGAAATTCTAAAACCTGCACAGATACAGATGCCGTTAGCAAACATTTAGGAAGAAAACACAAAGAAAATTACGAGATTAAGTTTCATCTCCGCTGTTAACACTTAAAGATACAGCAAATGGAACTACTAATTATTATGGGTATTATATGAGTTTGAAATTCGAGTTAATAGAACCTGTGAACAATTGCGTCAGAGAAATCATTAAAGGGAAGTGAAACAGCCTTTACAAATTGCAGTTGTGTTGACTCACGATATCTATTCACCGATGAGTCGCTAACCAAGGCTGTACATCTGTCATATTGTGCATACATTGTCTTCTACAGCTACAATAAACTTGAACGTTTGTCAAGCAGCCTGGCAAGAGACGAATTTGGCAATTTCCAACATTTTAAATAAACACTTGCAAAGTGTCCTAGTACCTAAAAATTAGACCTGTATACAAAATTTCAGAGAACGTTTTGACGTGTCACATTGTGGCGTTCCCATGTAATAAAACATTATTAAAGATCACCAAATTGTGATTGAATACACATTGATATGTAGTGGCGCAGAACAGCAAAACAAGCGAGTGCTGGAATTGGAATATGACAACGCTGACAGAAAAAAATTATCGCAAACCCTAGGTGGAGTTGTGCGATATAAGCATAAGTTGGAGGCGTGTTTCTATATCTTAAAGATGATGTCTACGCACATTTCATGCTAGTCCCATAAGAGTGGCACTAATACCGCCATTAGTAGGCTCCAAATTAGGTTTGCTTTAAGGGGAGACAGAAGGCAAGTGGGCTTCGAAAATTCGATTTATGGATTTTAGCATGTTTGAAATGCCTAATCTTTCCTGCGTGAAACAGTTTTTGTTTTGAAACTTCCTGGCAGATTAAAACTGTGTGCCCGACCGAGACTCGAACTCGGGACCTTTGCCTTTCGCGGGCAAGTGCTCTACCATCTGAGCTACCGAAGCACAACTCACGCCCGGTACTCACTGCTTTACTTCTGCCAGTATCCGTCTCCTACCTTACAAACTTTACAGAAGCTCTCCTGTGAACCTTGCAGAACTAGCACTCCTGAAAGAAAGGATATTGCGGAGACATGGCTTAGCCACAGCCTGAGGGATGTTTCCAGAATGAGATTTTCACTCTGCAGCGGAGTGTGCGCTGATATGAAACTTCCTGGCAGATTAAAACTGTGCACTTGCCCGCGAAAGGCAAAGGTCCCGAGTTCGAGTCTCGGTCAGGCACACAGTTTTAATCTGCCAGGAAGTTTCATATCAGCGCACACTCCGATGCACAGTGAAAATCTCATTCTGGAGTTTTTGTTTTATATAAATACGACAATTTTTTCGTGATATAGGATGATTTTCCTGAAGCTGTGCGCAATCTGGGGACGGTGACAACAACGATGATGACCAGGTATGTGCAGAACAACCCTACGGTTCTAATGTCACAATTTGTAAATTAGAGTGCATTGGGCATGTTCAGAAGAGAATGGGGTCCAGGTTGAGAAGGTTATTGAAAGAAAAGTCAAAAATAGTATTGGAAGAATGTAAGAAGATAGGTTGTAAAGGTCGCCTGACAAATGTTGAAATAGATAGATTACAGAATTATTATGGCTTGGCCACAGCAAGAAATGTAGGGAATTTAGAAAACATGAAAAAGTTGTATGGACTATCTTTTTCCATAAGCTTGGCTCTGAGCACTATGGGACGTCACATCTGAGGTCATCACTCCCCTAGAACTTCGAACTACTTGAACATAACCAACCTAAGGACATCACACACATCCATGCCCGAGGCAGGATGCGAACCTGCGACCGTAGCGTTCCCGCGGTTCCAGACTGTAGCGCCTAGAACCGCTCGACCTCTCCGACCGGCTTTCCATAAACCTCCCACAAACGAAAATCCAGTGCACAGTTTTTGCCCGAATGATCCAGACACTTGGTGCAAGTACAGGAGAAGTGCCAGATATGACCACAAACATTCTTTAACTGCATCAGTGACGAATGAAATTAAACCCATATTTCGAGACCTTTGTAAAGATACCTTGTTGAAGAAATGTCTTCATGGGAAAACCAAAAATTTACATGAATGTGTGAATTCTGTCATTTGGAAACGGTTACCGAAAACTGTAGTTGTTCAGCTTACAATCCTCAAAATTTGGTGTTTGTGATGCTATTTTACGCTCCAGTCATGGTGTAATTATAAAACTGGATGTTTTGGAATTATAGGAATGAATTTAGTGGAAATACTGAAAAATCCTTGGTGCAAATAGATAACGAGAGAATCCGCAATGCAGATATTGCTATTTTAAAATGCACAAAAGTAGCCAGGCAGAAAAGAAGAGGGACCCAGAGAGGAAAAGAAGGTCAGTATGATTCACATGATGCTCAGTATGGCGCAGGAAAATGTTAGTGGTAAGTATTTCTCGTCAATAACTATACTAGAATTTGCAATATTAAACTTTAAATGGATTTTTCTCAAAACTACATTTTTTTTACTTTCAGGTACCTTTATTTGATAAACTGATGGGGGAAGGAACATGAAATTTGGTTAATTTGTGTTGCAGATGGTAATAAGTCATTACAAGTAAACTGAGAACTACCAAACAATCAGAAACTGTTATATATATATATATATATATATATATATATATATATATATATATATATATATATATAAGTAAAATGAACATAATACCTCTTATGGTTTCAAGAAAAAAAATTTATTCTTTCACTAGTAAAATTTAACTTTTTTGTATATTAATTATTATAAAACAGTTTCTGATTGTTTGGTGGTTCCCAGTTTACTTGTAATGACTTATTACCATCTGCAGTACAAATTGACCAAATTTCATATATATATATATATATACAGTAAAAATTTCATTGTTTTATCACTTATGGTTCTTTTGAAAAGTGTACCTATTCAAAGGGTAAAATTGCATTGGCATAATAGGAAATAAAAATTGCATTCTTTCTCCTCTTAAACACACGCTGTAAATGTCGTGAGCGATAGTTACCTTTCAGATTGGATGTTAGACAAGAATGTCTTTAAGGTGACGAAGACGTCATTATCAGCAACTCACTGAGTTTGAACTGATCGTGTAATCGGTCTACGAGAATCTCGATGTTCCTTCTGCGATATTGCAGAAATGTTTAGCAAGAATATAACCACTGTACACGAGCGCTGACAGCAGTGGTCACGATAATGTATGGTCGCAAGAAGGCCCATCTCAGGACGGCCAAGTGGCACTACCGGGATGGAAAACCATCGAGTTCTGGCGCGTCGCACTGCATCTGCACCAACAATTTGAGTAGCAGTTCGCACAACAGTGACACAAAGAGCTGTTACACATAGGTTATTTTAATAACAGCTCCAAGCGTGCATTCCGCTGGCACAAACCACCAACATCTGTAACTTCAGTGGTGTCAAGCGAAAGCGCTTTGGAGGCACGGTGGAGGTATGTTGCGTTTTATGACCAAAGTTGCTTCTGCCTCTGTATCAGTTACGGGTGTGTGTTGGTTAGAAGGCGGCCAGTTGAAGAACTGCGGCCAACCTGTCTTTGTGCTAGACACACTGGACATACACTTGGAGTCATGGTGTGGTGTGCGACAACATATGACAGTAGGAGCCCTCTCGAGTCTGTTCCACGCACACTGATTGCATAATTGTACGTCAGCCTGACGATTCGCCCCGTTGTGCTGCATTCATGAACAGTAGTCTGGGTGGTGTTTTCCAACAGAATAACGCTCGCTCACAAACCGCTGTTATAATCCAACATACATACAAAGTGACAATATGTTCCCTTGACCTGTTCGATCACTAGGTCAGTCTTCAGTTGAGAACAAACGGGACATCATCGGATGACAACTCCAGCAACAGTCACAAACAGCACTAACTGTCCCTGTGTCGACCAAGCGCAACAGACATGGTAATCTGTCCCACAAACTGACTTCCACCACGTGCACAACATAATACATGAACTTTTGCGTACTTTCGTTCAACATGCTGGCGGTTAAACCGGTTATGAATCTACCAGCATTTCACATTTGCATTGGCTAATCACGCGCTTAGTTTAATTTGTGATTCTGCAATGGCAATCGCTTAAATACACTGAAGAACCAAAGAAACTGGCGTGAACATGAGTCTTCAAATGCAGAAATATGTAAATAGGCACAAGACAATTAGGTATGGCGCAGTTGTATCGTCGGTTACGCTGCGACAATGGCTGGTTATCAAGACTTAAGTGAGTATGAAAGTGGTGTCATAGTCGGCGCACCAGAAATGAGACACAGCATCTCCGAGGTAGCAATGAATTGCGGATTTTCCCATACGATCATTTCATGAGTCTATCGTGATTATCAGAAATCCAGTCAAATATCGTCGCGGCTGGAAAAGAATCTAGCAAGAACTGGAGCAACGACGAGTGAAGACAGTCATTCAACGTGACAAAAGTGCAACCCTTCACGAAATTGCTGCAGCTTTCAATGCTGAGCCACCAACAAGTGTCAGCGTGAGAATCATTGAACGAAACATCATCGATAAGGGCTTTCGGAGACGAAGACCCACTTGTGTATGCTTGATGACTGCACGACACAAACGCTTACGCCCCGCCTGGGCCCGCCAACACCGACATTGGACTGTTGATGACTGGAAGCATGTTGCCTAGTCAGATGAGTCTCGTTTGAAACAGTATAGAGCGGATGGATATGTACGGTATGGAAACAATCTCATGAATCCATAGAGCCTGCATGTCAGCAAGGGACTGTCCAAGCTAGTGGAGGCTCTGTCATGGAGTAGGTCGTGTGCAGTTGGAGTGATATGGGACCCCTGATAGATCTCTGACATGTGACACGTACGTAAGCATCCTGTCTGATCACATACATCCATTCATGTCCATTGTGCATTTCGACGACCTTGGCAATTCCAGCAGGACAATGTGACACTCCACGCGTCCAGAATTGCTACAGAGTGGCCCCAGACACACACTTTTCCGCTAGCCACAAAACGTCCCAGATATGAACATAAGTGAGCTATCTGGGACGCCTTGCAATGTGCTCAAAAGAGATCTCCACCTCCTCGTACTCTTACGGATCTATGGACAGCCCTGCAGGATACATTGCGTCAGTTCCCTCCAGCACTACCTCAGACATTAGTCCATGCCACGTCGTGTTGCGGCACCTCTGCGTGCTCGCGAGGGCCCTACACAAAATTAGGCAGGTGTACTACTTTCTTTGGTTCTTCAGTGTACGTTACCTAGAAAAATGTATTCCATAAATTTCATTAGCCTGCATAAATTATTTTTTGGTGCTGCGAATTTTTTTCGTCACAAGCGGAAAAAGAACCTCATATCCTATGTACATGAGAATATATTTAGCGTTCGGTTTAATGTTAAAAGAGGATACCTTGCCTTCATTGGACTAAGCGTACCAGAGGAAAGAAGGAAGAAGATACGCAGGAGTTCAATCGTACACTGCAGGCAGAAATATACAATTCACTGTAAGAAACTACAAATCACAAATACATTTTTCTGGAGAAAATAGATACGCAAATTTGCATGGTGTGCCAAAGGACTAAGACCACTAACTCATCGTGTGACACTCACTGTGCAAACCAAGAGAATGGTACAAGATGCATAAATCCACAGGGGAAGTGAGATATCTACAGGCAATTTTCTACTTGTTAGTTAGATTATTCTTGGGGCAAAGTTGAAAGGAAACAACGGAGAATGATGAGAAACGTAGTGAAAAGTTTAAGATTACGGCTACTCATGATTGCTGTCTAAGAGATCTCTACCAAAGACGACTGACTACATATAAAGGGTATTTCTCCTGGGAGTCTTCAGGAGCATTTTCTCTGGTGTTTCGGCATATATTTAGAATTTAATTTTTGTAGCATGTAGAAGTCAATCCGCTCATGACGTCTTCAATGTAACGTTCAGCGTCGATGTATAGCGTCGGTTTGTTTCCAGTGAAAAACAGAATTATTTTTGATGTGGGATTTTACGTTCCAGTTCGACAGAGCGGTACCACATTAGAAAACCACGCTTCCCATCGACGCTGGGCATCATATGAAAGACGCGATGCGCAGGATTTATTTCGGTATGCTGAAAAAGTAAAATAAACATAAATAAGAACGGCTTAAGGATATGGAATACTGGTAAAAGAGGCATTAGGACAGAAACAGAAAACCTATTTTTGAATTTGATACAAAGTAGCCCAGAAGAATCAAGAGAAAAATGAAGACAACTACGAAACAAAGCAAAAGCAATAATAAGGAATGCGCACAGGAAAGCTGGAACGGCTTCCCCCCCTCCCCCCCCCCCCCCCAAATAAACAATGATGAGCATGGAGGTACAGAATTCTTTAATAAATTCCTAAGAAATCGAAATAAAACTGTGAGAGATACTGTGAAGATAGATATAACAGACATTCAGTGTTGGGTAAAACACTATAAAAATCTTCGGTGCAATGACAAGTGATAAAAGAAAATGATATGATCGAGATAAAAGGCTCACATTCCATAACTGTAGAATACTTGGAAGAATCATTAAGGGAAAAAAATAGAAAGGTATCACTGTACAGATAGAATTACTGCGCAACTTCTGATATCCGGAGGAATGTCATTGAAATATCGATTTCTGATTTGATGGCTATGTGATGGCTAAGAAACAGGATACAGGAGCAGTGGAGGGTATCGTGTGTACTGTCAGTCTTCAAGAAAGGAGATAGATCCACCACAGAAAATTACAGAGGATTAAATATCATGAACACAGGATACCAAACACATGCTAAAATACTTAATGCTCGTTTGCAACCCATAGCAGAGGTCAAATTATCTAAAGTTCAAAATTGGGTTTAGGAAAGGAAGCTCTTAGATTACAAGCACACAATAAACAGAATATTGGAGAAGTAGAGAAAATATAACCTTTCGACATATATCGCGTTTGTGAACTCTGAAAAGGCAGTCGATGAGGTAGATACGAAGCTTCTATGATAAATTTTTGAGTGTGGTCCCTGCCGCCGTTGGATAAGCAGCTGCAGCAGCAAGTCGTATACCCCTAGCTTACTTATTTGTTACATAGTTATATCTTAATTTCTTTGCGTGTTTTTGGGTACTTGCATTGTTTAATTCATAAATTTCGGGCGTATTATAGTATTTGAGAGTTGTAGCATAGCCTGAATAGTGTAAATTCGCGTAGTCGTCTGTCTTCTGTTTTTGTTATGAACGGCCAGTGTCGGTTGGTCACAGACAGTGTGCTCCCGGCCGCCGTTGGATAAGCCGCTGCAGCAGCAAGTCGTATACTCTAGCTTACCTATTTGTTACAAAGTTTAATTCTCAATTTCTTTGCGTGTTTTTGGGTAGTTGCATTGTTAAATTCATAAATTTCGGGCGTATTATAGTATTTGAGAGTTGTAGCATCGCGCTTTAGTGTTTAATTCGTAGATTCTTACTTAAATTGCGTTTGAGTTTCGTATAGGAGGTGTAATTTAGAGTTTTAGTTACTGTAATCGTAAATTCAGGCAGATTGTAGCGCAGTCTTCACGCATTTGTACAGGTTAGTTTATACATTCTTTGCATGTTTCCCTTGCGTTATCTAGGCATGGACTCGTGTTTCAGTAACTGTTGTTCAACATCGATTAGAATGGACAGGGACTGTGATTAAAGTGTTCGGATGAGGGCTGAGTTGGCATCCCTTCACTCACAGCTGCAGGCGGCGCTGACTTCGGTTGTGCAGCTTGAGTCTGTTGCCAATGGTCACCATTGTGGGGAGCCGGACTTGGGTGTCACTGGGATGTCAACCTCGTACCGTCTGTCCCCAGATCGGTCTGCCGCTGTGGTTGCCCCGGTTGCTGCCCGCAGTAGGGCTGAGCCCTCGCCTGTGGTTGTTTGGGAGGTCGTTCCAAGGCGTGGCAGGCAGCGAAAGACGCCCCCAGAGGCTGATCAGAAAGCCTCCCCGGTGCGTCTGACAAACAGGTTTCAGGCACTGTCTCTGGCTGAGCCAGATGCAGCTGCCTGCCTTGTTTCAGAGGATGATTCTCAGCCTTCAAGGTCCGGGCAGTCACAGAGGGTGGACTTATTGGTAGTTGGGAGCTCCAATGTTAGGCGCGTAATGGGGCCCCTTAGGGATATGGCGGCTAATGAGGGGAAGAAATCCAGTGTGCACTCCGTGTGCATTCTGGGTGGAGTCATTCCTGATGTGGAAAGGGTCCTTCCGGATGCCATGAAGAGCACAGGGGGCAGCCAGCTGCAGGTGGTGGCACATGTCGGTACTAATGACGTGTGTCGCTTTGGATCTGAGGAAATTCTCTCTAGATTCCAGCGGCTATATGATTTGGTGAAGGCTGCCGGTCTTGCTTACTAGATGAAGGCAGAGCTCATCATCTGCAGCATCGTTGACAGAACCGACTGCAGACCTTCGGTGCAGAGCCGGGTAGAGGATCTGAATCAGAGGCTCAGACCGTTTTGCGCCCGTGTTGGCTGCAGATTTCTTGACTTGCGCTATAGGGTGGTGGGGTTTCGGGTTCCGCTGAATAGATAAGGAGTTCACTACACTCAGCTGGCGGCTACACGGGTAGCGGAGGCTGTGTGGCGTGGACTGGGCGTTTTTCTTAGGTTGGAAGGCCTCAGGAAAGTACGGGGTGGGCTGCAATCTCAAAGGGTGCATGGCAAATACAGGAAGTGCTTGGATCAAGGAACAGTCGGAATTGTAGTTGTAAATTGTTGTAGTTGTGCTGGGAAAGTCCGTGAGCTTCAAGCGCTAATAGAAAGCACAGAAGCTGAAATCGTTATAGGTGCAGAAAGCTGGCTAAAGCCTGAAATAAGTTCTGCAGAAATTTTTACGAAGTCTCAGACGGTGTTCAGGAAAGATAGATTAGACAGTTAGGCCACGAACCCACGCGAATTGTAAATGGTTGCGAAAACACACTTGACCTGTTAGCCACAAACAATCCAGAGCTGACAGAGAGCATCATGGCTGACACAGGGATTAGTGGTCACAAGGTCGTTGTAGCTACGCTCAATACCGTTTCTTCCAAATCCATCAGAAACAAACGCAAAATAATTGTATTTAAAAAAGCGGATAAAGTGTCACTAGAAGCTTTCCTAAAAGACAATTTCCATTCCTGACTATGCGAATCTAGACGAGATGTGGCTCAAATTCAAAGATATAGTAGCAACAGCAATTGAGAGATTCATACCTCATAAATTGGAGCTGATCCCCCGTGGTACACAAAACAGGTCCGAACGCTGTTGCAGAGGCAACGGAAAAAGCATGCGAAGTTCAGAAGAACGCAAAATTCCGAAGATGGGCTAAAATTTACAGACGCGCGAAATTTGGCACGTACTTCAATGCGAGATGCCTTTAATAGGTTCCACAACGAAACATCGTCTCGACATTTGGTAGAAAATCCGAAGAAATTCTGATCGTATGTAGAGTACACAAGCGGCAAGACGCAGTCAATACCTTCGCTGCGCAGTGCCGATGGTACTGTTACCGACGACTGTGCCGCTAAAGCGGAGTTACTGAACGCAGTTTTCCGAAATTCCTTCACCAGGGAAGACGAATGGAATATCCCAGAATTTGAAATACGAACAGCTGCTAGTATGAGTTTCTTAGAAGTAACTCAAGCAACTCAAATGGCTTGATACGGGCAAGTCTTAAGGTCCAGATTGTATACCGATTAGGTTCCTTTCAGATTACGCTGATACAATAGCTCCCTACTTAGCAATCATATACAACCGCTCGCTTACCGATAGATCTGTACCTACAGATTGGAAAATTGCGCAGGTCGCACCAGTGTTTAAGCAGGGTAGTAGGAGTAATCCACACAACTACAGACCTATATCATTGATGTCGGTTTGTAGTAGAGTTTTGGAGCATATACTGTATTCAAACATTATGAATCACCTCGAAGGGAACAATCTATTGATACGTAATCAGCATGGTTTCAGAAAACATCGTTCTTGTGCAACGCAGCTAGCTCTTTATTCTCACGAAGTAATGGCCGCTATCGACAGGGGATCTCAAGTTGATTCCGTATTTCTAGATTTCCGGAAAGCTTTTGACACCGTTCCTCACAAGCGACTTCTAATCAAGGTGCGGGCCTATAGGGTATCGTCTCAGTTGTGCGACTGGATTCGTGATTTCCTGTCAAGGAGGTCGCAGTTCGTAGTAATAGACGGCAAATCATCGAGTAAAACTGAAGTGACATCAGGTGTTCCCCAGGAAAGCGTCCTGGGACCTCTGCTGTTCCTTATCTATATAAATGACCTGGGTGACAATCTGAGCAGTTCTCTTAGGTTGTTCGCAGATGATGCTGTAATTTACCGTCTAGTAAGGTCATCCGAAGACCAGTACCAGTTGCAAAGCGATTTAGAAAAGATTTCTGTATGGTCTGGCAGGTGGCAGTTGACGCTAAATAACGAAAAGTGTGAGGTGATCCACATGAGTTCCAAAAGATACCAGTTCGAATTCGATTACTCAATAAATAGTACAATTCTCAAGGCTGTCATTTCAACTAAATACCTGGGTGTTAAAATTACGAACAACTTCAGTTGGAAAGACTACATAGATATATTGTGGGGAAAACGAGCCAAAGGTTGCGTTTTATTGGCAAGACACTTAGAAGATGCAAGACGTACACTAAAGAGACAGCTTACACTACACTCATTCGTCCTCTGTTAGAATATTGCTGAGCGGTGTGGGATCCGTACCAGGTGGGATTGACGGAGGAAATCGAAAGGGTGCAAAAAAGGGCAGCTCGTTTTGTATTATCACGTAATAGGGAAGAGAGTGTGGCAGATATGATACTCGAATTGGGATGGAAGTCATTAAAGCAAAGGCGTTTTTCGTCGCGGCGAGATCTATTTACGAAATTACAGTCACCGAATTTCTCTTCCGAATGCGAAAATATTTTGTTGAGCCCAACCTACATAGGTAGGAATGATCATCAAAATAAAACAAGAGAAATCAGAGCTCTAACAGAAAGGTTTTGGTGTTCGTTTTTCCCGCGCGCTGTTGGGGAGTGGAATGGTAGGGAGATAGTATGATTGTGGTTCGATGAACCCTCTGCCAAGCACATAAATGTGAATTGCAGAGTAGTCATATAGATGTTGGTGTAGATGTAGATGTTCTTGTATACCCTAAGCATCTTATAACAGCATTAAAGAGCCTGTATTTGAACACATAAATAGTTATGGAAAATGAAAGAGAGCAGCAGGTATTAATTATAAATCAAGGAGTAAGACAAGGGTGTTTTCATTGTTGTTATGGTGCACTTCTCCAAATTTTCCTACCACGTCTTCTACCTCCATGTTCACCTTCCTACCACAATTAAATCATCTATTCATAGTATGTATCTGCCTGTAGTGTAACGATAGAATTCCTGCGTATTTTCTTCCTTCGTTCCTCTTGTACATGTAGTCTAAAGGAGGAGAGTTATCCTGTTTCAGTCTTTAAATCAAGCACTCAATATTTCCTCTTTTTATTGGAGTTGAGGGTTTTTTTCCACTTGCGACGGATAAAAATCGCAGTACCAAAATATAAATATGGAGTAATGAAATTTCGGGAACATATTGTCTAGGTAACATATTTAAGTGATTAACATTGCAAGGTGACAAGTTAAACAAAGAGCGTGATTTGCCACTGCAAATGTGAAATTCTGGTACATTCATAACAGCTATAACCGCCAGAATATTGAACGGAAGTATGCAAAAGTGCATGTATTGTATTGTACTAGTGCCAGATATCAGTTTGTCGGACGGGGTGTGGTACTGTCGTGGCTGTTGCACTCTGTCGGCAGAGGGATGGTTAGTGCTACGCAATCGTGTTAATATTGGAGGAGAAGACTCTAATACTAATAACGATTCTTTAAATTTCAGTTCACCTTCCCTATTCTTTACATGCGGATTGAAGTATAGATGCAAGTCGACAGCTATAAAGTTGCAACCTACATAGAGAGCTATTTCTTCTACAGTCTGAACTATTTCTTCGACCATATACATGCATGAATGACAATAAGGGATTATCCACAGCGTTTTAAACAATGACTTTAAACATCTTCGTCTCCGTAAGAGGGCATCGACGTGTATAAGACAATATTCAAACGGAAGAATAACGTGGAAATGCGCTTCATTATTTGTAACAGCTACAAACAACCTCATTCATTCATAAATATAGAAACACAGTCGCACACTTTGAAATGAATCTTCCTTGTCGATAAACTCAACATCCGTATGCTTTGAGTAAAATTGCTATCCATTCGGCTCCACTTGACAACTTGTTTAAGCTCGAACAGAAATGAATTACACTGCAGTTTACAAGTCTCTTGACCTGTTTAAAAACAGAATACCGTAAGATGGGTAGGCTCGTGGCGTACGGAACTATTACACAGGACCTTTGATCGTACACTGTTTCTAATTAAGCAATCAAGTGACGCTTTCCGTTCTGTTTCAGACTTTGCTTTGAATGCACGGACGCGGCAGCTATCGGACTTTCCTGCAGAGTTTTCTTTTTCCAGAGTTATCTGGAGTTGTGATAAACAGTTAGTGGATTTTTCAATATCTCTTTGAAGTTTTCAGTCTCTGGATGACGCGATAAAAAAAAAGAAGAAGAAAGAAAGAAAGAGAGAAAGATAAGAGTTCCGGTAATTCTACCTGTCTATGAGGCTTGAAAATTGTGAGGTCCTATTTTATTGTCAGTAAAATTCTCCTGGGTTTGAGGCCATTGTTAACTATAAAATTCTGAAGTTTCGGCGACTATTGCTAGACGCCTTCCTCAGAGTGTATTGCAAACAGCTGCCAATAAAATTGTTCTTGGTTTGAGCCACATTGTCTGTGGTGTCACCGCAAGGCACCACACTGGCTAAGTTGTACGCTTCAAATCGGCCGCGGTCCATCAGTACACATCGGACCCGCGAGTCGCCACTGTCGAAGCTAGCAGACCGAGCGCCGCCACTCGGCTGGTCTTACGAGACAAGTTAGCGCACTGCTCAGTTCTACAGCCGACTTTAATAGGAATGGTTCACTTGTTATAGCTTCAGAGATCTCATTTGCAGAGACGCTAGTGAGCATAGCCTTCAGATAAGTCAGTAGCTACGACCTAACCAGGTGCCACATACAGTTTATGCATTGCTAATTGATCTGTATGTGTGAAGCAATCAGAACTGTAAAGAAGTATTCACAGTTCAGGCTATAACTGCACTTGTAAATATTATTGAACAAAGTCAAGATCGACGTTCACCGCTGATGCTGGATTAAAGCTAAGTATTTAATTGTATTCCTGTCTACTAACTTCTAAACCACCTAAGATGTTCCAGATACATCCCGTCAAGTATAGTTCATTGATCCTCACGTCGGCGTACGTGATCAACGCGTGCAATAATGGCCACCCCTGGTGATCAGACTAAGAGTCAAATCGCGTGACTCAGCCGGGTCACCCTTTTTCCATGAGGCCCATAGTTCCTCCTCATACATAATACTGTCAACTATAAAATTCCGAAGCTCCGGCGACTATTGTTAGACGCCTTCCTTAGGGTATACTGCTAACACCTCAGTTAGCAATACACCCTAAGGAAGGCGTCTAACAATAGCCGCCGATGTGACCTCACACCCAGAAGAATTTTATTGACTGTGACAACGGCCGCGGAAGCCTACGTTTACATCCTGTTTTATTATCACTCTTCTTTTTACAACTTCCTCATCTTCAGTATGATATTTCAACAGTTCTGTACATGGCTTATTACAGATAATCTGTAGTGATCGGCCGCGCTGGATTAGCCGAGCGGTCTGGGGCGCTGCAGTCATGGACTGTTGTTCGGCTGATTCCGGAGGAGGTTCGAGTCCTCCCTCGGGCATAGGTGTGTGTTTGCCCTTAGGATAATTTAGGTTAAGTAGTGTGTAAGCTTAGGGACTAACGACCTTAGAAGTTAAATCCCATAAGATTTCACATTTTTTTTTTTTCTTTGCAGTGATTGTTACTGGAAACATCGCAGTTATACTTTGACAACATTTTAAATTTCCTTGTCTCATAAGGGAGGCTATCGATTCGAGTCCTACTTTTGGAAAGAATGTGACAGACAGCTTATATGCAGGATGTACACGAATGCAGGATGCGCACGAACTCCAGAGACAAAATTTCGGCGAATCCTCTCGGATATTTTCTGGTCTTCGACGGCTCGATACAGACTACTAAAGTAATTATGATTTACTCGCTTTGGTAACCCAATTATCTCCGTTTATGCGAAAATACCGAGTAATGTAATAATCCCCTGACAGATATAAAAGTGCTGCGATGCGTTTGGCGTAGCTACGGTGACAGTCACCCTCACGAAGTGAATAAGTTTGTTGTTCTACAGTAAAATCTAGTGAGCTAAATAAGCCTGATATGAAGCTGTGGAAAGTAATGCTGGAACACAAATCCACTGAAATAAATACTGGAGCGTCTGATTTTATACAAAGAGAAATTTTCTCTCTGCTTAACGCAAAAATTCTTTAAATCTTGCATCATTCCCACACTAACATGCACTTCATAATCCTGTACTTCAACACAAAAAAATGGAAGCAAAACACAACACAGGTAGTAATGGAAATGAGTATACTAAAGCAATAGGTAGAGCTAGAAATAATGACATGAAACATGTCAAGATTGCCTTGCCGCGCTCCAAAACACTAAATGTCAGTTGGCAAGTAAAGCTATGAGACTAATGTATGACTGGCCGAGATTAAACAGAAAAAAACCGGAATGAATTATAAAACGAAAAGAGGAACAGAATGAGATAGCGAGAACCGTTGATTGTTTTTATGAAGTCAGTATAGACAACGATATCTTGAGACGGATGCAGGAAATGACTAACAGTGGGTTAGTTGGTTGGTTGGTTTGTCTGGGGGAGGGGACCAAACAGTGAGGTCATCGATCGCATCGCCGGCCGCGGTGGTCTCGCGGTTCTAGGCGAGCAGTCCGGAATCGTGCGACTGCTACGGTCGCAGGTTCGAATCCTGCCTCGGGCATGGATGTGTGTGATGTCCTAAGGTTAGTTAGGTTTAAGTAGTTCTAAGTTCTAGGGGACTGATGACCACAGGTGTTGAGTCCCATAGTGCTCAGAGCCATTTGAACCATTTTTTTGAACAAATGAGAGTGTACTGCCCATTTATACCTTGCGTACGCGATGCTAGTGCCGTCTGTGTATTTGCATGACTTTCGTCTGCTCAGCATAGTGTAGGTCGTATAAGCCCAAATAAAAGCTGGTGGTGGCGTGAATCACGAGGCAGTAGACTAGGCTTTATTCTTAATAGAAACAACATGTTGTATTAGTTATAACTTAATGTGGCTTGATAGAGAAACGTCACATTTGTGTGATGTTGATTTCAGGGGTAAGTAATGCCGGACACCCTGATCATAAGCAAGGTTTACATTACGAACCTTATACTGATTCAATCAGAAGTACTTTAAACGAAAAGTCCGTAACTACCATTGTTTGGTAAAAGACCTCTGGCAGAACCTGCTTTGCACAGCGGCCACACAACAGAGAGTATGATTTCTGTCAGGCTAATGCCGCCCATTAAAAGAGAAAGGTAATATAAAGTATGAAATATAAAGTACGCAATATAATTGGTAACGGAACAGTCCCGAAAAAAATAAAACTTGAATCCTTCGTCCGGTATAGATCGGCGACAGTTTTGTGGACGCTTGGAATTTTCTTTCCTTTCAGAGTCTGTACCGCAGTCGGAAGAAGCGAAACCCTTACAGGATCGCTTTTTTATCCGTTTGTCTTTATGTTTATCCGTCTGTCTGACTCTTAACAACTCATTTCTCAGGAATGGATAGATGTATCAGGTTCAAATCTGAGTGGCATTCTGAAGTCTGCGGTACTTCGGCTGTGTGTAAAATATAAACTATTCCATATGTCTCTTACGAACGTGTAGGCGTAGCAAGTTCAAATTTATATCATATTCTAATATCTACGGTCCCTTGGAAGTGTAACACATTTAAACATCTAAGTCAGTGCGCTGAAAGATGCGGCCATTTATGTCACGTATTTTCATACATGTAAACTCACTCATTAAAACCTATATGGCACCTCTCGTTGACACAGAATCAGAAAATTTGGCAAGGAGCAGGGTTTCACAGCATAGGTAAAGGAAAGGAAACGAAAATTGTTAATATCCTTTAGTCATTACAACTTGTATTTATTATCCGTCAGACGTAAGATAGGAAATTATGACTGCATGCAAATATAAAATATAACTTGTAGTCATGTTTCAATTAAGACTATCGACTCCCTGAATGGATGGACGACCTATGCGTAATGACGTTTGTACGGTACCCCCAGTTCACAATTCCTACCCGCTCTTAGCCAGTTCTGTTTAGTGGTTCCTGTGCTGAGACTCTACTGCTACCATCGAATAAATGTATCCGGAAACCTTCTGGCACAAAGGAAAGTTGATGCTAATGGTAGTGTGGTGATTAACTACAGATGAACATGCAGACAGAGTCTGTCGGCGAAAGGCAAAGGTCCCAAGTTCGAGTCTCGGTCCGACACACTAGTTTAATCTGCCAGGAAGTTTCATATCAGCGCACACTCCGGTGCAGAACGAAAATCTATTTTCCAATGTACATTACGATTTTGATGTACAATAAGTCAGAACAAAATCAGATCGTTAGAATTCAGCACGCCTTAGAAGTAGTTCCCATACTACCAGGCCACTGACTTCCATATTCCGTCGAGAGATGGAAACATAGTTCAATATTCCTCGAGATGTTTTACGAGATGCTCGTGAATTTGGATGCTTCTTCCGCGACTCTCGACTGAGGCAAATTCCCACCCTTAGTAAGGCTTTTTATTTGTCCTTAAAACCAACAACGGTGTTATTGTTAGACATAAGTCTTGAAACAGGTTATCCAATCAGTATAGTTAATACAATGCTATCTAGTCTTCTGGTAAAGTTTTCCTTCGTGTACATTTCCTGATTGCATTGGGTAACTCACAGAATGCTTGTTTCGAATAACTCTAGCCCAAATGTTGTGAAAGTATCCATTACACTTCTGCCGACATGAAATGCAAGTAGCTGTTCCAATAAATTGGATTAATGAGTAACGGTCATGGGAACAGTTCAATCTGCGATGTCGAAACCTCACACAGGAAGAATACACTGAAATAAACATTATCTTAAAATTTTTGCTGCTGACATATACTATAAATAAATGTTGAAAATTGCCAAAATCGTAGCTCGCCTTGTGACTGGAGAAATGTACACCCTCACCGTGACCGTAGCAGACAGCGCACGCGCAACACGACAAATGCGTAGTCTTGGATGATGACACATCGGTAAACAGATAACAACATGATCGTAAATTCTAAAATGAATTTCAGTGTCCATTGACAGTTTATAGACACAGTTATTTAGAATTGCTATTCACTCGAATTTACACATTTAATATCCATAATAATTAGCAGTTGCCTTTGTAATACTATTAACTGTTAACAATGGAGATAAAACTGATTTCTTTGAATTTTCTTCGTACATGATTGTTAATAGTTGCTGTTGTTTCGAGGCTTCCACAATTTCACAGTAATGTGGATTCCAATTAATGTTTTCAACTATTCATAGATGAAATGTGAAGGATGTGGTATACAATCGATATCACCTACTTCTCCTGTAGATCTGTGTACATATGTGTTTCTTATGAATTAATTTGTTGGATATTCATTCAAATTAAGTAGACATTTCTTTAGAAATTATAGAAACATTAAAAGGAACAGCAAATAACCCAAGCGATTCCGTGGCTTGTGCTTTGAACGACAATTGTTGTGCTAGTTAAAATTTGGAACTTAAAAACACGACCTTCTGAATCGAAACGAAATATTACAGTAACAACTGTTCGTGACAAAAGAAAGTTGTCAATTTGTTGGTAACACGAAGGAGCGAGGAAATGCTTATAGTCGAGCAGAATGCAAAAGTACGCTTCGTTTCGTAAAATATGAACTTAAGGAAGAAAGATTTACACGAACTTCGAAATAAACCCTGAAGTGAAAGTCCGAAAAGAGAGAAAAAAAGCTGTTCTAAAGATTTAGAACTGCTTGTGAAAGTCAGTGCAGTGATACTGAGGGAGATCTACAGGACTGGGCCTTCTGAACTACTCGATTTCCAGGCTTCTTCTTCCTATTTAAACACATTCATGAAATTATAAAGAAAAGGCATTCGCAAAATTACGAAGTTTACATCAAGTAAACGTGTAGAGGAGACGCCGTTAATAGTGAAAACTGTAGAGAAATTCGTAGCCGACGTAAGGTGAAGCCCTTGTTATCACCTAAAAATTTTTGTACAATGCCAAATAGTCACAGTATTAAGCCTACCAGTGAGGTTTCGTGAAAAAACTGCTTAAAACGGGACCTTATCATATGAGATGAGAAAGGACGGAGTTGCTGTGCAGTCGATTAATGCTGTGAAACATTCGTATACAACAATGCCCGTTATAATTATCAATGGATTGTTGTTTCCACAGTTAAGTATATTTTTTCGACTATCTCAAGGTAAATAATGTCCGAAAATAAAAAAACAGCAGTTCAGTTGCAGAAATCTTGTACTCGACGTAGAAAAATCTTATGCTGAACTCTTGGGCTGTCTTTAGGAGGACAACAAAAAGGCTGTTTACATAACTAGGGTTAAAACCAGAACTAATAGTGTGATTCACCGTCTCCATAAAAAATCTTTCGACAGAGTAAAACATTTTCAGAAAATTTTTGGACACTATAATTTCCAATAGCTCTTTGCCATTTCAGGTTTATCGTGGGACAGTATTGTTAAACTTCAGACATTCGTTCATTGTCAATTTCCACCACCATGTGTTAACAATTTGATGAAGTATGCCTGGTACGCAACGTAATATACAAAACAACGGCTACGATTATTTCTTCCTTCATCCCAATGATGTCTAAATAAAACTGAGCCTGAAGCAAGAATTTTTCTTTTACCAGGTGTGAAATGTTTGTTTTCGTCGTCCAATAGACACTGGATGTTTGTGACGACAACAGGGAATCAAGAACGGACTGTTTCATTCACAGTAATGTATAAATTTTTTGAAAAACTCTCATAAGAACTCTGCAACAAGAACTATTATAAAATATTTCGTGTCATCAAATTAAAGTCCCGATTGGTGGAAGTCATCTGTAATGTCACATCAATAAACTGCGTTGATTTTCCTTCCTACATTAGTCACTTGTGTAACAATTGCGTCTGCAACAGTTTAACTCTCGATAAAAACTGCACGTTATTTAAAAAATAATTATGGAATGGTTTAAGTGTTTAAAATTCGTGCTAAGCGGTGGTGCGTTCTCTTGTCACGGCTGCGTCTGCTCATTCGCCCATTCGCACACTAGTCAGTCAGGAAGAGCAGCCCAAATCGTTGTTAGAGGCGGCTCTTTGTGCGGCAAAAATGCGTAACTTTAACTGTTTTTTCTAAAATACTAGCACTGCGCCATAGCAGCTAAAATTTTGACATTGCGTTTCTTTCGGTTTATTCTTCCTGTCTGAAAAACTTAAGAGTAGGTGTCGACATGTCAGATTGGTACATATCCCTGTGAGTTACAGGCAGCAAGTACAACCACCTCTGAACAAATTCTGCATAGATAAAAGGTGTTCGAAACGGTTCTCAATTTACATAACTACAGAAAACAAGTTCTCTAGTTTTAGGCTCTGGTATAAGACTCCAATTCTACAGACATTGATTCAACCATGACTCTACCATGCTGTATTGTAAGTTTTTTAATTCGTCATCACACCCATAAATCAGCAGTACCCTAGACCAGTCAATTAAAAGCTCATAATTCTGAAAATTACGCTTCAGTCTCAGGTGTATCACAGTTATGAGTTCTACTTTAATATTACCAGTAAATAATGTTTATCGTTACTACTTAAGCTACGTTTCAAGAACAAAGATTATTAATACTCAAACAGCCATATTGAATAATTCCATATAAAGAAAAATTTATCAGCTTGTTTCCGGTGCCTCTTAACATAAGGTGTATTGAAGATTAAATCTATACTAATGGATACTATATAACCTGGAAATCTATAGACACAAGCCATCAAATCGTAATTAAAACGAGCAATCAAATAAAGTTTGTGCCACCGGCATTGCCAGTAATGAACAAGTCGATTTCGTGTTTATATTACCTGCCCCGTTAATACGAAATGCAAATAAACCTAACTAACCGGGAACTGGATCATAGTTAAAACGTGGAACAGAATTTTTTCCTTCCCTCTGAGTTCCGATTCATACATGAAACGTGTGTCGAGTTAAAAATTGAAAAGCGCAATGGTAGTCCAATTACACTATCAGCAGTTTCAGACAGTAATTAAAATTGCAAGTCATATCGGACCTTGCGGCAACATATTTCTGTTCAGAGTGGGAGAGGCGCCATTGCACCAGTCTCTAGGGAAGAATCCAAGTTAGAAAAGCAAATATACACCGCATTTTCTCATCAGATATAGCACTTAATATGCTATATAATGACTGGCACTTTGAAGTCAAATCATAGCATAATTTCATTGAGCGAATTTTACAATCGTACCATCTTTATCTATAACATTATGCACAAACTATTAACATCACATTATGTGCTTCTTCAGCACCAATTACTTTTGGGTGCTTTTTCTGCTGTCTACGGCCCGAAAACTGACTTGATACTGCTGTCCATTTTACTACATCTACATCTACATCCATACTCCGCAAGCCACCTGACGGTGTGTGGCGGAGGGTACTTTGAGTACCTCTATCGGTTCTCCCTTCTATTCCAGTTACGAATTGTTCGTGGAAAGAAAGATTGTCGGTATGCCTCTGTGTGGGCTCTAATCTCTCTGAGTTTACCCTCATGGTCTCTTCGCGAGATATACGTAGGAGGGAGCAATATACTGCTTGACACCTCCGTGAATGTGTGCTCTCGAAGCTTCAACAAAAGCCTGTACCGAGCTACTGAGCGTCTCTCCTGCTCAGTCTTCACTGGAGTTTATCTACCATCTCCGTAACGCTTTTGCGATTACTAAATGATCATGTAACGAAGCGCGCTGCTCTCCGTTGGATCTTCTCTATCTCTTCTATCAACCCTATCTGGTATGGATCCCACACTGATGAGCAGTATTCAAGCAGTGGGCGAACAAGCGTACTGTAGCTTACTTCCTTTGTTTTCGGATTGCATTTCCTTAGGATTCTTCCAATGAATCTCAGTCTGGCATTTGCTTTGCCGACTATCAACTTTATATGGTCATTCCATTTTAATGACTCCTAATGCCTACTCCCAGATAATTTATGAGATTAACTGTTTCCAGTTGCTGACCTGCTATATTCTAGCTAAATGATAAAGGACCTTTGTTTCTATGTATTCGCAGTACATTACACTTGTCTACGTTGAGATTCAATTGCCATTCCCTGCACCATTGGCAATTCGTTGCAGATTCTCCTCCATTTCAGTGCAATTTTCCATTGTTACAACCTCTCGATATACCACAGCATCATCCGCAGAAACCTCAGTGAACTTTCGAGCCGGCCCCAGTGGCAGAGAGGTTCTAGGCGCTACAGTCTGGAACCGCGCGACCGCAACGGTCGCAGGTTCGAATGCTGCCTCGGGCATGGAGGTGTGTGATGTCCTTAGGTTAGTTAGTAGTTCTAAGTTCTAGGGGACTGATGACCTCGTAAGTTAAGTCTCTTAGTACTCAGAGCAATTTGAACGATTTGAACTTCCGATTTTATCCACAAGGTCGTTTATGTGTATTGTGAATATCCTGGGCAACCCTCTTCATCTCTCTATAATTACTGCTTGCTTGATCTCTCTATACACCTTTTACCCCCCCTCCTTCAAAAGCTTCCCTCTATTAGAACATCCAGGATGTGTTCTATCAACCGATCCCTTCTTTAAGTCAAGTTGTGTCATAAATTTCATTTCTCTCCAATTCGTTCCATAACTCCTCACACGTTATCTTATGCAAACTTCCGATGTTCAGCAACTTCTGTGGCACCACATATCTAAAGCATCTTGATGTTTGCTTTTCCTACTTTTGCTGCCTCCTACGACCTTTGTGTCGACGGGATGTTGAACCCTTAACTTCTTTCCGTCTTCCAATCTCTTATCGTCTCTGATAGAATACAGTCTCACTGACAGCCCTCAAAACTTTTATTTTCCCTACCTGAACTCTAATTAGCTTTCCAAATTTCTCCTTGGTTTCCTTCTGATTTATAGGCTGTTTCGATGTATAATCGAAAGGGCGATGTAACTTCTTAACCTGTAGCTAAGGAATCACCTCTTTCGCATCCGGCCAGGCCAGGCTCTCTCTGTCGTGCCGACTTAACGGCGGCCCACATGAGCTTAGCCTCAGTCGTTGACCACGCTGAAATGGAGGATGATCATCCATTGGCAGGGACTAGCAGTTATGTGGGACATGGATGCTATAAGCAGCTGCCGGAACTGAATACCATTATGAGCGAGAGCGAGTATTGCTAATCCACAGTACCAATTACAAACGTATTACTAACACGCCGCTAATAGGTCGCTCGGATTTAGTGGAAGATGGTGTTGGTATTGCGTATGGACTTGTTGGGTGAGCGCATAGATGCAGAAGCTGCTCAAGAGCTGTGTCCTGTGCATGTCATTATATCACACTGTGTAGTGTTTGTATCGGCGAAAAAAAAGTAGCACTCTCTTTGTATACAATTATCTACATAATGTAGAGCACGACACACACACACACACACACACACACACACATTGAGTGAGGTGGTACAGTCTCTAGCATAGCCGCCCCTGTGGTCGAGCAGTTCTAGGAGCTTCAGTCCGGAACCACGCGGCTGCTACGGTCGCAGGTTAGAAGCCTGCCTCGGTCATGGATGTTTGTGATGTCCTTAGGTTAGTTAGCTTTAATTAGTTCTCAGTCTAAGGGACTGATGACCTCAGATGTTAAACCCCATAGTGCTTAGAGCCACCTGAACCATCTCTAGCACACTTGACTCGCATGTGGGAGCACAACCGTTCAATTCTCCGTCTGGCCATGCAGGTTTAGGTGTAGCGATGTTGGCAAGGAAGTTTAAGACATTAAGAGATACAAATGTGCCTGTTGGTATCTTGCGCACATCTTTAATTTTGTCAACGAGTTAATATATGTTCCTAATGGAGGTGTTGTTTTTAAAACTGTAGTGTGTATTAAGAAGAACTAGCAGTTTGTTATTTAACCTATATGGACGCCTGTTCCTAGAATTTACAATGGGCCTGAAAGGAAAATTTTGTTTATGGATTTTAGCTGGAGACCAAGTGAGGTACAGTAGATTCAGCTAGAAGGAAGCTACACTTCTTAAGTAGTCTCTTATTTAGAAGCTGGATTAAAGTCTAGCTGAGTTACATTACTACTATTGAAAAACTCCATAGTTTTCTCAATACTGTTATTTTCACACATTATGACAACACAGTTGCGTTTAATAGTATTGACTACTAGAGTTTTATAGTTAGAAATTTTGCAGATGATACAATTTAGAGAATTTAGGTCACTGTTTTCATGTCAGTTGCTATTTTTTAGTTGTTTTGTGATTTTTAGTGGCTTTACAGGCTATAACATTGTTTCCCAGAAGTTAAACCTTGCAGCAACACATGCAAGCTTTGTGGATGCACTTACGCTAGTTAAGATACTGCCACTCATCTTTGGCTCTATGTTAGGCTTTAGATCTTTTTTATTCGGGAAAGTTCACTATTTGTAAGACTGATGTTAGTTCAGTTAATAACTCTTTCATGAAACTGTAGTTGTTTATCAAGTGAGTTTTTGGCTCAGAAACTGCCCCTTCTCTTTCATTTTCAGAGTTTCAAGTTCTTTTATTATGAAGAATATTTTCTGGTGTACTTTTTTAGTGATGTCATCAATGTACTGTAATGTACGGAAGTGATGTATCACCCGTATTGGCCGTTTAACCACCAACTCCGTACTTCATAAAATCAGTTTAACACTATGTTTAACGTCAATAGGAGGGAAATGTGTCGCAACAGGTATAATACACATGTGGAAAATGTGTGTATATACCAGAGATATTCAGTCAGTTTTGGTAACCTTAAAAGGAGGACCAAATTGCGCTCAGTTACGTATACTTTCACTGTTTTTACGAAACACAATTACTTATGTTGTTTTCTGTTATGCTGTGCAGTAGCCACTGCCAGTCTGTCTCCCAGAAAAGTAAAAGAATACGTCCGTAAGAAACTGCTCGCGCATTTCTGCTAATTTTAAGATTTGGCAGCGAACTCGAGTAGACTGGCCCACCTGTGTGTGTGTGTGTGTGTGTGTGTGTGTGTGTGTGTGTGTGTGATGCCGTCAAAGGTGACCATTTTCGACTAATGTAAGTAGAGATTATTTCTGTGAACCATATTACCTTAAATGGACATCATATTACTGAACAGCAGTGAACCAGTGAAAAAAAAGTTGCTGGTATTATTTTGCATAAATCAGAGTAGAAAGAAACGGAATAAATCTACCGATATGTCTGTGAATTCGACGCATTTTATGAGAAAGCAGAAGTTATATATGGAAAGAAAATCACCGTTCATACTAGAAATTACGGAGAGAGATGCAATTAATGTAACAAATCCTTTATGATAATAAATATCACGCAAACAAGAGGAAAATAATACATTAGCGGCAACCGGTTTCTGATACAGGGACATTGCAGGACTGCTCATTCCGCCGTAGCCCAGGGTGTATTAGCGAACGCATCTCGCAGTTTGGTCGTTAGACTAACCAAACAGAACGCAAGCAGTTGATTACTGCACAGGTGATGCACGTAGTGATTCTGTCAACAGCTTCAAATAGCAAGGAAGCCAAACAGGGAGTAAGGTAACAATCTATAGCCCCTATAACGATTCTTCTTGGATTAGTTTAGTACAGACTATATTCTAATGATGGAGAATAATAAAAAAAAAATGCTGCAGACGCATTTACTGCCTAGATTTACTGAGTGAGCAAGCAGTACTCATGCCATTGCTTTCATGATTTGTTGTGCTGTAGAGAAGTTAGCACAGCTAATTTCAGTAACTTACCTGGTTCTTCGCTTTAACTATATCACCGTTAACCTCAAATGGCTATATCTCTTTCTTAATGAATATTACTGAAGAAATATATATGTTATGGAGTACATTGCAACAATGTTAATAACTTTGAAGGAGCTGTAGATGGGGGCTGAATCTGTAGTACTTTGTAACATTTAAGACAGACATAAGAGTCAGCTCAATCATTAATTTATGATCACTGAATTTAAAAACTTACGAATGCCGTGTCTGGGCACTGATGTTGAGAATCGCTACATACACTATGTGATCAAAAGTACCTGGACACCTGACTGAAAATGACTCCATCGGTAATACTGGACTTCAATAACCCTTAGCCTTGATGGCAGTTTCCACTCTCGCAGGCATACGTTCAATCAGGTGATGGAAGGTTTCTTGGGGAATGGCAGCCCATTCTTCACCGAGTGCTGCACTCAGGAGAGCTATCGATGTCGGTCGGTGAGGCCTGGTACGAATTCGGCGTTCCGAAACATCCCAAAGGTGTTCTGTAGGATTCAGGTCAAGACCCTGTGCAGGCCAGTCCATTACAGGGATGTTATTGTCGTGTAACCACTCCGCCACAGGCCGTGCATTATGAACAGGTGCTCCATCATGTTGAAAGATGCAGTCGCCATCCACGAATTGCTCTTCAACAGTGGGAAGCAAGAAGGTGTTTAAAACATTATTGTATGGCTATGCTGTAATAGTGCCACACTACACAACAAGGGGTGCAAGCCGCCTCCACGAAAAACACGACCACGCCATAACACCACCGCCTTCGAATTTTACTGTTGACACTATACACGCTGGCAGATGATGTTCACCGGGCATTCCCCATACCCACCTCTGCCATCGGATATGCACATTGTGTACCGTAATTCCTCACTCCACACAACGTTTTTCCACAGTTCAATCGTCCAATGTTTACGCTCCTTACACCAAGTCAGGCGTCTTTTGGCATTTACCAGTGTGGTGTGTGGCTTACGAGCAGCAGATCCACCGGGAAATCCAAGTTTGCTTACCTCCTGCCTAACTGTCATAGTACTTGCAGTGGATTTTGATCAAGTTTGGATTTCCTGTGTGATGGTCTGGTAAAATTTCTGCCTATTACACATTACAACCCTCTTCAATAGTCGGCAGTCTCTGTCAGTCAACAGACGTTGTACGCTTTTGTGCTATATGTGTCCCTTCACGTTACCACATTACTATCACATCGGAAACAATGGCTCTAGTGATGTTTAGGAGAGTGGAAGTCTCGCTTACAGACGTACTACACAAGTGACACCCAATCACTTGACAGCGTTCGAAGTCAGTGAGTTCTGCGGAGCGCTTCATTCTGCTCTCTCACGATGTCTAATGACTACTGAGGTCGCTAATATGGAGTACCTGGCAGTATGTGGCACTACAATGCACCTAATATGAAAAACGTACGTTTGTGGGAGGTGTCCAGATACTTTTGATCACATAGTATTGCAGTGTCTCTGTGATCATTCCCTCGACAATAATTATTTTTGTTTAAATCGATAATCTACATCTGCTTCTACATCCATACTGTGTAAGCCACCCGGCAGTGCGTGGTGGAGGGTACTTTGTGCACCAGCGTCATACACCCCCCCCCCTTTTCCAGCCCAGAACCGTTCGATCGAAGAATGACTGCCAGTAGGCTTCCGTCTGGATTCATATCTGTCTCGTTCTATCTTCATGGTCCTTCCTCTTCTAGGAACGTACGCTCTCAAGATTTCAACAGTAAACCACTGCGTACTGCAGAATGCCTGTCTTGCAGTGTCTGCCACTAGATGTCGTTATCATTTCCGTGACACTTTCGCCCTTACTAAATGAACCTTTAACGAAATGCGCTGCCCTCGTTTATATTTTCTCAGTTTCTTGTAAGAACCTATGTGGTGAGGATCTTAGATAGACAAGCAACATTCAAGTAATGATCGAACGAGAGTTTTGTAAGCTACCTCCTTTGTAAAGCACTACATTTCCTGTGAATTCTTTCAATAAATGTTGGTTTGTCGCATGCTTTTCCTGGTGTTAGGTTTTTGTTATTGTTCCTCAAATGTATGTGAATTCCTAAGGGACGAAACTGCTGAGGTCATCAGTCCCTAGTCTTACAAACTACTGAAACGTACCTATGCTCAGGAAACACACACACCTATGCCCGAGGGAGGACTTTAACCTCCTCTGGGAAGGCCGCACAATCCGCGACATGGCGCCTCAAAATGTGCGGCCACTAAGCCCGGCGTGATTGTTCCTCACAAAGTCACAATGGAGACAGCCAGTGTCAGGCGTCCCCCAGGGTTCAGTATTAGGTCCTATACTACTTTCATTGTATATCAATTATGTGTAATCAGTTTTATCCTACTGAAGAACCAGATGTGCACGGACGATCTCCAGTTGTATCTTAGTGCAAAACCGATAAACTTGAACACAGGTACTGATAACCCCAATACCGAATTGTGTGCACCATCAAAATGTGCATAGGATATAAGGTTAAATCTCAGTCCATTCAAAACCCAAGGGGTACTGGTTGGTCATTCTAGTCTCGTTAGCCCGAAATATCTGGAATCCCTACCATCTTTAAACATAAAAGGTGTAAATATCAACTTCTCTCCTTCAGCCCCACTGTGGCCGAGCGGTTCTAGCCGCTTCAGTCTGGAACCGCGCTGCTGCTACGGTCCCAGGTCCGAATCCTGCCAAGGGCATGGACGTGTGTGACGTCCTTAGGTTAGTTAGTTCTATATCTAGCGGACTCATGACCTCAGATGTTAAGTCCCATAGTGCTTAGAGTCATTTAAACCATTTTTTATCCCTGAGCAAAGAGGTTGTAAGTAGGCTGTTTAGGTTTTTATATTGGTAACGCCACGTAGCGCTCTGTATGAAAATTACTGGCTGTGCTGTGTGTAGTCTGTGACTAGTTTGCATTGTTGTCTGCCATTGTCGTGTTGGGCAGCTGGATGTGAACAGCGCGTAGCGTTGCGCAGTTGGAGGTGAGTCGCCAGCAGTGGTTCATGCGGGGAGAGAAATGGCAGAGTTTTGAAATTTGTAAGACTGGATGTCATGAAGTGATATATATATATTATGACTTTTGAACACTATTAAGGTAAATACTTTGTTTGTTCTCTATCAAAATCTTTCATTTGCCAACTATGGCTATCAGTAGTTAGAGCCTTCAGTAGTTCGAATCTTTTATTTAGCTGGCAGTAGTGGCGCTTGCTGTATTGCAGTAGTTCGAGTAACGAAGATTTTTGTGAGGTAAGTGATTTGTGAAGGGTAAAGGTTAATGTTAGTCAGGGCCATTCTTTTGTAGGGATTATTGAAAGTCAGACTGCGTTGCGCTAAAAATATTGTGTGTCAGTTTAAGCACAGTCATGTACAATTTTTCTAAGGGGACGTGGACGTTACAAGGTTACGAATAATCTGTGGTCACCAGTCCCCTTGAACTTAGAACTACTTAAACTTAACCAAGTCCCATTGTGCTCAGAGCCATTTGAACCATTTTTTAAATTATCTCCCACATTATGTTAGACAAGAGAATACCATTTCCAGCTTTAGAAGGCAGCTAATGACATATCCACTAAAATAATGGTAATGATTAACACCTACCCTGCATGCACTCGTTACCGTTGCAAATCCTTCTTCCCTCTCATATCTTCCTCGTTTCCCAGCAATCTTAACTAATGCTGCCTCCTTAAATTTCCTTTCTGTATCAGAAAACATCCACTTTGCACATCTTTAAACTCTTTTTATATCTGTCATTATCATTATTGTTATTAGAGTCATTATTATTATGGTTACTATTATAATTATTACTATCACTAACATGGGCAGCAGCAGTAGTAGTAGTAGTACAAGTACTGCCAGTTTAACTTTGTTAGTTCATAGTCAGTATTATTTAATCACCTTGTCACTACTTGTACGCTACTTCTGCTACTGGTCTTGCTTGAACTGACCATCTTCAGTTTTCTTTCCATGTTTTTCTTCTCAATGTCATGGACCCAATCTTGAAACCTAAACTCTTATACTACAATTTATTGAAGCCATATTTCCCCCCCCTGTCTCCTCAAGCAAACAAAAAGAACGCTCGTCATTGGAGTAATATTGGTACATCCCATAGGTTCTGGACAAATAAATTAACGTTCTCTAATCGCTCCTTTTTTCTAGTCCACCTGATATCACTCGCTGCTACGTATAGAGCTTTGAGACTCCCTTTGGACGATCGAGAATATTTTAAAACTAATAGCTGCAACTAACGGATACAAAATGGCACTTGTAACTAACAAGGCTGCAAAGATATTTACAAACAGGACACTGATTTCAAACATTAAGGACAAATATGAATTAGCAAGCTGGCGATTAAAAGGGAAAAATAACGATCCTTTTGGAGGACAAACGTAATAATTAGTTTTCGAAGACGTCACCTCTACGTTACACGTTAAGGCACAATACTACACTCCTGGAAATGGAAAAAAGAACACATTGACACCGGTGTGTCAGACCCACCATACTTGCTCCGGACACTGCAAGAGGGCTGTACAAGCAATTATCACACGCACGGCACAGCGGATACACTAGGAACCGCGGTGTTGGCCGTCGAATGGCGCTAGCTGCGCAGCATTTCTGCACCGCCGCCGTCAGTGTCAGCCAGTTTGCCGTGGCATACGGAGCTCCATCGCAGTCTTTAACACTGGTAGCATGCCGCGACAGCGTTGACGTGAACCGTATGTGCAGTTGACGGACTTTGAGAGAGGGCGTATAGTGGGCGTGCGGGAGGCCGGGTGGACGTACCGCCGAATTGCTCAACACGTGGGTCGTGAGGTCTCCACAGTAAATCGATGTTGTCGCCAGTGGTCGGCGGAAGGTGCACGTGCCCGTCGACCTGGGACCGGACCGCAGCGACGCACGGATACACGCCAAGACCGTAGGATCCTAGGCAGTGCCGTAGAGGACCGCACCGCCACTTCCCAGCAAATTAGGGACACTGTTGGTCCTGGGGTATCGGCGAGGACCATTCGCAACCGTCTCTATGAAGCTGGGCTACGGTCCCGCACACCGTTAGGCCGTCTTCCGCTCACGCCCCAACATCGTGCAGCCCGCCTCCAGTGGTGTCGCGACAGGCGTGAATGGAGGGACGAATGGAGACTTGTCGTCTTCAGCGATGAGAGTCGCTTCTGCCTTGGTGCCAATGATGGCCGTATGCGTGTTTGGCGCCGTGCAGGTGAGCGCCACAATCAGGACTGCATACAACCGAGGCACACAGGGCCAACACCCGGCATCATGGTGTGGGGAGCGATCTCCTACACTGGCCGTACACCTCTGGTGATCGTCGAGGGGACACTGAATAGTGCACGGTACATCCAAACCGTCATCGAACCCATCGTTATACCATTCCTAGACCGGCAAGGGAACTTGCTGTTCCAACAGGACAATGCACGTCCGCATGTATCCCGTGCCACCCAACGTGCTTTAGAAGGTGTAAGTCAACTACCCTGGCCAGCAAGATCTCCGGATCTGTCCCCCATTGAGCATGTTTGGGACTGGATGAAGCGTCGTCCACGCGGTCTGCACGTCCAGCACGAACGCTGGTCCAACTGAGGCGCCAGGTGGAAATGGCATGGCAAGCCGTTCCACAGGACTACATCCAGCATCTCTACAATCGTCTCCATGGGAGAATAGCAGCCTGCATTGCTGCGAAAGGTGGATATACGCTGTACTAGTGCCGACATTGTGCATGCTCTGTTGCCTGTGTCTATGTGCCTGTGGTTCTGTCAGTGTGATCATGTGATGTATCTGACCCCAGGAATGTGTCAATAAAGTTTCCCCTTCCTGGGACAATGAATTAACACATTTTGGCGCATATATGATTGCATGTAGAGAATTTGAGAGGTTTCACTTAGGGCAGACGGGGAGGAACTTTGAGATATTATTTAAGATGTACATTCAAATAAGGATCAGAAAACCGTTTTCCGTTACATCTGTAGACAGGTGAACACTAAATCAGCAGCAACGATTTGCGTATGAAACATTAACATCAGCCGCTCCAAAGCTGTCTGTGGAGCATGCTCGAAAAACTAATTGAATATTACTAGGTACCACAAACGAGTATAGCATATCAACAGCAGCAAAAAATGGCGTAACTGGGGTACAATTCGTTATGAATAGGGAGGTAGGAGAAAGAATGAGTTACTGTGAACACTTCAATGATAGGTTGTTTTTGTCAGAATTGACAACAAACCAGCTCCATCAAGAATATTCAAGTATACATGGTGACGTCGCAGGCAGTAGATGAAGAGATAGAGAAGAGGATACTGAACTGGTAATTCAGCACGTAAAAGGAAATAAAAACCCAGTAATCAGCGGGATTGGAATGCAGTTGTATGGGAAAGAATAGAAGAAAGGATTATGGGAGAACACGTGCTTGGTTGTAGGAATGAAGCGAAAAAACTTTAGTTGTGTTCTACAACACATTTCAACTAGTAATAGTGAATATTTAGTTCAAGAATCAAAAGAGCAGAAGGTGTACTTAGAAATGGTTGGGAGACACAGAAGATTTCACTTATTAATTCGGATATTGGATTTTAAGGCATACCCAGATGCAGATAAACACTTGGATTATAGTTTAGTAATGATGAAGAGTAGAATTATGTTTAAGAGACCACTTAGTAAGAGACAATGCGCAAAGAAGTGGGATACGGAAGTGCTGAGGAATGACGAGATGCGCTTTAAGTGCTCTCAGCCTAATGATACTGCGATATTGAATAGATCAGTAGGCAGTTCCGTTGAAGAGGAATGGATGCCTCTGAAAAGAGCAATCACAGAAGTTTGAAAGAATTACTTAGGTACAAGGAAGGTAACTGCGAAAAAAGCGTGGGTATTACAAGAAATACTTCAGTTGATCGACGAAAGAGGGAAGTATATTGATGTTTAGAGACATTCATTGCTACAGAAATACAAATCACTTAGGAATGAAATAAACAGGACGGAAGGGAAGCTATGGTAAAATGGCTGCAGGAAAAATGAGAAGAAAAAGAAAAAGAAATGACTGTCAGAAGAGGTTAAAACGACCTTCGGTGAAATTAAAAGGAAGGGTGGCAATGTGAAGAATTCAATGGGAATCTCATTGTTAAATGCAGAGAAGACAGCGGTTAAGTGGAAAGAGTACACTGAAGGCGCCTTCGTGGAGGAAGACCCGTATGCTGACGTGATACAAGAAGAGATAGGGGAGTCATGATTAGAATCAGTATTTTAAAGAACTTTGGCCGACGTAAGATCAAATAAGGCAGAAGCGATAGATAACATTCCGTCAGAATTTCTAAAATCATGGTCAACAAAGTGACTATTCACGATGGTGTGTAGAATAGTGAGACCGGCGATATACCATCTGACTTTCGGAAAAACATCAGTTGCACATTTCCGGAGATTACAAGAGACGACGACATGTATGAGAATTATCGCATAGTCCGTTTAGCAGATCATGCATCCAAGTTGTAGACAAGAATAATACACAAATGAATGGAAAAGGAAATTGAGGATCCGTTACGTGACGATTACTTCGTCTTTAGGAAAGGTGAAAGCACCAGAGAGGCAGTTCTGAAGTTGCGATTGATAATGGAAGCAATACTGAAGAAAAATTTAGATTTGTCAACCTGGAAAAAGCGTTCCATAATGTAAAATGGTGCAACACGTTCACAATTCTGAGAAAAATAGGGGTAAGCTATAAGGAAAGAATGGGAATGTACAAGAAGAGAGCGGAAACATCAACAATGGAAGACCAAATTAAACAAGTGATATTGTAATTTGAGAAACATTTGAAATATGAAAAGTTTTATAATTACCATCAGTTGATTTTTAAAGTTAGTGTTACAGATATAAAACATAAATTAGGGTTAAAACAATTAGGATTAACAAGGAATTTAAAAATTTTGTACATAATAATCATTTAAAAATGTTTTTACGGAATTTTTTTTCAGTTACAGAAACTGGCTTGCCTGTGTGTGTGTGTGTGTGTGTGTGTGTGTGTGTGTGTGTGTGTGTGTGTGTGTGTGCGTGTGTGTGTGGTGTGTGTGTGTGTGTGTGTGTGTGTGTGTGTGTGTGTGTGTGTGTGTGTGTGTGTATCTATTTACACTATGTCTCACTTACGGTAATGTAAATAGATACGATAATGTAAATAGATACACACACAACCTTTCATATAAATTATTAATCGCAGCCATTGCCACAACCGTTTAGAAATCGTAATTTTTGCGTAAATGTTTCCCTACATAAAGTTGTATATAGTTACATGTGACAAACTGTAAAGAAAAACAGACACTATAAAAACGTAATACAGCAGGAAAACCACACCATGTGGTAAGAAGGTATGAATACACAATTTTATGTGCTCCTCAAAAACCTGTAATTATGATTTAGAAACTAATATTTGTGTGTATTTAAACAGCAAAGAACATTCTTTATATTTAACAGCCATAACAATAAAAAACCTTCTGATGATGCTGCAACTGCAGTGAAACATGTCTGGCAGAAAAACAAACTAGTGTTTTGCTAAAGGCGGACCTCACTCAAAAACATGTTATTGTTAAAGCGAACACAGACAAAAGAGCTTCAACATCAAGATGATTATCTCGACGTTCTACAGTGGTTTGAGGAGCGTTATGGTGAAATCACGATGATGTCGCGTCGAGGAAATTCATCTGATTTCAAAACTATGGAACTTATCTGGGTCGCTATCGGGCGCCATAGCCATGTACGCAAATCATCGGCCCCTTATATACGCGAATTACATTATCTATGCGTAGACATTTAATGCAACATACCTCCACAGACCTACCAACAAATTGTCGGATGACTGATACACAAACTCATCGATGTATGTTCTTCCAAAAGCTATTAAGCAGGTGGTCATAATGTTTTTGTCATCAGTGTACATACAGTTTTATGATATCTACAGATTACAAAAGATTTCGAAAATGTTTCAGAAGTGAGTGATAAACTACACAGCTTTCTATTATCCCATAAACCCGCGACCAAAAGGGTATTCGTCGAGTAGGAAGCAAGCATAGAGCCACTGTTCTCAGACGCATACTTGCGGAAGTGTAGCAGGAAGGGTGGACGTCAGTACAGTACTGGTGTAAAGGTGGCGCCTTGATTTCTAATGCATGCAGCCCTGAAAATCTGACTTGTACTTCCTCTGTTTCTGATCTCTAGAATATTTTTAGCCATAGATGATATTTTTTGTCTCAGTTTTGTAAATAGGAAGGTCTCAGCCGTGATTGTCATTGGGTTATTCGGAAAGTAAGGAACAATCGGTCGCGAAATGGAAAATACAGTGAAATTTTGATGAAGCTTTGCACAGTTGCTTTGGGCACAGTGTCTATTACGCCAGTCGATCGCATCATGTCGCTCTTTTCAGGTCTGAGCTCACAGTGAGAATGTAAAGATGCCTAGAATTTAGTGTCTTCCTCCAAGTATGAGGGCCTAGTGAAAGATTTCGCCTAAAGCTATGCAATCCATATAACATAATTGTCATGCCGTTCGTTCTACACTACAATTCTCGGCTGCACTGTGGAGGGGCAATGAAGATAATCCTGCAGCGTTTTCGACACGGTTTGAACAGCCACAATACAGCCCGTAACTGGTTACCCCTGAAGTTCATCCCTGCTCACAAGAACCGCTAGCTATATAGACAATATTTTGACACAGACAACGAGCTGCAGTCCAGAATAGAAAATTGTCGAAAAGCAATGGCGTCTGTCTTCTATAACTAGGGAATGGAAATGTTGGTACAACGCTACGACAGATGTCCAAGTCTGAACAGAGACTATGTAGAGAAGTAGCTGGAAGGTGTAGTTAACCGCTGCAAATAAAAGTTTTGATTTTCACTGTGGTTTCCATTTCGCAACCTATCGTTCCCTACTTTCCGAGTAGCCCTTGTAACTTCCGAATAGTTGCTGTGTCTCTGGATAGGCAGTGTGGCTGACCTTATGAAGCATCAACACGTGACAAGAGTGAGTCACGAACGACGGTGGTCGTATTTAGGCTTGTTCTGCGCACCTACGCACCTACGTCACGCATACTCACACAGCCGTTGAACGTTCAGTAGTGTTCTGAGCGCTCTGCTCTGATCGCCGTAGATAATGCGAGCGTTAAACGTGATCCTAGCGAGTTGTTTGCTGATTTTCTATCTCATTTGTTACGAGTTGTCATCGCTGACGAAGGTGGTAAGTGATAAATCCTGCATAAGCAAGCGGGAGACATAATTTGATGTAAATACGCTTCCTTCAAGCAGGAAGAACGCGAATGCGCGTACTGTCGCTTGGAATCGTCACCAAGTCACCAATACCATTCCCGTCCATGCCTCGACGTACGCGAACCGCTATCGTTCGTGGATCGGACACTAGCAGATGATAAGACCGTTTGTCGTATTCATAAGCATATTGTAATACTGTCATGTGCGCTTTGTCGGAGCTCTTGCAATATATTAGTTGTCAGTTCCATGAAAAAAATATTTTCTTACATTGTTTGGTGCTGCTTTAAATACGCACAGCACTCCTCACTTCATGCGGAAACCCTTGTAACTGGCGACATTTTTCAGAAGTTCAACTGAGAGAGGACAAGTTTCTCTCTCGCCGATTTTTCATAAGTATTTTGATGACAAGTTACTCTCTCACCTCCTTTTCATAAATATTTTGTCTGAAATGAATATTATTGTTGCAACGATATGCAACCAGTGTGAGACCCCAGAGGTTGACAGCCTGAGCGGATGTTGATGGATGTAGAAGCATGAGGAATGGTTATGGTTATTGGTTCTTAAAAACGGCATGTTTAAAGTTCAATGCAAGTGGCGGCAAGCCATCCCTTAATTGACCTCGCCGGACAGTCCCAAGGTCGCTAAGGTGCCGGCTGAGCACCCCTTAGTCGAGACGGGTTTCCAGCAGGACAATGTCCACTTTACCTGCTTCGGCGCCAGTCGAAATCTGGGCTGGGGGCGACGAACTGAAGGGACATCTCGCATTGAAATCCGCACCAAATTTCGAGCCTCGGTAAAACTTCGCCAATCTTGGAGATTTTGCTTTCGTCTAAATTATACTTGCCTTTTTCGGCGCTCTTGCAGCAGCTTTCTGTCGTGTTTTTGTACCATGGGGGATCAGTTCCGTCTCTTAGTGATTTATTTGGTATGAATCTCTCGAGTGCTGTTGATACTATTTCTTTGAACTTAAGCCACATATGGTCTTCACTTACGTAGTTTGGAATGATTGGAGACTCTTAGAAAGACGTAAACTGAATTTTTAGTTACTTTTATAAATAGATATATTGAGCGTTTAGTTGTTACAGAATTGAGCCTTGCTACGACAGTGTACTCACTAATCCTTGCAACCGTTGTGGTGCTCAGGATTATTTGTGGCTAAGAGGTTCCGATGTGTTTTCGTAATCACTTACAATTTGAATGGCATCGTGAACTAATTATTCAAAATAATTAAAAAACATTTAGAACAATTACGGAAGTTGTTTTCTGTCTACAATAGGGTCTGAAAATTTATTTTTGTCAACATACGGAAGGTAGATTGAAGTCACTGCCAACTCTAATGTATGAGTAGGGTATCTATTTGTGATGAGACTCAAGTTTTCTGTGAACTGTTCAGCAACTGTTTCATCTGAGACCGGGGGTCGGTAAAAGGAGCCAGTTACTAATTTATTCTGGTTGTCGAATATAACCCCTGCCCACACTAAGTCACAGGAACTATGTGCTTCAATGTCGCTTGTGAGCTGAACACACATTACATTATTTTTACTTAACTTGTGCTTCTTGTTTATGTTGTAGTGCAGATCATTCCAATTACGGTTTTTCCCTCGAAAACCTAGGATGCTTTCTCTGTGACACTGTAAATACAATGTAGAACAATAACGTACCTTACAAGCATAGCATTCTGTATTATACATTTCCGTATTTCTATCATTTTAAAATTGTATGTCGACTTTAGATGACATGTCAATCATAGGTGTTCTTATCTCTTTTTATGAACGTACTTTCAGTCATGTTTTGAACATTGTCCGGCTACACTTTATTAACTAATGTTTCACCGCAAAGGATTTCGCATTTTAGACAGTAAATTAATATGGAGTATGTTGTTCTTTTTTTCAAACATTCACATACCAATTTCTTCTTTCCTTGTTGTCTTTTGAGCATGCAGTTGTAGCAATTAAAGTAGGCACAAATGCATTGATAAAAAAGAAATGATTAGCGTACATTCGAATTCTCTTTACATTGTTCTTTTCTTGTTGCTCCCATGGCGATGGACTGTTTCTATCAGTAAGCGTGAAAGGAAGCTACCGTATAGACAGAGGGATCTATATTTCTACTTGGCGGAACTAATTACATACTGACATAATCGTCGGTATTGCTTTCGTTTCCCAAAGATCATAAATATTTCGATTTTGGAAAAGAAGCTCTGTATTTGTCCAAGCTGTCGAAGAAGAAGGTCCCTTACGTACTGGTTGTATCGAGTAAGATGTGGAGATGGCGGTTTGAAAGCGGACAGAAGTGGTACAAGGAAGGGCGTCCATTACCTTTCGGATCGCAACCTGGCGAAGGGACAAGTGTGGGAAATGTCCAGCGTGGCAAATGTCCGGCGTGGCAAATGTCCGGAATTCTTACACCCTGGGGTTGTAAACAGGGCATAAAATCTTACAAGTTTTCGTGTTCGCCGAAAACTGCAAATGGGCCGGTGACCCACTTCCGTCGGCTGCCTCGGTCGGAGAGGAAATGCTGGCGTTTAGAGATGGGATCTTTATTACACCACTAACTTGCTCCAAGGCATAGGCAATTCTCAAATCCGCACTGATTATCTTCCATCAGAAGACGCCCAGTGAGTGGGATTCCAGTCTCCCTTGGCATAGTTTTGTCTTCAATAGCGCCAGCCATGAGGCTTTAAACGCTACTCCGGTTTCACCCGCGAAAGTCATTCAACTTCGTAAACGATGAGAAAGGCAGCCAAGAGTTGTTTTCACTTAACCGGATAGCAACTCAAACTAGTGACAGCTTAAACGCACACCAACACTCTTGCAAAATCTACCTAATGTCTGATAACCAATACAACGATGGAATAGCCCAGGCAGGGTGGAACTGGCGGACAACACTGCGTCTTCCAAATCCATTGTTTAGAACATCCAGAAGCAGAAGGAGCCACTAAGATCAAAGTAGTACAAAACAAACAAAATATCCGAACCAAAATCAAAGTGGCTGTCGAACTACACGCCTTACCGGACAGCAGCGGCAGGCGAGGAAAGGTACACTCCGCGAAAATACGCTAACCTCCAGGGCAGGTAACTGGGACGTTAGCGGCCACTAGGTAGAAAAATACCGCTGGTTGAACTTCACACAAGGAATTCAATCATTAATAATAAGAAGTGGAGGACAGTTAATCATTTCGCCAACTCCAAACACACCACTCGTTGATGTCAAAATAGTGGAGGTTTCACTATTGGGTTAACGTTCACTCAACTCAAACGTCCTGGGTCCGGTGGACAACGAGGTGGTGGCCCTCGCAACTAGAGCCCCCCGATCCGACAGTACCTGTACGCCGCCAGCAGTCCCGGCCTCTCCGCGCGCTGCCGGACCTCACTGCTGCTCCCTCCCCACCCAACTCCCCATCACACTCCGAGCCGGAAAACACTTGACGTCCTTCCAAAGATAGCAGGATTGTATTAGATATCGATAACCGCTGTTGCTGCTACTCGCGGACAGACAACGCTAGCAAATGTAGTGGCACCAGAAAACAAAAGATGACGCCATTATCCCTATTACACGTTGCCAACCTACAAACTTCACCAACGCGAGCCGCAACACGGCTCACTTACATAGAATGTCTGTTCGCTAAAACAGACTACAGAAGAAGACCAACGAGTGTAAATCTAAATGCGTGCTCTTACAAAAAATAAGAGAAATTACGTATAGTCTTAACTGTTATAGCGACAGGGCACTTCAGTATCTCTGGCGGTGGATAAATGTCCACTGTGAGGCCACAGAATACAGTTGCTACAACATAACATTGAATACCTAGAAACTATGTGAATTTCATTTCCTCCTTACACAGAAACTCTTACATAAATAAAAGAGACACATATCCACTGGATAAATCATCATCATGATCATAAACTAAAAGCTACGCCTTGCCGATTTAGCCGCGTCCCTCTCTCCATTGTCATCCTCTTCAATTCTTCATATGATTTTATTCCCATGTCTTCTTTCATGTTATTTAAATATGTAGCTCTTGGCCTGCGTCTTGGTTTTTTCCCTAAAACTTTTCCTTACAATAGGTTCTTTAGGAACTGGCTGTGTCTCATTATGTGCCCTATCATTTTTGATTTTCTTCTTCCTATATAATTTAGCAGCGTTCTGTTCTCATTCACATCTCTTAAGACCTGTTCATTACTACCCAGAGCGTTTTCGTCGTTCTTGTCCATATCCACATTTCCATTGCTTCCAGTCTATTTTTCTCTGCGTTTCTCAGAGTCCACGCTGCACACCCGTATGTTAAGACACTCCAGACAAAAGTTTTGGCAAACATTTTCCTACTTTCTAGGCCTATATGATTGTCTGTTAGTAAATTCCTTTTAATATGGGAACCACTGTTGTTCATATTATTATTGGATCATATACTGAAAACAATAGATTAGCTGGGTGAGATTAAGATATGTGAACACAAAATAAGCAGTCTTGCATATGCGGATGACTTAGTTGTGATGGCAGATTCGATTGAAAGTTTGCAAAGTAATATTTCAGAGCTAGATCAGAAATGTAAGGACTATGGTATGAAGATTAGCATCTCCAAATCGAAAGTAATATCAGTGGGAAAGACATATAAACGGATTGAGTGTCAAATTGGAGGTACAAAGTTAGAACAGGTGGACGGTTTCAAGTACAAAACGCATATTTTCACATGATGGCAACATAGTGAAAGAACTGGAAGCGAGGTGTAGCAAAGCTAATGCAGTGAGCTCTCAGCTACGATCTACTCTCTTGTGCAAGAAGGAAGTCAGTACCAAGACTAGCTGTGCACCGTTCAAACTTTCGGCTAACTTTGTTGTATGGGAGCAAAAGCTGGGTGGATTCAGGTTACCTTATCAACAAGGTTGAGGTTACAGATATGAAAGTAGCTAGGATGATTGCAGGTACTAGCAGATGGGAACAATGGCAGGAGGGTGTCCACAATGAGGAAATCAAAGAAAAACTGGGAATGAACTCTATAGATGTAGCAGGCAGGGTGCACAGGCTTAGATGGTGGGGTCATGTTACACGCATAGGAGAAGCAAGGTTACCCAAGAGACTCATGGGTTCAGCAGTAGAGTGTAGGAGGAGTCGGGGCAGACCAAGGAGAAGGTACCTGGATTCCGTTAAGAATGATTTTGAAGTAATAGGCTTAACATCAGAAGAGGCACCATTGTTAGCACTGAATGGAGGAATTTTATAAGGGGGACTATGCTCCAGACTGAACGCTGAAAGGCATAATCATTCTTAAATGATGATGATGATGATTTGGAAACCTTGCTTCGCCAAGGCTATTCTTCTCTTTATATCTGAGATACATTTATTGTGGTCAGTGATTGTGCTCCCCAAACAACAGAAGTTCTCAACCTGCTCTAGAACATAATCTTCTAGTTTAATATTAACTATACCATTTTCTTTTATCTTTCCTGCTACCATAGTTTTTGTTTTCTTCTTATTTATTTTTAGATTAAGTTCTCTTAGGATTTTGACAAATTTTAGCAACATAGACTCCATTTCCTTTACTGAGTCAGCAAGGACTACTATATCATCTGCAAAACGGATAGAGTGTATTCGTTTTAATTCCTTTGGTCATTCTTTTCAATTTTTCAGTGTTTTTTTTTCAATAAATACGTTGAACAAATATGGTGATAATGGGCATACCTGCCTTACTCCCCTCCTTATTTTTGCTTTCTTCTTCACACCATTCACTTCTATCTCTGCTTCCTGCCATTTATACAGGTTCCAGATTAATCTTCTGTCGCTCCAATCAAAATTTATTTTCTTCATTGTTCGGAATAACGATTTCCAATTAACCGCGTCAAATGCTTTTTGTAAATCTATAAAGGTCAAGTAGGTTTTCCTATTAACTCCAATTCGTCTTTCTAATACCATCCTCAGAGTTAGTATTGCCTCTCTAGTTCCTTTTCCAGATTTGAAACCAAATTGGTCTACTTCTAAGTTTGCCTCAATTTTCCTTTTTATTCGATTTTTTATTATGTTTAACATTATTTTCTAAGTTTGAGATAGTAAGGAGATAGTTCTATAGTTGTTACAGTCCAGAGCATTTCCTTTATTGGGGATTATTACTGTTTTGCTGTGAAGCAAATCTGTAGGTGGTTCTTTTCCACCTTCATAGTACTCTTTAGTAAGTTTACGTAAGTATTCTTTTCTTGATTCTCCAATTTCCTTCAGTATTTCTACCGGGGTATTATTTGTGCCTGTCGCTTTGCCATTACTTCGATCATTCAAGGCACTGTTGAATTCCTCTTTAGATATAGGTGGCCCTATCATGTCGATATCCGCACTGCTCTCTTCTTCCGGAATTTCCCCCTCATTAGCAATATCTTCTCCTTCATATAGTTCCTCAATATCCTCTTTTCATCTTTCGCATACATCCTCTAAATCGAAAAGTGGTCACCGTTTTTATTCTTGACCGTATTTGTTTTTATTCTTGGCTTTATCTGCATTGATTTAATTTTAGAGTAGGCTCTATCAATTTGACCTCCACTTAGATCTTGTTGAATTTCCTTATGTTTGTCGTGCATCCTCTTTTCTTTTTCAAACATACATTTCTGTGTAACTGCATTTTTTACTCTTTTGTATTTCTAGAAATCTTTTTTTCTCAGCCTGTTTCGTTTTCAATAACGTCTAGTATTTCCTTGGTCATCCATGGTTTCCGCAGTTCTAGTTCCCTTAATGCTATAAGTTCTTTAGCAGCTATTTCTACGGTCTCTTTGAGTCCTTCCCATCCTTCCCTGTTACCCAGCAGGTTATCGGTAAATTATTTAATGTCCGCAGCTACTTGCTTTCCCCTTTGTTTTTCTACAAACCAAATTTCTTCTTGACTAGGATACAATCTATCGGATACCTTTTGCCATCTGCTGGACTTTTCCATGTATATCTTCTTCTCCTGGACATTTCAAAACACGTGATGGTGACTATCATCTCATACTGTTCACAGAAATCTAGCAACCTTACTCCTCTAGCATTAATTTTACCTAGCCCTAACTTGCCATTTAATAATCCTTTGTTATCTTCACCAATCGATGCATTGAAATAACCAATTATGATAAGATTGTCCTTTTATTTAGCCAGTTTCATTAAGTCATCAATTTGTTCATATACTACTTCTGCTTCGTCATCCTTGCTATTTGTTGTTGGTAAGTAAAATGCAATTACACACAAATCCGTGGGTTGTGCTTTAATTTTAATCGTCATTATCCTATCACTGCAGTGGTATGTGTTCAACACGTTGTTCTTCCATTTTCCTCTCAAAATTATAGCGACGCCATTTCTTACATTTCGAGCATTACCGCTGTGAATGACCCTGAAATCCTCTGACATAAAATCACCGTTACCGCCCCATCTAGTTTCACAGATTCCTAATTTTTCCAGCTGTGACTTTTCCATCAGCATATTAACCTCTTCTAGTTTCGCAATTTTTAATAGGGTTCTGACATTCCATGTTCCAGTTCTCATCTGTTCTTTTATTCCTTTACTCCTTACGACCTTGCGCAAGACGTGAGACCCTTGATATGTCTCGATACGACTCTGACAGGTGACACGTACGTAACCATCCTGTCTTATCACGTTCATTCATTCATGTCCATTGTGCATTCCGAAGGACTTGGGCAATTCCAGCTATACAATACGACATTCCAAACGTCAAGGGTTGGTACAGAGTGGCTCCAGGAACACTCTTCTGTGTTTCAACATTTCTGTTGTCTACGAAACTCCCCAAACATGAACATTATTGAGCATATCTGTGGTGCCTTGCAATATGCTGTTCGGAATAGGTCTCCACCCCTTCATACTCTTACTGATTTATGGAAAACCCAGCAGTACTTATGGTGTCAGTTCCCTCCAGCACTACCTCAGACCTTAGTCCAGTCCATGCCACGTCGTTTTGCGGCTCGTGGGGCCCCAAACAAAATTAGGCAAGTATATCAGTTTCTTTGTCTTTTCCATGCGGAACATTGGAATACGAAGCTGTTGAGGCGAAGATAGTGACGCTTCAGGACGTATTTCGTGGATGCAATATTCGTTAAGGAATCTTAGATTCTATGTGAATGTGAATTAAAACAGGTCTCTGGCATTAGATGTAGCTGCAGCGTCAGAAGTTAGACAGATCAGTGCTGCATCTCTTTGTAAAACAGAAACGTAGGAACAGGCCAGTGATGTCAGCATGTCGTCGCAGATTAGATGTGTCCCACACAGAAGGTGTCGATGAGGCTCTCACCCCATTTCCCGACTATGCATCCTCTGAATCAGTCATGGCGCTACTACTGTTATAACCCGCTCAGCTTTGGTACGACACTGGAAGTGGCACAGGGACCGTTGGAACAAACAGCTGCTTCCTGTGGTCAATGACAGCGGAGTTCTCGAAGAGAAACGCGAGCCACAAGTTAAGCGCAGAGCGAGTTAAGCGCAGAGCGTAGGAAATGTTGTCGTAAGCATGTGTAAACCGTCCGGAGGCCGACGCGAAACGAATACCCTACACAAACAGGGAAGATTGGACTACGTACAACGACCACACGAAACTACAATCGTCGGGCCATAACTATCGGTTTATGACAGTTCTGGGAGAGGGCTCATCGAAGTACAACGTATGAAATGTCAGTTCACTTTAAGACATAAATGAATAAAAACATTTACTTCATACAACCCTTTTGCACAAGAGTGCTTGGTAATTTACAGCTGTCACCGACTATTAAAGCATCATTTGATCCACCAGTTAAGAAACTGTACTGTCGCTGTTGATTGCAACGAAACATTACTACTGTCCCTGATATCCATGTGGGTCGCCGACTGTAGAGGGGCATTGCAATCATTGGCCGATATCACATTGTCAGTGGCGTGTGCCAAAGCCTTCAGACAAAAGCGAAAACCGCCAAACGAGTTCGACGGCACAGTATTAACGGAAACTGTTAGTTCAGTGGACGGGACCATGTGACATGCCTGTAGCAGTGCTCTCCGTGGGAATAAGCTGCAACTGTAGTACGAAGTATGAGCATTTTTGAAATTTCCTCCATATTGTTGCTCTGACTGAATGGGGAATTCGAATCATACCAATCCTATTTACACTAAATACGGATTTACAGTACTTACCCCACTTTGAGCGCCGCGAGGGATAGCCGAGCGGTCTCGAGCGCCTTGTCACGGTCTGCGCGGTTTCCCCCGTCGGAAGTTCTAGTCCTCCCTCGGGCATGGGTGTGTGTGCCGTCCTTAGCGTGAGCTAGTTTACGTTAGATTAAATAGTGTGTAAGCTTAGGGACCGATGGCCTCAGCAGTTTGGTTCCATAACACCTTACGACAAATTGCCAAATTTTCCACTTTGAGTGCCCAATCCCCAGAGCACTATTCCTATTAAAATTAATGTTAATCATAAATTCGTCATGTGTATGACATGTGATGCTGGGTAGAAAATTAAAGTCACTGATGTGACACTGAGAATGAAGCCGCAGCCAAAAACAAATGAACACATGAAACTTCCTGGCAGATTAAAACTGTATGCCGGTCCGGCACACAGTTTTAATCTGCCAGGAAGTTTCATATCAGCGCACACTCCGCTGCAGGGTGAAAGTCTCATTCTGGAAATGAAGATAATTTCCCGTTTACGTCCAAGTTAACGGAGATGGACATTAGCTCATAACAAGCATAGAGAAAGATTGTCACTAATTCAAAGAACCTACACTGAAGAGACAAATAAAATGGTTCACCTGCCTAATATTGTGTTGGGCGCCTGCGAGTAAGCACAAGTGCTGCAACACAACGTGGCATGGTCTCGATTATTGCCTGAAGCGGTACTGGAGGGAACTGAGACCATAAATCCTGCAGGTCTGTCCACAAATTCGTAAGAGTACGAGGGGGTAGAAATCTCTTCTGAACAGCAACTTGCAAGGCATCCCAGATACGCTCGATGATGTTCATGTCTAGAAACTTTGTTGGCCAGCGGAAGTGCTTAAATTCAAGATTGTTTTTGCAGCCACTCTGTACCAATTCTGGACGTGTGGGGTGTCACATTGTCCTGCTGGAGTTGCCCATGTCCGTCGGCATGCACAATCGACGTGAGTGGAAGTAGCTGATCAGACAGGACGCTTATGTACGTGTTACTGGTCAGAGTTGTATCTAAACTTATCAGGAGTCCCACATCACTCCAACTGCACTCGCCACACACCACTACAGAGTCTCAATCAGCCTGAACAGCCCCTTGTTGACATGCACGGTCCATGGATTCATGAGTTTATCTCCATACCCATACCCACGTCCGTCCGCTCGATACAATTTCAAACGAGACTCGACCGACCAGGCAAGATGTTTCCACTCGTCAAGAGTCCAACGTCGGTTTTTATTGGCCCAGGCGACGTGTAAAACTTTGCGTCGTCCAGTCATCAAGGGTACACGAGTGGGCTTCAGTTCCGAAAGCCCGTATCAATGATGGTTCTTTGAATATTTCGCACGCTGACAGTTGCTCAAGGCCCAGCATTGAAATCTGCAGCAATTTGCAGAAGGTTTGCACTTCCGTCACGTTGAACTATTCTCTTCAATCGTCAATGGCTTCGTTTTTGCTGTATCTTTTTCCGACTGTAGCGATGCCGGAGATATGATGTTTTACCGGATTCGTCATACCCACGGTAGACTCGTGAAACGATCGTCTGGAATAATCCCCACTTACTCGCTACCTCGGAGATACTGTGCTCCAACGCTGCTACGCCGACTATAACATCACGTTCAAATTCACTTAAATCTTTATAATCTGCGATTGTAGCAATCTAACAACTGATGCAGACACTTAACGTCTTATACAGGTGTTGCCGACTGCAGGACCATATTCTGCCTGTTTATATGTCTGTGAATTTGAATGCATATGTCTATACCAGTTTCTTTTGTACTTCAGTGTATACGGTCTATGTGATTAAGAGAAATGATGGGGAACATATGCCAGGTTAGTTGGACTAGGATTTGAATTATCATTCACCACAAATACAGTTCCAGTATCTCAACGATTCAGTCGCCCCATTCGTTCAGTTATGAGACCAATCTGTTCCACCTCTCACATTTTATACCCTTACATTAGCCTGTAGAAGACAAGATGAAAACAATGGTGTTTTCAGATGGCTTGATCTGGGGAAACAGGGATGAGGAAATACAGGTACATTTGGATGCTTCGAAAGAAACTGTGTATCTCTATGAGATCAAACAGTATATAACCAAATGTGAGATCCTGGTTACAACTAGAAAGAAATAAACCATCTAGCGAAATAAAGATTGGAGACGAACAACTGAAGAAGGTCGAAAGACTCAAGACTCAGGAAGTGTGATAGAGGAAGATGGAAGAAACGAGCCAGATATCATCGAATGTGGCAGGCAGGTAGAGCCATTCCTGCGAAGTGTTAGAAGCCTGGTTTGAAACCAAGACGTCCCAAAACAAAGCAAAGATGTAATAAGTATCCAATGAAATGAGATACCCCGAGGATGACCAAAACTAGCTACATGGGCGGCGACTATACGCCGGAAGAGCGACCAGCCAAAGACGTCTTTACTGCACGTGAGGGTCGACATTCGAAGTTAGATGGCCAGCCCGTTCTGAAGCGAGCGTGGTCATTATACTTCTCACCTCTGAGTCATGATGTGTGACAGTGAGGTAAAATGTTGCGGAGCTAAATTTGCCCCACATTTTGAATCTCCGTGTGGGAGCTGCTTCAGTGCCACAAAATCCTAAGCCTACAAAATGAGACAAGCAGTGCTTCCAAATACACTAATCAGCATTAAAATTGCTACAACACGAAGATGACGTGGTACACACGCGAAATTTAACCAACAAGAAGAAAAGGCCGTGATATACAAACAATTAGCTTTTCAGAGCATTTACACAAGGTTGGCGCCGGTGGCGACACCTACAACGTGCCGAGATGACGGATATTTCTCATACACAAACAGCAGTTGACCGGTGTTGCCCGGTGAAAAATTATTGTGAAGCCTCGTGTAAGGAGGAGAAATGCGTACCATCACGTTTCCAATTTTGATGAAGGTCGGATGGTAGCCTATCCCCATTGGGGTTTATCGTATCGCGACATTGGCGCTCGCATTGGTCGAGATCCAATGACTGTTAGCAGAATATGGAATCGGTGGGTTCTGGAGGGTAATACGGAACGCCGTGCTGGATCCCAATGCCTCGTATCTCTAGCAGTCGAGATGACAGGCATCTTATCCGCATGGCTGTAACGGATCGTGAAGCCACGTCTCGATCCCTGAGTCAGCAGATGGGGACATTTCCAAGATAACAATCATCTGCACGAACAGTTCGACGACGTTTGCAGCAGCATGGACTATCAGCTCGGAGACCCTGGCTGCGGTTACCCTTGACGCTGCATCACAGACAGGAGCGCCTGCGATGGTGTACTCAACGACGAACCCGGGTGCACGAATGGCAAATCGTCATTTTTTTCGGATGAATCCAGGTTCTGGAGACTTTTCCAAGACAACAATCATCTGCACGAACAGTTCGACGACGTTTGCAGCAGCATGGACTATCAGCTCGGAGACCCTGGCTGCGGTTACCCTTGACGCTGCATCACAGACAGGAGCGCCTGCGATGGTGTACTCAACGACGAACCCGGGTGCACGAATGGCAAATCGTCATTTTTTTCGGATGAATCCAGGTTCTGGAGACTTTTCCAAGACAACAATCATCTGCACGAACAGTTCGACGACGTTTGCAGCAGCATGGACTATCAGCTCGGAGACCCTGGCTGCGGTTACCCTTGACGCTGCATCACAGACAGGAGCGCCTGCGATGGTGTACTCAACGACGAACCCGGGTGCACGAATGGCAAATCGTCATTTTTTTCGGATGAATCCAGGTTCTGGAGACTTTTCCAAGACAACAATCATCTGCACGAACAGTTCGACGACGTTTGCAGCAGCATGGACTATCAGCTCGGAGACCCTGGCTGCGGTTACCCTTGACGCTGCATCACAGACAGGAGCGCCTGCGATGGTGTACTCAACGACGAACCCGGGTGCACGAATGGCAAATCGTCATTTTTTTCGGATGAATCCAGGTTCTGCTTACAGCATCATGCTGGTCGCATCCGCGTTTGGCGACATCGTGGTGAACGCACATTGCAAGCGTGTATTTGTCATCGCCATACTGGCGTATCAACTGGCGTGATGGTATGGGGTGCCATTGGTTACACTTCTCCGTCACCTCTTGTTCGCATTGACGGCACTTTGAACAGTGGACGTTACATTTCGGATGTGTTGTGACCCATGGCTCTACCCTTCATTCTATCCCTGCGAAACCCTACATTTCAGCAGGATAATGCGCGACCGCATGTTGCAGGTCCTGTACGGGCCTTTCTGGATACAGAAAATGTCCGACTGCTGTCCGGGACAGCACATTCTCCAGAGCTCTCACCAACTGAAAACGTCTGGTCAATGGTGCCGAGCAACTGGCTCGTCACAATACGCCAGTCACAACTCTTGATGAACTGTGGTATCGCGTTGAAGCTGCATGGGCAGCTGTACCTGTACACGGCATCCAAGCTCTGCTTGACTCAGTGCCCAGGTGTATCAAGGCCGCTATTACGGCCAGAGGTGGTTGTTATGGATACTGATTTCTCAGTATCTATGCACCATAATTGCATGAAAATGTGATCATATGTCAGTTCTATAATAATATATTTGTCCAATGAATACCCGTTTATCATCTACATTTCTTCTTGGTGTAGCAATTTTAATGGCCAGTAGTGTATTTACATATAACTGTTGGTCTCCAGGGGGAGTCAAAAGGTTGACATAAATAGAAGAATATTAGAAAACATTATCTGGAGCATTGTTGGCTCAAGTGAAGTACGTCGAAAAGATGAAAATAGCCTTCAACTGAATTCTGAAAATCTCTTATTTTCCTGTGGTGAGCTAACTTGAAAACTAAATAGGTTCGGGTTTTTAATAAATCATATTTTACAAGACAGCAGTATTAGGAGTTTCAAGCAGAATTGTATGTTTGATGCTTAAAATATAAGAAAAGTATAAAATCCAAATAGTTCAAACATATGCTCCTACTTCTAATCGCTCTGATGAGGAGCTACAGTCGTTCTATGAGTACCTAAAATAAATCTGTAAAAAAGACAGAGACTGCTTTTGTAAATTAAATATTTGGTGACTTGAATGTCAAAGTTGGAACGTACGAGGAAGGTGATTCAGTTATTGCCAAATGTGGAATAGATTAAAGAAATGACAGAGGTGAGAGACTGGTTCCATTTGCAGAATGCGTGAAACCCCCTATTATGAATGATACATTCTTCAAGAAGCATCCTAGTCGTAAATGAGTTGGAAGGGTCCTAAGTATAAAGTGAAGGATAAAATAGACTTAATTCTTACCAACAGGCTTCAAAAAGTTGAAGATGTCTCTGAGCTGAGCAGGTTCAATACTAACAGTGATCGTCGATTAATAACAGCAAGATTTGAACTGAACAGAAACTAATTAAAGGAAAAATAAATACTTTATATTTTAAAAATATATAAGATCGAAAAGAGAAATTTCAAGAAAGAATTGAGAGAATTAAAAGAATGTGAAGCAGAACAGTAACAAATGTACTAATCACAACAGCTGAAGAAATAGATGGCTTGTGAAAATTTCAAAACCGACCAAAGGAACTGACAAATAAAACGATAAGTTTGATGGACAAGAGAAGAAAAATGAAAGCATAAAGAGAAAAAGATAAGACAGAAAGTATAGAGCTGCACAAGGCTAGAAGAAAATGGATGCAAAGTGTCATCAAGAAGAATGAAGAAGATACGCTAATAGCCAGTCTTGAAATTTAATATAGTTTAAAAATATCCAAGTGGAAGTGTATTTTGATGGTGGCTTTTAATTATTATTACTTGGTTTTGAAATTATATTTAATTTTATATTATTCTGGCTTTGGCTAGTTGAATCTTCAATTAAATCATAAAAAATTACGTACTTGAAAAATCATCTAGAAGATTTTTTTTAAATATTGAAATTGGAATTTAAATACCACCATCATGTTTCTTTTTTTTAACTAGGCTCCTCTACCGGGATTGTCTGTTGACGAATATAATTTAGGGAGATGATTTACGCCTAAGAGCTATCAGACTTTGTTTTGTGAAAAGTGAAACTTTAGATGCATGTTCTATTCTGAAACCAAACCAAACTAAACGTATTGCACTGATTGGTGCCGTTAATATGCAATCATTCACTAACAGACATCCCTACACAAAGTAAGCCACGTTGAATTATCAAATTCATGAAAAAAGCTGAGGGAAAAAAGGTATGATAAGTCGTAATAACAAACTCAATGAAATTAAATAGTTAGTATCATGCAAAATGAGCACAAATAACAAAATCTGTACGTAACACTGAGGAAGCAATTACTTTTTTGACCGTGCCAGACAACGGCTGACCATTAAGAGAGAAGGTTGCCAGTCCTAATTCGCTTAAAATTACATAGCTAATATAATTACAGAGCTATTAATTTCGTTGTAGTCACAGTGTCTATTAAGCAGCGATAAAATCGTCTCAGCGCTACTGCGCGAAATCTCACAGTCACGAAATCCGCTAACACTTGAGAAACATTACAGTATGGTTGGAACGAATCAGCTAACAGCGTTAGACACAGAGCAAGGCCTAATTAAAGATAAAAAAGAAATATTCGAATACATTGAGAAATTTTATAGTAACCTGTACAGTAAGGTCAAAAATGACGTAATCCTAGATGAATTGGATGCCTCTGTGTCCCAAATCTCAAACATGCTCCCCTGGGAAGTCAGACATGCTAAACCCAAGATGAACAAAGGAACCGCTTCAGGTAGTGATGACCACTCAGTCGACATTTTAAAGCTGATGGATGGCGAACGTATAAAGCATTCAGCTAAAATATTTTCGAATTGTGTGCATAGGAGAAAAGTACCAAGAGACTTGACTAAAGCCAAGAGAATCGTAATACAAAGGAATGTAGTACCCTATCAGCCTGTTGTCCATGACATAAAGAAAGTTTTTACTACAATTTTGATTACCAGATTGAGCAGTAACATTGGTCTGGCTCAAGCCATTGAAAAAGCTGAGTCCCGCGCACGATTTAGTACAATTGATAATATCCTCATTCGACACGAAAAAATTAGTAGAACAAATTGCCTTCATAGATTTTGGAAAGGCATTCGATTCGATTAGTCACCCAGCTGTGTTTGACGCTCTAACAGAGCAAGGAATAGAACAGGCTTATATTGAGGTTTTCTACATCATATATAAAACCTTCACAGCGTTTGTAAACGTAATTGGAGAAACTAATGAATTTCGCACAGAAAAGGGCATAAAACAAGGTAAGTCTATATCTCCAAAACTATTTTCAGTGTCCTTCGAAAAATCAGTCTCTAAATTGACTGGAAAATAAAGGGAATCCAAAGTCTGTGAAACATAAAAAAACTGAGGTTCGCTGGTGACATTGTACTACATGCAAATGGTAGAAAGAACTTCAAATACTGGTTAGTGAATTTGCGTTGGTGTACTCTGATGTTGACCCAAACATTAACTATGATAAAACTAAGATCTTGATAAATGAATGGTCACCGGAGGGAAACGTATCTGTTGGAAGTACGCAACTGCAAAGAATCACAGACTATGCCTGTCCGGATCAACTGCTAAATATGAAAGTAGATCTAAAATAAGAAATGTTTCGACTTGTTAAATTAGACTGGCAAGCTCACGGAAGATCCTCCTCAATTTTGAAGTCCAAGATACCGGCCGAGCTGAAGAAAACGTTTTTTGACCAATCTACACTGCCAGTTATAACTCATAGAAACGAACGTTAAATGAGGTCGTTGTCAGATAGTTGCCCAGACAGAAATGGAAAGACCGATACTGTGCTACACAAAGAAAGACAGAAAGAAAATTGTTGATATCAGGCAAACAACAAACGTCAGTGACATAATGGGAGAAGTGAATACCTTGGAATCGCAGTGGGCTGGTCACGGCGTTGCGAAAAAAGATGACAGATGGTCAAAACAGGTATTAGATTGGAGCACAATTTACCTAAAACGACCAAGAGGAATACCACCAAAATGATGGGATGGAGTCCTAAGAAAGACAGCAGGACTCGACTAGCAGTGGGAAGGACAAAATCGGCCAAAATGCAAGAACCTGCACGGATCCTAAGTTGCAAGCCAACTCTGGCGAGAACTGGGCTAGACCATAATGAAAACAGAAAGATGGTGGGAATACAGGAATAAATGACGAGGCTTATGTTCCAAACAGACGCAGCCTGGGGCTGGAAACGGTACGAGATTATTATGATGTTGATGATTTTGATGTGGTTATCCTGGGTAACTGAGCATGCATGCGACAGTAGACGCCGAGGAAACACCTATAATCCTTTCGACGTTAAAAACATTATTCTACCTTAAACTGGTGCAGGGCGTTTCGACACGCTACGTGGTGGGTGAAGAACACGACAAGGTGGTGGCGTTGCCACCAGGCCAGAGAGAGAAAGAGCGCGACTGCTACTGTGCCTTAAGGAAGCGGCCGCTGTTAGTGGCGCCAGCGCTGCACTGCGCTTGAACGACTTCCGCGCCAGCGCACCCGCCAACTTTTTTGCCCGAGATATTTTTCGCCGAGCCACAGCCCCAAAGCGCCGCTGTGTCGCCTGCAGTTTGCAGTAGCGAGTAGGGCTAGGCGGATTCTTCAACCGCGAAAGAAACTGCGTTCCGTTTGGAGTGCTGCCCTCATTAACACTGCTGGAAAGGTACAGAGCACAATTTTCGTAAGAAACGTTCTCTTTTGGCGACTTTCAGCAAGTACCTAAGCGCGCCGGTAACTGACTCAGTAGTTTATAGCAAGTTCTGGAATATTTTGAACAATTTCACTCCAAGCTATTAAAAAGTGTAGCATAGCAACATCCGAACAGCAAAGTAGTGTTACCAATATGTTACAGCTACATAATGTCGCACAACAGAGTTATTTTATCCTCTTTGTCTCTTTACATGTTTCACAATCTATATTAAAAAGCTTTCGTTTGCAGAAACACAATTATCTGAGATTAAAGGCAGAATTGCAGTTGTAGCAAGACTACTTTAGCCCAGAAATTATCCTTAAATTTAGTGTATGTTGGTCCACAGTGTAAAAAGCATATCGTATAAGCCTCGTTCCCAGAAACATCGTCATACTGGCCGAATGATAACCAAATCAAACACAAAGCAAATAAATATGAATTATACTGGATGAGAACGGGTGAGGTGTGTCTTTTCTAATTCACCACCTGGACTATTTCCTCTGCATCAATACGATGTGTTGAACGATTTTAAATTCTGTAGAGAAGATGTTCCTAGAACAAAATAATTGCTTTTTTTCGTATATTTAGCCTGTGTCCCTCGTGTAATCTTCACATTGTAATTGCAGCTACCAAAAGTGCTACGTGGATGGCCGTTACAAGGTCTGCTCCATTGGAAATTTTGACAAACAAAATATTGCTATTGAAGAGCCCCTTCATAACAACTTGTGGATGAGTGTTAGCATCAGATCGCTGACCGTTGCTGCGGGTGTTGAAAACACATGAGTGAACGTTATTTCATCAGACAGCTTAAACTGCCTATAAAATCTTGATCTTTTTCTGATCGGCTAAAAAACTACTCACAAAGCTGCAACCTACTGTTGAAAACTTTGGGAATATAGATTAAATGAAACTCTTTTCGACAGGTATAAATTCCAGTGCAGTGTCACGCACTTTGTCGTAACTGTTACGGATTTAGCGTCACCACCGTTTAAGATAGGAAGAAATTAGGTTCGGTGTAATATTTTGGAGCGCACAAGTTACAGCCAGGTGTGGGCCTGTTGACAATAAGGTATACTACCAGCGGCTGTGAAGTACAATGGAGGCCACAGTACTGTAGACCCGCTGAAAAGAGTAAACACAGCGGTTTACATGGCGCAAGTTACAGGCATAAGGGTCCCACTGTCCGACCTAGGTGTTCTGATTATGTAACTCGGAGTGATGCGTTAGCAAAACAGAGATGCACAGCTGCGTATAAATAGTCGCCAGTTCACTAACAAGGCATTCAAGCGTGGCAGCTCTCCTGGATGGCAGGGCGTGTCACACCACAGGCTACACACAGCAGCAGATGGGGCGCCAGCGTTCCAGTCCACGACAGGTCGCTGGTTCGACCCTGTGAGGCCAACACGAGGTCTGCAGCCAGCCAACAGCGGACCACGCCACAGCTTTCTTATGTGGGCAGTGTTGTTGGGTGCCAGCTCAGGCCGGAGGTATCCTGAGGCGAGGGCTGCAGATTCAGCTGTCAGATTGAGGGGCTTGTTGTCGCCATGATTTTAACCAAGGTAGTGAAGAAGCATGCAGCGGCTGCCCTGCAGCTTCCCAGGAGTGGCACTGAGACAACAGCGATGGAGACTACTGAGTCGACTGGCGGCACATTGTCACGCCATCAGAACTCTATGGCTGTACGAGGTCAACACACAGCATTGCACTGCGTTAGCTGCTGAGGCAGCTATTCTGTGCCAAGCCATTTCACAGACAGCAAAGTGGTGTCCTCAGCATTGCAGGAACCAGTGACGCAGATCAAGAGGATTGGGGGCACTGCAGCTGGAAATAACAAATCACTTGGGAAACTCAGATGAAATTTAATACGGCGCATCCTGACAGTTCCATCCACGTCCAACATCCTGCTACACGAGATATCTTTCGACACAGATAGCGCCAGTCGAAGAATAACCATAATACATACATATCCCTCACCCCCTTAATAGGGCGGTGGGGACTGAGCACTGCCACTAAGATTCTGCTCAGCACAGCAATTTATGAGTGGCGGTCAATAAGTAATGCAACACATTTTTCTCAAAGTAGGTTGGTTTTGCTCAGGATTCCACTACATCATGTTATTCCTCACTCATCGGGCTACAAAACCCTACTTTCCAACATAATCTCCATTCAGTTCGATGGCATTACATCACTTTACTGTGTGGGCCTGTATGCCCACAAGGTACAACACTACTGGTCGACGTCAGAGTCAAAGTCTTGACATGTAGATAACCTCCCATCATCATGTACTGCTTCACACGAAGCATTTCATTTGGCCAAACAGATGGAAGTCGGGAGGAGCGAGATATTGGCTGTAGGACAGATGAGGAAGAACAGTCCAATGAAGTTTTCTCAGCTCCTCTCGGCAGTGTAAACTTGGTTGAGTGAGCCATGCTGCGGCTCGTGTTGGTGCTGTTTGTGGGTTTCCGTCCTCTGATGCAGGCTACATGATCATTTAGTTGCCACAGTTGCAGCTCTTTGTCTTCTTCTCATGTTGACTGGCGCTACTCGGTTTCACAAGCGTTGCCTGTTGGCTAGTGGCAGCAGCGGCGGCTATAGATATGTAGTAACTGTTGCCCTATTTTTGGTGCGACGTTGTTGTTTTCCCAGATCGTGTGAGTGGACGAGTTCGACTGGTGACTCAGGAGGAGCCAGGACCGTGCAGTGCGGAAACACTCCAGGACCGCTGGCGGCACACATGGACTGCTGGTTGGAAGGGCTGTGGTCAGGAGGGTTCACGTCCTCGTCGTAAACCGGATCCAGCAAGCCTTAAAGATGAGTGTATTTCAATCCTAGTAGAGCGGAATCAGTCACACATGTGGGCCCCGTAGTACGTATGTGATGCTGTGGCAGATTATCATCGCGCCCTCTTGTGCAGTTTGGTGGATCTGTGTACCGCTTAGTACGTGAAGATCCTACTGTGTTAAAAGCACTTGACTCTGTGATTAGACGGTGAGCTTACTCAACTGTGAATTAATAAAGCATCGAAGAGATTTGTTTCATTCTGCTAACCATCTTCAGAGTTTTCACAATGAGTTCTCTGTGTGTTTAAGTGCCTAATGAATTTAATGCCACTCATTTGGCACTTGGTTTTGGCTCGCTTTGCGATTGTTTCCGAAATGACGTGTGGTTGCCGATTTTGGTTGGCTACATTTCGGTTTTGCCTCGCACGCAAATCGAGTGGGGTTTTAGTTACTGTTAGTTTGTCTGGTGTTCTGTATTGTGACTTGTTGCTCACATTTTCGGGTTTGTCGAATCGGACGGGAATCTGGTAGTGGTTCCTTTCTCTTTCCGGGGGGTCTAAACATAGTTTTCTGGACGTAGTGCAGACCACCTGTTCCGGTTTTGGCGAACTGTTCCGTAGTTTCACTTGGTTTATCGGAGGTCAGGTAGCCTCAGCAAGATTATCGTTAGTCATTCTTTGGACAGCCACAAGACTGAGTTACCATCTTGTGAAGTGAATGGAACTCTGGGCTGCCTATCTCACCGCTCGCGAAGACCTTCTCAGGGGTCTATTCCTGGAACACCGTCCGTGACTGGTCCTTGTGTTTTATTATTGTATTATTTATTACCATACCTTTTAATGCCTGCATTAAAGTTTATGTATATCTAGTTAATAGTTCCGATCACCTTCTGGAATAAATCCACCAGTGTAAGAGTTGCGTTACAAGGTTACCATCATCTTATTTCACCCATTTGTTGGTCAGTTGCTCCTTTATTTTAATTAACCTTTGCTTGTATGTCCTGTTTTCCAGCAGGTTTCTAAATTCTTTATATAATTGCCGCTCTTGGCGACTAAGGCCTTCAACCGTGATTGTGCTCATTTGCTTTGAAAAAAATATTTCGATATTTGTATTTCAGCAGTACGCCTTAAAATCTTATTTACTGTCATTCCTGGCGGCTAATACATGCCGGCCGGGGTGGCCGAGCGGTTCTAGGCGCTACAGTCTGGAACCCCGCGACCGCTACGGTCGCAGCTTCGAATCCTGCCTCGGGCATTGATATGTGTGATGTCCTTAGGTTAGCTAGGTTTAAATAGTTCCAAGTTCTAGGGGACTGATGACCTCAGAAGTTAAGTCCCATACTGCTCAGTGCCATTTGAACCATTTTTTTTGGCTGATACATTGCGCTGTGTTTGTGGCCACTTACCTTTTAATATTTCAATACGTGTAAATTGTAAACTGCATCGAGTTCTGACACATTCTCAATTTATTGCCATTCTTGACCTGTAAGGCCATAAGCCGTGATCACAGTGGTTTTTTTAATATTATTTGTATCTGTATTTTATGGTAATTTTCTAAATCGTAACGCACTGAACATACTATTATTTACACAGTTGTTTATTCCTTCATTAATAATGTGTGGTATTTTTTATTTATTGTTGAGTCTGGAATTCCTGTTTCAAAAATAAATGTGTGTAATTGTAAAAGGCAACTAATAGTAATTGATTACGGCCCCGTCCGAAATCGTAATCGAATCATGCCTTCCCTTAACAAAGAGGTTTCATTGAGATTTTGCGATGTTATGGAGAGGTTCGTTGCATTTTTGTGGCGACGAACACTCTGAACCCGTTTCTTCAATATTCTGAGTGTAGCAGAGTATCTTTCGGAATTGCACTGTGAAGAAGGACATCAAAGAGAGTCAGAGTTGTGCAACTTTGCGTTGAATTGTGGTTCGTCGATCACCTCCAATGAGGTGTCCTCGTTCCAGTATTGCTGGAGTCACAGCTGTGTGCGGCCGGCCGGCACGCGGGAGTCGACCTCGGGAGATCGACCTCGGTACGAAGACGACATCGGCTCGCCCAACGATTCACCGTGCTTTTGTTCACTGCCTGGATTCCGTAGACATTCTGCAAGAGCCCATGAATGTCTACGATGTTCTGGATTTTGCAAAAGAAATTGAATGACAGTTCCGATTGGAACGTACATACGCTACAGAAGCCGTTTTGAACGTTATTTATATCACTCCGCCACTTATCGCAACTTCAGACTATTGCACGATGTCCCACAGAAAATTCCGCACTTTTTCAACTGAAATTGGCCGAGAAAAAGAATGTACTCAATTATTTACTGAATGACCGTCGTAGTAGAAGCGTGTTACACGAAGAATTATACTTGGTGTTAGGAAGAGAAAATCAGACATAATACACTCCTGGAAATGGAAAAAAGAACACATTGACACCGGTGTGTCAGACCCACCATACTTGCTCCGGGCTGTACAAGCAATGATCACACGCACGGCACAGCGGACACACCAGGAACCGCGGTGTTGGCCGTCGAATGGCGCTAGCTGCACAGCATTTGTGCACCGCCGCCGTCAGTGTCAGCCAGTTTGCTGTGGCATACGGAGCTCCATCGCAGTCTTTAACACTGGTAGCATGCCGCGACAGCGTGGACGTGAACCGTATGTGCAGTTGACGGACTTGGAGCGAGGGCGTATAGTGGGCATGCGGGAGGCCGGGTGGACGTACCGCCGAATTGCTCAACACGTGGGGCGTGAGGTCTCCACAGTACATCGATGTTGTCGCCAGTGGTCGGCGGAAGGTGCACGTGCCCGTCGACCTGGGACCGGACCGCAGCGACGCACGGATGCACGCCAAGACCGTAGGATCCTACGCAGTGCGGTAGGGGACCGCACCGCCACTTCCCAGCAAATTAGGGACACTGTTGCTCCTGGGGTATCGGCGAGGACCATTCGCAACCGTCTCCATGAAGCTGGGCTACGGTCCCGCACACCGTTAGGCCGTCTTCCGCTCACGCCCCAACATCGGGCAGCCCACCTCCAGTGGTGTCGCGACAGGCGTGAATGGAGGGACGAATGGAGACGTGTCGTCTTCAGCGAAGAGAGTCGCTTCTGCCTTGGTGCCAATGATGGTCGTATGCGTGTTTGGCGCCGTGCAGGTGAGCGTCACAATCAGGACTGCACACGACCGAGGCACACAGGGCCAACACCCGGCATCATGGTGTGGGGAGCGATCTCCTACACTGGCCGTACACCTCTGGTGATCGTCGAGGGGACACTGAATAGTGCACGGTACATCCAAACCGTCATCGAACCCATCGTTCTACCATTCCTAGACCGGCAAGGGAACTTGCTGTTCCAACAGGACAATGCACGTCCGCATGTATCCCGTGCCACCCAACGTGCTCTAGAAGGTGTAAGTCAACTACCCTGGCCAGCAAGATCTCCGAATCTGTCCCCCATTGAGCATGTTTGGGACTGGATGAAGCGTCGTCTCACGCGGTCTGCACGTCCAGCACGAACGCTGGTCCAACTGAGGCGCCAGGTGGAAATGGCATGGCAAGCCGTTCCACAGGACTACATCCAGCATCTCTACGATCGTCTCCAGGGGAGAATAGCAGCCTGCATTGCTGCGAAAGGTGGATACACACTGTGCTAGTGCCGACATTGTGCATGCTCTGTTGCCTGTGTCTATGTGCCTGTGGTTCTGTCAGTGTGATCATGTGATGTATCTGACCCCAGGAATGTGTCAATAAAGTTTCCCCTTCCTGGGACAATGAATTCACGGTGTTCTTATTTCAATTTCCAGTAGTGTAACTCTTAGAAAAACGCATTTTGATAAATGCTTCACAATACGTATGATAATTAATGTCGTTTCTCGTGACCATTATTTAGTGTTTCTTATAAAGTAATGGCAAGTATAAATACAATACTGAGACCAAAACCAACCACTAAGACTACATCAAGAGCTTGTCGTTAGTACATAACGTATTCAACAACTTGCCATATCCTATTACAAACTTTATATGTAATGTTGTGGAATGGAAAAGTGAATTAAAGAAACTTCTGTCAGGCAAGTCCTTCCTCCCCGTTGGCAACTACGTTCATTAAATCTCTTAAAATTAATGTTTTGTTTTACGCACGGTGGGACAGACGTGCGCAACCACCGTTCTAAAACAAAACCAGGTGGATAAATACAAACTGAAAATTCAAAAAGTATGAGGTCGTGGATGGAGGAAATCTATGTGGCTCTGTTACCAATATTGTAGCCGTTTTGTAAGAGAAGTTTTGGTAGAGAATTGTGCTGGATATACGGGGTTTTCATTTGAGCATAGATTCTTTGGAGTGTCGCATTGTGGGTGGCCAGAATTCTAATTAGTGGTGACGGCTGCCCCTAGATGTAGCGAGTACAGCGCTCTGAACACTTACCACAGGGAGAGAATACGGTAGAAGGACAACACCGCGACCAGAGTGAAGTAAATTCAGTAACCCTCTGCCACATTTTTCGAAGTCAAAATATGGGGCATGCTACATTATAATGCATAAGGAAATTACGAAACCTTAGGGAAAATATAAACGTCACATATTCACGTGAAGTTGGACAGATCAAAGTTCTGTCTCTGTTTGTGTGTAATACAAATGTAGAAAACAATTAACAAATAATATTTTAAACAATATTCACTTGGAATTATTTATTAGGTTGGTGTATAAGTTCGTAGCCTTTTTGTTATGAATGTTGGTATACCCGTTGCTATGGGTTTAATTCTTGATTGTCATTCTTTATTTCAGTTCACGTATTGTCATTTCATCACTTGGATATAGTGAATAGAGCTGTGGACACTAGAAAATGGAGCGCCAAGTGGAGAAATCTAAACATATCCGACATATGCTTCTGTTTGTATTTAATAGAGGGGTAACAGCAGCGGAGGCAGGTTGAAACATTTTCGGCGTGTGTGGGCATAACGCCATTCGACAGGGCACGGTAAGAAAATGGTTTTCCAGTTTTGAGGACGATCGTTTTGACATTACTCTCCTCGTTCAGGAAGACCTACGGTGTGTGATCCACGTCAGTGTACTCGAGAATTGACAAATGTGACGAACTGTGATCACCCACTTGAAATCTCCACAGAAGAGACTGCCGTTATCACATACCAATTTAGAATGCGTAGTGGTTATCACATACTGGGCAAAGTTCTGAGGAAGACTCTATTGATCCGTGATAGACCGCAGTCAAATGGTTCAAATGGCTCTGAGCACTATGAGACTTAACATCTATGGTCATCAGTCCCCTAGAACTTAGAACTACTTAAACCTAACTAACCTAAGGACATCACACAACACCCAGCCATCACGAGGCAGAGAAAAGACCGCAGTCAGCTGGAAGCTACTACACTCAGTACATGGTGAGACCACGAGAATAACAAGAGTGGAGCAAAGCTGACGGTACAGACACCAGCAAGACCCAGTTGACTATGCGTCCTTACTGCAATTTTGTTCCGTGTAGACTGATTAAAGGTTTAACGTGCCGTCAACTACCCTGCTATAATTGTCGCTCCGTGTAAACTTTCTTTAACTTTTATCGTGTACTGGTATCATTTCCTTGATGTTATTTGGCTTTATACAGCTCATATGTGTGGACAACATCTGGCTTTGGCTTTGAACTTAAGGGAGACATTACCTCTCACCACGGACAACGCAGAGGCCGCCGCTTTTCACTTAACGCCCAAAAGCAGCGGCGTTTGCGTAGAGTAGTCAGGGCTAACAGACAAGCAACAGTGCCTGAATTAGTCGCAGAAATCAATGTGGGACGTACGTCGAAGCTATCCGTTAGGTAAATGCGGCGCGAGTGCCTTTGGTACAGTACGGCATCGCTTGCAGCCCCTCCTTGGCTCATGACCATTCTGTTTGGATCCTAGACGAATGGAAAGCTGTTGCCATGACTCCCTATTTCAGTTCGTAGGAGCTAATGGTAGGGTTCGAGTGTATTGTAGACCACAGAAAGCCGTGGACCAAAGTTGTCAATAAAGCACTGTGCGAGCTATAGGTAGCTCCGCAATGGTATGCGTTGGATTTGTATGGAATTGACTGGATTGTCTGGTCTAACTGAAATATCATTGACTGTAAATGATTATGTTCGGCTACTTGGACACCATTTGCAACAAATCAAGGACTTTATGCTGTCAAACAACGACGGAATTTTTATGGATTAAAATGCGCCATATCACTGGGCCACAATCGTTGCGATTGGCTTGAACAACATTCTGGGCAATTCGAGAGAATAATTTGGCCATCCAGATCTCCCGACATGAGCCCCATCGAACGTTTATGCGACATAATCGATAGGTCAGTTCGTCACGAAACCCTGCACCGGTAACACTTTAGCAATAACGGACGCCTATAGAGGGAGCTTGGTTCAGTATTTCGGCAGGGGACTTCCAACGACTTGCCACTTCGAGATGCCGCAATGCGTAGGGTGAAAGGAGGTCTAGCACTATATTAGCAGGTTTCCCATGACTTTTATCAGCTCAGTGCATGTTACTAGTAGCGTCATAAAATTTTAATTACCACCTCGAAAAAATCAGGTTGCGGCCATGAAACTTGTTGGTGGTCTTGATCTTTCTCTAAATATTCACCCTTCAGTGCAACACATCCTTCCTGACAATGTGTAGCGACCATGTTTGGCCAAGGCTGCTATGGATCAGGGAGCCGAATGGTTGGGTGCTACGCCCGTAGGTGTCAGTAATACAGTGATATCTGGAATGACATTTTGTTTCAGGATAAATACACAGAGTAATGTAGCTGCTGTAGCGTCGTGCAGCCCGTGGATCTTAGGGGCACAGTGGCGAGAACCAGTGATGTGCCTCATCAGCTGATTCTGACTTGTGTCGCTGATGCCACAGGTCAGTGAGCGGTGGCTGGCACGATGAAGTACAGGCTGCAGCAGGGAAGATGATCGGGTGTTGTATGTTACCGGACTTTTGCAGAAAAGAATGGCTCTACACCTCATAACATTCGCAGAGTGTGTGAGCCCACTGCCCACTGCCTGGTCTGTAACTACGGTTGTCGAGAAGGACAGACCTCTAACCATAGGAGGACGAAGTCTGCACTCTTAGCATAGCCAGGAGGCGACAAGGACACGCCACGCTTGGACGCCAGCTTGAAGATAATCCACAGATGACCCTCAGAGATGGAGCGCTGGCAGCACACCAGCCCTGTCATCGTTCATGATGGTCAAGTGGATTCGATGAAAATAAACTTTCATTCTCTCTAGTGCTGGAACATAATGGTGACACGAATCACTGTGTTGTGAGCTCCCAAAGCCTGGTCATTTAAGCAGCAGAGTTCGCGCGTATAGTATGGTGGCTCTAAGTGAATGAGCGTATTTGCCTCAGTTTATTGACCTCGACAGTCTTCCTTACTTTAGTGGCTCAGTAAGTATTCTCCGACGTCGGTCTCGGGTCTTTCTGCAACGTCCCACTTTTGCAGTGACGCTCTGATGCTTCAAGATATCGAGCATTACTTCATAGTGCCCTGTTATGATGCACTGATTTGTTAGTTCCTTGCTTCCCTCGCTCAGAGGTTATGTGGCAATGCTCGACTATTGCTTTGCCTTCTGCTAAATTGGCTGTGCGCCGTGTTAACAGTCCGGCACACTACTTCGAAACTGGCCCACTGGCTGTCACAATTTTACTTCAGTGGAGCCACTTATTACACACTCACAGCATATCTTCCAAGGTGGGTGCAAATGTGCCTAATGGAATGAGACTGACCATGTTCTAATATAGAAGGATAGTATGCTGTAATTCACTGCTTCACTTATGTTGAACCATCAGTAGTTTCACAACTCCCAGGTGATCTAGTACTGCTGCAAATGGAGACAGGTGCTAGGAGAAGCTGGGTATACATACAAATCTGATACCCATAATTCTAGCCGAGGTGTAACTAACGGATGGTTTGTCACAGACCTTGGTTGCAAGCATTAACGCTGTTCAGAAAACTTTCCACTTCGACAATCACGTCTTTCTGGAAATATCTGCCACGGAAAGATTTCTTCACCTTACACTATCATGATTTTTCGGGGTGCACTCAGCCTCGTGATGCCAATTGAGAAGCTACTCGACCGAATAGTAGCGGCTCTGGTCAAAGAGAACCATCGTAACGACAGGGAGAGCCGTGTGCTGGCCACACGCCCTCCTATCCGCATCCTCATGAGGATGACACGCCGGTAGGATGGCCACGATGGGCCACTTGTGGCCTGAAGACAGAGTGCTCTTTGATGGCAGTACTGGCTTTAAATAAATATTCTTCTAGACTTGAACGTGATCAGCCCCATTCCATCAGGCAGATTCACACTCACCTCGGAAGATATACTATAGATGTGTGGTAAATAGCTCCGGTAAAGTAATGTCAAAGGATGTGAATGGTCAGGAAACCCGGAAGGGCGGGTTCACCACTCCATGCAACAAGCGCAATTTTTAATCTGATACGCATTCGCCATAAATCAGTGACCCTGATTTTGTAAAAGCTGTTTTCAGTCTATCTTCTCGACATACTTCAATACGGTGATACCCACTCCTTACATCCATCATTTAAAAGAATTTACACTGCTCAGGTTATCCAAAGTTTGTTATATCTGGAATCGAATATGCATTGGCTACCACATATTCCTGCGCAAACCTATAATCACAACAGAATTTATATTTACTTGTTCCCTACGGTGACTTTTGGCACTATTACTGTACTTGCTGACCAGAGGACTGTCGCTGCGTTCTATTATTCCGCCTTTAAGCTGTTGATCTATTTATTAATGGCTGGAGATGTTTTGGTAATCTGTACTGTTTTCAGCGCATTGGAGCAAGAATACCTGTTGTAATACGATACTGTGCTACGAGTGTGGCTGGGCCTGCTGAATATATATATATATATATATATATATATATATATATATATATATATATTATTATCGTTAATTCCACATTGAGGAGAGCGAACAATGATTTCATAACTGATCGATCATTACCCTTTAAGTGATTAACCTTCTACATCTACATCTACATCCATACTCCGCAAGCCACCTGACGGTGTGTGGCGGAGGGTACCTTGAGTACCTCTATCGGTTCTCCCTGCTATTCCAGCATCGTATTGTTTGTGGAAAGAAGGATTGTCGGTATGCTTCTGTGTGGGCTCTAATCTCTCTAATTTTATCCTTATGGTCCATTCGCGAGATATACGTAGGAGGGAGCAATATACTTCTTGACCCTTCGGTGAAGGTATGTTCTCGAAACTTCAACAGAAGCCCGTACCGAGCTACTGAGCGTCTCTCCTGCAGTCTTCACTGGTGTGTACCTACAATCTCCGTAATGCTTTTGCGATTACTAAATGATCCTGTAACGAAGCGCGCTGCTCTCCGTTTTATCTTCTCTATCTCTTCTATCAACCCTATCTGGTACGGATCCCACACTGCTCAGCAGTATTCATGCAGTGGGCAAACAATCTTACTGTAACCTTCTTCCTTTGTTTTTGGATTGCATTTCCTTAGGATTCTTCCAATGAATCTCAGTCTGGCATCTGCTTTACCAGCGATCAGCTTTACATGATCATTCCATTTTAAATCACTCCTAATGCGTACTCCCACATTATTTATGGAATTAACTGCTTCCAGTTGCTGACCTGCTATATTCTAGCTAAATGATAAGGGATCTATCTTTCTATGTATTCGCAGCACATTACACTTGTCTACATTGAGATTCAATTGCCATTCCCTGCACCATGCGTCAATTCGCTGCAGATCCTCCTGCATTTCAGTACAATTTTCCATTGTTACAACCTCTAGATATACCACAGCATCATCCGCAAAAAGCCTCGGTGCACTTCCGATGTTATCCACAATGTCGTTTATGTATATTGTGGATAGCAACGGTCGTACGACACTCCCCTGCGGCACAACTGAAATCACTCTTACTTCGGAAGACTTCTCTCCATTGAGAATGACATGCTGCGTTCTGTTATCTAGGAACTCTTCAGTCCAATCATACAATTGGTCTGATAGTCCATATGCTCTTACTTTGTTCATTAAACGACTATGGGGAACGGTATCGTACGCCTTGCGGAAGTCAACGAACACGGCATCTACCTGGGAACCCGTGTCTATGGCCCTCTGAGTCTCGTGGAGAAATAGCGCGAGCTGGGTTTCACACGACCGTCTTTTTCGAAACCCGTGCTGATTCCTACAGAGTAGATTTCTAGTCTCCTTGTTACGTAATGCAGAAGTGCTAATGGTTTGCTTGACATTGTGCTTTATCTCTGATCATCAACGTCTTCCGCATCGAGTAACAGTGGTATAGCTACTACCAGTCCCTTCAGAAGACTGACTTCGTTCGTTCCAAAGTTATCCAGGTTTCTTGGCACCATAGCCTGGTCATTTATTTTCCTGCATTTGCTGTACTATTTCGTAAAAACCAGTGCTGTTCCTCCAAGATGTCATTACTTGACAAAGGTTCTATTAAACATTATGCTTATTGTGGATCCTCGACATCTATCATACAACCAATTAACGTTTCTACACGTGCTACTACTCTCTCATGCAAAACCATTTTTAATTCACTTGTACGCACTTTAGTTGGTACTACAGTAGCTATGGGTTACCTTGTGACACATAAACATTTTCAACCAGTACACACATCGAAAACGAATCTCCATTGAGTCCATCAGCTTGTTACTAAATGCCGAAATTAGCATAATTCGAACATTATGAGTTACCTCGAAGAAAACTGTCTATTGACACACAGTCAACATGGGTTTAGAAAACACATTCCTGTGAAACACAACTAGCTCTTTTTTCACATGAAGTGTTGCGTGCTATTGACAAGGGATTTCAGATCGATTCCGTATTTCGGGATTTCCGTAAGGCTTTGAAACTGTAACATACACGCGGATTGTAGAGAAATTGCTTGCTTATGGGCTATCGTCTCAGTTATACCACTGGATTTGTGATTTCCTGTCAGAGAGGTCACAGTTCGTAGTAACTGGCGGAAAGTCATCGAGTAAAACGGAAGTGATTTCTGGCGTTCCCCTAGTTAGTGTTATAGGCCCTTTGCTGTTCCTTATCTATATAAACAATTTGGGTGACAATTTGAGCAGCCGTTTTCGGTTTTTTTCAGATGACGCTGTCGTTTATCGACTAATAAATTCATAAGAAGATCAAAACAAGCTGCGAAAACGATTTAGAAAAGATATCTGAATGGTGCGAAAAGTGGCAGTTGACCCTAAATAACAAAACTATGAGGTCATCGACATGAGTGCTAAAAGGAACTCGTTAAACTTCGGTTACACGATAGATCGGTCTGATCTAAAAACCTTAAATTCAACTAAATACTTAGGTATTACAACTACGAACAACTTAAATTGGAAGGAACACATAGAAAATGTTGTGTGGAAGGCTAACAAAAGACTGCGTTCTATTGGCAGGACACGTAGAAAATGCAACAGACCTACTAAGGAGACTGCCTACACTACGCTTGTTCGTCCTCTTTTAGAATACTGCTACGCTGTGTGGGATCCTTACCAGATAGGACTGACGGAGTACATCGAAAAAGTTCAAAGAAAGGCACCACGTTTTGTATTATAGCGAAATATGGGAGAGAGTGTCACAGATATAATACAGGATTTCTGCTGGACATCATTAAAAGAAAGGCGTTTTCCGTTACGACAGAATCTTCTCACGAAATTCCAATCACCAACTTTCTCCTCCGAACGCGAAAATATTTTTTTGACGCTAACCTACATAGGAAGGAACGAGCACCACGATAAAACAAGGGAAATCAGAGTTCGTACGGAAAGATATAGGTGTTCATTCTTTCCGCGCGCTATACGACATTGGAATAATAGAGAATTGTGAAGGTGGTTCGATGAACCCTCTGCCAGGCACTTAAATGTGATTTGCAGAGTATCCATGTAGATGTGGATGTAGAACCAGAACGTCTAATACAAGTGTAGCAGAAAACACTTGCCTCAATTGGCATATTTCCATTTGCTCATGACAAATTTCGTTTCCTACCCTAAACTTGAGTTGTGTTGTCCCCACTCAATCCATTACGTCATCCCCTATCGAACACGATCTGTAACTCGAAGTCAGCAGTAGCTTCTATTTCACGAAGTCCAAACTCTCAACCGACGCGTATACCTGAGTATATTCTTTCATTTAACCAATATATCAAGCAATAATTCATTTCCGAATACGACTTTCAAGTAGTGCAATTCTTCTGGACGGAGGGAACATTCTCACTGGGTTTTAACATTTATTTTTCGCGTTATACTTGCCCCGTTTTCTAAATTAACATTCCCAGACATTATGCCCTAACTGCTGGAAGCTATAGCATTGCGGCTGGCGACACTGTGTCCCCAATGATCACAACGCTAACATTCTTTACCCCATCTGACTATTTTCCGTTCAATATGCACCATAGTAGCATTATCTACTTCTTGTAAATTCATGGCAACACGAAGTGCTATGCTTAAATCCTTAGACTTTTCCATTCGCACTCGTTGTGAAAAACCTGGGTGAATCTCTGTGGTAAAGATGTCCAGCTCACTGTTTTTCGCTTCTTTGAGCAAGACTCGTCTGCGTCTGGGTCGTGTGTCAGCACGTCTCTGTGCGTTGATTTCGCGTATTCTGTCAGAAAATGATTCAGCTGTTTCATTCGCCTATTGAGTTTGTCCTTAAAGAAAAAGTATACTGCTCTGCTTTCTATATCTCTGACGTGGAACATTCAGTAACTCTTTGATAGTGGGTATCTTCATGATATGCGATATTGGTTTTTGGCTCAGCTGTGATGCGTAACTCCGCCACCAGCATGCATGTTTAATCTGACTAGCTACTTAAGACGGCCGTGGCTAATAAATTGTCCATAAAAGCATTAACGTCTTCTGTCGTTTTGGCGGAGGCGGAAGATTTAGTGAAGAAAGATCACTAAACGAAGATGGTATATTTATTACAGTTTTTATTTCATTCAAACCTGATTGTGGCTTCTCTTCTGCCAATAAATTTTGTAACTGCTACTTAACTGTTCATTAAGTGCCTTCTGTTGTTACACACAGCTTTCTGGAGAGGGAAACCACAGCTCAGGGACATTGTGAATAACAATACAAAAGATTCAACGTTCAATATGCTTTCAAATTATCATAAAAAGTATAACAATAAAAAATGGCAAGAATGATGTGTCTCCGAAAGCCACATAGCTGTATGTAGCTGCTTTATTCGCAGCTGTAGGCTGCACGTCAGTATATATGTGTCTTCAGGTCTACAATGGTTACATGTTCGTAATGTAGATTGCAAATTTTGGAGTCCCAGCATTCTGGATGTTATCCCTGGCTCAGTCATCAGTCATGCTTTGTACATTTTGACGGACGTCTTTTCGATGTTCTCAATTTTATTATGACGATCCATCAATGTGGTGTGACTCGTAAAGTGGATAACTCACCGAATGCTGGGACTCCGTTTTTCTGAAAATACAACCATTAAAAAACTGAATATGCTTCTATTTTGACGTAAAACCAGCTTTTGGAAATTCCTCATCATTCTCGACTTCTGTAATTCTTACAATTTTTATGACCGTCTGAATGATTATTGAGTGTTGATTGTAGTTTATTGTTATTCACGATCTTTCTCTTGTTCATTACCCTCTATCAATTTTGAAACTTGCTAAACAAGAGCGCCTTTCGCCTCGTTAGTACTAGCCAACCGTCAACCGTGTCTGTTACATTTTGTGAAATTTACCTCTCCCTCTTTTGCAGCAGATCGTTGTGACCGACTAGGCGTTTCACTCCGGAACCGCGCTGATGATACGGTCACTGGTTCGAATCGTGCATCGGGCATGGACGTGTGTGATGTCCTTAGGTTAGTTGGATTTAAGTAGTTCTAAATCTAGGGGACTGATGACCTCAGTTGTTAAATTCCATAATGCTTAGAGACGTTTGAACCTCTTTCCCACAAATCAGTCTAGTATTTCTACTGACGATAACTCAACAGCCATCGTTGCAAAAATAAAACACTTGCATATAATTCCTACACATACTCACTTACCGAAAACACTCTGAACAATTGTCTAACGTGTGACCGTATTTTTACACGTAGTACATGTGGCTGGTATAATTTTGCCAGTCGGTGAGTTATGTCCCGCTATAGTGCAAGTCTTACGAAGAGTCTGAAAAAGACACTCCTGCCGATCAGTACTCTTGAACTGCGTTAAATCTGCCAGTTATCTCGGTCTGTACAAGATAACCTAACCGGGACAAATAACAATGTCTTCTCTTTGACTCTATCTCTGTGACTGCAGCAGATGTTGCTGTGCCGGTCGTTGCCCTCCAACTCCTACTAAAGCACTTCTGACCACCATTTTGTATAGATTGCCCACTGCTGGGTTCTAAACACCTACTGTTCTGTCAGGATGCACATCGAGGACTTGTGTGGCGTTTCTGTACGCAGAAAAACAGTATTCAACATTAACCCATTCCATCTATTACTCCTAGTATAAGCCTTTGTCGCGTCTTTTGCGACGGATGGTGTGTCCAGTGAGGAATCCGCTGAATTCAACAGTGGATCACGACGCTGCATCAACTCTGAGTGGAGGTCGAGGCGGCTTGCCGCCCACTGGCCGCCCGCTGGCCTGTCAGAAGCCCTTCTAAGAGACAGCAGTGACCACGACGTGTGTGGTTGACTCACACGCCATTTCGGCGAGTACTCAATCCTTCACGGATCACTGTCCGTGTTGTCAATCCAGGTGGACCACGATGTCGGATGCCGTGATGTTGCGCTGAATGGTGAACCTGACCCTCCAGTACCGTAGGCGGTCAGACCTGCGTGATGTTTTAGTGCAGCTTCTGCCCTGAGCTGGAGCCATGTTGGTGGGCCCCTGGATTTCCCATCAGTGCCGCCTGCTAAGCTGACTTCGGTATTGGTTGCTGAACTCATTATAAATAGACGATGTTATAAGGCAGCAAGTGTAAGACTAACCGTGAAACAATCTCATTCACAAAATATTAATATGCCATAACCAGAAAATCGAGTTCGAACAAAATGAAAACCGTCGATCCTGCTCATCGAGTGTTCGACTCTATTGTGATTGGAGTGTTAATGTTTTCAAGGGGAGGCTCCGCTCTGCAACTTCACTCGTAATTACCAAATCAGTTCCGCTCCTCTCAACTCGTCAGTGGTCTTCAGTTCCGCTACAGTTCTCTAATATTTTTTTCTTTTTTTTACAATGTTTTTCCTGCTTAGTGAAACTCCTGTTGGCGGAAACTCCTTCTGGGTTACGTTGCACCCTACCTACTGACTCTTACATAATACTAATAGAGTAACGAAGGCAGTTCAGTCTGCGCTCTTCTAACCATTTTCTGCTGAGCTCGGTCACAGTCAAATGGTTCAAATGGCTCTGAGAACTATGGGACTAAACTTCTGAGGTCATCACTCCCCTAGAACGTAGAACTACTTAAACCTAACTAACCTAAGGACATTACACACATCCATGCCCGAGGCAGGATTCGAACCTGCGACCGTAGCGACCGCGCGGCTCCAGACTGTAGCGTCTAGAACCGCTCGGCCACTCCGGCCGGCTCACAGTCACACACAAGAGTGTTGAGATTGGTGTCTTCCTGACCAAGCAACGATGCTGAAATGTCTATGCTTCCCGAACAGCCGCTGTTGATATTTCCGCAGAACTGAGTATCGCCAGCTGTTGGAAATTACAAAATTTTACCCTGACGTTGCCTTAACAATTTGTTGTGTAACAACATTAATATCTAGATTTTCTTGCAAACTTCGTCGATGGAATGAAGCGTCAAAAGTTGGTGCTTCTTAATTAATGGTAAAACGTCGGCTTTTGTTGTGTGTAAGAACTTTTAACTCTTTCTGTCCATATCTACATGGTAGACCGAAGTTTTCCTGTTATAGTCGTAAAGGAGAGGGTTACACGAAAGAAACTGCTCATTCACAACAGCGAAACCTTACCAGAAACTGTTGTATGACAATAATATTAGTACCACGGAGCGTCTAAATAAACCCCCAACCGCTTTAATAGCAGTTTTTCAGTTTTCCATAACAACTGGTGTAGTACGCTCTTTTTACAGTCACATAGAATGGGTTTTCTCAAAGCTTCTCTGTTACCTGTTCCAGTTCTGTCCACCAGGAGCTGTAGAGATTTTGCAAAGACGGTATTTCCTTGTATTGTTCATTATATCGCTACTTAATAACTCATTTATCAATTTCATAAATATATTTAGGTGTGTATTTTACCTGTTCTATTTCGGGGTGATACTGAAACTTTCACGAGTAGGTAACTTTTTTCCGTAATTTTCTGTCTAAAGATTCACATAACTTTTGCTTGCCATCATTTGCTTGCATTTTTTGTAGCCTTCTCTGTCAGCACTATCACACTTTTCCCCTCATTCTTATAGTTAGTAAAATTAACAACCTTAGAGCACGTGCTCACTGCTACCCGCCAAATTTTTGCCTGGATTATTTTAGGTACGGTAATTATTTTCCGTGATCATTTTCCATGATTACTTTTAGCGATCGCACTGCTAACAACAAGCGTCATTTTGAATTTTAACATGACTGTTCCTAGTTACTTGATGAAGTTTTTTACCGCAATGACGGGGTCACCATTTCGCCTTGCTGAATAATAATTCTGTGCTTATGAAGTTGTACGCACTTTGTTAACAGGAATGACTGGCTTCATTATAGAGTCCCAAGTCATAACTAAGAATGACTTTCGGATACGTTTTAATATTGTTTCTAAAGAACACGAGTTCATTTTCTCTTCTAAACACGATTGCAATTTTTCCATGTATAATTGTCCTACAAATTACCAACGAAGCGTTCGATACGAATGCACTAATTCCTAGGGTTCCATACCCCAATCGGCAAAAATGGAACCCTTAGTCTCATCCTGTTGCCCCTCGGTCAGTCTGTCCGACTTTAAAAAGTCTACTTTCCCAGGAACGGGTAGCTGCATAAGGCGGAAATTTGTGTCACGTACTGAGATGTACTGTCACTTGGTTGTGTAAGAAAACTGGAGCATCTAAGCCAGAGTAAACGAAAGACACACCCATTTATGTCACATATTTTCGTATTAGCAAATTCACTCATCGAAACCTATAAGGTACTTCTTGAAATTTGGCAAGAAGAAAGATTTCACATTTCAACTAAACGAAAAATTCCGAAAATTGCTTATTTGTAATCATTTAACCCAAAAAAATTTTGCCCTTTTCTGTTTGTGCTCTGTCCATCCGCCTGTTAATTTTCCTTTTTCTCAGGAACGGCTAGATAAACAAGTTGAAATTTATGTCACATAAGTATTAAAAATCAGAAGGTTATGGCTCATTTCTCCATATTCATCAAAAATCGTAAAATTTCTTCGAAATTTCTCTACATTTCGTGTATTTTAAGAAAAAATAACACAAAACCTACAGATTCTTGCTACAGTAAACTATTTTTTACGATTTTCTTATATTTCTTAAATCTTTGATTGTTTTGGGTCACCACTCTTCTGAGTGGTTTCATGCGGCCCGCCACGAGTTCCTCTCCTGTGCTCACCTCTTCATCTCTTGCAACCTAGCCGGCCGCGGTGGTCTCGCGGTTCTAGGCGCGCAGTCCGGAACCGTACGACTGCTACGGTCGCAGGTTCGAATCCTGCCTCGGGCATGGATGTGTGTGGTGTCCTTAGGTTAGTTAGGTTTAAGTATTTCTAAGTTCTAGGGGACTAATGACCACAGCAGTTGAGTCCCATAGTGCTCAGAGCCATTTGAACCATCTTGCAACCTACGTCCTTTATTATTTGCTTGATGTATTTCAGTCCCTGTCTTCCTCTACAGTTTTTGTCTTCTACAGTTCCCTCTATTACCATGGAAGTCATTCCCCCATGTCTTGTCAGGTGTCCTATCGTCCTCTCCCTTCTTCCTATCAGTGTTTTCCACATATTCCTTTCCACTCCGATTCTGCACAGAAACTCCTCATTCCTCACCTTTTCAGTCCACCTATTTTTCAACATTTATCTGTAGCATCATATCTCAGATGCTTCGATTCTCTTTGTTCCGGTTTTCCCACAGTCCGTATTTCATTACCATACAATGCTGTACATAACACGTACATCCTCAGAAATATCTTCCTCAAATTAAGGCCTATATTTGATATTAGTAGACTTGTCTTGGCCAGGAACGCCATTTTGATCATTTCTAGTCTGCTTTTGATGCCCTCTTTGCTCCGTCCGCCACTCGTTATTTTACTGCCTACGTATGAGAATCCCTTAACTTCACATGTTAAGTTCCTCGCTGTTCTCATTTCTGCTACTTCTCATTACCTTCGTCTTTCTTCGATTTGCTCTCAATCCATATTCTATACTCATTAGTCAGTTCATTCCATTCAGCAGACCATGTAATGCTTCTTTACTTTCACTCAGGATAGCAACGTCATCAGTGAATCATATACTTGATATCCTTTCACCTTGAATTTTAATTCCATTCCTGAGCTTTTCTTTTATTTCCATGATCGCTTCCTTGATGTACAGATTGAACAGTAGGGGCAAGAGACTACATTCTTACACCATTTTTAATACGACCACTTCGTTCATGGTCGTCCACTCTTATTATACCCTTTTGACTGTCTCTCCCTATAGCTTACTCCTCTTTTCTCAGAATTTCGAACACCTTGCGTCATTTTACATTGTCGAATCCTTTTTCCAGGTCGACAAATCCCATGAACGAGTCTTGATTTTTCGTTGGTCTTTCTTCCATTATTAACCACAAAGTCAGAATTGCCTCTCTCGTACGGTTCCTAAAGCCAAACTGATAGTCATCAATTTTCATTTTCTTTCTTGTGCACATTATTCTTCTCAGCAGCTTGGATGCATGAGCTGTTGAGCTGATTGTGCGATAATTCTCGCACTTGTCAGCTAGTGCCGTCTTCGGAATTGTGTGGATGATGTTCTTCCGAAAGTATGTCGCCAGACTCATGCATTCTACACACTAACGTAAACAGTTTTTTTGCCACTTTCCCTAATGATTTTAGGAATTCTGAGGGAATGTTATGTATCCCTTGCGCCTTATTTGATCTTAAGTCCGCCAAAGCTCTTTCATATTCTGATTCTAATACCAGGTCCCCTACCTCTTCTAAATCGACTCGTGTTTCTTCTTCTATCACATCAGACAAATCTTCCCCCTCACAGAGTCTTTCCACTTATCCGCTCTCTCCTCTGCATCTAACTTCCGTTGCATTCATAATGTTATCTCCCTTGCTTTTAATGTCACTGAAGGTTGTTTTGGCATTCCTATATGTTGAGTCAGTCCTACCGACAATCATTTCTTTTTCGATTTCTTCACTTTTTTCATGCAGCCATTTCGTCTTAGCTTCCCCGAGTTTTCTATTTATTTCATTCTTCAGTGACTTGTATATCTGCATTCCTGAGCCTCCCAGAACATTTTCGTACTTCCTCCTTTCATCGCTCAATTGAAGTATTTCTTCTGTTACCCATGGTTTCTTCGCAGTTATCTTGTTTGTACAAATGTTTTCCTTCCCAACGTCTGTGACGCCCCTTTTTAGAGATGTCCAACTCTACTGCCTGCTGAACTATTCCTTACTGCTGTACATATAGCCTTAGAGAATTTCAAGCGCATATCGTCATCCTTAGTACTTCTGTATCCCACTTTTTTGCATCTTGATTCTTCGTGACTAATGTCTTAAACTTCAGCCTACTCTTCATCACTACTATGTTGTGATCTGAATCTATATCTGCTCCTGAGTACTCCTTATAATCTCTCTCTCACCATGATGTAATCTAACTGAAATATTCCCATATCACCCGTCCTTTTACAAGTATACTTCCTCTCTTGTGATTCCTGAACAGAGTTTTCGCTATTACCTGCTGAACTTTATTACAGAACTCAATCTTTCTATTCTCTCATCCCTTGCCCCAAGCCCCTATTCTCCTGTAACCTTTTCTTCTACTCCTTCCCCTACAACTGCATTCTAGTCTCCATGACTATTACATTTTCATCTCCCTTTACACACTGAATTGCACTTTCAATATCCTCAGACACTTTCTCCAACTCTTCATCTTCAGCTTGCGGCGTCAACATCTATACCTGAACTATCGTTGTCGGTGTTGGTTTGCTGTCGATACTGATAAGAACAACCCTATCACTGAACTTTTGACAGTAACTCTCTCCCTGCCCTACCTTCCAATTCATTACGAATCCTACTCCTGTTATACTATTTTCTGCTGCTGTTGATATTACCCCATACTCATCTGATTAGAAATCCTGTCTTCTTTCCACTTCACTTCACTGACCCCTATTGTGTCCAGATTGAGCCTTTGCATTTCCTTTTTAGGATTTTCTAGTTGCCATACCACATTCAAGCTTCTGACTTCTGACATGCCTCGTCTCGTTGAACACTATCCTTCCGTTTATTCTTCAATCTTTTTCTCATGGTAACCTCCCCCTTCCCAGACAACCAAATGGGGGACTATTCCGGAATCTTTTGCTAAACGAGAGATCATCTTGACACTTCTTTAGTTACAGGCCACATGACCTAGGGATACACGTTTTGTGTCTTTAACACAGTGATTTCCTTTGCCTTCTGCATCCTCATGTCGTTGATCTTTGTTGATTCTTCCATCTTCAGGGGCAGTTTTCAACTTCTACGACAATAAAGTGTCTTTAACTTCTGTCCACACCTCCGCCTTCTTTGACAAGGCTGTTGGCAGAATGAGGGTGACTTCTTATGCCAGAAGTCTTCGGCTGCCAGTGTTGATTATTAATGAAAATTTGAGCAGTGGAGGGAGTTGAACCTGGGTCTGAAGACGTTTTGATTATGAATCAAAAACGCAACCCCAAGACTAATTGATATTGTTTTCTATTTTTATTGATTTTTTTTATCGTTTTGCCCTTTTCCTAATAAAATCGAGTTTTCCTAAGAAAGTGAACATAAATAAATTTTAAGAAAATGAAGGAAAGGATTATTTTATGGAAAAACGGAATTGTGGTGTCGCTAGGGCCTGCTGTCGTATAGATCCTTCGCCTGGAGCATGTCTTTTGAGCTTTACAATTTAACAATTGTCTAAAACTTGCTTAATCTTTTCTTCTTTAGCAGCCATGATATTATTATGACTGTTGGTGTTTCATGCAGTATGGGTGCACATTTGACAACAGTTCTACAACATTCATATGTAACTTTAGTTTTGTGTTATCTCTTACCACTCTTTCCAAATAATCAACGAAACGGTCAATGTCATCCCTGAAAGCCGAAATGACTTTGTTTCTCGAATACAACAGCAACTTGTTTTCGATTCCCATAATAATTTGTTCTGTTTCAACCTTCACATTTAAATATGACAATGTAGTTACCCAATTGTGAACAAATCTTTTAATACCCTCTCTTTTTAGACCATACATTTCCCCCAACCAAAATTTATTTAAAACCTACATTTGTTTTCTTTCTCTCCAATACTCTTCAAAAAATGCCTTTTTGAACTCAACTAATTTATCGTATTTATCTGAAGCTAGATTACCCCAAATTCTAGCTTCTTACATTAGATTAGAGGTTATGAATCCAATCTTTTGTTTGTCACTCCATACTTTAGCTAAAACATCCTCAAAGTCACTCAAAAATTCTTTTGGATGAACACTCTTACTCAGATCAAATTTTTAAAACTGGAGATATACAACATAGGCAATTTCATACATCCCTTACGTACCATTAGACACAACACAAACATTATTGTTGTTAATATTTTGCTCGACTTTTGTTGGTCTACTTTCATGCTTATATAACTGCTCATTCATATTTGCATGAAACTGATGAATATTAGATTCTATGTTAGTAAGTTTACCGTTCACTTGCAAACCAAACTGAACACGCACTTATTCTCCTTCTTTAATTTTATGTCAACATGACTATCTTCACAGTATTTTTCGATATTTTGAACCTGTTCATGAACTTTATCTAACTCAGAATTTACTCTTTCCTCTAGCTGAATATTATCCTCAGCAACTTGCTTTTTCTGTGACGTTAGTTCACTTTTCACTGTTACAATTCCCATATTACATTCTTGCGTAAGCCCAGTTATCTCTCTGTTAATACTACCACGAAATTATCTCATGTCATCTTTCCAAGAATCTCTTAATCCTAAAATTTTGCTTCCCATCCTGAATTACAATTCCTCTATTTCAGCAGTAACTGAATTCTACATTTCTACCCACATCTTACTCAATTCAAAACCTTTCTGAATCATTTTATTGTCAATACTAGAATTCATTTGACCAATATGTTTAAGAATAATTGCGTGCATAACGGAAACACTGTCTCTCTGTTCATCAGCAACTGACATTGTTTCCTGTTTTATCTCTGTTACAAATGTTAAAATGTGTGTGAAATCTTATGGGACTTAACTGCTAAGGTCATCAGTCCCTAAGCTCACACACTATTTAACCTTAATTACCCTAAGGACAAACACACACACCCATGCCTGAGGAAGGATTCAAACCTCCACTGAGACCAGCCACACAGTCAACACCTACAGCGCATTAGACCACTCGGCTAATCCATCTCAGTTACAGTAACAGGTATAAATGGGACACTAAGTTCCGATACATTGTGCTCACTATCAGTGCCAAAATTCGCATACATCGTGTCTGTCAAGCTGCTACTCGTATTTGCTTGTGGTACTTCAAAATTGCAAACACTATTCATGGAATCATTTTCAGCTTTAACTCTCCCCAAATCTACCTCTAGTTTCTCATCTACAATTTCCTGATTGTTTTCAGCCATTTTCCACAGCTTCTTGTCGCGCGCACACACACACACAAAACTTTAAGTAGAACACTACTTATCTTTTGCCTCATCTGGATGACTGCACGGTGAGACCACACCACAGGTCGGTTCTCCAGGCCCTGCTTCCACCAATCCAGTTTAAGGGCCAGTACTCCATACATGGCTGCCAATTGCTCTGTCTGTCTGGCTGCTATTGTAAAATGCCGCCTTTTGATCGTCAGTTGTCGTCATCTAGTCTGCTCCAGTGCACCATCTATTGTTCTCACTGCATGGTACACTTCACTTGTAACTTTGCTATCAAGTTCTTTGTTGCTGCACTCTGACTACAATTCATTATCACTTGTGTCTATTGTCCCACAATAGTTCCTGTATCACTTGCTAGTGACTACTTTATGAGTCCACTAAAACATTGCTGCTTTTTTCAAAGTTCCTACATTTCTGAACTTCAGTATTCTCTTTCTCGGAAACTAATGCAACAATTGCATCGGGGTGGAGTTTCAGAATTCCGTATCCCGGCTAATAATTAAAATTTCTCCCCACCTCAGATCAGTGTCTGCTCGATGTCCCTAGACTCGCCAACATAGATATTTACAAGATCATGTAAAAGCACCATTTAATATCTACAATTACTGAGGGTGCAGAACTCTAGTAATGAAATAAAGTTCTGTAGAAAAACAAGTCATTAAAAAATTTAATGGGCAGTAAGACAATGGACTGGTTTCTGGAAATAATGTCCGAAATTTCCACACAAAAATGTTCATTTGTCTTATAACCTAAAATGGTAGTATTTAGTCCACTTTTAAACTGTTGGTTGTTTTCATCAAGTTCACAATTCATACACTCATTTCGCATGCATTGCAGCCAGAAATCTGTCCAACCCGATTCGAACTAAACGCTATTTCGCAATCATTAATTTCACCACTAATTTGAGTTAATACACTCGGTCCTTCTCACGGATGTCTGAAAAAAGAAAACTGCTCGCCCTAAATGCTTAGTGGTAGAATACTGAAACATGTCAAGCAGACCCTTTAAAGGCCAAATTTCACATGCGAATATCTGTCCAACTAAACAGTTCTAAATTTTCAAACTTCGCAATACTGTCCGTAAATGCAACTTCTATTATAGCCACACAATCTGGATGCGAAAAGCCTATTCTTTCTTAATTTTACGCATTATTTTGGCTGACACTAGTAACATGACCGTCCCAGTTCAAGGCCAGCAAGCGACCTTCTTCTTGTGGCCTCATTCCCAGTACAAGTATCAGGTAACAAGTGGTAGCCATCTCAGTTCTGATTGGCTAACCATACTCGCTGCCATTCAGAATGCTCGCTCAAGATCATAGTCATGCCAAAACTGGCCTACACCAATCCTTACTCACAGATGCATTTACATCAAACTGGCATGCAATAATTATATGTTCACTAAATGAACACAAAAAACAATAATTCAGGAAATAATCTTTAGATGCCGATTTTACTACAGCTGAATTTCTGACTGCTCTGTTACAATAGCAATCACACCTAGACATATGTCCTCAGCAAAGTGGATAATTTCCCTCAGATAAATTTCCCATGACAGGCTTGTGTAACTCTTGAGGGGTATAAGATGGTATATAATGCAACATTCAAGTTTGATGAATGTACCACAGACACATTCTCATTCACTCACATATATCCCCACAACAATCTTAGACACCAATAATAATTTTGTCTGATTTTTATATTACGAAAACGAAAAATAATTACAGTTTTAATATGAAAAACACAATTAATTAATTCTGCACACTGAGAGCTCTTTTTATATTTTCCAGTTACACCAAAAGATAAACTATTATACTTCCAAACTGAATTTAGTTCCCTATGTGTCAGTTTTTTACTTTTTAGCACTTTTTCCTATCTCTGAAACTCAAAAGGTAGTGTACCGAATTTGAAAATGATTGAATAATATTTAGTATCATTTATTTAGGTTCTTATAGGTGGTGAATGTACAGTTGCTAAGAAATGACACAGGAGCTATCCTCATGCTGCCATAATAGCAGGTGTACATAACTCATTGACTAAGAAACAAGTGGTGGTTTCCTCCACAGCCTTCAGTTCCAATACTGCAGACTGTATAGCAATGAATGTTATTGTGCATTTACTTGAGACGTTACAGTTTCTCATCTGATCTTTCCTCAAATTTTATGAAAGTTTGTTGAGACATGAATCCATTAATCTAAACACATCAATAAATATCTTCAAATTTTCTCTCATCTTGTCAAGACAAATCTACCTATATTCATTATTTGGTATTAAATCTATTGCTTTTTCATCAAAATTGAGTTCTTTTAAAACAGATGATAATCATATCTTGAGAGATTATGTAAATAAACTGGTACAAAATTGGGATTCTTCTTTTGTAAATTTCCCTTGTTACATTATGTATTGCTATATCTTCCTGTTAAATGTCCATGATGATAAACTTTCTTATAATTTTTTGCATAATGGTATACAAATAATGAGCATATATCAGGTCTTGTATGTTGTGATTGTTCTTCAGGTGTTAATTGTATCACTTCTTCAATTTTGGAATAAATACTTCCGATTGCATCAACCTCTGTTTTTTCATATATTCAATGAATTTTAATCAAGATTTGGTCATTGATGTAGGACTGGATCGTTGCAGTACCCATTAATGTAATTAATATAATAACAAAAACCACATGGTTCCTGAGTCTGATTGTATATGAGTCTTCTGAAATCCATTTTTAATAACAAACTCTCCAAATCTGCATAAATAACATATGGACATTTCTGTGTAGGCTGAGAATTTTTAAGACTTATCTATGAACCTTTCTCAGGTAACTCTACTTGTAATGGATTCTTAATTATGAAGTTGATTGTATCTAGTTCCTCCTTACTGTGAACACATATCACAAAAAAATTTTACATCTGCATGTTTCGTAATCTGTCTCAAAACATGCCCAGATAAAAAATTTATATAACAATAGTGCAATTTGCATCGTTTTTTTACATAAAGCACAGTTATACATTTTTCCTTCTTAAATATTTTTGTTTTTAATTGAAATACTTGATATTATTCATAAATGATAAAACTTTCATAGGTTCATTAATTTTAATCTCAAGTATTGCAATAATATTAACCCCTAAGGGAAATCCGAAATTTTCTAATTACTGATCAATATAATTGTCAGCATTCTTATCTTTTGTGGGAACCTGCAGTTTTATCTACAGGAAATAATGCAGATTTTGTAGTATACAGAAAACATTTTTGATCATTACTTTTTACATTCCTACATGTTTTTTTTTTATTTTTTTGTGGGAATTTGATACAACATGAAACTCTTAATGGAACATAGATATTAACTGCTAACTACAAGCCATTGATTCTATTTAGTGTCCAACCAGTAGGATGAGCTTGGAAATCATTTTTGATATTATTTTGTTCACTTTTACCAAGTTCTGTAATTAACTCTCTCTCCCTCACTCTCTCTCTATCTCTCTATCTCTCTATCTCTGGTGATTCTAGTGATTCTACAGTCTTCGATTTGAAATGTAAATGTCATAATATTTCCACTTAAAAGCATTCAGTATCCAGAAAAAATTTAAAATTTACTTTCAGTCCACAACGATATTTTAGATAATATTTCTCTATTTTCCCAATTTTTGGCTTCAGTCCATTACAACAAATTAGGCTCAATTATATTTAGAATATTTTTGTAATGTATAATCACTAGTCTGTTAGCAAATACTTTATCAACTAGATAATCTCTATCTTTTGACCTGGCTCTTAATTTCAAAATGTGTTAGTAGAAAAAGAAAATATTTCTTTCAATGGTTTAGCTTCATTAGTTCAAAGAACTTCTTCATTATTTCTAATTTTAGAATAAGGTATTTCCAAGAATGTCTATCAATAAGTATAGTTATTGCAGCTTAATTTAATTTAATATATTCAATAAAATTATTTCTTGTACAATAAATATAAAGTTGAGCAACTGTAATTTTCCCTATTTTAGTGTCTTTTTATTAAGAATGAAATGTAATGGCAATATGACATTAATTAGGCTTATGAGATCCAGATTTATTATTTTCTTACATTTTCCAGAGTATATTTCTTACACATGGAAAGTTCATATTTATCCAATAGGTGTGAATAAAAACAACCTAAATCTTTAATTTCTTATCAACCAGCACATTCTTGTCTTCAGTTTGTTGTTGCTCATCTTTTTCCATTGACAACAATATCTTTGAATGTTCTTCACTTGGAATTCATTTCAAGCGATTAACATCTTTCCACTCACAAGGAATTCATTTACTATTGTGTACTTTTGTATGATGTTTATTTACACGTTGACTACATTTTGTCATATAACATTATTATGTGTATTTCTATGAAGTAAAATATCAAATGACTTCTGAATTTTGTAATATTTACAGATTTTCAGTTTTATAGCTTCCATGTAAGTTTAAAAAAGTGATAGGAAAGCTGAAAAGTATAATTGCTCTAGTTTTTGTAATGTATCTTTTAATGTATTTATTACCTCAGAAATTAATGATGAATTCACGATTTATTGTAGTTAATAGCAAATGAAGATAAATCAGCCTTATCAGCTCTAACTACTTTTCTACTATTCTTGAAAAAATACAATAGCCCATTAATGCACCTAAACACAGAATTTATTCCTTCAAGTTATCCTGGAAGTTATCTGTTTATAGTGCTGTGCATTTTGTTCTTAAAACTACATCCATAAAACTCTTCATAGGAATCAGTACTACGGGATGTAAATGTTTATATGAATATGTGCTGCAATGAGTGTATATTTATCATACATATCATATTGTCAACAAGTAACACAACTTCACCACTTGGAATTTGATATATTCCATCTTATTTTTTGTAAATTTTATGGTTAAAATATTAGCAATTAGTTATTAAATGTGATTTCATATTATTACCTATCCACACTCACTTCTTACACAAAACAATAAACTTGCATTCACAAATAATAAGTGTTCGATGTTGTTAATTTGACATATTAGTTCAGTTGGTTCTTTTGGTGTAGATGGAACAGCTGGTGTTGCTTTTTGAGTAGTTGCTTGTGTTGGTACTTTACAATAGAAATTTTGAGCAGCATCACTATCATTTTGAGATAATTCCAAATATGAAGCATTGTAGTATGAGTACATTATTGCTCCATGAACATCTGAATGTAGCAAACCTAATGTATGGCATGTTTCATGAACTGAAACTTCAAATTGATTTCTTCACTATTCTGGTGTGTCCCATAAATTGCCAAGTACCAAGTCTCATCCTTGTCAATATGCATTTCTATGTGATCATTATTTCTGTTTCGAGGGACAGCATGATCCACCACATTACCATTTCTATCTAGATCCTTTAAATATCACTGACCAAATATGTCATTTGCATGAATCTGTCTTTTACTTGTAATAAAATTATCAGGATTATTTATGTTATGGGTAAACTTAATATCAGTATATCTTTGTCATAAATGAAAATGCTGCCTCTGTTATTTCTAATACTTTGTTACTTACCCCTTAATAATTCCATTTTGTGGTTTTGATATTTCATGTATACATAGTGGTTTTGTAGTGACCAAATGTATCTTTTACACCACATTTAGGCCCATTCATAGTATTTAAAGACTCTTAACTCACCATTTACCTCAATCCAAATAACCAGAATCACTCAAATATTTTATTGCTTTACTCTTCTCATCTGCCACTACTATTTTCACAAACAACAATAGTAGAAGTACCTTCACTTACATATACTTAAATATTAAAAGATTTGATTAAAATAGTTGATGAGAATGACAAAATTTTAGGAACTTCAAATTTATATGGCCTACCTTATAATGAAAAAATACATTGATTATCAATAAAGCAAGCTTACCTGAAAATTTTTATAATAATGAAGCTTTATATTAAATGAAGATGTTTGCAGGTTTCAGCAGTGGCAAGCATGCATACTATTGTAAGTAAGTACTTGTGACAACTGATAATGAGAATAATTGTTGGTTTATAGCTAAAGATGTAGCCAAAATTTTACATTTAACCTGTTCTTAAAAAGCTAGTGGTGACTACATTAAGAAAAAAACATAGAAAAGTATAAAGCGACATATCAGAGAACGAATCAGTCCCACTTTTAATATGCACCTGAACACAATATTTATCAATTAATCACAAATATCTTCTATAGACTGCAACTAATTGAGCAATTCCAAGATAGAATAACTCTAGAAGTTTTATCATCAATCTGTGAATATGGAGAACATCAAATAAAACAGGGAGTAATACAATTGGAAAATTTAAACAAAATGAAAGACTAAAGTGTACAAGGCTTCTGAGAATTAATTCATGATGCAATAGGAAAAACAGAAGAAAGCAACAGAAAAATATATAAATTATTACCTCTTGTCTAAGATCAAGTTTCGTTCTTTGAAGAGTATTTCATGAAAGCTATGAACATAATCATTTCATCATGAGAACACAAAAATGATACCTACAAAAACAATTGAGTAATATTACAGACATACACCAGATTTTGAAGGCTTGTTGACACTTTATTATGATTGTAGTTTAATAATTTTATGTCAGAGAATGAGAGAAAATTTACACATTGTTTGCTTTTTAATATTTTGGATGATTACATGGAAGAAGAATTGATTAATAACTCAATTAGTCTTTAATGTAGTCTTAGCCGGACATAGTCCTAAGGCTACTTCAACTACTGTTTCTTTAGCTGTTGCTGCATAACATTGACTTAGTAAAAAATTTTAATATTATATCTACACATCATACAAGAATAATGATTTCTAATCCATTTATCAGCAGTTTGTTGTGAAAAATATAAAACATTAAAACTATGGAGTAAATAACTCCTGAAGCATCCCTTAGATTATGCAAGTCGCTCCCTTCAGGCTGCTCCATATTTCATACCTTTTTTTATCACTCATTGTTTGAAATATTCAGATAAATTTTGACAATCCAAAATTATATTAAGAACACCTTTCTCTTAAATGCACTTACCAAATTTTTACACACTGCATGATCACTCGATATAGCCTCCCAATTTATCATGATACTTTGTCAGAAGACCTTCAGATAAATTTTGTGTTGTTCATTAACTGTCCCAGTTAATTTTATCTTGAACTTCTCTAGTAAAATTTTGAGATAAATTTTGTCATATTGTTAATAAAACATCCCAATCTAATTTATCACATAATTCTCTCATAAAACCTTAAGACAAAATATAATATCCTAGCATAAATTTTCATCCAACTTCAGTACTTAGATCATAAATAGTGATATATTCAGTAACTTTATTTCTATATGGTTCAAATTTTTAATACAATTTATATAATTGTACAAAGCAATAATTCACAAAGTCTCATTCAGTGATTCTAATAAGTTTTCCATTTTTGATCTAGAATATCCTTTAATTCATAGTTCTTTTGCTATAGCTTTTAGATCTCTTATAGTATAATTTTGCTCTTCATTGTTATTGCTGTTACCATTTTGGATGAGATCAATATGTTGTTTCCTAGTCTTAGATTATCCTTTATATCCCAAGTATTTTTCCCTAGTTTTTATTTTTCTAGTTTTACCCTCACCTTTTATAAGATTTTTTTTTATAAAAAAATGAATGACTATTCGCACAAAGGGAAAGATTCCCCCTCTGCATCCACATAAATTCTGTGTTTTGTTCAATATGCAGGTGGCCAGAACCTGGGCAACATAACGAATGAATAGAAAGTGATTTGATAATTAATAATATTTTATTATTTTATATGGAATTCTCTAAGAAAATATTTTTCCCTCTGTATATTTTAATCAAAATAAGAAATAAAACACAACAGAATATGAATATATATTAACACTTTTTCTTATTAAATTTTATTTCTTCATAACTGGAGCCAACTCCAAGTACATCTATTGCTGCTTACCCCTTGATTATTAAATTTGAATTCATTAAAGATAACAGCTATTAGCTAAATTTAAGTACTTGGTTTAGAGGTATTTTTGTTTCATTATTTGAATAAAGAAACATTTTGGTCAGTAATGGAATTATATCTTTTATTAAGTTGGAATATCAGAGGTTATAATGGAAGTATCTGAAAAATTAAAACAAATTAATATGGAGTAAAGGACATATTTTCTTACTTATCAAACAGGGCATCCAAAGGGATGTGCTGCAAACCTTAATGTTATTAAAATGAACTTTATTAAAATCTTAAAAAATTACTATTTAGAATTTACTGAAATAAAATATGAAGAGCAACTAGCTTTAAAATTAGAATAAATTCAAAATATCTTTCCTTATTGAATTTTATTTCGTCATAAATGGAGCCAACTAAACGTATATCTAATGCTGCAGCACCCATCATCAATGTATTTGAATTTATTCAGAAGAACAATAGGATTTAAGAAGTTGTAATTTTTCCTCCTATCCATGTAGTTCTCAATTCGTTTGAGCAATCAATCATTCATGATAGGAAACACAGTCATAGCTCATTCACTCAAAATGATTCAGAAAATTTACTTGTTAGAATGAAATCAGGCGATGATTCTTCTTCTCTGCACACTCGTGCTTTGAGGCAGTCTGCTAATCTGTACAAATAAAATGGCTCGTAATTTTGCGAGAGTTGTATAATCAGACAGGAAACCTCAGATCTAGCGGATATTTGGCTTTGATGAAGTTTAATCTTCCGAAAAAGTAATGGAGCTCTGGGATTATTAAATGCAGGTTCATATCCAGTCTTTTGGAAGTTCCCTTCTCATTAACAACTACGCAATATATCAATGAATATCATTAATTCTCAAATGTCAAATACACATCTTTAGTATGAAGGAGCCATATATATATATCCCTTTTAATCGTACAGTTCGTCCCAGTTATCTTTTATCATAAATCTCAATATTCAGATTACAATTCTTCAAACCAAGCTCAGGCTAATAGGCATGAAGACAATCTCGGCAGGTTTTTTTTTTTCTAACAACCACCAGAGAAACTACTACAAAGAATAATTATGCGCTCATGGCATACCTATTGTATGAAACTATTTTGGGCATGGATTCTGCGAGTATGAAGATAGAAAATTTGTAAACGTCACTCGAGGGTAGAATTGTTGTATAATTAGTCGGGAAACCTAAGATCAAGCGGATATTGGAGTTTAAACATACTGATAGTGGTACTAGAAAACATGTAGAGAGTGACAGTAAATTTTTTAAGTCACGTGTAGAATCTGGAAAATAGAAGTTGATACTCAAATCAAATATATCCCTTTCTGGAAAGTTTACCAAATGCACAAAAAAGAAGGTTTACTGTTCCCAAACATGGCGTATGCAAACTACAAGAAACAATTGAGACCTTCAAAGAACAAACTGGAGATTTACAAACAGATAAGGATATGGTTATATGCCTGCTGAAGGGAAGAAAAGAGATTCAAAACTTAAAAAAAAACACGAGGAAGGGCTCATAGAACAAATAAGGGAAATAGAATCATATGTGATTGCAGGTGCCAATGATATTAATTTGAGACCAATGTTTCTTCTTTTAAAATTATCTGATGCTAATGATTATTATGTCATTAGGATACAAAGAGTAAATTTAAAAAATTGCTCATTACTCAAGCTACACATCTATATTATGATGAAATTTTAAGAATTACATATTATACAAATTAAATAATGCTGTATCAGAGATGTAGGAAAATTTGACCACCGTCTGCTGTCATAATTATTTCAATATTTTGGATGGCTACACACAAGAAGAATTTATTGATCATGTAATAAATCTTTCTCAGGTGAGTATAAAAATGTGATTAAGACTTGCACCTTAAAAATGCTCATATTTTACTACATTATGCACTAAGCAGGACCCTGAATATATTAAAAAGAATGTATTGATAGCTAGTGTTATTTCAGACATCAAACATTTGATGCCTCCAAATTTTACAATACTGCAGGGTATATGAGTCTATACCCTGAAAAATTTGTTTTTAATATAGGGTTTGGTTTCCTGAACCCTGAATTACAAGAACATCTTGAATATAAAGGATATACATTTATTGGAAATAAGAAGAAAGGATATTTAGTGATTCAGTAAATATTTTAAGAGTAGTTAACTCAAATGTATTTTGTAAGTACCAGAGCCTATTTTCTAAACCATTCATAAAAATATATACTTCTTCACCATTTAGGTTGAATAAATAATGAATCTGGAGTATAGTAGAGAAAATATAGAAAAATTTATAATTGTATCGACAGCAAAGCTTTATTACTCCCTTCTAACATGCAGCCACACATCATATTTCGCAATTAACCAAGCCCGTTTTCTTTAAGAAATTACTCTTCATTAATCAGTGGATATACTAAGCAATAACTTTTATAAGATGTAAGATATCTTTCATTTTTTTCCTTATTAAATAAATTATTATATGAATTATCAAGTCTCAATCGCCTCACATATACTATTTCTAGTATCCTTCTGAAATAATTTTTTTGTGGTTCTTTCTCATAAAACTTTTCTTTCACTTCTCCATCCATCACCTTCCTCGTGTATGTGACTGTATAAGGAAGAATAACATTTTCAGTTTCAGAAATATCTGTTCACCAGTTAGCTATATACCCTCATTCAAAAATTCCCAGTTCACGTAATCATCACTTTATCTCATATTTTAAATTTTGGTTTATTTATAGATTCAACAGTAATTGACTTATAATTTTTGTCATTAACTTCTATTGGCTTCGTTTTAATTGTTGAATGTTTTGTAATATTGTATTCATCAACCAATTTAGGAACTACTTTAGTCCACTTATAATCTCCTTGAAAGACAAATCTCTTCCTCCTTTTTCTGTTAGTATTATATTGACTAGTTCCACAACAGATGGTTTTAATTCACTAAAAGTTGAATAATGATTAACATTATATTTTTTCATATGTTGTAGAGCTCTTTACTATTAACTGCCTGTAAATTTCTTGAAGTTCAATTCCTGGTTTCCAAAAGCATCAGCTACATTTTTACCTCTTTTATCTGTAACTGGAATAGGACAAGCAAATTGGGAAAAGACATCAATAACAATTAATGAACATTTATATCCTTCATTAATTTTTGAAATTTCCTTAAAGTTTGCAGAATCCATGTCTACTAAATACACTTGCTGTAAATCAGCTATTCTGAATATGATTACTTTTTCTTTTGAAATATTTTCATATTGGTTATGTAATTCATTAATAATTACTTCACAGACGCTTGTTATACCATTATCTACCTATTTTAACAAGTTTTCTCTTTCTAGTGTTGCATATGACACACTAACCTTCAATTCTCTGCTTTCCATTTTAGTTGTTACTCTGTGAGAATTATGCATTTCCATAAATTTTACTAGTAAAAATAGGCGAATTCCTGGTTCATGTTTCATTGGTCCTGATCCTTCTTTGTTTTTTATTAGGTATTGAATAATATTTTCCACAATCGATATGCCTAGTGTCATGAGTAAATTTCCAAAAATTCTTTTACCTCTCTTTCTTTTTCATCCATCAGATAAAGAATTATCAGTACTATAAAACTGCTCATTATTTAGTTTAAATTTAACTACTTTAATTTTAGTCTTGCTACTAGGTACCAAATCTGGACAATAAAAGTTATTCATTTATATAGACAAAAATTTTATGAAGATGAATATTTTTATAGGTCTTATTCATTTTCATCATCTTGTCCAATTCACAATCTTCTTTCTTTTCATTTAGATGTTCGATAATTTTTTCACAACAGGTATATCTAATGTTAAAAGTAAATTTCCATCAGTTTCATGACATAATCTCTTTCTTTTTTGGGCATCTATTAAGAAATAATCAGTACTATATAACTATTCTTTATTGAATTTAATGTTAAAATATTTTGCTTTCATTTTGCCACTTGGTACAAATTGGAATTCAACACTGAAGTTATTAATTCCTGTATAAAAATTTTAAGCATAAATATTTTTTTACTCCCCAACTCTTCTCATCAACTTCAACTCTCACACATTTTCTCTTTCCATACATTATTGCTCTGACTGCTGTAGATGTTAATTTTTCACCTAATGAAGCATCAGAAGCATGTTTTCTTTCCTTTGCTGCTAAGGGAAGTTGTTTATTTGCTTCATGTCTTTTTTCTATATTGTTGTTATCTCTCTATGCAAAACTGTGTTTCTTGCAAGATTCATCAAAAGAGTTACATTCTTATCACATGTTCTAGTATTTCATCTAGTTTACTAAATGATATGCAGTATGAATATACTGGTACATTCATCTCTGGCAATGTCAAATTATTTGAGGCCCAATTTACCATGTTTTCATTCTTCCAAAATATGTGTTGTATGTTACTCAAAAATCTAATCAGATATGGTAATCCTTTTGGGTAACTTACAGCAAAATCGTTAAATTATTCGTTTACCCTGTGTTAAGCTAACTTTTCATAATGATAATTCTTATTTACACCTAACATTTCTCCAATAATTACTGTTAATTCATCGATAAATTCTTATAGATCATTCAATCAATTCGATTTCCTGTATATTTTTTAACAAAGCCTTCCCAGGTTTTTTCATCTAAACTTACTTCTCTTTTAATTTTGGACAATACATATCAACAATTGCTTTCATAAAACTTTTATGTTTTTACCTTTACTTGATTTGATATTATTTGGCTTGTTGTCAGAATATACTGCTCCTGAATGGTACAATACATCAAATATTTGATAAATCAACAGTACCAAATTTTGTGTTTAAATCATCCACAGTAAAATGTTTTTCAGTTAAAAGATACATCATTTCATATTCTTCTTCACCAATCATTAATTTGTCTCCACTGAAGACGACTGGCAAATAACCAACAACTTTCAATGTACCTACAGGTTTTAGTCTAAAAACTTTGTCATCACTGTCGTTGATATACGCCAACATTCTTACAGTTACATTTATTTTTTTACCATTAACCTCACCTGCATTCTCTTCATTCTGTTCTTTAACTTTTTCTTTTTTTCTCTTCTACATATTAATTCATGCCACCGTGTATTCTTTTTTATTTTAATGTGTGATCAATCTATGGACTTTCATATTGTTTTAATTTTTTTCTTTATTCAGAGCAAGCATTTTGTGATTAACCTTATGTGTTATCGTACAGAGCAGTTTTATCATCAGATCTTGCATGATGTGGACTTTGGCATCCAGGTTCTTGATTATTTGGCAGTGTGACTGCTAAGCTTTTCAGTCAGTACATATAAAACATTCAGCCTTTTATGTCACATATTCTGATTCTCACAAAATCACTCATCTAAATCTATAGAGTACTTACTGCTTGTGTAGATAACTGAAATGTGGCAAGAAGCACAGATTCACATTACAAATGAAGTAAACAATCCCAATATTGTGATTTTACAACTATATCAGAAGTAAACAAATGTTTGTTATTTGTTATTCATCTGTCTGCCCATTCATTTGTTAAGACAACATATTCTTAAGAACGGACAGACCGATCAAGTGAAAAGAGAAAATTGTAAATTTGTAGCTATGTCACTGGAAGAAATATTTATTTTGTCATTTGTTATAAAAAATTAAACTCTCGAGAAAGATATCTTGCCAGCATCAATCTCAGTAACAGGCAAAAATAGTCGCGATTCTCGATTCCCTGGATGGACGAAGTGTCTGTACACAAAATTAATGTTGTATGGAATCCTCAGGGCACGAGTCCTCGTGGCACCTGCGCAGTTTTTATTGATGATGTTCTGTACGTATGAATCTTTGAAGACGCTGCGTTTTAGAAGCATTCATTGCCATAATAACACAGAATAAAGCATGATTACTCATTCAGTGACAATCGCGAAGATTGTCTGTGTCTTTAGTAAAAGCACTGGCTAAGCAGGCAGATGTACACTTGTTATCTTAATACCAGGCGCCGGGCTCATTTCGCCGGAGCGACGGAAAGGCAATTTGTCACAGCCAGTGAGTAAGCTACCCGGGTGGCCATAATGGAAGGGCACAGCGCTGTAATCGCACCATAATTACCCACGCCGTAATTTCTCTGTCGGCTGTAAGTTCACAATGGCGTGTGAAACGCTTTCCTTATGTACCTATGTACTCGAATTTCGCTCTCTGGAATCCTCTTACATACACCGGGATTTTACGGAAAAAGACATTCAGGGCGACAAACCCAGACCACCGTGCAGAAAGAGCTCCCAATTGCAGAAATGGACTATCTTTGTGTAAATGGTAAAATATATTTAACGAACTAAAGACGGATGATATTGAATATCATGTGTTCTCTTTCCATCAACTCATTCTGGAATAATACCGCAATAGAGGAATGCTCCAATGAACAATATAGAACAAAACTGAAATCTAAAAAAACAAAAAGAAGAAAAATGCTGTCTAAATCGCCGCCAGGTGTCAGGGTGTCAGGGTTGTTGAAAAAATTTATTAAAACTTCATGAGTGGTGCGGCAACTCATCAGGCTCCTCAGTGTTTATCTTTCGAACCATGTGTTGTACGAAGATGTATTTATGTATCTTCATTCAGCGGCATATGAGGATACTGTCTACAAAATTTATTGCGAACAGAATTAGTTACATAGAAGTAATGAAGATGAACGTCATGCATGATGTGGTAGCTTTTCACTCATCTTATTGTTTATGACCTCATAGGACCTGAACTATGATAGGGAAGTAGTTCTTGCCCCAGAAGTGATTGTTGCCTGACAATAAGAGATATGTGTACCAAGGTGAGTAGAAATACTTCCAGTGGCTTTGTAGAAGATGTGGAACATACACATACATCCATTTTTATAACATCTCATTTAAGCACACCATTCGGGAAGACGACGGGTCAAATCCCAGTCCGACCACCCAGAGTTAGGTTTCCCGTGGTTTCCCCAAATCGCTCCAGGAGAATGCCGGAATGATTGCTGTGAAAAGCACACAACCGATTTCTTTCCCCATCCCTTCGTAATGCGAAGTGGTGCTCCGTCTCTAACGAGCGCGATGTCGACGGGACGCTAAATTCTAACCTTCCTTCCTTCCTTGCTTCCTTCCTGTATGCATTTCTATTTACATTTAGTTTCTATTAAAAGTGAAATTCAGTATAACACTGTATTCAAAAGAAAAATATTATTTACCAGGTAACGTATTTTATAAATAGTAAGAGAAAAAAATTAGAAATTAAATTATGGCTTTTCAGAAATCTGCTGACATTGTGATATAACACGTAGCAACATGTGTCTATTATTTAAAGAAGTGTGAGCCAATGTCAACAACTTTTGTCTTGTTAAAATGCCTTGTTAGTAGATATTTCAAGCCATGGAAATTAGCTATTCCTTGCGAATCTTTCAGCAACACACGTGGACTTTCCACTGTCGCCAATGAACTTCGAGCTATGCGCTACAAAGGAATTCGGTGCTTATGACCTTGCTCCATAGAGGTCTAATTCTGTCAGACAGAAAGAGCCTTGTCGAACAACTACAGCTCTTACAAATTGTGCTTCGGAGGAATGGGCAGACAGATTATTAGACTGAACGGCGTTGTGGTCAGTATCACCAGTGCGTCTCGAAGAGGTTGAGACTGAGAAAGAACAAGAGAAGCCAAGAATCGCTTATCTACGTCATGTTGACCCAGTCTCCAGTAACATCGGTAGGCGTCTATGGAAACACTGTGTCGAGAATTTCAGTCTCGTCAACAAAGACAGAAAGTCCGCTTGGTAGAGTTAAAGAACATCTAGGTCTCAGAAACCACATTACATAAAAGTTCGGTTTGTTTGACATGGAACAGACAGGTTAAAAGAACATCAGCGACACACGCAAATTAAACAACAAAGCAATTCAACTGTCACCGAGAACTGCCTTGAATGTAATTGTGAAACGGAATATACTTACAGCCCGACCTGTACGGTGGTGCGAATGCCGACTTTCTGGGACGACATCATTAATGACTCTGTCACAATAAAGATGTTAATCTAACAAACCGGGACGGAAGTTTGAATTTAAACAAGGGTTTGAGTCTATCACTTAGATTATTAATATCTCACAAGTCATTTCTGGAAAACGTTGAGAGACTGAGTTTCACAGAGTGACAGCGCAGCCACAAAGCAAAAAAGCATCAAAGGACGTAGCAGTAGACGAGAGTCGAACGCAGTTAGAAATATAATTCACTGTCTAGTTGAAGTTCAGACAAGGAGTACCAATGAGAATAAAACCTATAGCATCTGAAGAAGACGACTGCATCGGTTGCCGGAACATTGTGCACAAGAATTTAATCAACGTCTTGACTGTACACCTGAAAACACGTCATTAGTCAGTTCTAAAAATCGTCGTCATATCTGGAGGTTACCGATGCCGGTAATCATTCTACTTCGGAGATGCAGCCCGTTATCACCCAGCACAAGTCGGTCGTGACGTGGCGTTTAACCCCACACAATGACAGCGACGTGATGAATGTAAGTGTTCCGTTACTGGAAAAAGAAACTTGGCGGCCATTTTAGAATTATAATGCTAAGGTTCAATGAATGCAATGAAAATAAGGAATAATCAGAAGAAACTGAGAATACGAAGGATTGCACATGGCTGGAAACCATCCAAGTTTCCAAATTTACCCTACTGTTCAGATATCTCTAGTCAGTAACTTCAATCATAGTCCACTCTGTTGAAGGAAATGTCAATGAATGATTAACGGAGGATGCAACATTTGAAAGTTATCACAGGTAATATGATATCTCCATATGAATAGCCGGAACCGCGTGACTGCTATGGTCGCAGGTTCGAATCCTGCGTCGGGCATGGATGTGTGTGAAGTCCTTAGGTTAGTTAGGTTTAAGTAGTTCTAAGTTCTAGGGGACTGATGACCACAGATGTTAAGTCCCATAGTGCTCAGAGCCATTTGAACCATTTCCATATGAATAGTTGCCATTCAATAACCGATAACAGAAATACGAAGCAAGCTGTCATATGGAAAATCCTGCGTGGTCTTGGTATAGACAAAGTAAAATCTGCAGCTGATTCAACTGTCTCATTCAAAGAACTGAAAGGATACTTCAAATTACTCAGAAAAGGAAGTGGTGTAGATATGCGTGTTCAAATACAGAGGTACGTAAACCGTCAGAAGACGGCGCTACGGTCGTAAACGCCTATGTAGGACAACAAGTGTCCGGCGCAGTTGTTAGTTAGGTTACTGCTGCTACAATCGCAGGTTATCAAGATTTAAGTGTTGTTCTAGTCTGCGCACGAGTGATGGGACACAGCATATCCAAGGTGGCGATGTAGTGGGGATTTTCCCGTACGACCATTTCACGAGTGTACCGTGAATATCAGGAATCTGGTAAAACATCACATCTCCGACATCTCTCCGACGGGCACGTATCCTGCAAGAACGGAACCAACGACGACTGACAAGAATCGTTCATCACCGTAACAGAAGTGCAACCCTTCTGCAGATTGGTGCAGATATGAATGCTGGGCTATCATCAAATGTCAGTATGCGAACCATCCAACGAAACATCATCAATATGCGCTTTCGAAGCTGAAGGACCACTCTTGTACCCTTTATGACTGCACGACACAATGCATTACCCCTAGCCTGGGCCAGTCAACACCGACGTTGGACTGTTGATGACTGGAAACATGTTGTCTGGTTGAACGAGTCTCGTTTCAAATTGTATCGAGTGGATGGACGTCTACGGGTATGGAGACAACCTCATGAATCTATGGGTCCTGCATGTCAGGAGGGGACTGTTCAAGCTGATGGACCCTATGTCATGGTGTGGGGAGTGTGCAGTTGGCGTTATAGGGGACCCCTGATACGGCTAGATACGACTTGAACAGTTTGCGTACGTAAGTATCCTGTCTGAACACCTGAATCCATTCATGTCAGTTGTGCATTCTGCCGGAGTTGTTTCAGCAGGACAATGCGACACCGCACAGCTATAGAGTGACATCAGGAACACTCTTCTGAGTTTAAACAATTCTGCTGGCTACCAAACTCCCCAGACATCAACATTATAGAGCATATCAAACGTGCTGTTCAGAAGAGATCTTCACCCAATTGTACTCTTACGGATATTTGGACAGCTGTGCGGCATTCATGGTGTCAATTCCCTCCAGCACTACTTCAGACATTAGTCAATTACGTGCCACGTCGTGTTTCCGTACTTCTGTGTGATCGCGGGAGACACGTTATTAGAAAGATGTACCAGTTTCTTTGTGTCTTCAGTGTACGTACAACTTCAGACAAACGACTGTAGTTACGAAAAATTCTGTCTCAAGCATGTTACTAGCACTTCCTGCGTATCAGATCAGTATCTATTGGACACGATGGCGTCACAGTCCAAGTGATGAAATTTATTATTGACCCCCTGATGACCACTGTAACAGATATCTTCAACCACTCCTTAAACCATAAGCGTTTTCCCTGAGGCCTGGATATAGAGACTAATGAAGACACTACCCAAAAAGGACGTTGCCTCACCAACCTCCAATTACCGATCTATTTACTTTCCTCCTGTACTGTCCAAGCCCTATTTACAGGGTGACTCACTTAAGACTTGCACCTGAGATATGTTTGAAATGAAAAGTACTACTGATATCGGTTTTCAAAGAGTGGTTTTGTAGTCATGGGCTAGTAATGTTAGCCAATAAATAGACTCCAATAATACTTTGAGAGTGTATTTTTCATGCATTTAGAAAAGTTTTCACACAAAGTCTTGTACATTACCTGTGGCAGCACAAACTAAAGAAAACACAAATGCAAACACTAGTTATTTAGATTCTGAACCGTAACTAGACAACTGGACATCGCAGGTTGTGTTCAACAGGGCCACCGGCAGCGGGAATATACGCTTCCTGTCTGGTATGGAACGGCTGCTTCAAACGTACTAACATTTCAGCAAAGATGTCCGAGCAGATTGCAGAATTACCTCGTTGCATGTCATCGGATGGATTTGATACGCCCTCATAGACAGCGTCTTCCTGCTTTCCCCACAGGAAAATATCTGCAGGCGTCATTCAGGGGCACCGGCCGGCCAAGGTACAGATCCTCTGCGGCCAATCCAATCCAATTCGAGAATACATGTTGTAGTACTATGGGATGGACAGCCGTCATGTTGATATCTCCTGCAGTGGAACGTCTTCTTGCATCCTTGGAAGACGGTCAGTTAGATGGTGCAACACTTTTGGGCCTACAGTGTTCCGTCTATGAGAAACGGGCCTATGAAATGATAATTCACTATCCCGCAACACACGTTTACTCGTGCATGTTTCGACAATTAACCTGGGCATGATCAGTAAATGTGGCTTCATCATTAAGCAAGATACATGCTTGTTTTATTTTTTTGCTTCATCAGTCTTCTGACCAGTACCATGGAAGTTATTTCCTGAAGTCTTAGCAGATGTCCTACCATACTGTCCTTTTTTCTTGTTTGGTGTTTTCCATATGTTCCTTTCCTAGCCCATTCTCCAGGAAACCTCATCATACCTTACCTTATAAGACTACCTAATTTTCACCATTCTTCTGTAACACTATCCCTCAGGTGCTTCTTTTCTTCTGGTTTTCCCATAGTTCATGTTCAACTACCATAAAATTCTGTGCTCCAAACTTACGTTCTCAGAGATATCCTATTCTAATTAAGGTTTATGTTTGGTAGTAGTAGTTGGCCAGGAATGCCCTTTTTTTTTTAATGCAGGTCTGCTTTTGAGGTCCTACTTGCTCCAACCTTCATGGGTTGTTTTGCTGCCTATGTAGCAGCATTCCCTAACTTGACCTACTTTGTGATCACGAATCATAATGTTAAGTTTCTCGCTGTTCTCATTTCTGCTACTTCTAATTCCTTTCGTCTTTCTTCGATTTACTCTCAATCCACATTCTGTACTCATTAGACTGCTCATTGGATTCAGAACATTCTATAATTTTTCTTCACTTCTAATGAGGATAGCAATGTCATCAGCAAATCTTAACATTGATATGCTTCCACCTTGAATTTTAATTCCACTCTTGAACTTTTCTTTCATATCTGTATTTGCTTCTTCGATGTATAGATTGAACCTAGACGTGAAAGGCTACATCCCTGTATTACCCCATTTTTAATGAGAGCACTTCGTTCTTCGTCTCCCACTCTGATTATTCCCTCTTGGCTCTAGTACATACTGCATATTACCCGCCTTTCTCTATAGCTTCCCCATATTTTTCTCAGAAATTCGAACATCTTGCACCATTTGACATTGTTGAACGCTCTTTCCAGGTCGACATTTCCTATGAACGTAGATCGATTTCTCTTCAGACTTGTTTTGATTATCAAACGCAACGTCAGAATTGCTCCTCTGGTGCCTTTACCATTCTGAATCCAAACTGATCGTCATCTAACGGATAGTCATCTAACGGATCCTCGATTTTCTTTTCCGGTTCTAAATCGCGATCCCCCTGTTACTTCTCTTACAGCGTCATCAGACATGTCTTCTCCCTCACAGTGGCCTCCAGTATACTCCTCTCCGCTGCATTTGACAGTGAAATTCCCATTGCCATCTCAATGTCACCGCCCTTGTTATAATATCACTGTAGATTGTTTTGACTTGTATACATCATGAGTCAGTACGATTTCGGAATCTCTGCCTGATCATGATGTTGTCTAACTGAAATCTCCTCGTACATCCAGGATTTTTCCGGGTTTACCTCCTCCTCTTGCGATTCTTGAACAGAGTATTCGCTATTAATAGCTGAAATTTGTTACAGAACTCAAGATCGGTCGACTTATATCCAAAATCAACCCCACGTCCTCACCCAGGGGATACCACAGTCCCTCCCCTCCTACCCTTCTCCGCCTTCTCTCTCCCCCTCCTCCCTTTCTCTTGGCCCATTGAAGATCATCTTTTATAACTGGGAAAGTTGAGTCGGAGGGATTCATCCCGCTGCAGAGGAGCATAGTGCGAAGTTGTAGGCTGTCCATTTGCTTGTCACTTGATTTTTGTTTGCTTATATCAGTTTAATATTCCACCATTCAAGGTACCAGGTGAGAGCACACCCAGGCAACCATGTTAAGTATTTTAATTTTTACGTATTCTTCTATATTTTTCGTATTTTCCCCATCTATGTATTTATTACTCATTTCGTATTTTTCCAGATTTTTTACAATTTTACGTATTTTGTGTAATTACGCAAGATCCGCCTCACAGTGCTGCGTCGACGTCATAATGCTTTCAGGCAATCACGACGAAGTATTTGGCACACTTAGTTGTGTTGCTACTGAAGCACAACTCCCCCAAACCACATTTTATAACTAGGACACTGTAGAGCTGGGCAGCATAGGGAGATATTGTTGGCCCCGTGTTGATTACAAATTACGTCACTTGAATTTTGTTTGTTAATCCCAGTTTAAAATTAAATCATATGAGGCACCAGTAAAGAGCCACCCAGTCAGGCACATAAGTAAGCTCATTTTTCCAAATATCCCATTATTTTTCCCATTTTACCCAATTACGTGAACTCTGATCCGACGTCACGTCAACATCGCATCATCTCGCGTCATATCGTTGCAACGATGTCGCAGTGTCGCGTCACATCACGACATCACGACGTGGTAACTTTGTGTCACAGGATCTCTTTGTGTTGCTACGCTATATCAATGTCACACCAAGTCACATCACATCGACGTCGTGGTGCTCTCAGTCAATCACAATGCAGCATTGGACCATGATTTATTTATCATTACTAAGCCAACGGTCCGATACTAGTGCGCGTGACTTAACAGCGTTAAAAACGAACAAATTGGTAGAAATGTCACATAAATGTTGAGATAGCAAAGTCCATAATCACTACCAATTTCTAATCAAAGATTTTGTGTAAGAAATACCACACCATGATAGATAAACCTCCACTACATTACTATATTTCGTGACGTCACAGTAAAATTGTGAAGCTCCCAACAAAATATATTGTATGTGTAGTACAGCATTAAAAAAAATATGCACCTAGAGATGGAGTCGACCAGTAATTGCAACGAAATCCACATCGGCTGCAAGACAGTTTATCCCTCTAACTCAGACATTGGGTTGTAGCTGCGAGCACCATGACAACAATGGCCAAGGGAGGACACACAGTTATAGATGTAATCATCTCCAGTGCGGTAGCTGCCACTGCTGCTGTATCAGTTCTGGCCAAGAGATCTCCAGCCCGCGGTAATAACGGCAGAGACATGCCAACTCGTCGGTGGAAACATCGGTGAATGTTAACGAATACACGCGTACATTCCTCCCTATCTCCTGTATTCATTGTATAATGCCGGCACTGTGTGGAACTCCGGGAGCGGTCGCGGCCATTAGAGAATCACAGACCATGGACGAGAAAGTTCCACATCTCTGACCATCACTATGCTAGACCATCTCCCTACGCATTGTTGAGGAAATTCCATTATTACGGTGTGGTCGTACACATATTAGTGGCTGGAACAAAACACAATAAATCGTTCAGGGAGAGGGCGTACTACCTAAGCAAACCAATTGTAACTTTCAGACTCCTACATGCTCACCAGACACCTATTCCGAAAGAACGTTGCTAACACAAACGTTGCCAAGCCTTCTCTCCACCCTTTCACTCTGAATCAAACAGAAACATGCTCCATCTCGTCCCCCAACCATCATGCACTTCAAACTACCTTGGGTGACGCCATTTTTCGTCAGACTAGACTCCCAGGTGAAATGAAGGCTTTTAATTATAATCACGGTAATCTAAATCAAATAAACCCTGTAAAGTTATTACTACTATTACTACCATATTATTATTGGTATTGGCTTTGTTTTTCAGTCTCCAGACTCGTTTGATGCGGTCCGCCAAGGATTCCTCTCCTCTGCCGACCTCTTCATCAGCACTTGCAGCATACGTCCTCCATTATTTGCCGGATGTATTCCAATCTCTGTCTTCTTCTACAGTTTTTGCCTTCTACCCTCTAGTATCATGGAAGCTACTAGGAGATGTCTTAACAGATTTCCTATCATCCTGTCCCTTCTATAATATTTTCCACATATTTCTTTCCTCTTCGATTCTTCGCAGAACCACGTCATTATCAGTCCATCTAATTTTCAACATTCATCTGTAGCACCACATCTCAAATGCTTCGATTCTCTTCTGTCCCGGTTTTCCCACACTTTCACTACCGTACAATGCTGTTCCCAAGGGGTACATTCTCAGAAATTTCTTCCTCAAATTAAGGTCTGTGTTTGTTACTAGTAGACTTCTCTTGGCCAGGAATGCCCTTTTTGCCATTGCTAGTCTGCTTCTGATGTCCTCCTTGTTCCGTCCGTCATTGGGTATTTTACTGCCTTAACTTCATATACATCGTGACCATAAATCCTTGCTGTTCTCGTGTGTGCTACTTCTCACTGTTTACGTCTTCCTTCGATTTATCCTCAATCCATATTCTGTACTCATCAGATTGTTAATTCCCTTCAGCAGATGATGTAATTCTTATTCACTTTGACTCGGGATAGCGGAGCGTACCATTGATATCCTTTCATCTTGAATTTTAATACCACTCCTGAACCTTTCTTTTATTTCTATCATTGCTTCTTAGAACGTAAAAGTGCATGGAAATCCGAGTATGACAAGCGGTATTAACCTTAATTTCGACGGATCCATACATTTCCAAAGACACAGACTGGACTGCTGATACACTCCAGCACGCGGTGATGCTATAAGGCTCCTGAATAGATGCGGAAACAATATGAAGTCTGTAAGTTCTCACCACACCGAGACGAAACTGAGCAATGGGCACAGTACAGCAAAAGTAAACTTTTCTTACACATAAAGTCAAAGACTCCCAGAGGGCACGATAGCTATCCCACTGCACAGTAAAAAGTGCTAGCGTAGAGATCGATCACCGATTGTCAATAAGTATATAAAACTGTGAGGTCACCCACATGAGTGGTAAAAGGAATTCGTTTAACTTCGGTTACACGATAAATCAGTCAAATATAAAGGCCGAAAATTCAATTACATACCTAGGAATTACAATTACGATTAACTTAAATTGGAAGGAACTCATAGAAAATGTTGTGGGAAAGGCAGGACACTTAGAAAATGTAACAGATCTGCTAAAGAGACTGCCTAGACTAGACTTGTCCGTCCTCTTGTAGAATACTGCTGCGCGGTGTGGGATCTCTACCAGATAGGATTGACGGAATTCATCTAAAAAGTTCAAAGAAGGGCAGCATGTTTTGTATTATCGCGAAATAGCGGACAGAGTGTCACTGAAATGATACAAGATTTAGGTGGACATCGTTAAAACAAAGGTGTTTACGATGCGGAGAAATCTTCTCACGAAATTCCGATCACTAGCTTTCTCCTCCGAACGGGAAAATATTTTAGTGACGCCAGCCTACAAAAGGAGAAACGGTCACCATGATAAAATAAGGGAAATCACAGCTCGCACGGAAAGATACAGATGTCCGTTCTTTCCGCGCGCTATACGTGATTAGAATAATAGAGAAATGTAGGAGTGTTTGGATAAACCCTCTGCCACGCACTTAGATGTGATTTACAGAGTATCCATGTAGATGCAGACGTAGAAAGACCAATTAACTTTCCACCAACGTGACTCAAACCGCAAACGGCACTTTACAATGATTGCTGGAAAAAAGGGTTGCACATATCTGATAATACACACATCAAAAAAACCTTTGCTTCTCATCGGTTCCAAGAGTTCCGGAACCTGTAGAGAAAATTGGAATATAGATCAACATAAACCTCATTTCAGCCCTTTCCGCCCTTCTTATTGCTCATGAAACCACACACTGCATGTTGCACCACCATACACCGAGACCTTCAGAGGTGGAGGCCCAGACTACTGTACACATCGATGCCTCTAATACCCAGTAGCGCGTCCTCTTGCATTGATGCATGCCTGTATTCGTCGTGGCATACTATCCACAACTTCATCAAGGGACTGTTGGTCCAGATTGTCTCACTCCTTAACGGCGATTCAGCGTAGATCCCTCAGAGTGGTTGGTGGGTCACGTCATTCATAAACGGCCCTTTTCAATCTACCCCTGGCATGTTCGATAGGGCACATGTCTGGAGAACATGGTGGCTACTATAGTGGAGCGATGTCGTTATCCTGAAGGAAGTCATTCACAAGATGTGCACGATGAGGGCGCGAATTGTTGTCCATGAAGACGAATGCCTCGCCAGTAAGCTGCCGCTATGGTTGCACTATCGGTCTGTAGTTGGCATACACCTATCCTACAGCTGTAACAGTTCTTTCCATGACTACCAGCTGCGTACGTCGGCCCCACATAATGCCACCCCAAAACATCAGGGAATCTCCACCTTGCTGCTCTCACTGGACAGTGTGTCTAAGGCGTTCAGGCTGACCATGTTCCCATCAAACACGTCTCCGACGATTGTCTGGTTAAAGGCATATGCGACACTCATCGTTAAGGAGAACATGATGCCAATCCTGAGCGTTCCATTTGGCATGTTCTTGGGTCCATCTGTACCGCGCTGCATGGTGTCGTGGTTGCAAAGATGGACCTCGTTATGGACGTCGAGAGTGAAGCTGCGCATCATGCAGCCTATTGCGCACAGTTTGAGTCGTTACACGACGTCCTGTGGTTGCAAGGAAATCATTATTCAACATGGTGGCGTTCCTGTCAGGGTTCCTCCGAGCCATAATCCGTAGGTTGCGGCCATCCACTGCAGTAGTAGCCCTTGGGTAGCCTGAACGAGGCATGTCATTGTCAGTTCCTGTCTCTCGTATCTCCTCCATGTCCAAACAACATCACTTTGGTTCACGCAGAGACACCTAGACACTTCCCTTGTAGAGACCCCTTCCTGGCGCAAAGTAACAATGCGGACGCGATCGAATAGCGGTACTAGCCGTCTAGGCACGGTTGAACTACAAACAACACTAGCGGTGTACCTCCTTCCTGATGGAATGACTGGAAGTGATCGGCTGTCGGACCCCCTCCATCTAAAAGGCGCTGGTTGTTTACTGTTTTTTTTTTGGGGGGGGGGGGGATCTCTGAACACTCAAAGAGGCTATACCTGTGATAGAATATCCACCGTCAACGTCTATCTTCAGGAGTTCTGCGAACTCGGGTGATGCAAAAGTTTTTTTGATGTGTGTGGTAGAATGGCGACCATATGCGTCTCTGTCGGTGCTCCCGCAGCAGCGGTCCACAGGGCACGGACGTTGCCGCTGCGAGCCTGGAGGCAGCCAGACGTCGGCCATGAAACACCTCTCTCACTACTCCCAGGGAAGAGGCACCTCATTGGCCTTAACCAACCGCGAGAAAAACCGCCCATGTAAAATGACAAATGATGAGGATCGCTGCCGTGTGCGCAGTCCGGCAGTCCAATCCACCGATAACAACACCTGTTGCAAGAGGTCCGTGACTAAAGAATTTGTTGCTAGCGCACTCGGGCTGATGTAATTTCGATGGATTGCTCACGTGCTGCCTGCGATATGTAAGCTGTAAGAGAATCTGAGACCAAAGAGCAGTGTTGACTGCAGTAGGAACTGTGTAGCAGTAGAAGCAAGTAGTTGTTAGCGAACAGTCTGGTGTATCGTGTTGGCTGGGCCGGTCGTGGTGGGGCGATGGCGGAGCCTGAGCATTGTAGTATAAGGTAAAAGCAGCCGCGCGCATATGTGGTATTGTTATGTCAAGCCCCATGTAAACGTTTGTTAAAAAAATCTCTTAATAATAATCATTCTTACAAAAAAATAATATTTTGATAATCATTCATTTAAATTTAAAGAATTTACTAATTTCTCCAATCCATGGTCATCCCGATTATTGAAAAGAAAAATCAGTTGTTTCCTTTTATACATGACAAATCTATCGGCCAGTATTGCACTGGGCTGTGCCAGAAAAGTTTAGTTTCATATAGGAGAAGATATATATATATATATGCGTTATCCGGCGACTAGACTGAGGTAAGAGTTTTCAATTTATTCAGTATGATCTTTCAGGGCCATGACGCAGCACTGCTGACGTCCAAAATTTACCAGGTTAAATTGACAGTCAATTATTGAAAGGTTATAAGTGAGTCACAATTTTATTGAGATGTTAATCACATTGTATTATTGGTAGGTTACGGAATTTATCTGTTGGTAGGTTACGCTAAATGTCAATGCTATACATATTTTCACTGTTGGGTAGTTACGCTAAATGAGAATATTATTTATATTGTTTTTACTGTTGGGAGGTTACTGACTATATTTTGTGGGGAGGTTACAATGTGAACATTTTCGCCTGATAAAAGGCGCCCCCTCTTTAAGACGGTTGCACTGCAGCCGAAAAGATGCCTGTGAACCACACACACTATTGGCGGCCACTGTTTCCTTTGATTTACTTTAGGGCACAAGAAACAACGGGGGACATACGCGCACAAGTGAGAACGATAGAAAATGAACAGAAAGGAGTTAAACGGCTATACGTCAGTCAGAAGAGAAGATAACTAAAAACAGGTGAGTGAAAAAAGGGCTAAAAAAGACAGCATACAGAGACGTAGATCCAAAACTAAAAATTAAATGGCTTTCGCCATATTGCTTCGGCGGATAAAATGTAGAACGCGGTCGACAGCCGCTCGTCATTTCCTAAAAGGGCTTACAAATCAGACGGCAAACTAAAGCTGGAACGTAAATGGTAAAAAAAAAAAAAAAAAAAAAGAGCAGTCCATCAGGAAGTGGCAGACGTTTAAAATTTGGCTTCAATATGTACAAAGTGGTGGCGTAGCGCCGCTTTGCAAATGAAGATGGCTAAAAAGACACTGCCCAATATGTAGCCGAGTTAAAATAAACTCCTGCCGGCCGCGGTGGTCTCGCGGTTCTAGGCGCTCAGTCCGGAACCGCGAGACTGCTACGGTCGCAGGTTCGAATCCTGCCTCAGGCATGGATGTGTGTGATGTCCTTAGGTTAGTTAGGTTTAATTAGTTCTAAGTTCTAGGCGACTGATGACCACAGATGTTAAGTCGCATAGTGCTCAGGGCCATTTTTAAAATTATCTCCTCCCGGGAGGAGGGCCGTGAGGAGGTCGTCCAAGGCGCTGGGAGAAGCTTAATAAGCCGAAGCTTTGGCGATGCCAAAGGGACACCACCTCATGACAGATGGCAACGCAGAGATCATCGGAGGGAATATAAGTACTCGCTGGCTGAGCTAAGAGGGCTGCAGCTTTGCCAGCAGCGTCAGCAGACTCGTTTCCTGACAGACCGACATGACCAGGAACCCACAGAAACATGACACTGGCTTCACCAAGAGTGAGCAATCGACACTTTTCCTGGACCCCTTGCACTAAGGGTTGGGCATAGTACAGCGCACATAGATTTTGAAGGGCACTGAGTGAGTCTGAGCAGAGGACCCAATTGAAAATCCTGTGTCGCCGGATGTACTCCCCGGCCTGATGCAGGTCGAAGAGCTCGGTTGTAAATAATGACAAGGGAACCTCCCCATCACACCCCACTCAGATTTAGTTATAAGTTGGCACAGTGAATAGGCCTTGAAAAACTGAACACAGATCACCCGAGAAAACAGGAAGAAGTTGTGTGGAACTGTGAAAAAAATAAGTAAAATATACAAACTGAGTAGTCCATACGCAAGATAAACAACATCAAGGAAACTGCGAGCTCAGGAGCGCCGTGGTCCAGTGGTTAGCGTGATCAGCTGCGAAACAATAGGTCCTTGGTTCAAGTCTTCCCTAGAGTGGAAAATTTAATCTTTTATTTTCAGACAATTATCAAATTTCAGGCACTCACACATAATCAACTTCGCTCTCCAAAATTCCAGGACTTGTTCAGATATGCTTGGACATATGCAGGATTTGACGGTCTACACATGGAAAAATTTGAAAACGTTAAAAACATATGTTTTGACAAAGCACAGGTAAAACTGTGCGACTGTGAATCTGTTGCATTCATTTGTTGCAGTTTATGTGAAAAACTCTTATGTTTTAATCACTTTTTTGGGAGTAATTATCACATCCACAAGAAAACCTAAATCGGACATGGTAGAAGAAACATTTTACCCATTTGCCAAGTGTACAAGTCAGATAGGTCGACAACATATTACTGTCAAGTGACGCACATGCCGTCACCAGTGTCGTATAGAATATATCAGACGTGTTTTCCTGTGGAGGAATCGGTTGACCTATGACCTTGAGATCAAATGTTTTCGGTTCCCGTTTGAGAGGCACGCTCTTTCGTCTACTAATCGCACGGTTTTGCGGTGCGTTGGCAAAACACAGACACTAAACATATTACAGTGAACAGAAAAATCAATGAACGATAGGACAGATCATAACTTTGCGAAAATAAATAAATTAAACTTTTCACTCGAGGGAAGACTTGAACCAAGGACCTCTCGTTTTGTAACTGCCCACTCTAACAACAGGACCACGGCGCTCCTGAGCTCACACTGTCCTTGATGTTGTTTATCTTACTTATGGACTACTCAGTATGTATATTTTGCTTATTTTTTCACAGTTCCATACAACTTCTTCCTGTTTCCTCGATTGATCTGTGTTCAGTTTTTCAAGGCCTATCCACTGTGCCAACTTATAACCAAATCTGAGTGGGGTGCGATGGGGAGGTTCCTTTGTCAGTATTTACAACCGAGCTCTTCGACCTGCATCAGGCTGGGGAGTACATCCGGCGACACAGGATTTTCAATTGGGTCCTTTGCTCAGACTCACTCAGTGCCCTTCAAAATCTATGTGCGCTGTACTATGCCCATCCCTTAGTGCAAGGGGTCCAGGAAGCGGAGGAACGCGAGGAGAATGGAAACAATGAAAGAAAAAGGGAGCGAAAAACCAAGGTGAGACTGTTCGCTCATGGAGCGAAAGAATGCGGAAGCCCCATACATGTTTCCCAAGAGAGAGGAGAAAGAATAGCAAGATGATAGACAGGCAGCAGGGAAGGGGGAAATGCACTAAAGGCGTGGGCCCTGTGGTAGCCAGGCAGGAACTCGCCAAATAGTGGCGAGCCCCCAGGGAGGCTGCAGGGGGGGGGGGGAGGGGGTGGCCAATGTGATCGACAGAAGCTGTTGATAAGTATACCATCGTGTCATTGATCGGAACGCACAGCTGCCAGAGGAACCTGTATGAATGTTCTACTGCTTTGTTTGTTACACTTCTGTTAGCTGCTGGATTTACCCATACAGTGTTATGAGCAACACATACATTACTTAGTAGCAAAAACACGCGCTCCTTGTACTGGTTACAAAAGTATCATTAGGTGTAAAATGTTGAACATTAAGATTTCACCACGATTCGACCTCTATCTCTGTTCCCACGGTTCCCATGTTCGTCGGAGCTCTGACAACATCCCATCCACGACATTGAGGTGCATGACCAATCGCAAATCTGGTAATATCAGAGTCAAGCTCAGTGTATGATGCTTCTGAAAGAGGAGAAGGCTGTTAAAGGTATGTTACTGAATCTTTTTACCGTTCTCCTAGTGTCCCGGTCCGACAATTTTTATAGTCCGCAAAACGCATGCACGTAGGCGACAGCTGCTAGGCGGCGCCCCATAATCTGTGATCGCTGCTGTCGCCGCCACAGCGCTATGCGCGCGCCACGGCCGCCGCGCCGGCCTAGCAGCGCTCATGGTTGTCCTACAGTATAAAGCCTGAAGCACAGGGGCCCATATTGCAGTCGTGTCCCAACAGCGCTCGTCACCGCTTCTGTATTCACTGTTACTACTGACAGTTACTACGTCTTGGTATCCTATTTCGTTTTGCTCTCTGGTCTTGGTATTTCTCGTGTGGTCTGTGTATTGTGTGAGTCGTCCCTGTTGTATCAGCGATTACCCATTGACCTCGTCGGCCGGCGCGCTCCCGTCTCACACGATTCCAGTTACCAGAGTTCCCTTCTAAGACGGTAACTGCAACATCCCATTTGGAAAACTATGCTCATCATCCCTGCGTGTAACGTGTTCCTCATGATTGTTCTGGATAATTTGTTTAGGGATCATGCATTAAAATTAAGGTACATGATATATTTCACACCTATTAGGCCAACCTGGTATGGATCTCCGACTGATTAGCAAATCCTGTAATATTGTTTTATAAGCTTGCTGACCACACTGCGTACCAGTGACTCTTTCATCACTGTAACACACAACTTACCATCTAAAAGATTTTTCCCAAAAAACAAATGTCGTAATGCTGAACTTTGTACCTACTAGTACCATCATCACATTCGTATCATTTAATCTCAAATCATGAAAAACACTATTAAGAAGTGAGATTTGTACTCAGAGTACATTTTGTGTAAGATAAGAGAAATTAGGGATCAATACACATTTTCCCTTTTTTTTCCCCTTTTATTCACGAGAGGCCCAAGGCACCGCGCTGTGCGCATGTGTGTGTGTGTGTGTGTGTGTGTGTGTGTGTGTGTGTGTTTGTGTGTGTGTGCGTGTGTGTGTGTGTGTGTATGTTCATCTTGAAGAGAGAGACGTATTGTACGCATAATCCTCTTATAAGCAATAAGCGATCTGTAGTTCCGCAAGCAGTTAAAATAATGAATATGTGTCAAATATTTTTTTCAGAATTATGTATATGTAAGCACTGGAAAGTCATTGAGTCATTAAAATGGGCTCCTATGGACGTAATCCTTGTAATAATTGTAACCCACATCCATTACACCAACTTCGTAAGTGTCTCAGTCTGTCGATCAACTAACGTATTTTGTTGTAACGCACCACTAAAATCCTAAATATGTTACGTATGTATTAAATAATTATGAGTAGAAGATCAATCGTAGATATTTATTCACAACACCACACTGACATCATCTCTGCCTAGTGGAACAACGACACATCTGCAAAGACAATATTTCCGCCGGTCATAGCTGCACGTGCATAATAGCAAAGCTAGTTTCCCAGTCTTGCTTCTATAGGAAGTAACGTGGGCAGACGAGATGATTTCAGTCAGCCTGCAGCGTAACACAGAATTCTGCCATCAGATTGGCTATAAAACAGCTGCCAGTATCATTATTTTTTGTGACTGATTTCCACGTTACAAGTATATGCTTACATTGCATAGCCTTATAACCCGTCATAGGTCCTGATCGTCTTTTTTAAAGTGTAGTATCAAGGTACTTTATGCTACCACTGCTATACATCCAGTTTCAGGAGTCACAACAATAAAAATACGACACGATCAGTAACGTGTAACGCAGTATTACCCCTCCCCCCCACCCCCCGCCCCCCAGTCGACAAGCAGTAGAATACTTTTAGGACTCCATATATGAAATTTTTAACAGATAATAGTTTAAGTCTACTCGATAATTCCTCCGTTTGTATGAGGCAGGTGAATTTCTTCTATATCGTGACCAGCAAGACTGCCAGGACTCACATTTGCATTATAAGAATTAATGGTACTAGATTTTTTCGGTAGTCTTGATACACCAACAAAAACCTCTGAGAAGAGTTGTGTGTTTGATAGCCGTTTTAACCATAAATAACAAACATTTTTCCGACGCCAATAACTCAGCCGACGTAACGATTAGGTCAGTAGACAGCCACATCCTTCTACCACTAGCAAATCATTGTTAGACTTATAGATTAGACCATTGTAAGACTATCGTTTTTTATCTAGAGTATCCAAGGATTTCATCTTACCATTACCGAATAAACCATTAAAACTATCGTCTTCCGGCAAATGTACACATCCAGCTTAAAAAAAAGCACTTATACGAATTTCAGAAGCCATGACCAGAAGAGACGTCATAATCAACGTCACCTGAGCGACTATTACTTCCACAGTAGCAAACTGCTGAGCAATCTTACGGTCACATTTACGATGATTTTAACAGGTAACCGTCTAAATCTGCCCAACACACGATGTCTGCCTTACGTATCAGGAAACCAGTAAAACAATCAGACCCCCTAGAGATGTAAAGTTGTTCTGTGAATTCTCATACTTACGGTCACTAGAATTTTTCATGTTCTTGACACTATCAAAATAAACTTCTGCTAAGGTGCTGTATCCCAAACTGCTTCAGTTACGACGAATGGACAGTCCTCGAACCTGAATATAACCCACAGTAGAACGGTGAGTATCGCTGTTTAGTTGCGATTTCAAAGTTAAATAATAAAAATTATAGACATACAGAACATAGCGTTGTAACGAATTGTAGGCTGCGATTATGTGGAATGCTCCGGAAGATGCCGGTTTAGACCTCACTTCAGTCAGCATCAGTATTCATAAAGCGTAGGACAAACTTCGTATTGCGTTGTAGCGTGGCAGTATGACCACCACCAACAAACGCGTCTTTTGCTAATGATGATTGTTCGTTGTAGCAGCAAAAAAGCCGTGGGCTGAAGACTATATTAAACTAAACTCCGAGCGGCCGCTGTGTCATCCTCAACTTACAGACGAAGGGCCATGTGGTCAGAACACAGCTCTCCCGGCCGTATGTCAGTTCACAAGACCGGAGCCGCTACTTCTCAATCAAGTAGCTCCTCAGTTTGCCTCACAAGGGCTGAGTGCACCCCGCTTGGCAACAGCGCTGGGAAGAAAGGATGCTAGCCCACCCCGACAGCGCTTAACTTCACTGATTTGACGGGAACCGTTATTACCGCCGTGGCAAGGCCTATATTTTATCATCAGGTTGACTTGGTACTACCATGATACTTCAGTAGCCCATAGTCAAATCATCAAATAATACAAGCTGCAATTGGGAGGAAAAAATTAATTACGATAACAGGACAATTCGAATGCAAGGACTGTATACGCTCATTTGGATATATACCTCACCTATACACATTTTACTGCGGGAGCGATGCTGAGCCAAAACATAAAATAAAACCAACAACAAAACTAGGAGAGAACATGCCGAAGGAAATCGGATGGGAGCAAACATAAAGAAAAACACCTATCATCAGAAAAATGAAATTAACCAACACCTTGCCGACAGAAAACAAGATTCAACATGTTGGCGAAGAGGTTTCGATATCAGGGCATTCGCCAGCATGTCCGACAGGCCGTGATCATGTACTAAATGAAGTTCATGTGGTCCTCCCTCTCGCCTTCCACAACATAATTAATGATGTCTCCCAGCAACCACATAACGGCATAACCTTGGAATGAAGGAAGAATCTGGGCGTAATATGATGTCTGTAGTGTATACAGTCTCAGAATATCGAGTAAGGAAGGCCAATTGTATCCTAACCCTGACCAATTTGCCATACGACCTCCACAAGTAAAGTGATGTCGTATCGTGTCTGTAGACGTACAACGACTACGTAAATCCGTGTCGCTAAGCATAATACGGAAAAGTCGCTCGTTCGTCGGAGACAAGTTATTTACTACCTTATATCACGAGGACGCTACGCACATGGGCAAAATCGGAAGATTGATATTGAACCAAACTGTCGTCCAGGTCGTTTGCGGCGATTCTCTAACAAGGACGTTCGGGCACAACGGAGTGCTTCCCCAACGAGTACTTAGGAAGTTCATGGTGAGGACGGGTCTCCATAAAATATCAGCCCCTAAATAGCTCACCATAAGATATGACTCAATATTGCGCTTTAACTTACAGTTTATGCGACCAACATCAGTAGGGGATCAAGACTAGCAGGACGGGCACAGTGAAATAAACGGGCACAGTGAAATAAACGACACGTAAAGGTGTGAGTTTCTTGTTTCATCGTCAAACAGTGTGATGCACATATAGTATCCGCGTCTTCCTTCGTATATCAGTCAGGCTCAAACCCCAAAATGAACGAGGCTTCGTGATTACCTCATACTGTAAGTGAAATATATGTCTTTCTACATAAGAAACGACCACACAATTGTTGTAGTTTCTTCGCCATCATCGAGGGAAGCACATAAACCTTGGCCACATAATAAGATATATGTACCCAGTATTCGGACTTTCCTGGGCAGAGTGAGCGAATGCCTTTCATACTCTAGTATGGCTCCATGAACTTTTTCCATTACAGAGTCCCAAATGAGCTTCGCCACTTTGAGTGGGCAACGATCAATGATGATACCGAGAAACGTATGCCGAACCACCACAGTGGCCCGTGGAACAACCGCGTCATCAAAACCTCGCAAGGTAAGAAGCCTTCATTTACCGTCATTAAGTAGTGCACCTGAACTCCGACAAAAATCTTCGATTGCAAACTTCTGTCGATGATTCTCTGCAGGACTGTGAAGTAGAGCGATTACTCATCCGCGTATGCACGAACAGCTATAGTCCCGCTGGAAAATGTCCAACATTTCAGCTGGAATGCTAGCATTCGAAGTAGAGGCTCCAGACACAACACAAACAAATTCATTGACCACGGGCTGCCTTGAGGCACGTCCCTACGGATATATACCGGGGGCATCAGTTGGCCATTAACAGCCACCGAAGCCGAAATACCCGTAAACAGATTTGAGAGCACTCGCCGTCTGTCAAGAGTAAAACCAAATGCCTCCAGAATCCAAAGCAGAAGTCCTGATTAACACGTTAAAATGCCTTATCGAAATCTAGAAAAGCAAGGCCACAAGAGACGGACGTTACAGCAGCAACCGAAGCCACGTCACGACACTCGACTATAGGGGTAAGAATGGTACGACCAGGTACGCAGCTTTGATGTTTTGCAACAATCGTCTCCATCAGAGCCGACATCCTAGTATTAACTGCCTTCACCACAGTTTTATAATCAAAATTTAACGAAGTAATTGGGCGAAAGCTATCAGGGGCAGCCGATCCAGGGCATTTCGGGATTAAATCAATTTTTCCCACTTATAACGAGGTCGACACTACTCTACCCTGTAATACTTCAGTGAAAAGGGACATAAAGGTAGCACCCAACAACGACCAAAAGCGCATGTTAAATTCCTTGGTAAGTTCATTCAGACCCGGGAACTTTTAAGAATGCGATCCCACGATAAATATGTCAGCTTCCTCAAGCTGAAAGGCAGCTAAGAGCGTTGCATTTAGTTCAGGTGTAGTTGTCGTACCCAAGGTGCTGACTAGCAGTTCGTAAAAGGCCTCAGATGTTTACATAGTGTTGCTGTAGGATACGCACTATATCAGCTTTGCCAATACGATATGTCCAGCATTTGTCGTGAGAGAATGAATATAAGCGCGTCGGTGACGGATCTGATGTCGAAGCAAATGATATAAGGTAGTCAGTTCTTCCGTCACCAATGAAAGCTGCTTGGATCGAATTTTCGAACTTTCCATTTGTATTCTCTTCAAGGTCAACAATTCTGCTTTTATACCCCTAACATCCGCAATACGCAGCGGGACGTGACCTACAGCATCGTAAGGTTCACACAGGATGGAACAGTAATATTCGTAAGTTCTCCGAAACTCTCGTGCTTTGGCAGCACAGAAAAGTACCGAAGTTTGCCTTAGGCTCGGATTTGTCACTTGTGTCTACCAGTCAAGGATGGAAGAATACTTCCCAGTGGACCATAAACCATAGAGCAATACTAACGAGGAATACTTCACACAAGCGACACTGCGCGAAGTGAAATAAACAAGAACCTTCTTGCTCAGCGTTCGAAGCGGAACTGATTGGTGTCTGAAGATTGTGATGATAACAATTAGAACCATGATCTTCTAAATGTGACTGAACTTGAACTATATTGCATGTGGCTTGACATGGATATTCCAGGGCCAGTGAGATGGGACGTGGGATCCAGAAATAACAAGAAACATGCGTAATGATACTCTGCACACCAAAGACATATTTGGCTGTGTAATTGTCAACATCGATGTCTATAAAAAATGATAAAGGCAGCGCCCAAGCCCGACAACTACATGGAAAAAACGTAATGGGTGACTTCGATTATTATTCTAAGTATAATAAAGACTTCTATTTACTATAATACACATAATCTAGATTTGCCTCCTCAGTCCAGTGGTTATCCACCATCTGTAGTAATATTAAAAGATTCAGAATACTTTTTTATACGAGCACACGCCAACAGCACGAGTTTTTGTAATCGATTTCCACGTTAAATATTTCAAATTATAGACAGATAGCTCATACTTTTCATTAGACCCTTAGAGGTCAAACACAGTATAGTTGACGATTCGTATAAAACATGCGGATAAAGGCTCAAGGCGGCTGCACTTTCGGTTGTATGCTCTAAATGCGAATGTAATTACATACTCTGTTTTACACATATGTTGAAATGGCCAAGGGGGACGATTGATGTGATTTCTTTCTGTATGCATGATGCTATCGAAAACACCTGCTGATAGAGAAAATGCACTTCAAAGACACCCAGCGCACTTTGTAGCAAGAGAGTAATTACTTATTTTTTTAATTTGTAAAAACGTATGACGGTACAATGTTAAACAGAAGGTGGACACAGGTCGCAGGCAGACAGATGTGCATTTCTGGGCTTCACTGGCGAATCAGTTGAGGTTAACCTACCGCACAGCACCGTAGCGAGGAGATACGAAGCAATATCTGCACTGACGATGTCTTAGACCATCCAGCGCCAAATTGCATTCATTGTCTACCGAAACTGTGAATGTTATATGGATCGAAAGCAGCAAATTTTTTACACCTGATAGAGCAGGAGAGAAAAACCGAAAAAAGGGTAAATGTACGATCAATGGGATTGAAAATTTGACAAACGCCAAGCAATATTATTAGGAAATAATGTAAATCATGTAGATTAAAATTATTCTATCCATGTCATCCACAGATCCCCTTTTTATCATCTCTCAGCAAACTAAACGATTTCATTTATACTTAAGTCAATATGCAGTCAATGTGTTTCGCTTCTTTCGCTTCTGAACTACCATGTATTTGGTGAAAAATGTCACAGCATTCAGAATAAAATAGCACTAGAGATTATAGAGTACACTCACATAGTCACATCAGACTCTTTGGCCTAGTGCTTATTTTTACAACATTCTGAATATAAAAACGCATACCCTGTGTGACCATATCGTACCCGGATTTAGCACCGAATTTTTGATACTTTTCACATTTTTCGATATTAACCCATTTTTATATATTCCATACGTAAATGTACGAGTATATATTTTCTCTTACTGCTTACATAGCCTTGTGTGGGGTACTATTTCTTTTTACAACGCCTGACTTCGAACTAGAATCCCAATTCAGGCATGGCATCTACATATTGCTCCAAATGTGAACTCTAAGTACCAAAACCAAGGCTAAAACACACGCAAGCACCACCTTCGTGCTTTAGTTCGAGACAGTTCTGATACTGAACCGTTGAAATTGCTTGCAATACCATTGTCGTAGCGTTCTGGAAATTGGGAAACGTTTCGAAATGTTTTACTTTCATTTTCAGTTTTAAAATAACCAGAAGTCGCATGGAGATAAACAAAGTGTATAAGAATTGTGTCCAAACCCCATGACAGATTTTTAATCAAGAAATCAGTATGATCTTTCTTTTGTGCTCCGGTGCAATGACGTTCAACAGATACCACTTTGCTTGATTCCTCTCCTCAAGTCATACCCGAACAATCTTCACCCATAAAAGATTTTGTCTTAGCTTCGCTTCACTTCCTATTTATTTCATTCCGAAGTGTTTCTATTTCCCTGAATTTTCCCGAACATTTTTCACTTCTTTCTTCGACCAGTTTGGCTTTCGGAAAGGGAAAGGAAACCAATCATGAGATTAGCTGATGACACTGCTGTCCTCAGTGAAAGTGAACAAGAATTACTTGATCCGTTGAATGGAATGAACATCTAAGGAGCACAGGATAAGGATTGAGAGTAAATCGAAGAAAGACGAAAGTAATGTGAAGCAGCAGAAATGAGAACAGCGAGGAACTTAACATCACGATTGGTGATCACAATTTGAATAACCATAAGGAATTCAACTCCCTGGGCAGCACATCACAATTTAGTTGTCATGGGGAGTGGCCTGGGGATCAAGAGAAACGGCAGGAAAGGCCGGGAGATACGGAGAGATTTCATTTAGATTACATCATGGTAAAGCATAGATTCCGAAATGAGATACTAGATTGTAAGGCGTACCCAGAGGCAAATATAGACTCAGGAAGAATCAGAAATTATCCATGACGGACGGAACAGGGAGGACAAAAAGGGCATTCCTGGCCAAAAAAAGTCTATTGATGTCAAAGATGGGTTTTAAATTGAAGAACAACATTATGAAAATTTACGATTGGGGCACAGCATTGTATGTTAGTGAAACACGGACTATGGGAAAATCAGAACAGAAGAGAATCTAAGCATTTGCGATGTGGTGTTACAGAAGAAGATTGAAAATTAAGTAGACTGATAACGTAAGAAATGAGGAGGGTCTTGCAGAATCGGCGAGGCAAGGAATATATGAAAAACACTGACAAGAATAAAGGACAGAACTAAAGGATAGCCGGCCGGTGTGGCTGAGTGGTTCTGGGCGCTTCAGTCTGGAACCGCGAGACTGCTACGGTCGCAGGTTCGAATCCTACCTCGGGCATGGATGTGTGTGATGTCCTTAGGTTAGTTAGGTTTAAGTAGTTATAAGTTCTAGGAGACTGATGACCTCAGATGTTAAGTCCTATAGTTATCAGAGCCATTTGAACCATTTTGAACGAAAGGATATCTGCTAAGACATCCGGGTATAACGCTGGTGGTACTAAAGGGAGCCGTAGAGGGCCAAAACTTTTAAGGAAAACAGAGACTGGGACGCATACAACAAGTAACTGAGGACGTAGGTTGCTAGTGCATAAAACTAGTCAGGAGAATGATGACTCAAAAAAATAAAATACAATAAACTCACTTAGATTGTCTGTTGACATCATTGCTATTGAATAATGTTGAGTTTTACTTATGTTTCATGTAAATCAATTCTGATTCTGTAATTTGCTTGTGTTTTAACACGTGAAGATGTCTGCAAGAATAATGAGACATGGAAATGCGACTGACTGCTGTGTTCTTATCCTTACTTAAACTAATTTGCGGTCATTGTGTACAACGGTTTCTTATGGAATCAAAGTTAGTTAAAATAAAGTGTTGAAGTTCTAGTATTTAAAAGTAGTCTACGACTCCAGTTCTCTTATATTTAAAACGGATGCTAGTCGAAACACCATGCTAGTTAATTCATGCATCCGTTCCCAGATGGAATTTGTAGTCGCGCAATTATAAAACCAGTAACTTTTCCTCTGAAACGGAATGTGTACGTGCCACAGCTACGTAAAATTGCAGTTAAAGTCTCTTTCGGAGTTATGAGAAACTTAACAGGGCTTGCCCAAGTCATTTCCTAAGATAGATCATTATCGTACAAATAGGGATGTGTACAGAACTACAGTTTTTTCAGTGAGGTGGAGCAGCCAAGAACGTGTGAGATAGCACGTTTCCGTGAGTCCCACGCCGCCTAAAGGTCAGCACGGCGTGTCTGGCCATTAACCGCCCCCGGGTCCATCGCGCCGCGGACAGCGTGGTAACAGGCAGGACCAGACAGACCCTCAAGTGACCAGGGGCGGTCGCCGTTCTCCCTACCCCTGCCCGCTAAACACAGCCAACGCGTCCCGCTGGTTGCTGGCTCAATTACGGGGCGGTTTCACTGACCGACGACGCGTGCTCTTCCGGCAACTCTAGATTGCTACTTCTGGCATCTGGGCAACAACGAGAGATCTCCCCCGCTTGTTACCCTTGGCTTACACGCTTTCGCTAATGGACGAGCGCGCTTTCCGGAGAGAAGTATTAATCGTCAGCTTCTAACGTCTCTTCGTTCACCAGTCCTGTTAGGTGTGAGAAAATTAATAGGACTTGTTTTCTACCCTTAAGTATCCGGACAGTAACACAGTGAAGAAGGAATAGCTGAATTAATTGTACTTAAACTGATGGATACGAAATCTTGATTATAATCTCATATGTGGCTTCTTCTTGTGCAAGGTTGTAAAAGAAGGTTCTGATTGATTTAATTTCAGATTTCGACACACATTCACCATGAATGAGAATGTTCTCGTATATTAATAATGATACAACAGTTTACAAAGTGATCTTTAACACACATCTGGTTCCTGTCAACCAATTTAAACGTCTGCTTCGAGAAGGCGAAGTTCTTCAAATTTCCAGGTTCGGTCTCGGGCTGGTTCTTATTTAGACGTTCTCGACATAGGTTAATAGCAACATAAAAATAAGTAAAATTTAAAATATATAGGCTATGAATAAGGATTATTATAGTTATATATAGAGGATATAATTTTCTATGTTGTAGTGAGATTAATACACTTAATTTGACTAGGGTATCTTTTCCATTTGATCATTAAACCGGTGTTTCCCAGTTTTGTGTTTTTCTAGAAATAAGTTAATTAATTTTTATGATCAGTATTAGGAATAACAAATAATAAAAGGAATTTCAGTGTAAAACTCTTCTTGTATTAAGAATGTCAGCAAATCGAAAATTAAAACACAGTTTAAACATTCCAAATTTGGATATTTTTCTGTTGCGGATAGAACAGGTGAGAGCCAGGAAGTGTATGCCTCTGGCTCTTAAGCTTTCTAATGTGATACAATGATCCAAAAGCTAATTTAATTCATAATTCAAAATAACTGCACAATTCGTAACTTTAGTCTTTTGGATTGTTATTGAAAGCAAAATGCCTATTTTTCATGTTGTTAATAATTTGGTTACATTAAATATGTCCTTTCCTCGGTTCTTAATTTATGTTTTCTAGATAACAGTGTATTTGCAAATTTGATTGTAAGCCTACATTGATGGCAATATTTTCGAAAATCGCTAAAGCCTAATTTAACTCATATTGTATTTCTTGTATATGGTCCTTACGCAGTGCCTAAAAATCTACCGAAACACTGTATGACTATACACTGAAAAGCCAAAGAAGTGTAGGCTTCCGTATTCCAATAAAGGGATATATAAACAGGCAGAAGGCAGGGTTGCGGTCGGCAACGCCTCTATAAGATAACAAGTGTCTGGCTCAGTTGTTCGATCGCAGGCTATTTTGATTTAAGATTTAATTAAGTTTGAAAGTGGTGTTATAGTCGGCGCACGAACGAGATGCTTCTCCGAGGTAGCGATGAAGTGGGGATTTTCTCTTACGACCATTCACAAGTGTACCGTGAATATCAGGAATCTGGTAAAACATCAAATCTCGGACCTCGCTGCGGCCGGAAAAGATCCTGCAAGAACGAGACCAACGACGACTGAAGAGAATCGTTCAACGTGACAGAAGTGCAACCGTTCCCCAAAATGCTGCCAATATCATTGCTGTCAGCGTGCGAACCATTTAACGAAATATCATCGATATTGGATTTGGAATCCGAAGGCCCACTCATGTACCCTTGATGAATGCACGACACAAAGCTTTACGCCTCGCATGACATTGGATCGTTAATGACTGGAAACATTTTACCTGATCGGACGAGTCTCATTTCAAATTGTATCGAGCGGATGGATGTCCACGGGTATGGGGACAACCTCATGAATCCATAGACCCAGCATGTCAGCACTGGTCAGTTTAAGCTGGTGGAGGCTCTGTAATGGTGTGGGCTGTGTGCAGTTGGAGTGATATGGGACCCCTGTTACGTCTAAATACGACTCTGACAAGTGACACGTACGTATGCATCCCGTCTGATCACCTGCAACCATTCATGTCCATTGTACGTTCCGACGGACTTGCGTAATTCCAGCAGGACAATGTGACACCCCACACGTCCAGAATTGCTACAGAGTGGTTCCATGAAGACTATTCTGAGGCTAAACACTTCCACTGGCCACCAAACTCCCCAGACATGAACATTATTTATCATATCTGGGAGTCCTTGCAACGTGCTGTTCAGAAGAGATCTCTACCCCCTCGTACTATTATAGATTTGTGGACAGCCCTGCAGGGTTCATGGTGTCAGTTTCCTCCAGCACTACATCAGACATTAGTCGACTCCATGCCACATCATGTTGCGTCACTTATGTGTGATCGCGGGAGTCACGATACTAGGCAGATGTACCAGTTTCTTTGGCTCTTCTGTGTATAAGGTGGTAAGATCAGTAGCCACTCGGAATAGTAAGGTTGAGACAGTAAGCTTCAATGAATCTGTTGATACCATGATCATAATGTTACGAGGTCTATACCGTGGAAAACAAACTGTTCCTGCAGCGTCATGAGTGGTCTATATCGAGTATTACTCAGCAAGTTACCTACCCAGGGTTGCGGTAACATTATGTCTCGTACAAGATAGCAGGAGGGAAGGTATAATCCAATTAAAATTAGTTTGTTACTTCTTAGTCTGTCACCTGTCGCTACAGTGTTACCACATACACTTTCGGCTACAGCTCGGTTATAGGCTGCATACAAACATGGCAAGTCACTTCACAAGTGCTGTTACTTAACGTCTAACGCGGAGCAATGTTGGTAGTACCTGTCGTCATGTATGACAGGAACCCAAGATGATCTGTCGACAGCTGATTATAAGTGAATAATAACTGAACTGCAGTATACGGTAAATTTGTAGCACTGAATTTATACTTACGTCATAACCTCATGTCATAACCTAATAGCAACGTCATCACGTGCATTATATTCTGGAAAACGGTAGTCAAGAATCTGCAGCAGAACTATTTATCACACTTTCAGTACGATTAAAGCTAACCTCTAAGAGCAAAATCCAGCAGGAAAAAATTCAGTTTGAGCACTTATTGTAATTTCTTTCTTTCTTTGGCTACATGCAACAATCCTCTCATAGACTAAATGAACCGCCGAATTGCCAGCCAGTGATCAAATAATTTAATTTGTGCAGGTAGCCTACTTTTAGGACAGATAACCTGTTCCCTCTGTAATTATATTGTTTTTGTTAGCATGTTGTTTAAAAAAGATTCAGGATAGATGTCTCTCTCCACGTCCAATGGAGCGTTAAGCACTCCGAAACACAATTTTCGGAGAGAAAGAGGACCCTTTCTTATCTGAAATTTGTTTATATCCAGCTACCTCTCGCCTCTCTGTGAAGAACATACCCTCCCTCCAAAATTGGAGTCTGCCTGCCAAACTAATACGTACAGGAATTATTTCTCCCACTCTCAAAACATTACTTTCAGTCATCCTACCTGCTAACTCCACATTCCTCAAAGGATGACGTAAAGTATGCAATGTCCCATCTCTCGAAATTTTCAGACTGTTTCAACATTTTTGTTTAAAAGTCACTTTGCAGATCCGTGTCAAGGATGGGGATGGGTTATAAGGGATGCCATGCGGCTCGACAGAGCCGCGTAGCTAGTTTACCACTGGAGGCCAACAGCACGTTTACTGCCTCAGGTGTCCCAAGGGAGAGGCGACTGTGCTGTTCACACTAATTGGATGGGCTGCATTTTCGGAGGCAGGGAAGGAAATACGTAGCCAAACCAGCATGCGGCACTTTCGTGAACAGTGCGTGATGTCTGCATCTCGTAGAACGCTGTCTTATTGGTGAAACAGTCCGAAAATTTCGTAGAAAAGGGATTGCACACTTTACAATATTTCTTTTCCGAGGAAGAGTTAATGTGGCAGTTTGATTGGCCCTACTCCAGTTTAGGAGGAAGGCAACGTTCTTCACTGAGATGGGAAAGTAATTTGATATATACAATTTACAAATAAGAAGTGGCCCTCCCTCTCTGCGTAATGTTGTTATGTCGATAAACAGAGAGCTTACCAATCTGTGTGATGGGAAGAAAGATTTTCAATCTGTGGTTATTTTAATCACAATGGACTCTACATAGATCAGCGGTAAAATAAGCTGGGAGTCTTGTACATTCTCAAAGTGCGAGGGCATCGCTAGGTACGTTGCCCCACTAAGCAGGTGAGTGTATACAGCCATCGCAGACGTACTGTTTCGCAGAAGAACTCTGTAAGAGTATATGGCTGACACTTCAGTCTAGAATAAGAGGTTTTATAGGTTGACAGGTAGCGAGGAGCAATACAGACGTCTGACGTCCCACACATCCAGAGACAGGCCTTGCAGAAAGGTAAATGACACACTGCAGTAGCGCAGGAATTACATTATATTATGGTTTTGTACAGGTATGCCTCTTCGTCCTTTTCAATGTTTGGTTTAGTAAAATATGCTAAACCCGCCTTCGTGTTGCTTTTTTTAAATTTAATTATTAGTAAACCATTTCCATCCTGAATCAGTTTGTAAACAATGTGACTCTAAAAATACTATAATAATAAAGGGAAAGGGTTGTTTGTCCTAAAAGTAGGCTACCTGCTCTCATTAAATTAAATTACTTGGCAGAGAAAAGTTTCTCAAGAATCTACAAATGACAGCTCTTTTTAACCAGTTCCGTGATTCATGCTCCTTATCTGGCAGGGGCAGAACATAAACACCTCTAGAAACACTCAGATGGATCCTTGTGTGCCAACTGGTTGGGAGCAGACTTCAAGAACCGCCATTACATGAGATAATGGCGACCCTGTCAGCATAATGAGAATGGTAGTAATTCTGATTAGCTAGTACTAATTCTAATAAGTAATCGTAATTAGATAAACCTACCAGGATAGTGGAAAAAGACACTGATAGGCAATTATAATCAGATGAACCTGCTAGGATGGCAAAAATAGTAGTAATTCTGAAGAGTAATTACAGTTATACGAATGTGCCAGGATTGGCGAAAAATGTAGTACTTCTGATAAGCAATCATAATTGGATGACTCTACCAGCACAGAGAAAATGGTCCTGATTCTGATTAGCAGTTGTCATTAGATGATTACAGCAATTATTTTGGCGAAGTCTGCAGAGTAAAAAGTTTGTCGAAAGTATTCAAAAGATTGAAATCACTTTCACTGCAAGAAAAACACTTGAGCTGATCCAGGAGAATAAATTAAATGTGTACATATCCAGATTGGATAAAACATTAAATTTACATTTATTTTTTAAATTCTGTTTCACGAAGAGATCGACGTTCCTTTTTCAGGGAAAATAAAGGGTAGAACAATTTTCTGAAAAATTATTGTCCTCTCAAAAACTTTCGTGGATCAGACACGTCAGATAAAAATTGAATGACTTTTCTGAAAAGAGTAAAATCCCTTAATTACATGTTAATTAGGAGCCAAACGCGTACACGTTTAGAGGGACAAAGAGCGTCAGCCCGGTTCGACATGGCGAACAGCAGTAGGTCATAAAAAAGTCGCGAATTAAAGGGCCTGGACCACACTGAGCTGGATGAGTAGCCTGGCGCTGATCGTGTTCAGCATGATGTGGGACACGAGGCTAGAAATGAAACGGAGACACTAAGTAAACAACAACTGTCAGACGTTGGGAAGCAAACGTAATCGGTAATGAGTCAAGCTGGGAAGTAGTGGGAATCATAAATGGTGACTAGTAGGGCGAATTAGTCTACGTAATCATAGAGGATCGAAGGTCACATGATTAACGAACGTAATACCGAAAGGTTTCATGTTACAGAGGGGAATCAATACACAATTTACAAAAGAGCAGGAAAAGATTGCATGCAATGTTAACAGGAAAAAAGGACATTAAAAACGACGAAGAAACTTGATATCTTCGAATTTTTGCAGGAACTGAGTTGGAAAATTAATATAAGTCAAAAACAAACCTGTCTAGAAATATGAGCTAGTCAAAAGCAAACCCTACCAGAGATTCGAGGGAACCGACAAGAGATTCGAGAGATAAAATGAGCGCTAAATGAACAGGTAGATCGTATAAGAGACGACGCCAAGGCAACCCTCAACGCCATTGAAAAACGGACATCACAACGAGAGCACATGGAAAAAATATCCGTCAAGTACAGAAAGAAACAACGAAAATCTGAGGCGAATTGAACACATCATCCTACGAAACTCGAAAGAGCGTCGAGAGTGCGAAATAACGTAACGTAAAAATAAACTCGACTAGGGCTTCCACAAGGCGAGAGAAGCCCAAGAAGAAATTGTTGCACGACAGAAAGTAGCATGCACTGCGTTACAAAAATTGAACAATGTAATCTCATGACTGATTCCAGAGACAAAGAACAATTAGGACGGTTGAATTCAGGAATGTTGCAAAGCATTGAGGAAAGCAGTAATAGTTGCAATGTGAATAGTGGCAATACCAGCCGGTATGAAAGATCAAACACATGGCATACCGGATTGGACCAAATTAAAATCCAGCTAGGTCACGTGGTACGGTAGTAGCGTCTCATTAGTAGTCAAAATGTCCCCAGTCCCAAGTTCGAATCCATACATCGCCTATATTTTGATTAATAATAAGCATTGGCGACCGAAGACTTCCGGCATAACAAGTCACCATTGTGAAAGAGAGTGGAGGAGCGGATAGAGGTTCAGGGTACTGTCTTGTCCCAGGGGAAACTGACACTAAAGGCGGAAAAATCGGCATTGATCAACAGCATGAGGATTCAGATGGCAATGGAAACCACTGCATTAAAAACACGTAATGCGTATCCACCGGACATCTGGCCTGTGATTGAAGAAGTGTCACGATGGTCTCGCCATTGTCAAAGATTCCGGAATAGTCCCCCATTCGGATCTCCGGGCGAGGACTGCCAAGAGGGAGGTGATCGTGAGAAAAAGTTTCAATAACCAACGAAATGGTAACGTTCTGCGAGTCGTGACATGGAACGTCTGAAGTTTGAATTGGTAAGGAATCTTGAAAATCTGAAAACGGAAATGCAAGGGCTCAGTCTAGTTATAGAAGGAATCATTGAAGTGAAATGGAAAGAATACAGAGATTTCTGATAATATGAGTATAGGGTAGTATCAAAAGCAGCACAGAATGATTTAACAGGAGTGGGATTTGTTATGACTAGGAAGATATGACAGAGAGTACACTACTGTGAACAGTTTAGTAATGGGGTTGTTCTTACCAGAATCGACAGCAAATCGATAACGATAGTTCAAATATAAATGCCGGCGTCTCACGTTGAAGATGAGGAGACAGAGATAGTATATGAGGATATTGAAAGGGTAATACAGTACGTAAAGGGAAAGAAAACGTAGATACAAAGAAGGTAGTGTTTGAAGTCACGCTGGTACGTTCTGTTTCTGTGTGTTTCCTTTCCATTATTAATGTGATTTGAAGACAAGTAATAAAATGAGCTCTAACATGGAAAGTAAGCGTTTCTGGACACATGTCCACCTAACATATTTTCTTTCTTTGTGTGTGAGGAATGTTTCCTGAAAGTTTGGCCGTACCTTTTTGTAACACCCTGTATAGAAGCATGGGAAGAAAACTGAGGATGTGCTAGATGACGATCAGTTTGGCTCAAGAAAAAGTAAAGGCAGGAGAGAGGCAATTCTGTCATTACGGTTGATAATGAAAGCCTTCGACAATTTAAAATGGGTCTAGACGTTCGAAATTCTGAGAAAATCGGGGTAAGCTATAGAGAGAGACAGGTAATATACAATATGTACAAGAGCCAAGAGAGAATTATAAGAGTGGGCGACTAAGAACGAAGTACTCGGATAAAAAGACTAAGACAGGGATGCATTCTTTCGCCCCTACTGTTCAATCTGTACATCGAAGAAGCAGTGACTGAAATAAAAGAAAGATTGAGGGGTGGAATTAAAATTCAAGGTGAAAGGTTATCAGTGGTATGATTCTCTGATGACATTGTTACCCTAAGTGAAACTGAAGAAGAATTACATGATCTGCTGGATGCAATGAACAATCTAATGAGTACAGAATATGGATTCAGAGTAAATCGAAGAAGTTAGTAATGAGAAGTAGTAGAGATGAAAACAGCGAGAAACTTAACATCAGGACCGATGGTAACGAAGTATATGAAATTAAAGATTCTGCTACCTAGGCAGTAAAATGACACAATGGCTGACGGAACAAGGAGGACATCAGAAGCAGACAAGTAATGGCACAAAGAGCATTCCTGGCCAAGAGAAGTCTACTAGTATTAAACATAGACCTTAATTTGAGGAAGAAATTTCTGAGAATGTATGTCTGGAGTACAGCATTGTACGGTAGTGAAAACGGATGTTGAAAACTAGGTGGACTGATACGGTAAGGAATGAGGAGGTTATGTGCAGAATCAGAGAGGAAAGGAATTTGTGGAAAACACTGACATGGAGAAGGGAGAGGAGGACAGGAATGCGTTAAAATACCAGAGAATAATTTCCACGGTACTAGATGGAGCTGTAGAGGGCAAAAATTATAGAGGAATGCAGAGGTTGGAATACATTCAGCAAATATTATTGAAGACATAAGTTGCAAGTGCTACTCTGAGATGAAGAGTTTGACGCAGTAAAGGAATTCGTGGCGGGCAGCGTCAAACCAATCAGAAGACTGATGACCGAAAAGAAAACGTCTTGACTTAACTGGTAAAGTAATTTTTCCTGAGGAGAGTTTATTAGAATATTGGTACGATTGCTGTTCAGTCCTTATTTTGGCCGGTTCTTCCGTATCTGGCACGTCGTCAGAATTGACTAGAAGTAGAGGTGGCAAACTGAGATAACAATGGGTTATCCTCACCAAACTCAGAAGTAGGAGAATCCTTACGCTTACTTGTGGTGAATAAAGTGGAACGAAACTGTACACCTCGAACACGTATGGGGAAAAAAGGTAAAAATGTCATGTTGGGGCACAACAGACTGATACTCTAGTAATAAGGATGATGATTTCCCTCCATCAACAACAGAACAACTGGAGATGTGCCGACTTAGATTGCCTAATACAAATGTTTGAAGCGGATGGGGAAGACAGAGTAATTCCTCAAGAGGGCGCAGAGCCCGTAAGAACATAGATGGGAGCACAAGAGGAACTGGAAACCACAGTGTTCACTTCAATGGAACCAATCCTATACAATGCAGGAAAGATATAAAAAAAAGATCTATCCAACAATGAACAAGAGATACAAATTGTCGAATTGGAAGCAACTGTAATAAATCAGCTTGATTATGAATCATTGGAAAAAACATTAATGAAAGAGGAGGAAGCAAAGACATCGACTACCGTGCATCTAATCATTAAAGTATCCCTAGGTAAGATAGTGGTGAAAGCGATTCTTGACAGTGGGAGTGAGATAACACCCACTTCCGAATGTTTATTTCATCGCTGTACTGCCAAGCAAAAATACCAATCTTCAAAATCAGGAAAGACGAAAGTCAAGGGACGCATAATTGCACTCTCAAATGAGATCACAGTTCAAAGAAGAATTACAATTTCTTTTCAGGGGCACTACTAAGAAATCAGTTTCGTGACGATTCCAAAACTGTCCATAGAGGTGAGTACAGGAGCGTATTATCTTAATGAACAGAAGGTAATATTCAACATGGGAGGTGGATGTGTGATCTTTGGGAACACTAAGATTCAGTTCGAGGGTAAAATTAAGAATTAATCTATTTCAGGGGAATACTTGCAATTGCTAATCGTGATATATGATGGGAAAACTGAAAAAAACACCCTCATTTTGTATGGACTGACGAACCGGTCTCAATAAATAACGAACTTATTGAGGAAATACACGCCGAAATTGACAGTAAATGAAGTATCCTGGATATCTCTGATAAGAGAGAGGTGAGTTAGAACACATATTTTGTTACAACGCAGAGGTATTTCTACGCAAGACCGGTGTGATTAAGAACAACCAGTATAAGTTCAAACAACATAAACTCTTCATAAACCATCCTGTAACACACTGTTATGTCACCGACAACAAGTATTTCTCAAGTTACATAAAACGTTGGACGATGGGGTTAGAATTACCACAGTCCATGTACATTATGTGACCAAAAGTATCGGGACACCTCGCTGAAAACGAGTCACAGGGTCGTGGTAACCCTCATCTGTAATGCTGAAATTCAATATGGTGTTGGCCCATCCTTAGCCTTGATGACACCTTCCACTCTCGCACGTATACGTTCAATCAGATGCTGGAAGGTATCTTGGAGAATGGCAGCCCATCCTTCACTGAGTGCTGCAGTAAGGAGTGGTACTGATGTCGGTGATGCCTGGCACAAAGTCGGCGTTCCAAAATATCCCAAAGGTGTTCTGTAGGATACAGGTCAGGACTCTTTGCAGGCCAGTCCATTACAGGGATGTTATTGTCGTGTATTCACTCCGCCACAGGCCTTGCGTTATGAACAGGTGCTCGATTGTGTTGAAAGATGCAATCGCCATCCCCGAATTGCTCTTCAACAGTGGGAAGCAAGAAGGTGCTTAAAACATCAATGTAGGCCTGTGTTGTTATAGTACCACGCATACCAACAAGGGATGCTAGCCCCCTCCATGAGAAATTCGACCACACCAGAACACCACCGCCTCCGCATTTTACTGTTGGCACTACACACCATGGCAGATGACATTCACCTGGCATTCGCCATACTCACACCCTGCCATCGGATCGCTACACTGTTTACCGTGATTCGTCACTCCACACAACGTTTTTCCACTGTTCAGTCGTCCAATGTTAACTTTCCTTACACCAAGCGAGGGTCGTTTGGCATATACCGGCGTGATGAGTAGCTAATGAGCAGCCGCTCGACTATGAAATCCAAGTTTTCTCACCTCCCACCTAACTTTCATAGTACTTGCAGTGGGTCCTGATGTAGTTTGGAATTCCTGTGTAATGGTCTGGACCCTCTTCAAATGTCGGCAGTCTCTGTCGATCAACAGACGAGGTCAGCCTGTACGCTTTTGTGCTGTACGTGGCCCTTCACGTTTCCACTTCACTATCAGGTCGGAAACAGTGGACCTAGGGATGTTTAAGGGTGTAGAAATATCGCGTACACACGAATGTCACATGTGACACCCAATCACCTGACCACGTTCGAAGTCCGTGACATCCGTGGAGCGCCCCATGTCTAATGACTACTGACGTCGCTGATGTGGAATACCTGGCAGTAGGTGGCCAGTATATGCACCTAGTATGAAAAACGTATGCTTTCGGGGTGTCCGAATACTTTTAATCACATAGTGTATGTCCGCAGCTGGTAGTCTAGTGGCTAGCGTTGCTACCTCTGTATCACAGGGTCCCTGGTTCGATTCCCGGCAGGGTTGGGATTTCCTCTGCTGGAACATTGAGTGTCTGTGTTGTTCTCATCACTTCATCATCATTCCTGAAAGTGACTATATTGGACTGTGTACAGAACTGAAATTTGTATGGTCTCTGACGACCGCGCAGTAGAACACCCCACAAATCAAACATCATCATTACAGTCCAAGTATAATAGTCCCCTACAAATTATTGACAGAAAGATGCAGGCATCCATCTGTTTCTTGACTCTAGGCAGATAAAAACAATAATTATAACTGTAGCAGATAAGGCCGAAATGTTTCACGAGTTAATACAGAAATTTTATGGGGTTATATGTTTAGATTTCTGGGAAATTTTGTTACCACCAGAGTGTAGACAGTACGCAGCCTTCATTGCGTTTGGTAAATGCTACCAATTTAAAAGACATCAGTTTGGACTCAATATCTCCTTAGCGGTGTTTATGAGGAACTTGAGAATAATTCTAAACAACGAATTAAAACAGAGATTAACTTGCTAAGTCGATGATATTTTTATAGCGGAGAGAACATGGAATCAGTACAAGCAAACATTAAGTAAACTCCTTCAAAAGTTAAAAGATCATGGTGTAACGTTAAGCCGGCCGCTGTGGCCGAGAGGTTCTAGACCCTTCACTCTGGAGCCGCGCTGCTGAAACGGTCGCAGGTTCGAATCCTGCCTCGGACATGGATGTGTGTGATGCCCTTAGGTTCGTTAGGTTTAATTAGTTCTAAGTCTAGGGGACTGATGACCTCAGATGTTGAGTCCCATAGTGCTTGGAGCCGTTTGTAACGTTAAATATAAAGAAATTCACCTATGAGACAAAAGAGGTACAGTTTCTGGAACATACCATTTCAGCAAAGGGAGCTGCCACAGAACCAGACAGACTGGAATCAATTAGTATGATACACCATAAATCGAAGAAAACTGCGAGTATTTTAGCGACGGTAATTTTTTACAAAAGAAATACCCTACTGCTCACACCACGCATATCTGAAATGACAGGGCAATAACTATAATATTAGATGCTTTATCACCTTTGCCAAGGTGTAGCAAAGCCGACAGCAGGCAAAGTCCAAAGGAGGAACATTTCTCGGTCTACTATAGAGGATACTTTCCATTTCAAAACTTTATCATTTACTCTTTTAACAACATTAAAACGGAACAAGACAAGGATTAAGAAATTCTAAAGATCAAACACAAACAGAAGGACAAGAATGAAATACTATTTGCTGCATAATAACATCTTGTTTTATCGATAAAGTATAGGTAACACTTCATGGACCGTTTTTCTGCTAAATGAATTAATTAACAAGCACATATGATACAGCCATCTAAGCTTTGGTCATTTTAGACCAAAGAAATGCGTTCACAAAACTGGATGGTGATAACAGGGAAAGTCGAATTAGAATGGTACTGGCAAAGTGTAAGGACTACCAATGGGCTAAACATGTAACATTCCAAACAAGGGCACCTATGTATCCCATAATACCTAACAAATGAAAATAATTAACCACAACATACCAGATGGGGCCTTTTCCCATATAAAAAAGTGGTACACGTACATTTTTGTGGTAATAAAACTAACTTCAAAATATTAAATACTCACACCTTTGAAAAGAGCAACAGCAAGGAACATCAATAAAGTCCTGAACAGTATTTTCTGAAAAATGTGGGACGGATTGACAAGCTGTTGTAGGATAGTGGGCCACAATATGGGTCTATTCAATGTCTAGCCACACTAAAATGGCACAGAATCAAACCGGTATTATCGCAAAGTATCACGCTAGTTCTAAAACCATCATGATTCACGATGAAATATTTTGAGGCATTATGCCGACCATATTGCAACAAAAGGCATAACACTGGGATATCCGTTTACGACATTTCCAAGACATGACGAATGTATTGATTCAAACCACAATTCAACTACCACCTATAACTGTTCTAAAACATCAGAAGCCACCAGAGAAAATATAAGAAATAATTAAATTCCCACCAAGTCGAAGACGTCAACGCAGACAAATTGTTGCATGAACAATACATAATATTCGCTATGTGGGTGTGATCCGAATAAGTAGAGAAGACAGAAATACAAGTATATGAGGATTTAGAATAGGCCAGAAGATACTAATGAAAACACATTGCACTTCAGTTAACCAAAAACAATAGTGTCATAAAATCTTTCTTGCATGTATGGAATTGTCGAAGTCTTTGTATTTGCCCAAAATACAAAATTCATTGGGAAAACATCATATAAGCCACCTTAAGATGCATCAAGACAAGCTATGTAAGCTGTCATTAGCAATGTCAATGCTGAACAAACTCTGGTAAGAGAGCAAATGATTATCATGGGGTTAAGGTAAAATATCTCATAATATACTCTGGATAGGAAACATCAACGCAACCGTCGATCAGTACTAAAACAAGCCCTAAGTAATATTTTGAAGCAGTATCGAAAGGATAAGCTGAGAAAAAGGGAAGCAGACAATCCTAAGAACATAATGGGGTACAGTAACTTGAAAGCTACAACATTTGTTAACAAGTTGATTGAGAAAGATATGTAATGTTGCTTAGGACTATATATTTATATACACTGAATGGAGATTTGATGTGAATAAGTACAACCTATCAGACATTAAGATTACTATCAGTGGTTTAATGAATATGTTATCAAATGAATGATAAGAGACCAAAGTCAAGAGCTCTCTGAATGAAAGGATAGTAAGAGTTGCCATAATAATACAAAAGAAAGTTTGTGGGCTATATAGCCACAATTATTAATATGTGAAGTGTATTTTGTAACAGATATTAACAGAAGGTGTAAAACAATTATGGCCTCATAATGAAGGGTACGAAATGTCAGAACTTAATAGTTCTCCTCAGGACGCAGTGACCATAAATATCATTAATATGTCGAGTGGTATGGACCGCAAATGAAATGTTTTGCTTAGAGGAAAATGAAGTAGGGTTAATATGGCGACAAAACTATCTTACGTGATGAGAGATTAAGACTAAGGGGATTAGGTCAGTAACAGCAGTTGAGAAAGGAAAACAGAGACCATATATGACGTCACAAGTGCATCTATAAATGAATACAGATACTGTGTGTAAATATAATCGATTTGTATTTTGTAGATGGGCATGAGTCAAGTAGAAAGCGGAAAAAAGGAAAATTTGTGTATAAATATGTGAACAAGATGTAGATAAAACCAATGCAGTAAAGAAAAATATAGAGATATATGAATCAGTTGGATAATTAGACCTACGGAAGGAAAAAAAACAATTCCACTAATATGCGATGAAAAAGGCGATAGAAAACACTCTATTCAGATAAAGAACGTACAGTTGGAGAGCTGACAGACAATCGTCAACGTGAGTGGAGAGAAAACATGATCAAAGTGTAAAGAACTTACAGAACATGAACAGCTAATAATTCAGTACAAGGACGAAAGAAAAATGAAGTAAGATTAATATGGTGGCAAATCTATCTTACGTGATGAGAGATGAAGACAAGGAGAAAAGGTCAGTGCATCTATACATGTGCATCTATTAATGTACATCTATAAATGAATAAGGTACAGATGCATATTAAAAGCCCTAAATCCACGCATCATGAAAGCCTTTCAGTCATAAACTATGAACTATGAAGATGGGGAAACATCATAGCATTAAATTGTATGCAAAACTTGAATAATCAATCGCCCCATGTATAAAGTCTTAAATGAAGGGTAAAAAGTGAAAGAGTTCTTTTAACAATGTTACATACTCATATAACCGGTTAGAAAATCTTTGTTTTTCTGAGCAGTACCTAACATAAAATTAGATTATCACATAGATTAATTATAAACTTTGTATACCACATTATAAATCTGAGATGGAGACACAATCAAGACGACACAAGCTTGCGGGACAACAAAACATCAAAGAGATAGCGCAGGAAAAAGGTGGAGACATTGATGATTCAAGACGGGTAGGAACAGGCATGATAGTTTATGAACAATAAAATACAAACAGCGGATCAAAAAAGGAGTGGTACCTTCCTTCAAATAAAATCCACACTGGAGGACAACAGCCTATGGCAACAATGTAACAACTGATATAGGAACAGGAGCGCTACACAACGGTATGATGTTGAGCAAAGAGTTACCGACATCACTATTAACATCTGTTAAATCCTATCGAAATCCCACGTATTACCTGGCACAGTTGTCCAATATCGTCAGTTAAGGTGTTATGAGATCAGACCTAATCACAGTCCAAGAAGAATGAAAATATCAGTAAGGAGAGCAAAGGTTTCCGAAAGAAAAGAAGACAGTGAGGGAGAAAAAGAAGACCTGGGCTATAAGGATGAAGATTCACCTTCAACAATCCTCTCCTGAGATCTCAAAAGTCAAATATGTCAAAACACCATGCAAAACCTCCATAATACTTCAGCTTAATGCTCAGCTTCATACTGTCAAATACACTCCTGGAAATGGAAAAAAGAACACATTGACACCGGTGTGTCAGACCCACCATACTTGCTCTGGACACTGCGAGGGGGCTGTACAAGCAATGATCACACGCACGGCACAGCGGACACACCAGGAACCGCGGTGTTGGCCGTCGAATGGCGCTAGCTGCGCAGCATTTGTGCACCGCCGCCGTCAGTGTCAGCCAGTTTGCCGTGGCATACGGAGCTCCATCGCAGTCTTTAACACTGGTAGCATGCCGCGACAGCGTGGACGTGAACCGTATGTGCAGTTGACGGACTTTGAGCGAGGGCGTATAGTGGGCATGCGGGAGGTCGGGTGGACGTACCGCCGAATTGCTCAACATGTGGGGCGTGAGGTCTCCACAGTACATTGATGTTGTCGCCAGTAGTCGGCGGAAGGTGCACGTGCCCGTCGACCTGGGACCGGACCGCAGTGACGCACGGATGCACGCCAAGACCGTAGGATCCTACGCAGTGCCGTAGGGGACCGCACCGCCACTTCCCAGCAAATTAGGGACACTGTTGCTCCTGGGGCATCGACGAGGAGCATTCGCAACCGTCTCCATGAAGCTGGGCTACGGTCCCGCACACCGTTAGGCCGTCTTCCGCTCACGCCCCAACATCGGGCAGCCCACCTCCAGTGGTGTCGCGACAGGCGTGAATGGAGGGACGAATGGAGACGTGTCGTCTTCAGCGATGAGAGTCGCTTCTGCCTTGGTGCCAATGATGGTCGTATGCGTGTTTGGCGCCGTGCAGGTGAGCGCCACAATCAGGACTGCATACGACCGAGCCACACAGGGCCAACACCCGGCATCATGGTGTGGGGAGCGATCTCCTACACTGGCCGTACACCTCTGGTGATCGTCGAGGGGACACTGAATAGTGCACGGTACATCCAAACCGTCATCGAACCCATTGTTCTACCATTCCTAGACCGGCAAGGGAACTTGCTGTTCCAACAGGACAATACACGTCCGCATTTATCCCGTGCCACCCAACGTGCTCTAGAAGGTGTAAGTCAACTACCCTGGCAAGCAAGATCTCCGGATCTGTCCCCCATTGAGCATGTTTGGGACTGGATGAAGCGTCGTCTCACGCGGTCTGCACGTCCAGCACGAACGCTGGTCCAACTGAGGCGCCAGGTGGAAATGGCATGGCAAGCCCTTCCACAGGACTACATCCAGCATCTCTACGATCGTCTCCATGGGAGAATAGCAGCCTGCATTGCCGCGAAAGGTGAATATACACTCTACTAGTGCCGACATTGTGCATGCTCTGTTGCCTGTGTCTATGTGCCTGTGGTTTTGTCAGTGTGATCATGTGATGTATCTGACCCCAGGAATGTGTCAATAAAGTTTCCCCTTCCTGGGACAATGAATTCACGGTGTTCTTATTTCAATTTCCAGGAGTGTAGTATACGTCAATACAGAACTGCTGTTGCTCTTAATACGATAGAAAGCTGATAAAATCAACAACAACCATGGCTTACGATCACTAGCAAAACTGCGATTTGTTACATCACCAAAGTGATGTCCCTGGTAATACGATAGTACCATGGAAGTAATGCTGTCTGTACTATCACACATCTAACTTGTCATCTACCACAAAATACTACCAGTAAAGCTCGTGCCATATTCCCCAGCTACACTACAGCAAGAACCATAGTCATATGTCATTACATATGTTTCTACCACATCAAAATAAGACTGTGAGACAGTAGCCCACACAGGCACTCAGACTACAGGAGCTTTATATTGAAGTTTACAAATAAGTGTACAAGTACAATGGGACCTGTATATCACAGTCCACAGTCCAACAATAAGTGTAAAAGTACAATGGGAACCGCATATTTCAGTCCATAAATATGTGTACAAGTATGACAGGAATTATATACAGAAGTAGACAAATAAGTCTAGACGAGGAACAGAGAGGAGAAGATGCCACGATACAACATTTTTCTTTAAAAGCCACATTGCAGATCCGTGTCGAAGGACAGGGGTGAGTCATAAATATCATGGCCACAAGGGACGCTGTGTGGGTCCCAACAAAGTCACATAGCTTGTTTCGTCACGGCGGTCAACAGCCCGTTCATTGCCTCAGGTGTCCCAAGGGAGAGGTGACTGTGCAGTTCACTCGTATTGGATGGGCCATGATTTCAGAGGTGTAGAAAGAAATTTGTAGTTAAAATAGCATGCAGCATACAGCATGTACGTGAACAATGCATGACGTCTACATATATAGATATACGTATATGGATACTAGTAACGGCATGGGCCTCTTGTAGAACGCTCTCTCATCGGCTGAACATTCTGAAAATTTCGAGGGGAGCCAGATTGTACCCTTTACACTACTTCCTTATGGAGGTGGAGTTGGCGGATAGGAAACTGAAAGAAATGATTTTGGAGTGGGAGAAATAATTCCTGTGTATAGCAGTGTGGTTGGCAGACTCCTTTTTCAGAGGGAAGCAATTTCTGCACAGAGAGAGGAGAGGTGGCCTGACATATGTAATTTGCATACAAGAAAGAGCTCGCTCTGTTTCTCTCTCCCCCCAAAACGCTGTGTTGATACAAGGAGTGAAATGCTCCTCAGGGTGTTGAGAGAGATTCTTTCTGTGGCTACTTTAATCACAGTTGACTCTAAATATATCAGCGTTAAATAAGCTGAGAGTCTCGTAATTCTCCAAGCGAGGAGAACGAGAACAGTCATGTTAGTTAATACGTTCTTATGAGAACTACTAGACCATAACTGTGCACATAGCCCCACAAACCAGGAGAGTGTAAACAGCCATTTTAGAAGTACTAAGGACAAAAAGTCCTCTGCTTCACAGAAGAAATCGACTGACACTTCCGTCAAGAATTAGCAGTTTCATAGGTTGAAAGGCAGTGAGGGGCAGATACAGTCATCTGGCGTCCTGCACGAATGACATACTGTGCAGAAATGTTTATTTTATTTTATTTGCTCATTCGTAACCGAATCGAGACCATACAGTGAATTATAGTAATGTATTTGAAACAATTATACAAACTCTCGGCACTTGAGCATGGCATTTTTCTGTTAAAGGTCCGTTCACGGCTATACAAAGTATTCTTTGACGTTTTAAGTACAGCTAAATCTGATTTTTTCATCATGTAGTGTTTTCATCTCGTCATGAGCTGTTTTGAAAGTGGCGCTTACAGATGTCATCTGCTGGTCATGTTGTGCCATTTGTTTCAGAATAACATAGAACATTCTGGCAATACTAGTGATGTGCAACTGTTCCGCCCCCTGCCTCGTCGTTAGACATGACGCCAGACACCAAAATTTAGGCATATTACTGGTAGACGGTCTATTTTCTAAATTTTCGTCACCAGAATAGTCAATAATATGTCTCTCGTTAGTATTCGAGTCAACTGTAATGACACTTTCATTATTTAATGGCATATCAGAGTCGGATTGCGTCTGTATTTGATGTCTGTGGTCCTCCATCTTTGCTAGCTGTTTCCTGGTCAGTACTCTGCCCCACAACAAAAATTTAAACTCGTATGTGTAATCAGAATAAATGTAAAAATTAATCTCGCTGTGCAACAATGTCTGAACATGAAAATTAACTGTCGAAAGTAATTGTGGAATCTTGAATACTAATAGCTGCACGTCATATTACGTCTGACAGAAATAAAGTCGGCCATATTGTGAACTGATAAAACTGTATTGTTTCACTGTATGAATAACGAAAATAATTTTGGAAGCCGCGATGTAACTTAAATCACTGCTACGGAAACGGAAAATCGTGATAGATCTACCAAGCAAGCTACGATAATACAAAGCGCTTGGGCAAGATTGCTGATGTAAAGATGCGATGTCTTACCTAGTGTCCACGATTGCAGCGTAATTTCAGATGTTGATATAGAATCCAGTAATTTGTCTTACTTCAATGTATTCCGGTCTCGTATCCCGTATGTCGTTTGAATTAAACATGTAACAGAAAGAAGACAATATAGTAAATATAACGTTAAGTGTCCAGACAAGAAGTCGCCAGTTTAACATTTTTTTTTGTTCACTCGTAACTGGATCGAGACCGTAGAATGAATCATAGTAATCAACTTACAAAAAAAAAATTATACAAACTCTCGGCGCTTGAGCATGGCATTTTTCTGTTAAAGGTCTATTCACGTATTTTTAACCGTGTTTCTGCTTCCTGTGTTTTCGCTAAAATCGGACTTCGTAATATGACTGCATCCAAAGACGACGGTGGATCGAGATGGACGACTTTTTCCTTAAGCGTACGGAAGCTTTTGACATGCGAATTCACCCCCCAACAATGTTATAATGGCTAAAGACACATTATAAAACATACATTAGTTAGTAATAACTATGTATTTTTAAATGAAAACACAATTTAAAATTAGCGCACTTACATTGTGACGAATTATGCAATTATGAGTGCCGTTTGATTGCAACTCGTGAATAAAATAATGAAATAATGTAGTATTAATGGCAGTGCGCCTATCTACGTCCGATCTGGAGAAGACTTAGAAAACAATAGGTGCCTCTTAATTTAATAACCTGACAATCGAAAATCTTCAAATGTTTCCAGTGGATGCGAAAATATTTACACAGCCGTGGACTATATCTGTGGCTCAATTTTTTTTTTTTTTTTTTTTTTTTGCTTCACGACTTGTAATTACGTTTACTGCAAAGAAAAACTCAGCATGCAAATGTAAACAACATATTGCAATATGCGTTATATATTATATTGTCATAAGCTTGCCTCTTCGTCCACTTCAGTGTTTAGTTGGGAGTAGTATACAAAACCCTCCTTCGCGTTGCTTTCAGCCAAGCAAGATCATAATGTTGAGCATCAGTTAGGAACAGTTGTCCAGCTACGTTAATTAACGTTGTTTATGTGTAGTATATTGCAGAATCCATTTCTGCAGGGTTTACTACTGTTCTTACATGTTTGTTTTAACTAATCGCATAGCGAAGCATTGTCCTCTAGAACCATCTGATGCTTTTATCAAGATTTGTGTGTCCTCTTTTAAACTTATTTTCAGTAAACCATTTCTATCATCAGTAATTTTGTAAACAACATGATAGTAATATTACAATGTTACAAGGAACCGGTTGTGCTAAAAGTAGCCTGATTACTCTTGTTACATTATTTCACTTGGTGGAGAAGCTCTATCAGGAGTCCACAAATAACCGTTTTTCTGATGTTTAGCCAGTTCAACGATTCATGCTCCCTACATGACTGGGCCAGACCATAAACTCTTTTGCACACACTCAAATCGATTCTTGTGTGCCAGGTGGTGAGTATCATACTGTAAGAATTACCATTACGTTAGAACTCTTATATTTATGACTTTACAGAACCAGTCAAAATGATGATCTGCTATCTGCAACATGTTCTGCCGCACGTACGAACATTCTCTAATATGGCCCATTTTCTGTGGTGATAATAACTGTGTATATGAGCTGAATGGCGTCTTATGCAAAAGGATACAGTAGTGGGTGTTTAATACTGTGTACGATAGTAGAATATGTCGTTAGCACCGTTGTTTGTGAGTGTTATCATGTCTGATGAAATCCGAAATAAAAGGGGCAGACCCAGGACTCGGGGGTCAAGATTTCCAAACATGTCAAGAAAGAAATTTGGACGAGCAATTGAAAGTGAACTGACCAAATGTCATTTCGCAGCGGCGAACAGTTCGGTCGTGATGCTGAGCACTCAAATTGGAGGAAACAAGGTCCAACGCATCAAGTATCAAGCAACAAGCAATTTTAATAAGACTGTAGAATCAGCGAACAGTGCTATTAAGGTATATGCACACAATGCCCTTTTTATGTTCAACTTCGTGCATGTGATTACATTTACACCATCTGCATATTTAAGCATCCATAATTTCGTAGCGCGCTGCTGCCCGAGTTCGGCGGAGGATCTATTGTGCTGCTTAGCAAACGATAGACAGTTAGGTGTCGAGTGTGTTTCAATTCTTTTCTGTCCTTTTCTAGACCATAGTTCGACGTTTTTCTGTTATACTCAAGCGAAAGAAATGGACATAGAACGAAATTCTGTGAACAAAACAATATTTTCGCACATTTTGCATACAAGACTATATCTTGGCACATTGTCACTTTTCAACATTTATTCACAATGCAGTATGTACTGTATCAATCTACAGTTCGTACGAATTAATCAGTTTCCCTCATAGTTTCTTTGATAGTCCAGTTTTCTGCAATAGAAGTTTTGAAATTTTTGCAAATGTGATGTTTCGTAGTATTTTCGTAATACTGAAAAGTTATTGTTTACAGTTTTATCTATATCAACATTTTAATATTTATTGGCTATATTTTACTCTTGCGGTGTATCTTCCATCGTACTTTTCACATAACTGAGTTACTTAGCTTTTGTCAACATTGGTTTGCGTATTTCGTCGCATCTCTGTCGGTACTAATCACACTTTTTCGCTCTCGTTATGAGTTAACGCCGTTTGTATTAACGGCGTTAATACAAGGTTGTCGTGGCTGCCCGCGAAGTTATTTTCCGGCATGCACTGCGAGATAACAACTTGCGTTGTTTCAGCTTGGAACTTGACGATACCTCGCTAGAATTGAACTTGTCGGACAAAGGCGAGAGGATATTCAGCCTTGATGAGAAAGGTATTGTTCTCAGTAAACATCCTGCTGTGTCCTCCGAACAAGAGACAGCCAGGGCAAAAGCACCATAGGAGCAAAGTTGCGAGCTGGTGCCAATGCAATAGAGACTCGCCAGTTGCGCGAGGTCCACCAGCGACACGGCTGGCGCTAAGGATGAGGATATCGACTTAGCCAGGGTCAACCGCCGGCCGTGTACAATCTTCCAATGACCGGACGACAACGGACAGAAGCCCACTTTTAAGACAGAAGAGCAGCTCTCACCCAGTTGGTTAGAGATCATCGTCCAGGGCATAGACAGGGAACGTCGTTTAGTGAACTCTCAGAAGTGAACAGACAGTTATTGTAATCTACATTTGTTATGTACTATAAAATTTACCTACGATTATTTGCACTTAGCCAGTAAGCGCCTTTTTTTCGTGTTGTATTACAAGCAGTGTTGTAGAATTCATTATTCAACTAGTCACAAATATAAGTCACTTGTGTGACTTTGTTACTTATTTGTTGGAGTGTTGTAGAACCTTCGCTCTCCTGTCCTGTTGCCTGACCCTGGGACATAGTAGTACAGTAGTGACAGCGATAAATTGTCTTAGCGTTGTACTGCACCATCGGCCGTTTCACGAACTCACAATCTCGGCCTCCGTAAGGACAGTGGCAACTTGCCCTCTACAGCAATAGCGACGAGGCCTTTACAAAACTGGCTACAGGATTTACAAGACATCCTTTTACTTAAGTCAGTGCTAGCGGACGACCTAGAGATGTTCTTGGCGTGATATGAAAGAAGGGGGAGGAAACGTAGCTGTAGTAGATTGCTACAATGCTACAGGAATGTTCTTATCATCCGTTCATAATGTTCAAGGGAATCATTCTTAAAAATGATTTGTGTAGCAGATTTCCGACACGATCTGCTTTCCATATCATAGTATTAGACTATATTAACGAAGAATCATTTTCTACATGGCTAAAGCATTTTTCAAATCTCAAGAATCGGTCATTGTTTTGACTGTTGAGTGGAACATAGCATTGAGACTTTATGGCTTTACCATGGAAGACATACAAGAAACCGAGCAGTGAATGGAAGTTCAACTTCCGTATCAAGTGAGAATGATAACGACTGGGTTCCCTGTGGAAAGAAGAGTGGAGAAAATCAACAATAACCCCAAATATAGCAGAAGGTTTAGAGGGATGATAGTCTTCCCTCTAAATTGGCCGGCAATTCCCGAAGAAAACTGGTAACAGAAACACCGAAGAGAACATTCAGTGATTACAAGCTGCGACATAGTCACGAATAAAAACAGTGATCCAGGTACTGTCAAATGTTTTTTATTACAGTATTTGATCACAATATAAAGTCCTTCGAGGATGACCAACTTCATATCTACAATATAAAAAAACATACAACTAGTGGGCAGTCCTTTTTTTGCCTTTATTGTGTTTCAAGTCCCCAAATGGAGTGGGCTGACAGCAGAATATGCGCTTCTCTTCAGCCAAAAGTCAATAATAATACAACAGAAGACATTTAAAATACAAAGGAGAAAATATGGCGGACAAAATATATTAAAATGGGGGAACATAATGGAAGAGAACAGACGAAAGAGGGGTGACTGTAAAACTGAGACAAAATCTTAAAAAACTATTGTGCACAAAAAATCTCACACTGGGACAATTAAAAGAACACAAGACGAAGTATGGCTGCAGCATAAAAGTATCGATGGACGGCGTAGCATATAACGATCACTGACAGCAACACTATCTACAAGTCCAGCACACAATTAAAATCACAGATCTTGACGCACAGGGGAACAGCACCAAGCACACTGATGACGATAACGAAAACACAGGATCAGCCAGGGGCAAGGAGATGAGGGAGAAGGGAAGAAGGGAGGGAGGGGTGTAGATGGGGGGCAGATGGGCGGGGGCGCGTCGAAGAGGGCTGGGGAGGGAAGGACATGAAAGAGACACAGTTGAGGAGTGGGTGCTGAGACTCGTAGGGGGGGGGGGGAAGAGGAAAATCTGCTGTAGGAGAAGGAGAGGAGAGGAAAAGGGGGGCCCTGGGGAGGGGAGGGAACAACGCCAGGTTACAGTTGGAAAAAGGGTAGATGTCATGGAGAAGTTCAACATCTGGGTGGGGGGGGGGGGGGTGGAAATTGCCCTGATGAAGGAGATGGAGGGTGTGGAGGTGGAGAGAGGGAGGGATACAGCGATAGAGGCGTGGCAATGGGCGGGGGGTGGAGAAGAAGGAGCAACCGAGGTGGTGGGGGGATCCAGCCTGCAGACAATGTGAAGGATGCGGTGGTGTTGGTGGAAATGGAGGAGGAGTGGGCAAGGGATGAGGTCATACAGGAGCCAAGTGGGAAAGGAAAGCAGATACGGAAGGCAAGGCGGAGCACATGGCATTCGAGGATTTGGAGAGCCTTGTAAAAGCAGGTGGGTGAAGAGGTCCAGGCAATGCTGGCATAATAGGATGGATGAGGGATTTGTAGGTGTGGAGGATGGTGGAAGGATGTAATCCCCATGTCTAGCCAGACAGGAGTTTCAAGAGGTGGAGGTGGGAATGGGCTTTCTGCTAGATGGTCAGGAGATGAGAGGTCCAGTTGAGGTGACTGTCGAGGGTGAGGCCAAGTGGGCAGTCTATCTTTCAAAACAGTACAGTATTTCATATCACGATATACTCCCATGCAAACTGGGAAGGTACAGATAAAATAAGGTAAAGTATACCTGTTCTACACCATGCCCTAATGTGATAAAGCTGTAATGGCATCGTCAAAACATATAAATACACTCAGCAAAGGATCGTCACAAAGAACTGAAATATCGTGTAAAATAGGCCACATTGTCCATATGGCCATTTTGCAACTGGTTTTACAGTACAAAACATACTGAAGTGCAGTAGCTACCAGTAATATGTTTGCCTACGTGCTTCAAATATGTCGCAACTGTGGGCTTACATGTATTCTTCGTTTACGTAAGAACTGTAATATGATGAAGATGCAGTAGGTAAAATACTTGTAGCAGTCTTTTAAATTTTGATAACTAATACAGAAACCAATTTTTATAAAATAAAGGAGGAATACAGTTGATCATGTAAAATTATTTCAGGAAATATGTAAATATAATAGGTCTGGCACTTTTATGGTCAAATTAAAATATACGTAACACACTGCCTATAGCCACCTATAAATTACTAATGGAAGATAAAATGTCTATATTAAACAATAACTATATTGAACAAAAGACAGATCAATGATCCGCGCCATCTGTTGGCTTGGCTACCAGGCTGTTATGTAGTCCTGCAGTGATCATAACACCTTAACTGTTAGAGAGCTTTTCATACATTGTGATATGTCTTCCACAGAAAAGGTTTATACAACATCCTAACAGTCATTAAATAAGATTATATAATCTGGACATACAATCCATGTGCAGGTAGGATATAATCAGTTACAGGATTAGAGTGACAAATGTATGGAACTAAGGCAAATGCATACTGTTCTGGACATAAATCAACAACAAGGCTAGATATAACTAAGCGAGGCATTACATATTTATTGACCCTGGTCATCACCTAAGGGAAAGCTCCTTCTCCTTCCTTAATGTCCTTGCCAATCTCTAAAACGTCATGCTCTCTATTGGCTTTTATCATGACGTGTGGAAGACTTCCCACGTGCTCTTATTCCTCAAACCCAACAAACCCCCTTCCATCGTCTCTTCCTATCATCCCATCTGCTTCACCACCGTCTTCAGTAAGGTCTTCGAGTCCATCCTCTCCCGTAGTATATATCTGCATCTTGATCACCACCATCTCCTTCCTCCTACCCAGTGAGTCTTCGGACCCTCCTTCTCCACTGAAGACCTACTCCTTAACCTCGTCCACCTTCTCTCCCTCCAGCTAAACTCCAGTCACTCCGCCATTTTTGTTTCCCTCGACTGCCGAAATGCTGACGACAGCGTATGACATTCCTGTCTCCTCTTTAAAGTCCAAACCTACGCCCTGCCTACCAATAATTTCCATGTGGTCGCTTCCTTCCTCTTACGCCATCCTTCCTACGTTACCCTCCGCAACACAAACTCCCATATCTTTTATCCCACTGCTGGCATCCCCCAGGGCTCCGTCCTCTCCCCTCTCCTCTGTCGCCGCCGATATGCCCAATCCACCCGACCTGTCCACTCCCTCCAATATGCTGATGACACCACCTCTCTAACCTACGCTTCGAGATTCCCAGTGCACCATCCAAACCAACCTTGCCCAGTTCACCACAAGGTGTAACCAGTGTTTAATTCATATCAATCCCTCGAAACCCCAAGCAAACATCATAGGCCGCACCACCCACTCCTTCAGTCTCCACGATTTCTACCTCAACATTTATGGTCGTCGCATCTAGCTCACCCCCACCCTGGGATACCTTGACCTAACCCTCGATCGTCACTTCACCTCCACCCTTCATCTCCTGACCATCCAGCAGAAAGCCTATTCCTGCCTCTGCCTCCTGAAAATCCTGTCTGGCCGGACATGAGGAGTGCATCCTTCCACCATCCTCCACACCTACAAGTGCTCCGCAGCGCCTTCCGTATCTGCCATCCTTCACACACATGACTCCTGTAAGACTCCATTCCCCCAACTCCTCCTTTTTCTTCAACATCTCCACATTCTTTACACTATCTGCAGGCTTGATCTCCCCATCCCCTGGTTTCCTTCTTCCTCTCCATCCCCAGCCCATCGCCGCTCCTCTATTGCTGTACCCTTCCCTCTCTCCACAACTTCCATCTCCTTCATCTGGGCAATTTCCAGCACCTCCCCCTCCCAGATGTTGAACTTCGCCATGACATCTACCCCTCCTTCCAACTATAGACTGCCTTGTCCCCCCCTCCCCACGGCCCCCTTTTTCCTCTCCTCTCCTTCTACCAAAGCAGATTTTCCTCCTTCCCCCCTGGGTCCCTGCGCCCTCCTCCTCAGATCTTTCCCTCCCACGTCCTACCCACCCCAGTCCTCTTCAGCGAGCCCCCAACCGTCTGTCCCTTCTCCTCCCCTCCCTCCCTTCTTCCCTTTTCCCTCGTCTCCATGCCCCTGGTAGATCCTCTCAGTTTCCTCATCGTAATCAGTGTGCTGCATCAGTGTTGTGTTTGGTGCTGTTCTCTTGGGCATCAAAAGCCACGATTTTAATTGTGTGAACTTGTACATAGTGTTACTGTCAGTGATCGTTATGTGCTACACCATCTGTCAATACTCTTATGCTCCAGTCATACTTCGCCTTATGTTCTTTAATTGTCCTAGTGTGTGGTTATTATTTTACAGCCGCCCCTTTTTGTCTGTTCTCTTCCATGCTGTTCCCCATTTTTGTATCTATGTACGCAATATTTTCTCCTTTATTTTGTTTTAAATGTTTTCTTTGTATAATTACTGTCTTTCAGCTGAAGAACAGCACATATGCTTCTGCCAGCCCGCCCCAGATGGGGAACTGAAACGTAATAAAGGAAAAAAGAAACATGGGTATTGTATGTCCTATCAAGCAAAGCAAACTAGACGTTGGCTGCTCTGGTGGGGTTATGCATTTTGGCTTTGTAAATCTCCCACTCTTCTAATAAATCGAGGACAGGACCTTTTTTGCTTTGTGTAGAATATGCATACAGTTCTTAATATTCTGTATATTGTGGCCAGTTTCTGCTAAATGCATTCCGGATGCAGTTTTTTTTATGTGCCTGCTAATGCTCCATGAATCTTTATTTAACAGAAGAAACGCTTTGACTGATACAAAATTTGTCACAACTGCTACAAACAATCTTGTAAACCACAGAACCATCAAATTTATCAGAATTATGGCTCAGATTATTTTTCGCATGGAGTTTCAGGATTTTGTTAACTTGAAAACCATATCTAACCTTGGATTTCATTAAACATTTTTCTATTTACATTGTGAAATCATTTAGCTAAATCCGACTACACAGTACGGAATATTGAGAATTGTATTCGTGTTCTGCACAAGGCAGAAAACGGTCATGTTCTCGAGTTCTTATAAGAGTTAAAAATTAACAAAGCTAAAAAGTATGACCCCACAAAACTGTCCAACACCTACTTTGCTATGTTTCATAACGTAAGACAACAACCACTTAATGAGTCGCTTATTAATTTTAGCCTTGTTGCGAATTTATGTCGAGAACATTATGCATTTGCCTTAGTTCCATATATTCGTCACTCCAATCCTGTAACTGATTGTGTCCTACATATTCATGGATTGTATGGCCAGACTGTACAATTTTATTTATTTTCTGTTAGTATGTTAAATAAACCTTTTCCATGGGAGACATACCACAATGTACAAAAAGATCTCTAGCGGTTAAGTTGTTACGATCGCTGTGCACCTCCATATCATCTGGCAGCCGAGTCAACATAGGGCGCTGATCGTTGATCTGTCTTTTGTACCATACAGTTATTGTGTCTTACAGACTTTTAATCTTTCATGGGCAATTTATAGGTGGCTATCTGAAGTGTATTACATATATTTTATTTTTGCCCATAAATGTGTCACATCTCTTATCTTTATATATTTCTTTAAATAATTTTATATTATTAACAATATTCCATTTTTATTTCATCACAATTGATTTCTATAGTAGTTATCAGAATTTAAAAGTCTGCTACAAGTATTTTATCTACTGTATTTTCACAGTAGTGACATCTATGAAGCATACAGGCAAACATATTACTGTTAGCTACTGCACTTCAGTATGTTTTGTACTGTAACGCCAATTGTAAAATGACTGTGTGGACAACGTGACCTGTGACATTGTAAAATGGCCATGCGGACGATGTGGCCTATTTTATACCATATTTTAGTTCTTTCTGACCATCCTTTGCTGAATATATTTACATGTTTTGACGATGCCATTACAGCTTTAGCCATTGGCCACCAATGCCAGATCCCTGTTCAACCTCAACCCCTCCTTCCCGACCCCAAGGAACACCTGTTCCTCAGTCTCTTCTTGCCCGCCCTTATTACCTGATCCACCATCTATGTCCGCCCCTCTGCCCCTATTCCATTCATCTTCCTTTCCCACATCGACCTTACCTTCTCCTCCTACGTGACTGCCACCGATCTCAACATCCATAGTCATTCCAACTCCCAGCTAGAGCTGTGGCATCGGTTTCTCACCTCCGTCCTTGCCATGCCCCGACACACCCACCCCAAATCCAATACCAATCCTGATCTCCCCCAACATCCTAGGCTGCATCACGGTGGACGTCCTTGACCCTATTGGCGGTGACCATTCCTTGTTCTCCTCACCATATCAGACTGTCGTCGCCCCCGCCCAGACACTCGCATCATCGACCCTCCTCTAAAATATGGCCATGACTATTTCTGCGACAACTGGAATTCTACTGGGATACCCTCACTACTCGGATTGATAGCCACCCCTTCACCTACCACCACCCTGATGACATTACCCGTGCCATCTCCTTTCTCCAGCAGACCTTGTCTGAGGCCATGGAGGCACACATCCCTACCATCCCTATCGACCCTCACGGCCCCACATAAGCCCCACAGGCTGTCCTTCTCCTTCATGAATCCCGTCATCTATACTGTGCATTCCTACACATGCGGGACTGGGACACACTAAAATGGCACCAGCAATTCCAATGACATGTTCGAAAATTGCTTGCGGCCAAAAAACACCGTGACTGACAACAGACATGCACGTGCCTTAATGCTCCCCTACCTATTAACTCGTCTAAGTACTGGTCAGCCTTCCGCTGCCTTACTGGGTCGAAAACCCCCCTACTGCCCTCTCCTTCATGATGACCACCACTTTCCTGATAACCTTGCTTCCTACCTTTCTGATATCCTTACTATCCCTGATGATCCCCATTTCGATTTTTCTCTCTTCCCTGATGTCTGTGATCGAACTGACACCTCTGCCCCTGCACTCACTCCTGGCTTCCAGTTCGTGGTCCACATTACACACACTGAACTCAACACCCCGATCACCATTCAATGTATAATAGCTACACTACACATGAAATGCAACGCCGCTCCTGGTCATGACCATACCACCTACCGTCACCTCCATGAAGCTCCCGCCTCCTACCTCTCCACCCTGGCCAGACTATATAATGTGGTCATGTCCACCGGCTTCTACCCCAACCTATGGAAAACCTCCTGGATCCTGTTGTTCCTCAAACCCTACAGCAAGGTCCTGGAAGTCATCCTCACCCAATGCATCCAGCAGCACCTCCAACAGCACCACCTCCTTCCCTCTACCCAATGTGACTTTCATCCGTCCTTCTCTACAGATGACGTTCTCCTTCACCTCACTCACCTCCTCTCCGAAAAACTAAATTCCCATCGTTCCGCCATCTTACTCTCTCTACAACCGTATATGGCATTCTGGTCTCCTCTTCAAGCTCGAGACCTTCGCCCTTCCTATTAACTATGTCTGATCGCCTCCTTCCTTTCTCACCATCCTTCCCTTGTCACCATCCATAACACGGATTCCTACACCTTCCACCCCTCCATCATGATGCCCCAAGGTTCTATCCTCTCCCCTCTTCTCTACCTTTTTTACACAGCAGACATGCCACTGCCTTCACCCCCCTTACACATTCTCCAATACATCGATGACACCGCCTTCTTTGCCCTCACCCCACCCTGCAACGCTCTCAGCAACTTCTCTAATCCCATCTTGACCAGTTCACCACTTAGTGTAACCAGTGGCTGCTCAAGGTCAATCCTTCCAAAACCCAGGCGATTGTTGTAGGCAAAACCACCCCTTCCTTCCATCTCCTAGATTTTTATCTCACTGTCTACAGCTGTCCTATCAACCTCACCTCTACCCTCAGGTATCTTTGCATCAGCCTTCACCATCGCCTATGCTGGACTGCCTCCCCCCCCCCCCCCAAGGTCAAGTATCTTTGCATCACCCTTCACCGTCGCCTCTCCTGGACCCCCCATCTCCTGACGATCCAAGCCAAGGCATCCTGACTCCACCTCCTCAAGCTCCTTTCTGGACACACATTGGGTCTGGACCCCTCCACTATCCTCCACACTTATAAATCCCCTCTTCCCTATGGCAGGCCCCCAACTTTTTCATGGAAACAGTATATTTTAGTGCACTGAAGTTCGTCGCCACTCTGCTTGTGTTTCTCTTCCCATTAGTTCATCAGTGTCTCTCCTTCTGTGCTCTTATGTTCACGTGTGGAACTCTGTGTCTCCGTTTGTGTAAATTGCTGAACTTTTTTATGCAACCTGTGCTTCCATGAACGCCTTCCTTTATTTTAATATGTATGTCTCCTGTTTTCATCCTCCATGTGTGTTTGTTGTTATGTCTTCCTGTTTAATGTCTGTTTTTCTATGGCTGAAGAGCGGCATAGATAGGCCGCTGCCAGGCTACCTTTATGTAAAGGTTTGAAAATCACAATAGAGAAAAAAAAGACAGAGGAGGTTCAACCCTCTACCATCCTCCAAACTTACAAATCCTTGATCTGTCGAATCCTCTCTTATGCCAGTCCCACCAGGATATCCGCTCCCACCCCCTCCCCCCAAATTCTATAAGTCCCTACAGATCCTCGAGCACCATGCACTCTGCCTCGCTTTCCGTATATGTCTCCCTGATCCTCTATGACCTGATTCCTTCCCCCCCATTTCCTCGAACATATCCGACTCCTCTACTCCTTCCGCCGACTTGATCCCCCTCATCCCCTGGTTGCTCCTCTCCTGTCCAACCCCTGCCCCTTGCTGCGCCTTCACTGTTGTGTCCCCCCTACCCTATACCTCTTCACCCTTCAGCTCCTTTCCCACAGTGGCTTCTTTCGACATCCTGTTCCGGATGATGCCCTCTCTCCCTTCATTTATCCGCCCTATCAACTCTGATCATCACCTCCCTCCCTCTGCCCTTCTCCCGGGCTCCCTCTACACACCCTTCCTTCCTGTTTTTACCTGCTTTCCCTCTCCTTGACCCCTTTCTCTCCCTCGAGTCCATCTGCTTTCCTCTCCTCTGCCTTCCTCACTCCTTCTTACGTCTGCCCTGGCCCCTTTCTCTCCGTGTCCTCTCCCTACATTGGCTCCCCCCTTTTACTTTTAATCTCCTCCCCTTCAGTTTGCCCCTCATCTGTCTGGGTGCTCCCCCCTCCAGTTTGTCTTCGTAGCTACTTTATACTGCAATGTTTATGTGATGTGTAAGTGTTGTGCATCCCCTTTTTTATGTGTTGTGAACAGACACCATACTGTCGGTAGGTGTGGTTTTTAACTCATGCGAACAGAAACCAGACTGTCGTCATGTTTTTAATTGTGCCTGTCTAATTACTATGTGTTTTAATCAGCTTCACAAAACGTTTGTTTTTATATTTTAACTTCCAAAACTTTTCGCCCAGTTATAATTTTAAACAGTCACCTTTTTATCGCTTATTCTTATAGTTCGCTCTGACTGTGTTTTCAAACTCTTCTGTAGGCTGCAGAGCGGCATATTACTCTGCTGCCAGCCCCTCCCCTTCCCTCCCCTCTACGGAGAATCGAAATTCAACTAAGAAAAAAAAGAGGGAGAGATAGACTGCCATTTAGTTGTATAATTTTAATATTGTAGATCTGAAGATGGTCATCACTGACTGAAACCGGTCATTGTCGAAAGACTTCGTATTGTGATCAAAGTCTGGAATAAAAAAATTTGATTACTCAGTGATCAGCTGCAGCAGCCAACTATAGAAGATGAAAACAAAGATGAGTCAGATGCAGTAAGAAGTTTACTATAGTCTTCCAACAAACCTGATCAGAGGGCTAGTAAAAATAGTGCTCACAAATTGAAGATTAATAAGTAGTAACCTGTCAGCCTCGAAAGGTTTATTTTATATAACATAAATGGTTAAGTTTCTGTGTTTTGACCAGCAGCATTAAAAGATTCAAATTTCTCACAATTATAGTGTTTCGCGACATACAACGAAACTACTTGAAACTCTTCTCTTTCCAATTTTTTTTTTTAAATCCTATAACGATCCATTTATACTAAGCAGAAAGTCATTGGTGCTGTGTGTGTACGTGTGTGTAAGTCATTGGCAGATTTTGTGTGCATACACATTTAACTCTCTTTGGCTTCACTTTTCATCAAACCAATGCGTGAGTTCAATCAACCATTTAACATAGGAGTAAAGGTGTCACTAGCCTGCAAATTCCTACTGCGTAAGTAAGGTGAAGTCAGGGGAATGTATACGACGTTGTCTTATGACATCAATGAATGGTACTCAACCAATGTTATAGATCTACAATCAGTAACTGGAAACTTCCCAAGTTCTCAGTTTTGCTTGTCCTTGAAAGAAGTTTTGAAACTTTGCTTTAATGTAAACATAAATAACTTTATGCGAGAACACAAAGAAAATTACCAAAAGTGATGGCAGACACAGTCTTCTGGCTAGTTATCTTCCTTATGTGGATACATAAAAGTTTGCAAACATTTGATTTTCTAGCTACCTGCAGCATGTGGAAGCGATCAGAAACACAACTATGTTTTAATGAATGCAGTATTGTATACTCTGAGCACCAGTGATTGGTTACAGGAGAGATAAAAGAGTAGGAAGGTAAACGATTTAAGAGCTGTTCCATTGTATGTCTCGAAATACTGTAATCGTGAGAAACATGCGGATCTGTTGATGCCGACTATCAAAACCCCAGAAATTTATCGTGTTTATCACATACAAAGCCTTTTGAGACTAGCGTGCAGTAGCATTGCCTGTCATCAACATTCATTTGAAGTATTTTCATTCTGAAGAGAGGCTGGTTTCAGATTTAACAGATTGTTCACAGTTCAAACTAGGGTGTCATCCTTAATGCAAAAAAGCAGTTCACACAGTTCGTTAAGTATAGAAAGAAATTAAAGCATATATGCAAATACTGAAAGCTAGCTTCAGCCGAGAGCTGCTGACGAAATCCATGTGCGTAAACCACATACTATTGCTTCCTAAAGACAGCTGTGCCGAAGAGCTGACTGTACGTGATGGTTTAGCGAACAGCTTTAGCTGATTGCCAAGTGCATAAAAATTACTTGTTGCAAAACAGAGATACGAATATTGGGCTCGATGTTTAAGTAGCGTTTGTAGCAGCGGGTATTTGGCACATTCCCAAGGAACATTTCAAGGTTACTGGTGTGAAACACAGAGATCATTATATTTTACAGGCAGATTTTAAGGAGCTGTAATTTAATTTATGGACCTAATTTTGAAGTGTCAGAAGGTATCATGGATTTGCGGTTTATGATGCTCTTCTTGTAATGATGAACCTATGCGAGTAACTGGAAGACACTCGGGAGAACAAAACAGAGAACATAAAGGTAGCTCACATTCCTGTGAGTGTGAGGAAAATGGAAAAATATGAAACGATACCTAAAATTTTCGCAGTGAAACACCTTTGTGACATAAAATTTCGGTTCATGGACTATTTCTACTTCTTTTAGTGCTCTCTAGAAAAATGTGTCTCACATTTAGGGTCTGACGAGTCGAAAGCAACAAGACAGTATTTACCCGACATTGAACTGTTTTATTTGATTAAAAAGAAAGGTATATTTTCATATGAGTACATAATTGATGAATCCGTTTTGTTGGATGAACATTTGCTGAGAAATGAAACGTCCAAATCTTGCTGGCTGGTGAAACAACTATCAAAAAATGTGAAAGGATTATGTTAAGAGTTATCTCGACGTACATTTGAAAATGACGTCTTGCTATTGGTCAATGTCCTTGAAAATTTTTCTGCAGTATGTGGTGTCGTACAGTATCTTTAACACACCACGCAGAAGGTGAGCCTAGGCTGGCAGTAAACCACGTGGCGGCCCCGCCAATCAGCGGCCGGCTCGAGTACACCTAGTGACCTAGTGTCGCACACGCACCTAGCAGCACCAACGAACCGGCATAAGAAGCCGCTGCAACGAGGCCAGCGAATCTACTAGCGGAATCAGCCTTAGCATTTATCGTACTTTCTCTGGATTGAGATGATGTATGGCTACTAGAATCTAATTAATGGAATCCCTAGAACATGTCGCTCCTAGAGAAGTAACGACAGAGTCACTCATATTACGTGTACTTCCAACCATATCCGCCCTCTAAGTGCCCACTTATTCCTAGGCATCCATCTCTGATGGACACAACACACACTGCCCAGTAGCGTTAGAACTGAATCCAGCCCATTATGTGACTTCATCTGGTTTAGCGAGAAATTGTTTACTGACAACTACTGATGTACGATGACAAATTATTACGGACACACAACATTTACAATTTGTTGAGTGCCACGCACATGGTGCTACTGTTCACTGTTAGCATAGACATTCTGTTGATAAAAATAACTTAAATTGTTCATTAAAATGAAAATAAGGACGAATATTACATTACATAACTCGACACTAATGCCTATAACTGGAGAGTGATCCAAACCTGCCGCTCTCTCAATCGGCATGGCTGTCTGTAAAAGTTCTGATGTAACGAGCATACCAGATGATCGATCATATGTTACATTTTAGTAGACCTCGAGTGTCCAGAAAATATGTAGGAACTGATTAGCAATTATGTCCAGAGAAAGTGGTACCACCACCCCATCAACAAGCTGGGAGTTCGAAAGAAGATATCACAATACGTTAAAAATACCTGTGATTTTCTATACAAGTTTAACGTAGTGCCTGACAATAATTTTATTCTAATTCATTGCTGATTATCATTCTATCAAGTGGCCTAGATGAAACGATACTTCGTTATTATTTCTGAGAAACGTATGAATGCAAAGAACCAGCACCAAGAAAGAGTTGAGCGACACAAAAGATAGATGGTAGAGGTGTTTCTACTACTGAAGATGATATCTACTCTAGTTTCGGGCCAGTCTGTTGAAAGTGGCTCTAGTAGCGCCACTTTGAGGATACAAATCGCGTTTGCTTTAAATACACGCAGTATCGGTAGTGAGTGTCACCTATCTTTGCAATTGTGTGTCATGAGTTTATCATGTCAAGTATGACTTTAAGGTGATACAGACGCCATTATTAACACCGCACTAAGTTTGAACTAGGTGCTATAATAGGACTACAAGACACTGTATGCTCCTTCTGCGGTATTGAAGGATTTGGCAGTAATGTAGCTACGTGTACATGATTGCTGGCAGCGGTGATCACGAGAGTTGATCGAGTTCCGGACGGTCACGTGGCAACACCGAGAGGGAAGACCACCGTGTTCGACGTATGGTTCAAATGGTTCGAATGGCTCTGAGCACTATGGGACTTAACTTCTGTGGTCATCAGTCCCCTAGAACTTAGAACTACTTAAACCTAACTAACCTAAGGACATCACATACATCCATGCCCGAGGCAGGAGTCGAACCTGCGACCGTAGCGGTCACGCGGTTCCAGACTGAAGTGCCTTTAACCGCAAGGCCACACCGGCCTGCTGTTCGACGTATGGCTCTGGCGAACCGTACTGCGTCTGCAGCAGCAATTTCAGCAGCAGTTGGCACCACAGTGACATAACGAACCGTTACAAATCGGTTATGTCAAGAACAGCTCTGAGCCAGTCGCTCTGCACCGTCCATTACACTCACTGCAAATCAGTTGCGACTTCAGTAGTGTCAAGCGAGAGTTCATTCGAGGGGAAAGAGGGGGGGGGGGGTAATGTAGGTCTGTTGTGCTCTCTGCTCTTTAATGAAAGCTGGTTCTGCTTCGGTTCCAGTGATGATCAAATGTTGTTTAGAGGCCACTCACTTGAGTGCCTGCAATCAACCTGTCCGCTTGCTGGATACACGGCATCTACACCTGGAGTTATAGTCTGGGGTGCGATTTTATATGACTGCAGGAGCACTCTCACGAATGTCCCACACACCTTCTCTGCAATTCTGTACGGCACTCTGGTGATTTGACCTATTGCGCTGCCATTCACGAAGAGCGTTCCACGGGATGTTCTCCCATATGATAATGCTCGCTCACATACCGCTGTTGTAACCCAACACACCCTACAGAGTGTTGTCATGTAGCCTTAAACTGGAAGGTCACCAGATCTGTCTCCATTCAAGCGCATATGGGAGATGAACGGACGGTAACTCCCTGTACGTGTCCGTGCTTCCATTCAACATTCTGGCCGTTACCCAGTTTATTAATGTACTTGCATTTCACATTTACAATGGTTTATCTTACACTTACATTAACCTGCGACTTTGCAATGTTAATGACTTAAATATGTTACCTAGACAGAAGTATTCCCGAAATTTCATTACTCTAAATTAATTTCTTTTTCGTGCAGTGATTTTTTGGTCAGTGTAAAATATTCTGAAAATGTAAATTAGCAGTTGTAAATGTATTATGAAAATGTAATTGTAACTTACTGGTTGTAGCTGTATTATGACAATGTAGTAATTTTTTTGTTTTGTAATTTGTGTTAAGGTCTTATGGGACCAAACTGCTGAGATCATCCGTACCAAAGCTTATACTTAAACTAACTTACGCTAAGGACAACACACACACACACCCATGCCCGAAGGAGGACTCGAACCTCCGAAGGGGGCAGCCGCGCAAACCGTGGCAAGCGTGAGGCGACAATGTAGTGGCCCATAATGTATTGAGCTACACATCTCAGTATTTTTCTTCTGGTGGGTACCTCTCATAACCTCCATGGCAGACAGAATATTCCATCTCTTCCTGACTCTATACAATGTCTATTTAAATCTTGTTTTCACTTATGCAGTGGGCTGCTCTTGGAAAAGCATTTAAAACTCATTCAGACACTGCGCAATTGCGTAGACAGAGCCGGCACAAGGGGGAGAGGTGAGGGATGAGACTGCCGGCCGCGTTGGTCTCGCGGTTCTAGGAGCTCAGTCCGGAACCGCGCGACTGCTACGGTCGCACGTTCGAATCCTGCCTCGGGCATAGATGTGTGTGATGTCCATAGGTTAGTTAGGTTTAAGTAGTTCTAAGTTCTAGGGGACTGATGACCACATATGTTAAGTCCCATAGTGCTCAGAGCCATTTGAACCAAGGGATGATTGCAACTGCCCTATCCAGCACTTACATGTAGGCACCCCGAGGGGTCGACGGTCGAATTTCTCTGAAGTCGCTGTTGACTGATGCCCGCCTACATCAAATATTAGTGATGTGAGGAGAGAGAGAGAGAGAGAGGGAGGGAGAGAGAGAGAGAGAGAGAGAGTGAGTGAGAGAGAGAGTAAGAGAGAGGGGAGAGAGCGTGCGTGCGTGGGTGCGTTCTTGGCAAACGACAGTAGACAGAGGTTCGCAGCACACGTATTTGTTGTAAGTCTTATACTCTTAACTTTTATACCACCTGTGATATTGAAACGCGATTTTTTACTTTTTTGTAATCGAATTATAGTCTTTTTAATGGCAATAGAAAGCTCTTGAAAAAATGAGAACAGCGACATTATGCTCATTAATGTTGGGTTGAAACTTTACACGGTAGTGGTTCAGGAAGGTGCTAAAGCTGAAACGCAAAGCCAAGTAGGAATCTCTTGTCAGGCTAGTCAATGCATGCCAAGATAACATGTTTCCTTTTGGCCCTTCTTTTGTAAAACATACTGTATACACAGGGTCAGTTACTATTGCTGTAAACGGCACTAAATGCTAGCTACTGACGTTTCCGAAGGGATTTCGGAAAATCATTTAAAATGTCTGTCCTTGCTTATATGTAAGTGATCAGTTTTTGCGGAAACAAGTAGACAGTCAGAAGGTTTAATCCGACGGTGGAACCTGCCATGAGAGTCCCATACGTTTTCGGACGCTTGCAAGCCAACGTTAAGAAGCGTTATATCACTGTTCCGAGCTGTCGAATTCTGTTAAATAATGTATATCTTTGTACAAAATGAGAGAGATAGAGAGGGGGGGAGGGAGGGAAGTAAACTTGCTTCAATATCTATGGTGATACAAAAGAGAATTTAACATACGACAAAATTACTACACTTTAAAACAATAAATAAATAAATAAAATGACGCGCCAACGAAGGGATTATTGGAATTGACCGAAATCAGTAGATGTCATGGGTAACTACAAACAAACAAATGATTATAATTTCGGAAAAATGGGATGATTTATTTAAGAGATGAGCTTTACAAATTGAGCATGGCAGTACCGTGTTGGTCCACTTCTCGCTCTTATTATACCAATTCTTCGACTTAGCACTGATTGACAGAGTTGTTGGGCGTCCTCTTGAGAAATATCGTGCTAGATTCTGTCCAATTGGCGCGTAGTATCGTCAAAATCCCGAGCTCGTTGGAGGGCCCTGCCCATAATGCTCCAAACGTTCTCAATTGGAGGTAGATCCGGCGATCTTGGCTAGGTAAAGTAGGGATTGACAAGCAGTAAAAATTCGCTGTGTGCAAGTGAGCGTTAACGTGCTGAAATATAAGCCCATATAAGCCCAGGATGGTTTGCCGTGAAGGACACCAAAACAGGGTGCAGGATATCGTCGACGTACTGCTGTGGTGTAACGGTGACGCAGATGACAATCAAAGGCGTCCTGCTATGAAACGAAATGGCGTCCAAGATCATTAATACCTTTTGACAGGTGGTACGGCTGGCGACAATCAGGGTGGTATCACATCACTATCTGGGGCCTCTCCAGACACGTCTTCGCTGATCATTGGGATCTGGAATCTCATTTGCTGGAGTAGAATTGTCTTCAGTGGTGAGTCCGACTTCAAACTAAACCCCAGTGACCAGTGAAGACGTGCCTCGAGACACCCAGGACAGCGGTGAGATACGACCCTTACTGTCGTCTGCCATTCGACCTGACAGTCAAGAGTCAGGTTTGGAGTGCCACTTCATTTCATAGTAGGACCCCTTTGCTTGTCATCCACGACACCCTTCAGCACAACTGTGAGCCAATATCCTACGCCCTGTCTTGTTTTCGTTCGACCCTGGAGTTACATTTCAGCAAGATAATGCTCCCGCCCCGCACATGACGAGAGTTTTTACTGATTGTCTTTGTGCTTGTCCATCCCTAACTTGACCAACAAGGTTGGCCGAATATCTTCCCAAATGTAAATGATTGGAACGTCATGTGTTTTCTTTACATGAACATAGAAAGTTTAAACTTTCATTGTCTGGAATCTGCTGTAAAATGGAGCAATCTAACTCAGTTACAGAATTTGAACGTTGAAAAGTGTTTCCAAAACCGTATACTTTTCGTCGTTTATATTATGTTTATATTATGATGTGTTATTATTATCTGTTGTCAATCATTATGTGTTCCGTTTTCTTAAGAATTCATTTTATTGTCAGATGCACCATTTATGAACACACAAAGCCAGTAAAAAATATTATCTTTATCAACAGAAGCTATTTTGCCACATGTGTGGCAAACTACAATTCGCATAACATTCGAGTAGTAATTATAATTCCACAATTAAATTAAATGTGTGACCCGTCATCTGAAACTGTTGCCCAGGACAACAGGTGAGAAATTAGACATCTGAGACTTTCATTTAGATGTCATAGCTTGCATGTGAAGCGATCTGGCATCTAACGAGAAGCGTGTCCGTGTAATAAAGAAGAGATTGCAATTTCATCTCTCTTTTATTATTATTAGCTATCCATACCAAATCACTCTGCTCCCTTTCTTCCAGACTACAAGGTTCTCTCTCATTACAGTATTCTCTTGTGCACTGTGTTTCAGTCGAAACATACGTCAATTCATTACGTTGCTCGCCGCTCTTTGGTGTTTTATGTTTCTTACAAGCAACTCACAGTTTTTTACGTTAGACCGCAGATAACCGTAAGCAAAGGAACGGGGAAGTCTCCACCGGAACATTTTACACCGTCTCACCTTCCTTTTTCATGCAAATTACCGTGGTGCTTAGTCACTTCGGTGCAGGACTGTGGTAGGATTTAGGTGGTATTAGAAGTAAACGCACAGAATACCAAACCCCTTTACTTTTGGAGATAGTGGTTCGTAATCCAAGATTTGTTTGCTGACCTGCCATCTGATTAATGTGAACTCAGTACAAGATGAAACGTAACTCGGCGATCACGACCGGAGGGTCCCGATATGCTGACTGGTCCTTGTGCCAGCATCTATCAGCTGCGTCGTTTGGATGCGGTATGGAAGGCCACGCAGCTCTCCAAATTGTAGCAAGACTTTCCGCCTTTGGAACCGCTATTCGTCATTCAGACAGTTACGCAGTTACCCTCACGAACCTGAATGCACCCCGGTCCAGTCACCCTACGAAGGAAAAGTCTCTAGCAGCTACTGTTACAATGATTTTCTCCGGGTCCTTACGCTGACGGTTCAGCTACGGAGCCAATGTATGAATTCAAATTCTTCGTCATCTCTATCAAATCACTATTCCAGGATAGTGACCTACTGAGATAGATACTTTATGTGATCAAAAGTATCCGGACACCGACAACTTCATGGAGCCCTCCATCGGTAATGCTGGAATGGGAGTTGGGGGGGGATTGTTTGGAGAAAGAGACCAAACAGCGAGGTCATCGGTCTCGTTGGATAAGGAAAGGACGGGAAAGGAAGTCGGCCGTGCCCTTTCACAGGAACCATCCCGGCATTTGCTTGGAGCGATTTAGTTCCCTAAATCACGGGAACCCTAAATCAGGATGGCTGGAGGCGGGATTGAACCGTCGTCCTCCCGAATGCTGGAAGTAAATATGGTGTTGGCCCACCCTTAGGCTTGATGACAGCTTCCATTCTCGCAGGCATACGTTCCGTCAGGTGCTGTAAGGGTTCATGGGTAATGGCAGCCCATTCTTCACGGAGTGCTGCACTGAGGACAGGTATCGATGTCGGTCGGTGAGGCCTGGCACGAGGTCGGACTTCCAAACCATGGCAAAGGTGTTGTATTGGTTTCAGGTCAGGACTCTGTGCAGGTCGGTTCATTACAGGATGTTATTGTCGTGTAACCACTCCGCCATAGACCGTGCATTATGTTCGATCGCGTTGAAAAATACAATCGCCATCCCCGAATTACTCTTGATCAGTGGGAAGCTGTGCTGTCATATTGCCACGCAAAACAACAAGGGCTGCAAGCCCCCTCCATGAGAAATACGACCGCACCATAACACCACCGCCTCCAAATTTTACTGATGGCACTACACACACTGGTAGATGACGTTCACCGGGCATTCGCCGTACCCACACCCCGCAGTCGGATCGCCACATTGTGTACCGGGATTCTTCACTCCATACAAGGTTTATCCACTATCCAATCGTCCAATGTTAACGCTCCTTAGAGAGAGCGAGGCGTCGTTTGGCATTTGCCGGCGTGATGTGTGGCTTATGAGCAGCAGCTCGACCACGAAATCCAAATTTTCTCACCTCCCGCCTAACCTTCATAGTACTTGCAGTGGATCCTGATGCAGTTTGGGATTCCTGTGTGATAGTCTGGATAGATGTCTGCCTTTTACACATTACGACCCTCTTTCAACGTCGGTGGTCTCTAACAGTCAACAGACAAGGTCGACTTGTACGGCTTTGTGCTGTACGTGTCTGTTCAAGTTTCCACTTCAGTATCACATCGAAAACAGTGGACATAGGGATGTTTAGGAGTGTGGAAATCTCGCGTAGAGAAGTATGACGCAAGTGACATATCTGACGACGTTCGAAGTCCGTGAGTTCCGCGGAGCGACCCATTCTGCTCTTTCACGATGTCTAATGACTACTGACGACGCTGATATGGAGTACCTTGCACTAAGTGGCAGCGCAATGCAACTTGTATGAAAAACGTATGTTTTGGGGGTATTGGGAGACTTTTGATCACCTTGTGTACGTGGCCTATCTAACAAGACCATTATCGGTGGGAAGGCACCAAACATAGAGTTCATCATATCCTGAGCAATAACGTTGATAAAATCAGAGCCTTCGAAAAAGTGCCTGTAACAACCTTACGTTTCATAGTACCATTAGGACCATTTCTCCCACTCCTTGTTGTTTCAAACGTTCCTGTTGGAACAGCAAGTTCCCTTGCCGGTCTAGGAATGGTAGAACGATGGGTTCGATGACTGTTTGGATGTACCGTGCACTATTCAGTGTCCCCTCGACGATCACCAGAGGTGTACGGCCAGTGTAGGAGATCGCTCCCCACACCATGATGCCGGGTGTTGGCCCTGTGTGCCTCGGTCGTATGCAGTCCTGATTGTGGCGCTCACCTGCACGGCGCCAAACACGCATACGACCATCATTGGCACCAAGGCAGAAGCGACTCTCATCGCTGAAGACGACACGTCTCCGTTCGTCCCTCCATTCACGCCTGTCGCGTCACCACTGGAGGCGGGCTGCACGATGTTGGGGCGTGAGCGGAAGACGGCCTAACGGTGTGCGGGACCGTAGCCCAGCTCCATGGAAACGGTTGCGAATGGTCCTCGCCGATACCCCAGGAGCAACAGTGTCCCTAATTTGCTGGGAAGTGGCGGTGCGGTCCCCTACGGCACTGCGTAGGATCCTACGGTCTTGGCGTGGATCCGTGCGTCGCTGCGGTCTGGTCCCAGGTCGACGGGCACGTGCACCTTCCGCCGACCACTGGCGGCAACATCGATGTACTGTGCAGACCTTACGCCCCACGTGTTGAGCAATTCGGCGGTACGTCCACCCGGCCTCCCGCATGCCCACTATACGCCCTCGCTCAAAAGCCGTCAACTGCACATGCGGTTCACGTCCACGCTGTCGCGGCATGCTACCAGTGTTAAAGACTGCGATGGAGCTCCGTATGCCACGGCAAACTGGCTCACAGTGACGGCGGCGGTGCACAAATGCTGCGCAGCTAGCGCTATTCGACGGCTAACACCGCGGTTCCTGGTGTGTCCACTGTGCCGTGCGTGTGATCATTGCTTGTACAGCCCTCTCGCAGTGTCCGGAGCAAGTATGGTGGGTCTGACACACCGGTGTCAATGTGTTCTTTTTTCCATTTCCAGCAGTGTATTTAGAGTTATCGTATTCACTGCTGGAGGATTGTCTCGTCCCAGTTCACACAAAGGTTTTGGAGCCCGGCACATAGACGGGTCTGTCACAAATCCACTGCTCAAGCAGTTTTGGAAATCAGTGGTGCCTCGGAGGTTCTTGCTCTCTATACAACCTTGCGATGGGCTACGGAAAAGGCCAGTTTCTCAACACATCTAGGGATGCGATTCCTTACCCAAGAAAAAGAATGGGCCGTAAATGTCTTTCGCAAAAAGGCGCAAAACGCATGGAGCATGGGAATATGTCTCTCGCGCCCGACTGTGGTACGCGGCTGCGGCGTTTCCCACATTTTTACGTTTTGGTAGTTCAAGTCTCTACTTAATTGTAAATTCCGTGGACTGCGGACCGGACTTTGTTGAATACTCTCTGCAGAACGAGCACATGTAGCCTACTTCTGCAACCCCACTTATACGAACAACTGGTGTCATCGCCGAATACTTTGAGCTGTAGTCTCAACGACACTCTTTCCGCACAGTTTTAATTGAATTTCATCTTTTAAAACATCTTCCAATCGATTAGGCCATTTGTTACAGCAACCGTATGTGAAATATTTGAATTAAAAGCACTCTTGGTTGCAATTATGCTTTCATTAACAACGCATTAACCGGCCGGAGTTGCCGAATTGTTCTAGGCCCTACAGTCTGGAATCGCACGGCCGCTACGGTCGCAGGTTCGAATCCCGCCTCGGGCATGGATGTGTGTGGTGTCCTTAGGTTAGTTAGGTTTAAGTAGTTCTAAGTCCTAGGGGACTGATGACCTGAGATGTTAAGTCCCATAGTGCTCAGAGCCATCTGAACCATTTGATTTCAATTTTTTTTCTTTATAAATATTAATGATTGTCGTAAAATGAATTTCATACAAGTAACAATATATCAGACAATTTAAAAACAGTTTCCTACAGAAATATTTCACGTAAGAGCATTGTCCACATCCTCGATCCAAGTAATTTTTATAAGTTACAACCAAGTAACCAAGCAAGTACGAGATCAAAATGAAATCAAACGTAAAGAAGTATTAGAGGGAACTTTCAGTTAGCGACAGCTCTGTTCGGTGCGGCGTTGAGGAACCTTTTGGAAATTTTGTATATGCACTGCTGTTTGCAACCTTTAGTTCGTAGTTAGTTTTTGCTCTGCACTTATAAATTTATCATTTGTGTTTTCTTTCCGATGCAGGTCCACATAGTTTTGAAGATTTATTTTTTTGTGAATATTGTCCTTGATTGATAAGACGGTAAACAGCAGTTCTCATATATGTATTCATCAACCAATAACTAAGCCCAGTTCAACAGAAAATAATACAGCGCCTTCCTGCCGATTTATTGCATTCTATATTAGAAAATCAGACAAACTCGACAAGCCAAGAGGTAGATAAACACGATCCGGCGAATTCGGATAGCATTGTGTTTGCAGGTCTAAATATTTCTTTCGTCAATGATGTACCTACTTCAGCTCTCCAAATTTTAGATTCCAGACAGGCGGAATCCACCACAACACAGACACTGCAGAGTCACGTCACAACGGGAGTAGACTATGAGAATACCGATAAATAGTCCTCTCATGACACAATGATTGTCGGCAATTCCTTACAGATCAATGATCTAGGGACTATGCTTCAAATCTTACTCGCAGAAAACAACAGAATTGGGTGACACATCTTGACAAAAAAATGAAAATAACACTCTAGCGACCCACTAACAACACAGTAATAAAATGTTAGCGACATATATTGACACAAAACACGAAGGAAGTAGCAAATTTCTATCATGCCATATTGACCAAAAATTACGAAAGCACAGGGAAACACTTGAGAATTAGGCAACAAACCAGAAACAGACTAGAAATTAAATAAAAGTTCTTACCATTTAGATGCGCTTGCAGAAAATCTGACAAAGTTGCAGACTTTATTTTCGCAACGAGTTGTTGAACTAGAAAATCAGTTAAAAACATTAAAGAAACAATGCACAAAGAGAAAAATTTGCTTCTCAAGAAAATAAATAAAGTAGTTCCCAGTGTTGCAGTCGCAAGACTACAAAGTAAATCACTCAAGCAGATCACTCATTTGAAATCGGAAATTAATAGAGTCGACAATGATGACACTATGACACAGTTTCAGTCTCTAACGGCGCAAATAAAAGACATTTATCAGAAAGTCGAACAATTAGAGCTCAAATAAGCAGAAAAATTTCTTTCATTACGTCGTTTTCAGCATGACTAGAAAGCAGTGAACTAAAACCACGCACAGCCGATTAACAAATTAAAAACGAATCTTGCCAACATTACGAAAACTATGTCATATGAACAAAATCCTTGTGCTTCATTAAATAACTTTTATAGATAGTCAGATGGATTTACATATGAACAAAATATAAGCATAATGAGAAGAATCAAGGACTTGGGAACAGAAAAGTGAGAATGGCAAAAATTTTACAGTAGATGCGATCTACAAAATTCCCCAAGATAATACGGATTCGACTATAAGCATTTTCTTTCTGTACGAACATTCAGAGTTTTTAAATTAAGGTAATACTGACTTGCATTCATTAGACTGAATACAACAATTGTCTTTTCTTTACCTCCAGCTTGGATAGTACCTTACGAATTAGAGTTCGTTTGTAGATTTTTAAAAGGCGATCCCGCCATGTAAATGCGCCCAGCACCCAGACAATGTTATTCTGCTGAAGAATTCCACAAGGCATTTAGCGGGGTATTAGTCGGAAACGACACAGCGCGGTGTCAAAGATCAATTAATCAGCCAATCCTATTTCGAGGATTCGCAATTAGCGATAATTACGGAATTATTTGTGTACATGGTGCAACAGAACCAGCATTTAACAGAGCCATACAGTCAGCTCTCATTCAGTTTTGTATCTCAAAACTTCCTCGTCCACTACACTTTTCTTTAGTCACAGTCAACAAAAGAAAGTATTAATGCCTTCTGAGACCTACTTCAGTTATTTGAAATTCGGCAATCTGACTATTCCTTCGTTAAGAAAAATTCCTCTAAAAAAACAGAGTTTACAATGTCAATAAGAATCAAAGTTATAACACATCATTTAATAACAGACACAACAGATGATACGGCAATAGTCAACGGTATCAGAATAAAGCAACAGGCGAAGCAATTTTAACGGACCGCCTAAGTACGATCAACAACAGAAGCAAAATTTTGCTGCCAACAACCAACAGATTCAGCAGCAAGATAATAGTAGGCACAATTCGTCTCATAAGAACTACAATAATGATACTCAGGGAAACAATTACGTTCATCGAAATAATTAGTTACATTCCAGTCATTACGTACCGTACAACGGAAGGTACGACAACAGAATCGGAATGAGTATTACAGACACAGTAACCGCAATGACGTCAGGCCAAATGATAATTACGGACAGCAACGACACTGCGTAATAAATGAACCAGATAGCCGCATCCATCCTCCTGACAGACAACGGCTAGAAGCTCGGACTACTGCAGATGTCCACAGCAAAACGTTATCTCCAGACAATATGAACGCAGTAACAGAACGTATTATGACGTTGGAAGACATAAGAGAGACTTTTTTGCAGGAAAGAAGAACAGCCACAAATGAACCATCTGATTATCATAATAAAAACTGACTCACATAGTTTCACCGCAGTAATTGTCTCTGGGTCTCCAGTTACAGTGGTTAGTGATGCTGCATTTAATAAATGCAATGAGAATAATTCTTGCCTTACATTTCCATTATAAAAGACTAAAGTTAGAGGAGCATTTTCTGGAAAAGGAGTACATGTAAAACTACAGACACGCTTAAAATTTACTGTTCATGACCACACATTTTATACAAATTTTTGAACCGTCACAGTTTTAACAATTGAAATTACGCTGTTTATGAATTTCTTGACAGAATATAAAGCGATTAAATTCTACTACGCAACAATAACGAGCAAGTTTGATTGCAGTTTCAGCAGATCATTTCAATGAGCAGGAAATTAACAGATTAGAGCTTTCTTCATACACAAAGCATTTTCAATAGTATACATCACAGTAGAGGGACACATCTTTTGCTACCTACAATATAGATGAAGAATCTACACTCCTGGAAATTGAAATAAGAACACCGTTAATTCATTGTCCCAAGAAGGGGAAACTTTATTGACACATTCCTGGGGTCAGATACATCACATGATCACACTGACAGAACCACAAGCACATAGACACAGGCAACAGAGCATGCACAATGTCGGCACTAGTACAGTGTATATCCACCTTTCGCAGCAATGCAGGCTGCTATTCTCCCATGGAGACGATCGTAGAGATGCTGGATGTAGTCCTGTGGAACGGCTTGCCATGCCATTTCCACCTGGCGCCTCAGTTGGACCAGCGTTCGTGCTGGACGTGCAGACCGCGTGAGACGACACTTCATCCAGGCCCAAACATGCTCAATGGGGGACAGATCCGGAGATCTTGCTGGCCAGGGTAGTTGACTTACACCTTCTAGAGCACGTTGGGTGGTGGGTGGCACGGGATACATGCGGACGTGCATTGTCCTGTTGGAACAGCAAGTTCCCTTGCCGGTCTAGGAATGGTAGAACGATGAGTTCGATGACGGTTTGGATGTACCGTGCACTATTCAGTGTCCCCTCAACGATCACCAGAGGTGTACGGCCAGTGTAGGAGATCGCTCCCCACACCATGATGCCGGGTGTTGGCCCTGTGTGCCTCGGTCGTATGCAGTCCTGATTGTGGCGCTCACCTGCACGGCGCCAAACACGCATACGACCATCATTGGCACCAAGGCAGAAGCGACTCTCATCGCTGAAGACGACACGTCTCCATTCGTCCCTCCATTCACGCCTGTCACGACACCACTGGAGGCGGGCTGCACGATGTTGGGGCGTGAGCGGAAGACCGTAGCCCAGCTTCATGGAGACGGTTGCGAATGGTCCTCGCCGATACCCCAGGAGCAACAGTGTCCCTAATTTGCTGGGACGTGGCGGTGCGGTCCCCTACGGCACTGCGTAGGATCCTACAGTCTTGGCGTGCATCCGTGCGACGCTGCGGTCTGGTCCCAGGTCGACGGGCACGTGCACCTTCCGCCGACCACTGGCGACAACATCGATGTACTGTGGGGACCTCACGCCCCACGTGTTGAGCAATTCGGCGGTACGTCCACGCGGCCTCCCGCATGCCCACTATACGCCCTCGCTCAACGTCCGTCAACTGCACATACGGTTCTCGTCCACGCTGTCGCGGCATGCTACCAGTGTTAAAGACTGCGATAGAGCTCCGTATGCCACGGCAAACTGGCTGACACTGACGGCGGCGGTGCACAAATGCTGCGCAGCTAGCGCCATTCGACGGCCAACAGCGCGGTTCCTGGTGTGTCCGCTGTGCCGTGCGTGTGATCATTGCTTGTACAGCCCTCTCGCAGTGTCCGGAGCAAGTATGGTGGGTCTGACACACCGGTGTCAATGTGTTCTTTTTTCCGTTTCCAGGAGTGTAATTTCGGCGTTTCGCAGAGAATCCAAGCTAAGGTAGACAATTGTGAAGCAGCAACAGACGAAGCCACACAACAGTTACAAGAAGTTTTACAATCACGTTCACATGTTTTTGACAATATAACCGGTCCTATTCAAGGATTTGTGTATGAATTCCAAGAAAAGACTCATAATACTTTCGTTTCAAAGCATTATTCAGACAAAGTGAAAAAAGAATTAGAATCCATGCTCACACAAAGCATTATTGAACAGGCAGCAAGCCCGTATTTGGCCCATTACACGTGAATCCCAAAAAAAGACCGATCGTTGAGGCTTGCATTGGATTCATGACAGAGTTATGAGATCACACTCACAGATACCGATAGACCACATACACTTAATGAATTGCTATAAAAGTTTCATGGAGTGGCAGTATTTTTGGCATTAGATTTTAAGTATGCATTTTGGAAAACAGAACTTCACCCCAGTTATCGTAAATACACTGCCTTTTCATGCATGGGTAATTGTTATCAATACTCCAAATTACCTTTTGGTCTTACCATAGCATCAGTAGCTTTCACTCGTGGTATGAATAGTATTCTTCCATCTGAATTTAAAAACAAGATCATAACTATGTCGATGACATTTATTGCGGAAGCAACTTGCCTTAAAGATAACAGTACTTTGAATGCACTGCTTGATGCATTCTCGCGCCTGGGTATTAAGATCAGTCTACGTAAATCATAGTTTGGAAAACCAGCTGTTAATTTTTTAGGCCACATTATCTCTGTTGACGGAACTGAACATGACTTGGATAAATTTCAAGCTGTCTGATACATCACTATTCTCACAAGTACAAAAACTACAAAGTTTTCTTGGTCTTATCAATTTTCTTAAACATTTCATTCATTATACGGCTTTTGATATACCAAGACTTTGTCAGCTAAATGGTAATAACTGAAATTGGTTCTGGGATGATCAGGCACTAACTGAGCATCTAAGTTTGAAACGTGCTTTATTGAACGTCCCTCTATTATCACACCTAGATCGTTGCAAAGATTTTTGTATTGTGACAGAGCTCCAAAACGGCCCTTGTAGTTCATCTCTTCCAGGATATAGAAGAAAATGGAGTGATCGTCACGAAAAGTATAGCCCTTGCAAGTCGCGTACTTTCCCCACCAGAAAGAAATTACAGAATTCGAAACATTATGTCGTCTTGGCTTTTACAAAATTTCGTTATTTCTTGTACGGCAAACATGCGAAGGTGCATAAAGACCAGCGTGAAATTCAGTTCTTCGTGTCCCCTAAATTTTCACATCATCGTCTGGAACAATGGAAACATTATCTATAGGAATTCAATTTCACAGTCATCCATATTCCAGCCACACAAGATGTAGTAGCTACCACTTTATCAAGATCCCTTCCTGGTGCTGAAACAACTACTTCCAGTATTCTTTACACCCAGCTTTTTACGTTTGAGAACTTTGTGTTTGCTGCGATACTGTCAAAGAACAGGATAAGGATCCTATTTGGAAGAATATCAGTTATGACGTAATAAACAAAATTCTAATACCAGACATCATTACTTGGTACGAAATCACATCCTTTTCAAACGTTTAAAATACGACTTTAATAACTGGCTTCTCTGTTTTCCTGATGGCATTTTCAAATAAATTGATATGGAACGTACTTCTGAGCTATGCTCATTACGAACCAAGAAAGTGTTTCGTCACAGTTCGTCAAACATCCTGTTTCACGACCAATGAGAATAGAATTAGGAGCGTTCTGGCAAAATGCGAAGTCTGCTATCAAGCAAAGTCTTCCACTACATTACATTTGGCTCCACTTCCCCCTATTATCCCCATTAAGTTACGTCATTTAGTGGCAGTCGAACTCTACGGACCTATTCCAAAGAAAACAGGTTTTTTACGTATTTGTTGCAGTTGAGCTAACACCTAAATTTGTTTCGGTTACAGCACTTTGCAGCGCTGCAGCAAAACCTGTTTCAGTTGCATTCACTGAGTTTTTATCAAACATAGACCACGTAGAAAAGTTTATATCTGACAACGTGCCACGAATTCGTTCCGCAACTTGCACACGTACATTGCACAACAGAAATATTAAAATGATTTTTAATTCCAGGTGAAAACACTTGTGAAACAATGATGAAAGATATAGGAAAAGTATGTAGACTTCGTTGCCACAAACAACACACTAAATAGGACAAATATATTTAGATTTTTCGGGACACCATTAATTCAATTCCTAATTATTCAAATTTGCGGTGCCCATTTCGTTTTGAAGAATAAAAAGCAGCCAGCCAAAAAAAAATCGGTTTCTTTCCACAAGTCACAGTGTTTACGTAACCATGAACTGATTGATATTGCCGTCACTAATACACAAAGGCAGCTGAGAAGAGGAAAACGCTACAAAAGAAGGTAAGTCACACAAAGAAATTCGAAGTTGGACAAAAGTTTTAGTTCAAGTACACCCATTCTCTTGTAAAGCAAAGAACAGCTTTCAGAAATTTCCATTACTTAATAACGGACAGTTTCGGATTCGACGAATTCCCTATTCCAACGTAGTACATCTTGAAACACGCAGGGCGAAAGCTTTTAGAGGTCTTCATAACATCACCAATATAAAAACGTTCATTGAATAATTATTTGACTATCTCTTTCCTAATGATGACAACATCGCACCGATGTATAAAGGTTACGTTGTGACAACAAGTATTTCCTTTTCTTCTGACATCAACAGTTTGTTCATAGTCAGTAGTTAAACATTTTCTACAGGTTTTCTTTCATTCGCATCCATGTGAACATAACAATAACAGCATTTTCGCCTCATTTAGTACTATAAATATAAGCCATTTCGTTTGTTTATTTTCACTGTGTCATGACTTTTATGTAATAGATACAACGATTGTTACAGAGCATACACAGCGTCATGTTGTGGGATAATTGGCCCATATCCTTACAGTCCATCATTTTATAAGCAAATGTTACGTAAAAGAAGACAGCAATGATTTTTATCGTTAAAGACAAAGGTATCACATAAAATAACAGCAGCGTGAGAAACAAAATTCGAATTTTGCACGTCATAATGCATTTTGCCTCTCAGGCTGATGTACAAAAGTGTGCAATAATGGATTCCAGATAGGAATGATAAACCAGGTAGCGAACATATATTTCCACAGGTATAATATCCACTGTCAATAAGCGCAGGAGATACTTAATTTCAGCGTCTTGCACTGAGATTACCACTGAGCTACAACCAGGCTTCTTCACTGACTGTAAGAATTTTGCTATAGATGTATGTGAAGATTTAAGGATATAGTATAGATGAAATATATGAAACGATGATTTATGGGTTTTGACAATGAGGACACGATTAGGTAATAAGAATTGAGGATTGCGAACCCTTTATGATGATTTTTTTTAGATTTTTTAAACCCTTAGAGGATCACCCACAGTGTACTGCAGTCTGTAGTTGCTATTTTTCTTGTCCTTCCAGAATTGTTTCATACTGTCGCTATGTTTAGCTCTACGATCTTCCGTCCATTTTCCCGTAGATCTTTTTGGTTTTTCTTCTGGTGCAACTTCCCAGCAGTGGTTCTTCTGTCTGAAGATTTTTCGATCTACGATGTCTGCGGATGTGACGTTGGCATTTTTGAGATCAGTTTGAACTTGTTTTATCAAGACTGTTGTCGTTTTTAGTTTCTGTGAGTACATTAAAATTTTTTTTTTTGTTGATCTGTTGTCATCCAGTCTCATGATGCGCCCATAGGACTTCAGTCGTCGTTTGCGGAAGTCTGTTTAAATGTTGGAGTATTTTTCTGTTGTCGTGTTTGAATTTAGCCGATATCCTTCATCTGTGACCTTTGGAGCCAAGATTTTGCGAACGATTTTCCTTTCAATTTTTTTATGTTGTCGAGATCCCCTTTGTAATTGAGATTTAGGGTCTCACTTGCATACAGTGTTTCCTGGTTTGATGACAGTTGCATACTGTCGAATTTTTGTTTTGATATTCATACACCTTTTGTTGTAGATCTTCGCAATTTTCCCGTATACTTTTCGCATTTTGAATTCACGTGCTTTTTAGATTAATCTTTCTGTTCTTATGGGTTCGATGATTTCACCTAAACATATAAATTGATTGACTCTGCTTATTGCGTCTTTTTCTGAGATAAAATTTTCTGTTTTGACGTGTTTTGTGGCCATAAATTCAGTTTTTATGAAAGAGATTTGGAGACCGACTTTTTCGGCACTTTCTTTGAGTACTTAGATCTGACGAATTGCTGTTTGTTCACCCTCCGAAAGGAGGCATTATGGGTTGCCAGCTGTTTTATTTTTTCAGTTCCTTTTCCCAATCGTTGATGACCTTATCGAAAACGATGTTGAGGAGTAGTGGAGAAACACCTTCGCTCTGTCGGACGCCGGTTTTGATGAGGAAAGGTTAGGGTTTGTTGGATGAGTCGTTGTGTTTTTGGGTCAAGATTGCTTTCATAGAGTATATTAAAGAAGGATTTAAATCGATGGAGCTGTAGGCTAAGTCGACGAGTGTGCAGATGGTTAGGAGGTTTCGTGTGGCTCGAAGTTTTAGTGTGGATTTCAGGTTACAAATTTCTTCAGTGCATGATCTGTGTTGTCTAAACCCTGTCTGGTATTCACCAAATAGAGGCTCGAACTGTTCTTGTGTGCGTTATAGGAGGTAGGCGGAAAGTATTTTGTAAGGGAGAGGGAGGAGGGAGATCGCTCTGTAGTCGGATCTGTTTCCTTTCTTGTGGAGTGTGAAGATGAGTGCACATTTACAGTCGTCTGGGAATTTTTCACTTTGGCAAATTTATTAGATGATGTGTGCGATTTCCTGAAGTGATCGTGGTCCCAGATTTTTCAGTAATTCTGTGACGATTCAATCTTCTCCTAATGCCTTTCCGTTCTTGAGTTTCTTGATGTGGTGATGGATTCCTTCTTGTGCTGGTGGTTCAGCGTCTGGTTTTGTGTGCTCTGTGACTAGGTGTTGGAAAGGATCAGGTGGTTTGGGGCAGTTGAGAAGGTCGGAAAAGTACCGAGCCAGTTCTTCGCAGTTTTCTCGGTTGGTGAGTGCAAGTTTTCCATCTCGTTTCCTGAAAGTCAGATTTTGCGATAAGTAACCTTTAACTTCGCTCTGTAAAGTCTTGTAGAAATTTCTGCTTTTGAAGTTCCTGAAGTTATCCTCTATTCTTTTGAGTTGTTCAGTGATATAGTCGCTTTTTGTTTTCCTGATGGTTCTGTTTGTCTGTTTGGTGATGTGAGGAAATGCTGTTGTGTTTCTGGTGATTTGTGGCTGTTGTATTTTTGGAAGGCGAGTCGGCGGTTAATGATGGCTTGATCACAGTCAGAATTCTACAAAGGTGTTTTACGTATTTTTGCCGTGGGATCAGTTTTTTCGTATTATGGTTATTTTGTGGTGGAAGTCAGCCCAATTATTCGCCTCTTTTTTCTCCCATTCTTCTGAAATTTGTGTATCCTGAATTTTCGAAACATCAAACTTTTGGATGTGGGCATTTTTGTCGGGAGCTCTCTTCAGGGAAAGTTTTGCCTTGATTCGTATAAAGTAGTAGTCCGAATCGATGTTCACATCCCGTCGGACTTGGACATCACGGATGGCTCTGTAGTGGGCTTGAGAGATGACTACGTGATCGATCTGGTATTCACCAAGCTGTTGGAATGGTGATTGCCACGTTTTCTGTTTGTGTGTGGGTTTTCTGAACTGGGTAGACATAATCTTAAGGTCCAGTTATTGTCAGATATCAACCAGACGTGTGCCGTTCATGTTTGTCGTTTGGTGTGCAGACTTCTTGCCAATGATATTTCGAATGATATATTCCTTGTCAAGTTGAGCACAGAAGCCTACCATTAGGATTTTCATGTCATCTTGCTGAATTTTGCTCATGATCATTTCGAGTGGGTTCCAGAATTATTCAACGGTTTCGGGGTTCTTCTCATTGTCGATGTTGGTGGGAACATGTGCATTGATGTGAGTATATTTTTTGATGGTGTTCTGGATGCACATTGTCATAAGTCGATTGTTGATGGGTGAGATTTTCTTGACAGAGTTCACGATAGACATATGCACAAGAAATGCCATGCCAAACATTCGTGCACATTTCGCAAATTTCTGTTATGTTTATCCCACAGTCCATGGTTTCGTCGTCGGTCAGCTGTGTTTCTTGAAGAACAAGGATGAGGATTCGTTGTTGGTTGATTTCTTGAGTGAGGTTGTGTAGTTTTCCTGTTTTCTACATCTACATATACATCCATACTCCGCAAGTCACCTGACGGTGTGTGGCGGAGGGTACCTTGAGTACCTCTATCGGTTCTCCCTTCTATTCCAGTCTCGTATTGTTCGTGGAATGAAGGAATGTCGGTATGCCACTGTGTGAGCTCTAATCTCTCTGATTTTATCCTTATGGTCTCTGCGCGAGATATACGTAGGAGAGAGCAATATACTGCTTGACTCCTCGTTGAAGGTATGTTCCCGAAACTTCAACAAAAGTCCTACCGAGCTACTGAGCGTCTCGCCTGCAGAGTATTCCACTGGAGTTTATCTATCATCTCCGTAACGCTTTCATGTTTACTAAATGATCCTGTAACGAAGCGCCCTGCTCTCCGTTGGCTCTTCTCTATCTCTTCTATCAACCCTATCTGGTACGGATCCCACAGCGGTGAGCACTATTCAAGCAGTGGGGGAACAAGCGTACTGTAAGCTATTTCCTTTGTTTTCCGATTGCATTTCCTTGGGATTCTTCCAATGAATCTCAATCTGGCATCTGCTTTACCAACGATCAACTTTATATGATCATTCCGTTTTTAATCACTCCTAATGCGTACTTCCAGATAATTTATGGAATTAACTGAAATCACTCTTACTTCGGAAGACTTCTCTCCATTGAGAATGACATGCTGTGTTCTGTTATCTAGGAACTCTTCAATCCAATCACACAATTGATCTGATAGTCCATATGCTCTTACTTTGTTCATTAAACGACTGTGGGGAAGTGTATCGAACGCCTTGCGGAAGTCAAGAAACACGGCATCTACCAGGGAAACCGTGTCTATGGCCCTCTGAGTCTCGTGGATGAATAGCGCGAGCTGGGTTTCACACGACCGTCTTTTTCGAAACCCGTGCTGATTCCTACAGATTTCTAGTCTCCAGAAAAGTCATTATACACTCCTGGAAATGGAAAAAAGAACACATTGACACCGGTGTGTCAGACCCACCATACTTGCTCCGGACACTGCGAGCAGCCCGCCTCCAGTGGTGTCGCGACAGGCGTGAATGGAGGGACGAATGGAGACGTGTCGTCTTCAGCGATGAGAGTCGCTTCTGCCTTGGTGCCAATGATGGTCGTATGCGTGTTTGGCGCCGTGCAGGTGAGCGCCACAATCAGCACTGCATACGACCGAGGCACACAGGGCCAACACCCGGCATCATGGTGTGGGGAGCGATCTACTACACTGGCCGTACACCTCTGGTGATCGTCGAGGGGACACTGAATAGTGCACGGTACATCCAAACCGTCATCGAACCCATCGTTCTACCATTCCTAGACCGGCAAGGGAACTTGCTGTTCCAACAGGACAATGCACGTCCGCATGTATCCCGTGCCACCCACCACCCAACGTGCTCTAGAAGGTGTAAGTCAACTACCCTGGCCAGCAAGATCTCCGGATCTGTCCCCCATTGAGCATGTTTGGTACTGGATGAAGCGTCGTCTCACGCGGTCTGCACGTCCAGCACGAACGCTGGTCCAACTGAAGCGCCAGGTGGAAATGGCATGGCAAGCCGTTCCACAGGACTACATCCAGCATCTCTACGATCGTCTCCATGGGAGAATAGCAGCCTGCATTGCTGCGAAAGGTGAATATACACTGTACTAGTGCCGACATTGTGCATGCTCTGTTGCCTGTGTCTATGTGCCTGTGGTTCTGTCAGTGTGATCATGTGATGTATCTGACCCCAGGAATGTGTCAATAAAGTTTCCCCTTCCTGGGACAATGAATTCACGGTGTTCTTATTTTTTCCAGGAGTGTACTCGAACATAATACGTGTTCCAAAATTCTACAGCTGATACACGCTAGAGATATAGGTCTATAGTTCTGCACATCTGTTCGACGTCCCTTCTTGAAAACGGGGATGACCTGTGCCCTTTTCCAATCCTTTGGAACGCTTTGGAACTTACGGTACACCACTGAAGAAAGGGGGCAAGGTCTTTCGCGTACTCTGTGCAAAATCAAACTGGTATCCCATCAGCTCCAACGGCCTTTCCTCTTTTGCGCGATTTTGATTGTTTCTCTATCCCTCTGTCGTCTATTTCGATATCTACCATTTTGTCATATGTGCGACAGGCTAGAGAAGGAACTATAGTGCAGTCTTCCTCTGAGAACAGCTTTGGAAAAAGACATTTAGTATTTCGCCCTTTAGTCTGCCATCCTCTGTTTCAGTACCATTTTGGTCACAGAGTGTCTGGACATTTTGTTTTGATCCACCTACCGCTTTGACATAAGACCAAAATTTCTTAGGATTTTCTGCGAAGTCAGTACATAGAACTTTACTTTCGAATTCATTGAATGCCTCTCGCATAGCCCTCCTCACACTACATTTCGCTTCGCGTAATTGTTGTTTGTCTGCAAGGCTTTGGCTATGTTAATGTTTGCTGTGAAGTTCCCTTTGCTTCCGCAGCAGTTTTCTAACTCGGTTGTTGTACCACGGTGGCTCTTTTCCGTCTATTACGATCTTGCTTGGCACATACTCATCTAACACACACTGTACGATGGTTTTGAACTTTGTCCACTGATCCTCAACACTATCTGTACGTGAGACAAAACTTTTGTGTTGAACCATCAGGTATTCTGAAATCTGATTTTTGTCACTTTTACTAAACAGAAAAATCTTCCTACGTTTTTTTTAATATTTCTATTTACGGCTGAAATCATCGATGGAGTAACCGATTTATGATCGCTGATTCCCTGTTCTGCGTCAACTGTTTCAAATAGTTTGGGTCTGTTTGTCACCAGAAGTTCTAATATGTTACGGCCCCAAGAGTAGGTTCTCTGTTTAACTGCTCAAGGTAGTTTTCAGATAAAGCACTTTAAAAAAGTTCACTGAATTCTTTGTCCCTGCCACCCGTTATGAACATTTGAGTCTCCCAGTTTATATCCGGCATATTAAAATCTCCACCCAGAACTATAACATGGTGGGGAAATCTACTCGCAATATTTTCCATATTATCCACAGGTGCTCAGCCACAACAGCTGCTGAGACATCGCTCAGTGTTGACGTTCAGCATTCCAATGAAGGTTTTCTGTATGTAGGTAAGCGTACCGTAGATGTCCGTCATTTTCTGCTGTACTTGCCTGGACTCCCCAGAATCCGAAAGTCCAGTTGCCGACTCTTGACGGGTGGATTGTGTACCACCTGGGTAAAGTTGTGATTGCGTGCGCAGTTCTTGTTCACTTTTGTTTCAGTGGTTTGGCCTGGCTCGTTCCAGGAACGGCTATGACCAGAGGTTGTTGAAGCCTTGGCCACAAATTGTTTTCAGTTGACCTCAGTAAGCTAACAGACGCTGACCAGGGTACCGCTGATTTTCACAACGACGTGTCTGTATTTCTTGGGTTCACATTAGTATTTGGTCTACCGCGAGTATTTGATTTCCTCGGTACCATCCACGTCTGGGAGGCCACCCCTGTCTGCCACCTTTTGTGATTACTATGCAGACATTTATGATTTATGATATAAAGTATGGAATATTGATTTTAGGGATTTATAGAGATTACGTTATGATTTTAACCTTGGCACATGCTTTTTTAATTATGTTTTGGAGTGTTTCTCTGATGAGTAATATTTCTAATGGTTTGCAACAAGGTGTCGTAAAACGATAATACAAGTCTATGAATTAGCAGATGGACAAACACTTTTTTTCTTTGTGAACAGCAAGGTGAAGGACTTAAGACGCTTTTTGCCATGTACTTGCTTTGATGAATTTGTGACTTCATCTGCGGTGAAGGATTTTTTCTCATTCACAGGATAACACCTTTTTGGGTTCTTTTCCAGGTATAGTTAACCGACTTCATCAGAAAGACATAATTTCTTAATTAGTTTCATTCGGTATTTTTATTTTGCTTTGCTCGTGGATATTAAGTACTCTTCTTGATACCTCTTAAATTTTGAATTTGAGGTAATTATAAGTAATGCACGTGCATAGGTTAAGGTTTTGTGATCATATTTCAATTTTCTTTAAGTTTTGTGACCGATGGACGACGGACAAACGTAATAATTTCTTTTTTAGCTACAGCAGCAAAATATAGTTAACAGTCCTTTCTTTTCCTTCTCTTTACCCTGTATCCTTATGTGCATTTACTCGAGTATGCAAAAAAATGTATTCTGAAGAAATTACGATTGTACTGTCTCATAACATCACAACACAATGCATTCTACTTCTAATGATTACTATTTTCAATGTTCATTTCCTCCCACAGATTTCGGTTACGTTTATTTTCTTTGAGATGTCACTAAAAAAAACCTGTACCAAATGTAAATTCGGTCATCATAAGAAATGTTTGTTATTCTTTTTCACGTAATTGGAGAGTTTAATGGACACAGTTTTAGATAAACGACTTAGCTTTATTTCTTTTCACTGTATCGTAACAGAATATGTGTACCAATGACTTACCTTTATTTCCTTTCACTGTATTGTAACAGAATACGTGTACTTCATAAAAGGTCACATTCATGGACTCGCTTTTTTACTCTCTGCACGGTAAGAAAGTTCGACGTATTACGTCCGTTTTCTTTTCCAAGACATGCCATATCATGATATTAGATGACTTCACATACATCTCGTAAAAATGAAACGGCAGTACCTTTTGTGAGTGGTCTGTCTCTGTCACTGGATTTATAATGGACACATAGTGCATCCACTGAGTCTGCTCTTAGCCGCCTCACGAACAATTATGATTCAATGCTTCTACTTGATGATTTATCAACGAAGAGCAATATATTTTGTGTTATCGCGAAACAGAGGAGAGAGTGTCACCGACATGATGCAGTATTTGGGATGGACACCATTAAAACAAGGACGTTTTTCGTTGCAGCGGCATCTTCTCACTAAATTTCAATGAGCAACTTTCTCCTCCGAATGCGAAAAAATTTTGCTGACATCGATCTACATAGGGAGAAACGATCATCATAATTAAGAAAGGGAAATCAGAGCTAGCACAGGAAGATATAGCTGTTCGTTTTTCCCGCGTGCTGTTCGAGAGTGGAATAATAAAGAATTGTTGTGAAGGTGGTTCGATGAACCCACTGCCAGGCACTTAAGTGTGATTTGCGGATGTAGATGTACATGTAGATGTAGAAAGTAAATAACAGCGAAGTTACAACCAAGCCAGTACGATTTCAAAGTCAAATCAAACGAAAAGAATTATTAAAGGAAACTTCCAACATCTAAAAGTGATTTAATCGCTGTTATGAAATTAAGAGGTTGCAATTAATCAAAACATAGTTGCACACAAAAGAAATTATCAAATTACTCCAAGTACGTAAAATTATAACACCATCTGTAACTAACTAAAACCGTAAGATAATCATCGAGATGGACGTCATCCCAATGACTGGAGATAAATTCTTAAAACAGTAAGTTTAGGTTCAACTCGAAGAGTATAATGCCCATGAATGAATCGCTTTTGGGGGGGGGGGGGGAGCATTAATAAAACCGAAATGGAAATTCATTACAAGAGCAGAAGGAAAATGACGTAAAAATTTTGATAACTGATACCACTGAATCGTAATAGCTTTCGTCCCTAGCAGTGAACTGATCGTTCAGCAATTGTTCGTCGTTTGTGCTTGTATGTTTAAAGATTTCCAGCTCCGCCAATAAACCAAGTTTTTTCCCTTCCTGAGGCTAATGTGAGATACAGATATCATGGAGCATTGGTGGCTGATGCCTCATACAATTTAGGTGTTCAGCAAATGTGGAGTGTTTTATACGATATGAAAGGTCTCTGTTGGATTCCTTTCATGTTAATTTCTTAAATCTGTTGTCTTTTACGGCATAAATTCGTCTTCTAAATTTACTGTGGTGTTTCTGACTCTATCTGGGAGGAGACTGAGCAGTGGAAGGTGTTACTTTTACACATAAACAAGAACGATATGTCACACTACTACACTTTAAAACACAGTTTATATGTAACTCATGTCACACAGTCTCATACGGAACCTGCATCCGCTTTCTTTTATATACTGTATATGATAAGGTACTGTCATCCCCCTTCCGTTATGTGTGAAAGGATGAATGAGCAAATGTATTTCCAGTTGCATGCTTGATGGTAGCAGACAAGCCTGTCTGCTAGAGAACAGTAGGACCAACGTCGGAACAGGTAGCTACGATTGTCGAACAAGTTAACACAGCAGACAGAAGATTTACTTAACCCGTATTTCTAGAAGCGAACGAAGTGTCATTACAAATAATGCAGCAAGAAACAGAGACCACCTCTCACAGTGTCAACGAGACTGTAGCTCGTGGACTAAACACCATGGCGATGAGGCTCCCACGTGCAAGAGGGCTGAGAGGCTGCCGCCGGCCGTGCACTCGTAGTACAGAGCCACTGGAACCGTGGCTCAGTTCGCGAGCACCGTTGGGTCCACAAGATCCCACGTGACCGCTGTCGGCGCCTAACAGAAACTTACTGGTCGGTTGTCAACTGTGAAGACGCCCTTCGGGTGATATCGATTCGTGACATCACATGGAGTTCTGCAGTACTTGACATTTTTGGTTAACAAATGCTCGCTAAACCTTATTCTAAGCATTCTTCCTGTTTGCCAAATATAAAACTCGTGACAGACATTGCATTCTGATTTGTAAACCCCAGAGATAGCCTATCATTTTTTATCAGGCCGCTCATTATGCACGTAAGAGATCTGAATATCATATGTTGAAAAAGTTACAAGGATTAAGAGAGTTTTGAGTAACTTAGTTAACTAACAGGATAATTTCAACACAAACGGAACCTTCATCCCCCTCTGTTGTAGTGCCAATATATTCTTTTGTCTACTGTTCCTGTTGTCCAACAATTTTCCTTTATATAGCCTGTCTACCAACTGTGGATTATAACTACTAGTAGCTGCAATAAATTTGAACTTATCAAACTTTCTGTTTATAGGTAATACAGATAAAATGCTTAGGGGGAGGCAGAGGCGGTCAATCACTGATCTAAAAAAACTTTGTTTCTGCTGACCCGGATGACATGATAAAGCACGGATAATTGCATTTTACCTAATGAAAAGGAGACGATTAAACGTGTTTTGTACTATGTTATTGCCACATTTGACGCACATCGTCGGGTGCCACCGCCAGACACCACACTTGCTAGGTGGTAGCCTTTAAATCGGCCGCGGTCCGACAGTATACGTCGGACCCGCGTGTCGCCACTGTCAGTGATTGCAGACCGAGCGCCGCCACACGGCAGGTCTAGAGAGGCTTCCTAGAACTCGCCCCAGTTGTACAACTGACTTTGTTAGCGATGGTTCACTGACTTCTACGCTCTCATTTACCGAGAAGATAGTTAGCCTAGCCTTCAGCTACGTTATTTGCTACAACCTAGCAAGGCACCATTATCAATTACTACTGATACTGTGAGCTATGTACAGTCAAGAGCGACGTTCGTCATTAATGGATTAAAGTTAAGTATTCCACCAGCTACGTCCGTTTTTCTAAATTCTAATTTTCTTGTCCTGTTCCAGACCGCACGCCAGCCTGCGTGACCTAAAACGCATGCCTTTCGGCATGGTGTTAGGAGAGAGAGCAATCGTAATTTCTGCAGAATGTGTTTTCTGCATACTCGAGTAAATGCGCACAAGGATGCAGGATAAAGGGAAGGAAAAGAAAGGACTGTTCACTATATTTTTCTGCTGTAGATAAAAAAGGAGTTACTACGATTGTCCTTCGTCTGTCAGTCACAAAACATAAAGCAAATGGAAATGTGATCACAAAACTTTAACCTATGTAAGTGCCGATTACTTATAATTACCCTAAAGGCCAAATTTAAGTGGTATCAAGAAGAGTACTTAATATCTACGAGCAAGCAAAATAAACATACCGAATGAAACTAATTAAGAAGCATTCCCTAAGCGCTACTTGAAAAGGGAAAAGAATTTCCAAACAGAATCGTGCCCCTAGAACAAAGAAAAGTAACAGTCCAAATAGTACAAGAACACTCAATTTACTTAGAAGAGCAAGAAGTTCAAGCATATTCTGTCAAACAGAAAAATAATGCTTACAGTCTTTTGGAATCACAAATGGTTTTTGAAAACAGATTCCATGAGAATAACGCGTGAAAATATTGGCAAGTTCATCCTGATATTCTTACGAAACTCTGAAGGTCAATCGAAATTAAACAGTGTGGGATGATTACGGGATGACTCATCCTCCTTCGCGATAACGTGTGACCGCATACTGCTAAATAGACGAAGGAATAACTGCGACTTTTTTGTGGAAGCTTTTTCAGCTTATTTCCTGTTTTCATGTATTCCCCAATATGAAGGCCTGGATGCCTACTCAGGAATTGACGACCTACTATAAGCTTAATGATGGTGTCATCAACTGTCTGGAACACCAGGTGACATAATTCTTTGATAAACGGAATGTTGGTGTCATGGTACTACAAATGTTTGATCTGGGTTGGTGACTATATGGAGAGATAATGCTAACATGTAACTACAGATTGAAAGTAAAAAATTCATGTACATTTTTTTTAGTATTGCCTATCGGACGTTAATTTATGAGTACCATAATACGATGTGAATAGAAATAATGGGTTGAATAGTATAGCAGCTTCCAAAAATTTCTACGCCATTGTGTCGAAAGACAAATGAGAAAATCATTCAAAGATTTGTTTGTGTTGATTGATAGTGAACCAGTCTAAAGGGGTACTATGAATTTCAAAGTCGGTAAGACTCTCAGTGATATTTTCATCACTCTGTTGGCAAACATCGAATATAGTGCTGAATTTTATTGCCTCGAACTTCACTAGTAAGTACCAATCGAAATAGCGTTGTTTTAATTTAAGGACGTGGTAAGCAAGTTTGTAATCCCGTTTCATTAACCAAAGGTTAATTGTTCAATTTAAAAAGTCGTAACTATTATATTATTTGAGATATGTGTGTGAACAACATGCTGTTGGAAAGAGCAACCTTACGAGTTTTACATGATTCCCACTAGGTAGCAGCAGTGTGCACCCACTTCAGCTCTCGTAAAAATGGTGTCGGGACAACAGAAAGCTTTTTGCGTTCTACCTTTTCCACAGTGTTCTTCAGTAATAACTATTCAGCGTGACATTCGTACTAGGTATGGTTTGGATCCTCCTGCAACAAAGAGCATTAGAGGATGGCAGGAACAGTTCTGAGAAACAGGTTGTTTGTGTAAAGGCAAAGCGTCGCGCTGTCCCCGAGTGTCTGACACAGACGTCGAATGCATCCGCCATAGGCCGCAGATATCCTTCGCGGTGAAGCTCGACAGCTCAACATGCCCCTGATGTCCGTCTAGAGTGTGTAGCGTCGACATTTCCATATGAAACTGTACAAAATTCAGCTACTGCAAGCTCTTCGAGTAGGTGACAAATAACAACGTGTGACAAGTCGAAAGGTGCAGTACAACAGTGCCGATATTATCTTCCCTCAGCAGTCGTGTTATTCAGCAGTGGAACTTCATCCCATACATGAAAACTAAAAATACGTCATCCGTCACATATAACACACCACAAATTCCTAAAACACACCCCTATATTTTTTGTTAGTTGTTGTACAGCACCTTTCGACTTGTGACTGTCAAATTGGCTTTAATGAAGTGGCCTCATAATTGTGCTTGTTTAACTGAAGTTTTATACTGACAAGGAACATTCTTTACTCTGTGTGAAAATATTTTCTCCGAAGTAATAGACTGTTTATTCCTTGAAAGAGCTATAGGTTTCGTGGAAGCTGCAACTTTTAGCAATTGTGTTAGTGGTGATTTCTCTCAAACCTGCGATATGAATTCAAACAATTCAAATATTTCAGGGCTAGTTGACTAATGTAATTAGCGAATATTAGAGGACCCCTCTTGTGTCGTACCTCCTAGGATCGATAACAAACTCTTCGTGCATCTGACTTCGTATGACATGTTATTGCAATAAGATATAGCCACTCAGGAGCAATTAAAATCCATCGATAGGTGGTACCTCATAAATATAAACCGTAATCGTTAACGTTTCTTCATAAAATCGCCAAGAATATGACGGAAATGAAGAACCACCTAGTATGGTTCTCAAGCCAGGAAATTATGTTGTGATTAAAGAGCATGGAAAAATTAAATGGTCATTTAGATCGTATATATGTAAAATTTGTTTTTCAGAAGGAAAAGGTTGTGGTGAATTTTTAAGGCCGATTAAACACCTTTATTTTCACAGATGAGATATCACTGATTAGCCAAGTAGATGTTGTTCGAAAGCTCTTCGTTGCTTTTGAGAGTACGATTTGTAGATCCAAAGACATTTTTAAACATTGTGCCCGGGACACATAATGTCAGTGACAATGTTTTGACAAACAAACCAAATTCATCAGTTTAATATTACAATAAAGTCATTACACATGCAATATTTTTTCTGGAAAGTACACTTCATAGAATATTTTTAGTTTTTGTACGGAAAAAAGCTGTTTTTGATGCAGATAAATTTTGTTTCTTATTCTTCTAGCTCCAAAACAGATTTTAACATGTCCCTGTTCATTCCAAAGACCAATAACTAGAAAAAAATCACAAGATCAACACTACTGTTTGTATCTAGTCTCCACAGCGTGTTGAAAAGTGATTACAGTGTATGGAGGGACTAAACAGTCATTTAGATCATATGCGTGTAAAATTTGTTATTTAGGAGAAAACGTTTTGGTTAATTTTTAAGGCCGACTAGCCAGGTTTATTTTAAGCATGAAGAGTCATTTTTCTAGGACTCAAATATAATTATAAGTTTAAAATTAAGCGCAAGGCATATAAACCTACATAATTTTGATTTTAATCTAATGAGATTATATAGTTGCGTTTCAAGTCTCAAGAATGTATGCAGAGTGAAGCGACGAATCAAAATTTGTACCAAGGCTGGGATTCGGATCCAGGTCTCCTGGCACTGCATAACTATATGGAATACCTTAGCACGCCTCCCTCCTCAACCCAAATTCCAATTGACGCCTCAATTCAATGATGTTGCCCCTAAATTCGAAGAGCATTGCAGAGGCTTCCCAACTGTGTGGGCATAGTGCCTCAGCATCCAATGAAATGAGGGATTGTCCCTGCAAGCCAAGCATAGATGCTTTTAATGAAAAGAAACTACGTGGTTCCAGAGACTTTTTCAAGTCTCAACATCTGTGATGTATATATTCAGGCAGATCGTGCCTCGGTACACTGGTATGGTTCGATGCTGAGATGCTATTCCCATACAGATGGAGAACCTTGGCATTGGTCCTCAAGTTTAGGGAGAATACCAGTGGGATGAGACAAAGTGGGACGTTGGATTGAGAAGGGAGACGTGCTAGGTCAGCCCATGCTGTTGTGTGAAGCCTCTGTGCCAGGGTGGCGTAGTGGTTAGGCATCTGCCAAGTGAGCGGGAGACCCAGTACAGATTTTCATTCATAACTTCATTCTGCATACATACATCAATTTTGATTTTCGTATGTCCTTTTAAATTTGTTTTCCTTTTAAAGTAGAAAACTGTTTCTGTTCACCCCATTTGCAGTAGCCTTCGTATTAAGCGTTACAAGCGACGAACTATATGACAGAAAACGTTATATTTAGCAAGACAACTCGTTTTCATCTTTCCACACTCTTAAATCTTCCTGCCATGGCGGTATCATTAGTTCGGCAATTGTGTCTCTGCTCCGCAAGGGAGTCCGAAGACCGCTGCATTCCGGAGCAGTCGTGCCTTCCTTATCATTACAATCCTCTCTCTTTCTAAAAAAAGAGCTGCGAGTCACCATTGCCAAAGTTACTTGGAGAGTAAAGGCCTTTCAAAGCATTGCCATGTAACAACGGTTCCATCCTCGTTCGCCCAAGTGCATTTCAATGAAAACTGTGTGCTGGAGCTCTCCATCCTTGCTGGATTATTACGTTAATAACCGCTTCCAGTGCCTGGGACTCATCAATATGCGCTTTTTAAAAGCCGACGCGAGCAGTATAATGTCTGTGCACTCTTCCGTTACGGTTGTCGTTGCGGAAGGTAAAATTGTCAATATGTAGAACACTGCTACAGTTCGAGATTCTCATCAGCTCCAGTACATTGTACGGCGAGCTGAAACAATCTGTTCGACTGTGATGAGTTTCATATTACAAACCGTAATAAAGAATCCTTGAAGTCGGAAGAATGAAGAAACTTCTATGTATTGGTGCACAGACAAACCGTCAGATCTCATGTTTTGTTAGCTTCATTACTAGCTTCACCCCATAAAGGAGGGCACCTTTAGAAAGAGCACGTCCACTGTTGTGAGATGTGTGTGCACTCCGACTACTGTGGATATGCTCTTTCTGATGTCTTTGACACGTCTGTGCCTTGTTGATACAGCTATACCCTTTATTTAGTGTACGGAGTGTTGCGTGGGAGTGTCTTTTCTATAATTTTACCCCCATGTTTTCAGCGTCCAGACGCAATGTGCCTCACGTAGGGGCTTTATGATTAACTTATCAAATATTCTGAAGATGGGAATGCAACTTTGCTGGATCTAATAATAAGGATATGTATCAACAGCGATTTGGGCAATAAAACTATTCTGTAAGTCTTTTTACATCAATATAAAAAGGGCGTTCAATAAGTAATGCAACACTTTTTCCACTGCCAGTTTCGGTTGCCATAATACAGAATTTGTTGTGGGACGTTGTAAAATATTCCCGCTGCAGCCCCTGTAGTTTCATGAAGCTGCAATATGTGGATGCGCTACACTAGCCTTCAACATAGCATCTGTATGGGAGCTGCATTCCAAGCAGAGAGCTGTCATTCAGTTTCTTTTGTTAGAAACTACAGCATTGCGGATCTCGCACGTTTGAGCTTCCACCTGTTTGGATCAACGAACGATGCACTCCATGCGAAGCAGTCCGCGGATGGTGGGGAGGTTACTGGTGAAGCAAGATGTTGGCTCCGACATCGACCAGTACTGTGGTACAACGCGCGTACAGGCCCTCCCAGTAAGGTGACATAAGGCCGTCGCATTGAACGAAGTTTATTTTGAAAAATAGGGTTGCGTAGCAAAAAAAGTGGATGATAATAAGGTGTATTTGAATCCTGAATGAAAAAAATGGTTCAAATGGCTCTGAGCAACAATGGGACTTAACATCTATTGTCATCGGTCCCCTAGAACTTAGAACTACTTAAACCTAACTAACCTAAGGACATCACACAACACCCAGTCATCACGAGGCAGAGAAAATCCCTGACCCCGCCGGGAATCCAACCCGGGAACCCGGCTCGGAACACGAGAACGCTACCGCACGACCACGAGCTGCGAACAATCCTGAATGAAACCAATCTGCTTTCAGAAAAGAAGGTACGCATTACTCGTTGAACGCCCTTCATAGAGATCGCCCTCCTGCTTGAAAATGTCAGGTAATTGCAACAGAGTTTCGTTTTATTTAACATTGTATTAAAATTGCATGACAAAGAATATACGAATAATTACTCAAAAAGACAACTCTAATAGAATAAAAATAATTTTAAAAATGTATATAAAAATTTGTCATTATCTTACAGTCTCAGACGTTAAAGTCTAACCCTTGAGCACCATCGCCTAGTGCTCTTGTGAAGGACCAGTACGTTTCGGAAGCACAGTGAATAAGATATAACGAATTCAATGTGCCCTACATAACTGTGAACCGACGGAAGATGACACTACTGTAATGTTGTTCCATCACGGGCGAGGTCAAAACAGCTAAAAAAGCTGTTAATGAAACAGCAACACAAAATGTGATTTATTTATCTATGAGTGCCGAACAGGTAAAAACCTAGACCTATGTACAGAAAGCAATCATCCCGTAGGCAGCACCAGTAGACGATTTTGAGAAGAAGGTAAACATAGCTGGACGCCATTTTATTATATGTATACAACTATTCAGTTCTGCAGCCAATTTCTCATCATGCACAAGCGGGTCTCTAAGTTGCTTTATGTAAGAGTCCATTTTAAAGTTGCAGAAACTCAAGTTTCTACTTAAGACGTTTTTATTATGTTATATCCGAGGCAGTACAACACAGTCATGAAACTGGATTGTCTTCATGGGGACAGGGCAGCCATTTTAAACAGTAAGAGGTGTTGCATGGATTTAAAAGAGAGAACTTAAATACGTTGTACATTTCTGTTTTCCTAGAAAATAAAACGCCCTGCACATTAACTACTCAGTCCCCACGCACTGTCTGGATAAAGAGTTTCCACTTTAATCGACGTGCTAATGTACTGTACAGTACGGATGCCTGGTGTGGGAGAAAAGCAAAAGAAACTAAGCATATAATAGACGATGAAGAGGAACATTATTTGCCCCAGGCTTGTGTGATGTGCAAAAATAGTCAGTAAAATATTTTGACCCTGGATCAATTAACGGTTTATCTTCCTCCTTACTGACGGACTTGTAGCTTGTTAGCACACTTGGTAGCCATTTTAAAGCAACTTCTTCAGCAGAATGCAGCGTGTAAGGCGTTAGGCTCGTGCAGACACAGTTGGCCAATCATGTCTGACGTAAAGCGCTGGCGTACAACGGATTGCCTCCTGCCCGTAAACACCTTCAACGTTTTGTCACTGTTGAAGAAACAACGAACTAGGCACGTCGCATTACGTACTGTAAGGCGCAAAATTATTGCTCCAGGAAAACCCGGCTTAATTATTCCTGATCATCCTCTGTACTAACCTAATCTACCGTTTGCAGACTTACTTTTGTTACCTCGACTTATACAAATGACGAAGAGCATATCTGAAATCTCAAAAAATTTCAGCTGCCGCTCTTCTTCGGCTTAACAAACCGTGACTATTTTGAAAGCGAATTCAGCTATTCTAGTTATATTTTCTAATTTCTTTGTCTTACCATATACGTTTTACGTTTTCAGTACTTTATCGCAAGGTTCCCCAATAGTTAGGCATCCTCTTCTCCTTGTTTGTATCAGAGTCTAAATTTATTTTCCGATGGCAGTATCTTCTTCTTGTGTGTGGTTTTTAATTGTAGTCAGATGATCAATTTTCACGGTCGTTATCGTTGTGTTACATGTACCACAAGCTATTTCACAGCTTAGATAATTCTTAAACAATTTCCAAGCTATTCCCCTCTTACATATTTCAAGTCAATATTTTCATTTATTTTTTGAGGCTTTCATAATGAATCTATCGTGCCTATTGTCATATCGCTGTCGTTTGTGGTGTGTTGTTTCTCTAAAATAAAAACTTTTAATCTAGATGAGAAAGTACATAGTTGCTAAACGTGAGATTTAGATTTGGATTACCGTGTCTGAAATTAGTATCAAAATATTCTCCCTGTCTTCAAATAAAATTTACATTAAGTCAAACAACCACACTAAAAAAGAGTGATAACTGTCTGTGTACTGTGACCAAACACTGAAGAAAAGTGGATTGACTGCTATTATTTATTCAATCACGCTATTCATTTTTATATTTCATATGGCACTGTATAATGCACATATTATTTCTGTGAAACTGGTTCACTCCTATATGTTTCAATGGCAGATGTTTGACTAGCACACTGTTTTTAATAGACTGATGTATTCATTCTCTACTGCCTTTTAAAAGTGAATGAATATCAGTTCCGCAACTTACAATATCGCTATGAAATCTTTTAATAAATTCAGATAGCTTTTCACGTACCAGATACTCATAGATCTACAAAGCAGATAAAATTCTACCAATGATTCCAGAAATAATAGTCATTTCTTCTTAACGTTAATAGTATCGAATCGCATCTCTATCATTATTGCCATATCTGACTTGATGTAATGCCCATTCTATTACGAGATTTTTATTCGTAGTTCAGAGTAGTGTATTATTATCCTTGTTTCCTACATTGGCGATGAACTGTTGTCACATGCATTGCAACTAAGGATCGATCTCCAACCCTTCATCAATTAACGATTATATCTGGTTCTGGTTTCAATTAAACATATGCAGAGCCAGCTTTTAAATTCATCTAGACTGTTAAATATTTTCTCGTATGTTACATCTGGTGTTTGCCTGTACAGTTAATGAAACAGTCGCTTTCTTGACGACCATGCGTCTTTCTCGAATATCTATGAGCAGAATGACATTCAATGATTATTTGCGATCTACTGTAGAAAATTTGTTGACTTACAACATTTCGACATGTCTTAATTATCAATTCATGTGAAGCTTACAACACAATGCACGGGTAGAGAAAACAATTACCTTCACTTCGGTGCACACAAGAGAATCAGAGGTAACAAAAACAAATGAGTTTGAACGTATTAGAAATACTACAGACTGTGAAGTCATCTACATGCATAAAGAAAACGTTTATTTCAATGACAACAGATTCAATTTCTCTGTTTTGCAGCGCTTCCACAGCTTTCTCATCCATTCCATATAACTTGTTTCAGGCTTGTTCGATTTTCTATACTCTGCTGTAATCACTCAAGCCAGTATACGTCGGCAGTACTTTACTATTGTAACATTCTGGCTTATTTCTTGAGTTTATTATTCTTTGCATGCGTGTTTATCTTTGAATTCCAAAGTTTCCTTGGTTATCAACTTCAACCTACAAAATCATTATTTCTACTTAAGAAACTTACGTAATTTTAGTACTTGCACAGGCATAACGGTCACAAGGCTGTCTTGTCCCATTTCTGAGGCATGACTAAATCTTTGTCCGGCTCAGTGCTGTAGCACCCGCACGGAGATATGAAGCCTACGGTCTGTGTACAGAACGTGAATAACACAAGGCCGCATACATTGCTGCAGAAAAACTACCTAAATTTTGTCACAATTTTAACTTTAGTGAACTCTTTGTATTGATAATATGACTGGTATATTTTTCTTTTCCTCTTCATCAGTCTTCTGAATTCCTCTCCTGCGCCATCCACTTCATCTCAGAATAGCAATCGCAACCTAGGTCCTCAGTTACTTGCTGGATGTATTCCAGTCTTTGTCTTCCTCTACAGTTTTTACCATCTACGGCTCCCTCTAATACCATGGAAGTTATTTCTTTTATGTTTTAAGAGATGTTCTATCATCCCATGCCTTCTTCTTGTCAGTGATTTCATACATTCCTTTCCTCTTCGATTCTGCGCAGAACCTCCTCATTCCTTACTTTATCAGTCCACCTAATTTTAAACATTCTTCTGTGGCATCACATCTCAGATGCTTCATTTTACAAATCAGTCTTGATCACACAAACTTTTACACTTCACTGTTTCCGGTTTCGGCTACTGCCATCCTTAAATCTGTTACATCTAAAAACTAGGTGTATCCAACTAAGTTAAATTTGCTGACGCTAAATCTATAAAATGCATGATGCTACATAAGAAAAGTAAAAAGTGTATTCCTCATTAACAGCCTTGTATACGATCCATACATACCAAAAATATTCTGTGTAGGTATAAACGTCAAATTATACAGAATAAAATCACATTTATAAAACGAAATATTCCAGCATGGCAAAGCAATTAAACTGTTACCGTAAGTTGCAAGGTAATTTTTTAAACAGTCCGTATTCGATAATATATCCGGACTGGGATCTCAATGGTGTCGCCTCTGCGTGACATTCTTGTTTTCTTGAGGCGCTTCTTGCGAAGGAAGCGCCTATCTCCGTGTCGCTGGTGGCCGGCGCACACGACCGCACGTCAAGCTGCTGGGGCGTTCGACGCTGCTCAAACTAGTAGGTTTCTGAATACATCAAAATAAACATTCAAGTTAAACTCCTTTTGTTCATCAGCAATTCCGGTTGCCGTTTTCTGTGTATATAAATCTCCATTTCCTTGCTCCTTTGGCACCCTATGCAGCACTTTCATAATATTCTCTATCTTTCGTGCCGGATGATTTTCTCTGCCCCAATGTGTACCGAAAGTGCTCTTATTTTGGTCATACGCATGATCGCTGAAATGAGTCTTTAAATTTCAAGGCAGTTAATGTAGGAACAAAGTTTTTCTAATAAACATTATAAAACGACTTGTCCCATTATCAGTATAGAACATCCGCTATTTAAACTACAGTCACTGGTTCAACGTCGATAATGGGTAAGATAAAGCCTGTCATGAGCAGCGCAGCACTTATTTTAAAGGCTTTATCAATGGCGTTGAGCCATATACAAACAAAAATTTCTGAAAACATAAATCGCCATTTGACACTATATTATTATATTTAGCTTTTGTTCTATCCAGATGTCGGCTTTTTTGCCATTATCGAGACTTGCTTTGGACTGCTGTAAGAGAAATGACTTAAAAACGTTCTAAAACCTTTTAGCATAGTGCTTGACAACGGTATAAGAGCCGAGACCTGGATAGTACAATACACAGTCAAATGGTGGTTTATTCTTTTAAAAACATATTTTAAATGCCCCTTCACGTTATAACACTCCAGTCTGCTACTACTATAACATATCCTCAAAGCTGAAGGCAGTTAGTATAATGAAATTATTCTTATTCAAGTAATTATAGTATGAAGAAGCAGAGCAGTGTTATATTGACCGTGTTGTACCTAATGGAGGTGGCATATCGGAAGTGAAAGTCAGAATCACGTAAATATTCAAACAGTAACAAATAATATTTTACCTAGCTACACTGCTTAAAGAATAAAGAAAACGGTCGCCAGCCTAATTAGGCAAGAGAATGATTAACATTCTTGTTTAAGAAAATAGGTATGAGTAACTTCAACGGACAAACACAGCCTATACTTTGCCACACGCGAGTGCAATGAACTCTGCCACCTGAATACAGTGCGTTCAGGTTAAGGTTGGAGTTAACAGGTCAGAACAAACTGCTGGCATAAATATAACAGATAATAATACACTCTGTTACTTCCATGGATTATTCAAACTGAATGGCTTTTTATAACATTACTATTAATATTCACTGTAGAATCATAAATTGGACATCGGTTCAGTATTAGTTTTCAAACATTGTCCTAGCAAACATAAAATTGTAAATGTAGTTAATTGCAAAATTATAAACTGGCCACAGGTTAAGCCTCTCTCAGCTAAATACTTTTCTGTTTAGAATTAAGTTAAATGGAAATCACTAACAGGTTACTTCTCACTTTTTTTTAATAAAGATATTATTGTTTTTATAAATAGCAGTCTTTCTATTAATTGTTATTTATCATGAGCATAAAGGGTAACCTGTGGATCCTATTACACTTTCAATACCCAAAAGAAACAAGTGCTAGGCAAGCATGAGTATATAACTTTCCACAACTGCAGTTTTCCACTTTTACTACAGTGAGACACAAAATTAACTTATCTGTAATATACTGACTCACCTTCTGCGATTTACAACAGGCAGCAATGTGATCATTTACTAATCAAAACTTTATAAGCCTCAGTCTTAAGAACTTTTAATTTTGAAGTTGGCAACAACACATTAATAAGCACTTTTAATAGGAAAATTATTTTCAGCAAGCATCATTTACTTTAACTCACTCTATTGCCACATTAACTTTAACTTTCTTTTTACTATGTTCAAGAGGCATTAATTAGCAAAACACTGGGCTTTAATGTTCTTCAGTAAGGATACTCGGTAATCACTTTAGTTCAAACGGAGAGGAACCTGAGAGGTGTTATGATAAGGAAAAAAATCAAGGTAGGTACATAAATTCAGTTATAAATTACATTATATTTGACCACACTAACACATCCAATAAGCTGATCCTTTTTCACTGTACATTATTATAGTGTTCCATTACAGTGATTGTGCAATGTGGTGGCGATTGCGTGTTAGCAGATGGATTTGCAGGTAGAATTGCTGGACTCTGTCATTTCTTGGTGACGATGATAGATACCAATTTCAGAAAAATTCCAGTTCTTTATCCATTCATCCGAGGCATTGGAAAGCGTCAGGAAAAGCCTCTCTCGGAACCAGCACAATACACAACTTTTGCATGGGCCGTTCACAGTTTGGTAGCTCGGCCCCGACTGACTCTTTGTTCCACCTTTTCTACCTAGACCAACCACAATTTGCGCGCGCTTTTCAGTTCTGTTCCCGAGGGGAATCACAACACCTTTTACATACAAAATAACTAAGAACCATAAGTGAAGGTCAGCAGTTTACGTAACAGAGAACAAACATGTTAAATAAAACAGAACCTTTGCACATATTAAAATTAAAAAAGATTGTTTAAGCAAATTCCAAATATATACAGTAAGTTTTCTCTCCCTTCAATTGGGACTAAGAATTTAAATGACAGATACTCTACATTGCATAGAATCAAATCATGACATCAAAGTTTTTACAAAGAAAGGAGTATACAATTTTGCGTTATCTGTTCAATCAAACACATTTATAGAAGCTTACGATGTAATATTAAATAAAACAAAAGGCAAAATAAATCAGTAGAGTATTAGAGCTATGGTGTTACAACGTAAATAAAAAGTAATACTCCTCGTCAAACGATAATCTGTTACCCTACAAGAAATATTTTACTTGCAACCTGGTCCTCTACCAAAATAATCTTGGAATTACAATAATCTGCCTGCAATCTCTATCCTTTTCACTACTGCACGTTTTTGGCTTTGTTGCGAGTCTACTGTGTAGCCTATGGTGCTATGATAGTGAAGTAAGCAGGTAAGGAGAATGCTACTGATGATGTTATGGTAACTACGTAATATCACAAGAAGATGGGACTCTGTTAGCTGATACTGTGTATCGCAATTTTAAAAAATGATACGACAATCAAAATAGTTTGTGAAATGGAAACTCTGTTATCAGACTACAGAATGGATAACTCCATTTTCAAGAGCCTAACACCCCAGATATATGTCTCACAGAGAGTGCAGGGCCTCCCCAAGATACAAAGTGAATCATGTACTTTGAGACCAATAGTAAATGGGATTAGCTCGCCAACTTACTTTTTAGAAATTCGTTTATATGGAAAACTGAGACATCTCGTTCAAAATAAATACTTCTCTCAAAGATTGCGAACACTTTAAGAAATTATACGACGGTGAAGATATCCGCAAGCGACATTACATTAAGCTTCGATGTGAAATCTTTATTTTCTAACATCCCAATATTAGATACCATGGAGCTCACAACTCAGCAAGTTGCTCCAGATGTTTGTGATCATAACTGAATTACGTCACTGATCAAGCTATATTAAATATAGGGAAGAATTTTACTGCCTGACAATGGTGCTATGGGCTCGCCTCTAGCAGCTGATACTTTTACGGAACATTTCAAACCAGAGGCTTTAAGTCCTGCTCCTCAAAGCTGCGATGTGTGGATGACAGATCTGTTGTTAGGTCACATAACAAAGGAGAGTTTCAAGGGACCCACATTTTCTTGAATGAGATTCACTCAGAAATCAATTTTACCTTGGAGATTGAGAGTGGGGTTCCTCGTCAGTTCCTATATGTGATGGTATATAGAAGATCTGACTACATTCCCGGACACAGAGTGTACAGGAAGCCTACTAACACACATAGGTATTACAACGTCAGTTGCCACGGCCGCCCAGCCTATAAGCAAGCAGTGCTCAACATTTTGTCTTCACGTTTCTTCCGTATCAGCAACAACAACAGCGTGGAATCCGAGTTCGATTTCCTGAAGAAGACAATGAAAGCCAATGGTCATGAGAGTTTGTCTATAACAGTGCTTTTGAACGAATTACTAATAACGATAATAAGAATGATGAGGAAAAGCCTTCTCACTTATAAGTGGTGGAAAAATCGAAAATTGTTATGACTTTATTAAACTCTATAGTCTTTCCTGATTACATTGATATATATTATAAGGTTTCAAATGAAAAATTACCTGTAACTGCCAAATTTTAAAATTACAGTCATGTATGCCGCCACGCCCCATTTATTTCTGTCACAAAAACCAGTATTATTTCGAAAAGAACTGTGAACTTTCTGTTGCCAGCGATTATACGTATGATATATTGTATATGTTGGTAATAGTGCAGGTTTCTAGTGTCTGTAAATGATTAGTTTTGTTAGTATTTACTTTTGTTTCGCTATACCACGCATTAAGAAATTCAGTAAAAGTAAATTCCGTAGTAACTAGTTCACAAACAAAGCAAGCCACACTGATGAAAGTAACCTATGTAATCAGTTTTTCAGGGAAGAAACTCCCACGTGACACGCCTCCTGCTGATTCAAATTTTTGTGTTAACAATGACCCTGCATGTAGTGGATTTGTTGTTGTTGATCTGGGCATCTTATCTTCTTTGATAAAGGAAGTGGCCAAATGTAAACAATGTGATGGTGTAGGCTGTCTGCAAATAACTGAACAACAAAGTAGCAGGCAGGTTTTGGGGCCAAAATTAGTTGTTCTGTGTAGACCCTGCAATAAATCTACCTCGAAAATGACTTCGAACATTGTGCATAACTCATGTGATGTGAATTTGAAGTTAATGTGTGAAACGCGTGGAACAGAAAAACGAAAAAAGGCTGCTCAAACGTTTTGTGGTTTGATGGACCTTCCTCCTCCACCGAGTATGTTCAGCAAGTACATGAAAATACTTTTAGGTGCCTTGAGCATCTATGAAACGTGCAGCAGAAGAAACTGTAAATATTAGTGGAACCAGGGACATTGCTATTTCACTTGATGAGATATGGCAACGTCGAGGACATCGTTCCTTGAATGGTGTTGTAAGTGCTACTTCTCTGGAAAATGAAGAAGTTGTTGATGTTGAATGCTTGTCTAAGCACTGCCATACCTGCCGTAGTAACACTGAAGGACATATTGAACATGTGTTTTCTAAGAATTATGATGGTTACAGTGGAGGTATGTAGTGTGATGGAGCTCTAAAAATATTTCAGAGGTCTGTGCTCGTTTATAACGTTAGATATACGAACTACCTAGCGAAGGGGACTCGAAAGCTTTCAATAAAATTAATGAGTTTAATGTTTATGGTCATACCTTGGTAAGAAAACTGGAGTGTAGTGTACATATGCAAAAGAGGATGGATGCTAGATAGAAGGAGCTACGAAGAGAAATGAAAGGACAGTTGCTATCTGATGGAAAATCTCTGTCTGGCCGAGACAGATTGACAGAAACTGAAATAGACCTTCATAGTTATTATAGATTGGCCATTTGACGAACTGCACCTCTGAATTATGTTACAGCAATGATAAAATCTGTATGTGCCACCTACTTTCATAATTTGTCCACAGATGATCGCCCTGTTCACAGACTTCGCCCTAAAGGAGCTGATTCTTGATGTGGTTGCCAAAGAGCAAAAAGAAAGTGGTCAAATATACCATCATATGCATTCTCTTCCTGAGCCTGTTGTGAATGAAAAAAACATTTAGAGACCTGAATTACCCTGTTTTGCTTCATGGAAGCACTCATAATACAAATGAAAGTTTCAACCATTGTAGATGGGAAAAATTACCCAGGAATTTTTCTTTTAATAACCCTAACAGGCTCAAAAATATTCAAAATACTTCTAATTTGTTTAGAAAATGTGCTGCATTACCTGATATCAACAAAGAATCTGCAAAACAGATACATTGTAAACAGCGCCTGAAAGAAATATGTGTTGATTATTACATAATATTGAGCCGGAAAAGTAACCTATATCCTTAAGCTACCGTTTGTTTCAGGGGTGCCGAATTTCATGTGGTTTGCGTATAATACAAACAAATACTGATGTTTTTATCAAGTTCGATATGATTAATTATCCGTAACATAAAATGTAATGTAGCATGCCTCCACTGAGAAGTTTCTGAGGTGGGGATAGCGTAGAGGGCACACATACTTTCGAAGTTATGTTTCTTGGAACTAGGGAACAGAAAGAGGACTCATATCTTTTCTTTCAAACGCGTGGAAACTGATGGTGTTATATGCCAAGTAAGAAATTCCAGGGGAAATGCAATCCCCCAACCACTTTCTGATTCACACAAAATAAGAATCCCTGGGGAATCCTTTAGCCATCACTTGTTGATATTACTGGCGAATAATTCTGAATACTATTACATCTATTATTTCTACATCTGTCTCACCTTCCTAATCAGTGAATTACATCTGTCTGATTTATACACCATAATAAATTTTATCTGTCTCTCTGTAATGCTTATTTTAATGACAAAACTAAATAACAATATATTTCAGAAGGAATGAAGTTTTACCGCACTAACTGATAGCGCCCCAGTAGCTGACGCTTTCTAATAGACTTTCATTATCGATAAATAATAAACAAGTTATTGATAAATAATGTGAAACTGTGCTACACAGACACCAACAGCTTAATCTACCACGTTAAAACTTCAAGTATTTATGAGAATGTAATGTATGACGTGCATGCAAGGTTCGATACTTCATGTTTCCGTGCAAACTACAGATACTTCGCTGATGAATAAAAATGAGGTAGTGGCGATACATAACGCACTGAATAGTGAAGCTATTGCAGAAGTTGTTAGCCTACAATCAAAAAGGTATGCTCTCGAGACCGAGTCTGGGTGCATATTGCTCAGAGCAAATGGTGTCAAACAATCTTCCGATAAAAGATTAACCATACGATTTAGGGACTAGATTAGAGATTAGATTAGATTAGATTAATACTTGTTCCATAGATCATGAATACGACACTTCGTAATGATGTGGAACGTGTCAGGTTAATAAAAGATGTCTGTACAAGAAATTACATTACACAAAATATTGCATGACACTAATGATTAAGTTTTTTTTTTTTTTTTTTACTTACTTTATATCTAAAAATTCAGCCAATGAGTAGAAGGAGTTGTCATCTAGAAATTCTTTTAATTTATTTTTAAATGTTAGTTGGCTATCTGTCAGGCTTTTTATGCTGTTTGGTAGGTGCCCAAAGACTTTTGTGGCAGCATAATTTACCCCTTTCTGTGCCAAAGTCAGATTTAACCCTGCATAGTGAAGATCATCCTTTCTCCTGGTGTTATAGGTATGCACACTGCTATTACTTTTGAATTGGGTTGGATTATTATCAACAAATTTCATAAGGGAATATATATACTGTGAGGTTACTGTGAGGATCCCTAGATCCTTAAATAGATGTCTGCAGGATGACCGTGGGTGGGCTCCAGCAATTATTCTGATTACACGTTTTTGTGCAATGAATACTTTTCTACTCAACGATGAATTACCCCAGAATATGATGCCATACGAAAGCAGTGAATGAAAGTAGGCATAGTAAGCTAATTTACTGAGATTCTTATCACCAAAATTTGCAATAACCCTAATAGCATACGTAGCTGAACTCAGACGTTTCAGCAGACCATCAATGTGTTGCTTCCAGTTTAACCTCTCATCAATGGACACACCTAAAAATTTTGAAAATTCTACCTTAGCTACAGACTTCTGTTCAAATTCTATATTTATTACTGGAGTTTTGCCATTTACTGTACGGAACTGTATATACTGTGTTTTATCAAAATTTAAAGAGAGTCCGTTTGCTGAGAACCACTTAATAATTTTGTGAAAAACATCATTTACAATTACATCACTTAGTTCTTGGTTTTTGGATGTTATTACTATACTTGTATCATCAGCAAAAAGAACTAACTTTGCATCTTCATCAATGTGGAATGGTAAGTCATTAATGTATATCAAGAACAGTAAAGGACCTAAGACCGAACCCTGTGGGACCCCGTGCTTGATAGCACCCCAGTTTGAGGAATCAGCTGTTTTAACATTACACGAACCACTTATTTCAACTTTCTGCATTCTTCCAGTTAAGTATGAATTAAACCATTTGTGCACTGCCCCACTCAAACCATAATGATTTAGCTTATCTAAAAGAATTCCATGATTTACACAATCAAAGGCCTTTGAGAGATCACAAAAAATACCAATGGGTGATGTCCGGTTATTCAGAGCATTTAATATTTGATCAGTGAAAGCATATATAGCATTTTCTGTTGAAAAGCCTTTCTGAAAACCAAACTGACATTTTGTTAGTACTTTATTTTTACAAATATGGGAGGCTACTCTTGAATACATTACTTTCTCAAAAATTTTTGATAGAGCTGTCAGAAGAGAGATTGGGCGGTAGTTGTTGACATCCGACATATCCCCCTTTTTATGCAATGGTTTTACAATGGCATATTTCAGTCTATCAGGGAAAACACCCTGCTCCAAAGAGCTATTACATACGTGGCTGAGAATTCTACTTATCTGTGGGGAACAAGCTTTAAGTACTTTGCTGGAAATGCCATCAATTCCGTAAGAGCTTTTACTTTTCAGTGAGTTTATTATTTTACTGATTTCAGAGGGAGAGGTTGGTGGAATTACAGCTGTTTCAAACTGTGCAGGTATGGCCTCTTCTATTAATAGCCTTGCCTCTTCTAGTGAAGATCTAGATCCTATTTTCTCCACAACATTTAAAAAATGATTATTCAAAATATTTTCAATTTCTGATTGTTTGTTAGTGCACTTGTCATTCAATTTTATTGCACTAAAGTCTTCCTGTGCTCTTGGTTGCCCTGTTTCCCTTTCAATAATATTCCAAATTGCTTTAATTTTATTATCAGAGTTACTGATCTCAGACATGATACACATGCTTCTGGACTTTTTAATAACTTTTCTTAGTACCGCACAATAGTTTTTATAATATTGAACAATTTTGGGGTCAGTACTCCATCTTGCTGTTAGATACAGTTCTCTTTTGCGGTTGCAAGATATTCTTATTCCTTTAGTTAGCCAAGGTTTTTTATATGTTTTCTTGGAATTATGTTTAACTATTTTCTTGGGAAAACAATTTTCAAATACCCTTAAAAATGTATTGTGAAATAAGTTATATTTCAAGTTTGCATCGGGTTCCTTATACACTTCATCCCAGTCTAGCTGCTGTAGGCTTTCCCTAAAGTTTGCAATATTTATATTGTTAATTGAACGCACTGCTTTGAAAGTCTGATTTATTATACTGCATGGAGCTATGTCATGTACTGTAACAAGCTGTGCACTATGATCTGAAAGACCATTCTCAACAGGATAAGCATTTATGTCCTTAAACTTATCTTGGTCTATAAAAAAGTTATCTATCAATGTACTGCTGTTCTTTGTTATCCGAGTAGGAAAATCAATGACGGAGCTCAAATTGAAAGAACTGAGTAATACTAAAAGGTCATTCTTCCTATTACACTCTTTCAGGGAATCAACATTGAAATCCCCACAAATGATAATTTGCTTCCCCCTGTCTGACAGATAGCACAACAAAGCATCCAAGTTTTCCAGAAATAGCTGGAAATTCCCTGAGGGGGACCTATACACTGTTACAATTATGAAAGTGCCATCCTTTAGTTTAAGTTCAGTGGCACATGCTTCCATATGTTGCTCTACACAAAATTTTTTAGTTTCTAAATTTTTTGCACTGTGGAAGCTTTTGACATATATGGCAACACCTCCTCTCATCATATTATCTCTACTTACATGTGCAGCTAATTTGTACCCATTGATGCTAACCTTTTGCATATCAGTGACAATGTGATGCTCAGACAGGCATAGTACATCTATTACATTCTCAGTTTCTATATCTTCTAAACAAAGCAGAAGCTCATCAATTTTATTGTTCAATCCCCCAATATTTTGATGAAATATACTAACATTTTTCATTTTACTTTTGCAACTATCTTGAACTTTTTTGACATCTTTAGTACTTGCATGGCTGAGTTTCCCACTGGACACTGATCTTACACTAAAAAAGAGTTTCCACCATGAGATGTAGTTCCTCCCCCCTTTAAATTTCCTGCTATCAGCCCAGCCAGTTTACCCTTCCCTTTCCTGTTGAGGTGTAGGCCATGTCTAGTATAGTCCCACCTACAGAGTGAATCAACACGAACCACACCAATGTGTGACCCCACACCAGATCCAAGTAGCCGTTCCAACTCCAAATTAACTCTCCTGACAGAAGAGGTCAAATGAGGTCGGTCGTGGCGCTCCAGAACCGACACAAACCCAACACTGGTATGATTCGATGCCGATGCAATCTTTGCCAGGTCACACTCTATGCTGTACCCCGGATCTCTGTCAATACTGTTGCCCGGCCCACCCACAATAACCACGGTGTCTTCCTTAGTAAAACCTTTACATAGTGAACCTAAATCCTCTGTAACCTGCCCCAGTCCAGCACTAGGTTTGAAAAAACTTGTGTACTGGATTGTGTACTGGATTCAGAAGTACAAATGTGCTCAGTACACAATTCACATTTCCACTATCTTTATCAGCACAGGATGATGAATGTTTCAGATTTCCAGATAAGGAAAATCGCCTCCCAAGACTGAATGGAAACCTTTTTCCAGACCTCCCAACCTCAGAAAAATTTGAGGAGCTACAGGCAATCAAGTACCAGTCTTTCCGTACTGAAGGCAATGATGCTAAACATTCGGCTACTAAAGTGGCAGATTTTGTTGTGTACGCAAAAACATAATATTTATGAATAGAGGCCTGCTTCTCTCTCTCTCTCTCTCTCTCTCTCTCTCTCTCTCTCTGTGATGCCTGATTTAATGAGGCAACAACATTATAAATATACTAGGTGACCAACTTGGCATTACCCTGGTATTCATTTTGCCAATTTTCTATCAGAAACGAAAACAAAAAAATGAGCTGTGTTTGTATTGAAGTATCGAAAAGGTTTCATTTTCATGTATTCCTGAGACCACCTTCGAAATTATGAAAAAGTTGTACAAATACATATGCATAATCAATAAATATATAAGTACAGCACCCACATTAAGAAATATGATTCTGGACAGTTTACGTACGCTGGGCTCAGCTGCTTCGCTTGTCTATAACGCAATTTTGTTAACGTACTGTTTTCGTCTACAGCCGTTTGAGCTTCTCACTAGAAAGCTGTCAAAAGCGCTGTCAGGCGTTAGGGATTTCCTTAATTTTACCCCACTGTATGAGTATCTTAGCAGTAAAGAATAGATGTATTAAAATGTAATGCTTGAAGCAGCAATTTTTCGCGCTTTTCAATATTCATGATGTTATATCTCTTGAAATATGTATCGTACGATGATATATTTCTATAGGTACATTCAGCGGTGCATGTGGATATTATCTGCGAAATATGTTCCCAATACAGTTGGTAGCGAACGAGTAATAGATTTAAACTTCAGGCATGATGCCGTAGTTTTTCACGTGGCTGTGTTTATGACAGCAAATCTCTTGAAATGGTACAAATGATGACATGGTACATTTTTGCAGGTGCATTTAGCAGCATATGTGGACACTACCTGCGAAATTTATTGCAAATACCGTTAGTGGCACAGAAGAAATTCAATACATTTAATAAATACATAATAAACGACATCCATTATAGGGGAGTGTTTCATGCATACTATTATTTATAACGTTATATCTCCTGAACTATATTAGGTAGATAGTTCTTATCACCACAGTGTTGGTTCCCGACAGTAAAATATTTGTTTAGGAGGATATGTGGAACACAAGCACACACACATCCATTTTTAATATGTATGGAGTACAGAGGGAATTAAAGACTGTAATATTTACTTTAATGAATCACAACACTACAATACATTACAGAAGTAATGAAAGGAATACCGTTTTCCACTGTGCAGCAGCAAATTTATATCTGAGCTACCGAAGCACGACTCACGCCCGGTACTCACAGCTTCACTTCTGCCAGTATCTCGTCTCCTACCTTCCAAACTTTACAGAAGCTCTTCTGCGAACCGGGCGTGAGTCGTGCTTCGGTAGCTCAGATGGTAGAGCACTTGCCCGCGAAAGGCAAAGATCCCGAGTTCGAGTCTCGGTTGGGAACACAGTATTAATCAGCCAGGACGTTTCATATCAGCGCACACTCCGCTGCAGAGTGAAAATCTCATTCAGCAAATTTATATTTTCATAGCATTAGGTTGCTATAATGTTTGAGTGACTTTGATATGAGACGAGTTTTTGAAGTGGGAATGACATTGGAATTCTCCATGTACTTTAGGCTGTAAATTATGTCTGAAGTTCTCCTTATCGGCATGTATTGCAAACAGTTATTTCATATTTAATGCTTGGTGCAGTGATAGAATTTCAGCCGTTTCCTAACCTATAATTTATTTAAGTAGTGTCAATAAGTGAGCTGTGTGTATTTTAATAAATTATACAAGAAATTTAGAGGTGGAAGTATCTAATCAGAAGGTTCACTGTGCCTGCATGGCGTTTTTTATGCTTAAAATCTTATATATTCTGAGAAACAATACAATTTTATTTTGCTGCATAGTTCGAATTTTCGTGGAGATCTGTTTTTATACTTGTGTATTACGATACGCAACCTACATGGATGTGTGTTTTTGTACTTGGTAAATCATAAATAACTTTGTCAAAGATTTTTATTGTCAAGATACCTCTGACGTCGCCGGCCGCGGTGGTCTCATGGTTCTAGGCGCTCAGTCTGTGCGACTGCTACGGTCTCAGGTTCGAATCCTGCCTCGGGCATGGATGTGTGTGATGTCCTTAGGTTAGTTAGTTTTAAGTAGTTCTAAGTTCTATGGGACTGATGACCACAGATGTTAAGTCCCATAGTGCTCAGAGCCATTTTTGAACCTCTGACATCGTCTGATGCAAAAACGAAATATTTAAATTTATTACGTCCGTGGCTTGTAAGTGACAGAAACACATGCACAAACTTGTTTTCACAACTATTATTCCACAAGGGACTCTACAATGAGATAACAGGACTGCATGTACAGACATTATAGATGGAACTGATCGATACTGAATCGCGAAAACAAATTGATAGACCACAACATGACAAAGGGAACTCTCATACTTCCAAAAACATTACAATTGTGAGAAATGACAACAGAAAAGAATACTGTAATCCAAGTAACTGTAACCAGTGTGGCCTACTCTCGGCAGCAAAGTCAGCAGGTAAACGGACTGTGGCGCGCTGGCGCCAGTGACGTCAGCAGCCTCGCTCTCGGCTGGCTCGTACACGCCGCGCACTGCATCTGTCGTCGCGACGGAGGTAGAGGCGCGGTCGTAAAAGCCCGGCGCCGCTCTGAGACGAGACGCCCTGTCACGTATCGCGCGTCGCGACGCCTTACGCCGTCCCGTTCCGGCGCACCGGAAAAACAACATCAGGGCTCCTGGGGACGAGCTTTATCGGGAGGGTCATTTCTCCGCACAGTTCCGATCGCTCCCTCGCCGTGGGCGCGCTGGAGAGATGCCCCGCGGCAGTCGTGACGCTCCATTTTACGCGTCTCTGGATAAGACAGTGTCGCTTTATCGGTATGCTTCTCATAAAGGATAGACAAACGTCATTTTATTACTTCCGGTTACACTTCGCCTGGTAAAGTCAGAGGCTCCGCGAAGATGCGCGCTGTAACACCGCATCTCAGTATTTCTTCTGCGTGGGAGATCCGAAAGTTTACCTTACAGCAAATGAAATTACGGAGACATCGTAGGACACTTAGGAGAGCGTGAGCTTTAACGAAGCATACATAAAGGACAATCTCGTAATTCGTGACTGCGAGAGAGAAGCTGTGCGCCATGTGGCAATGAAGTAAAACGAAATACCTCATCTGTTGTTAACTATCCGATTAAATAGACCAGTAATAACTTTGTGTGAAGCTATTTGACAGTACTGTTGGAAGTCAGCAATCTTGCGAATTTTTTGAATTCTAAAAGATGATGAATTGATAAAGTCGAAATATGTTAATTACGAATGCTAATTACTGATGTATAAGAGGAGCATAGAGAAACATATCGTTTTTAAATTTGCAAAGATAAGTACGATTCGCCTTCGAGTGATCAGCCAGAACATTACGACCAACCACGTAACAGCAGGCAAGTCGACTTTTAGCACCGATAACAGCGGCGACGCGTCGTGGCGTGGAAGCAAAAACGCCTTGGCAGGTCGCTGAAGGGAGTTGCACGTCAACTGCGCACACAAGTCACCTAATTCCCTTAAATTACGGGGAAGGAGCAACGAGCTCCGACGCCACGTTCAGTCACACCCCAGAAATATTCGATAGAGTTCAGATCTGGTGAGTTGGGGGCCCAGCACATCAACTGGAACTCACCGCTGTGTTTCTCGAACTACTCCGTCACACTACTGGCCTAGTGACATGGCGCATTATCTTGCTGAAAAATTTCATCACCATAGGACTTAAGTCATGGTGGGGTGTACGTGGTCTGAAACCAGCGTACGATACTCCTTGGCCGTCATGGTGCCTTGCACGAGCTCCACTAGACCAAGGACGCCCACGTGAATGTTCCTAAGAGCATATTGGAGCTGCCGCCAACTAGTCTCTGTACTACAGTACAGGTGTCAAGAATGGACTCGCACTCTCCCTCTTGCATGCTGAAGAACATAATGGGATTCATCAGACCACCCAACGCTCTGCCACTGCACCAATGTCCAGTGCCTGTGGTCACTTCCCGATTTAGTCGTAGTTGCCTATGTCGTGGTGTTAACATTGGTACATGCGTGGGTCCTCGAGGCCCATTATTAGGAGTGACCGGTGCACTCTGTGTTTAGACACACTTGTACTCTGCCCAACATTAATATCTGATGTTAGTTCCCCCACAATTCGCCGCCTGTCGTGTTTTACCAGCCTGCCTACATCTGTAATGAGAGGTGGCCGCCCAATCCTATGATGTCTGGACGTGGTTTCACCTTGGTTTCGATAAGTTTAGAAGATATTACAACACTCTCCGAACACCCGACAACTCGTGCAGTTTCCGAAACGCTCGTGCTGTGTCTCCAGGCCATCTGCCCCCAGTCGAACTCAGATAAATCGTGCGTCTTCCTCTTTCTACACAAGGACTGCTAGCTCACTGACATTACATTCACCGTGCATATGTCTGACTAGTAGTCAATTCTCGCTAGGTGACGCTGCAACCGCCTGGACTGGTTTATATCGATAATAGGCGGCTGATCAGTGTATGAATCCCGACGTGTCGCACATCGGGACAGACGTTCGGAAGGACGGACTTCGGTAGAAAATTGTCAAGCCTACGCACGGTCAGCGACTTCTGGGAGAATATTTACACACAAGAAAAGCGTTTTCCACATTTTTGAGGTTTTCCGTGGACGGGTAATACTATCGGATTCTGTAATGGTGTCATTTCAGAGACCACTTCCGAGCTTTCCGCTGTGGGGAATCTAATTTCTGTTGGAATTACAGCCAGTGACGAACTTAGCAGCGGGACGTCTGGCAATAGAAGAGTAACATACTGGCAGAAGTACTGCTGTGAGAATAGGTCGTGAGTCGTGCTTGGGTAGCTCAGTTGGCTGTCTGCCTTTGACGGGGCAGCAGTGTGGACCGCGCTTGGCCGTCCACGCCGCTGCGCGCGCGGGGTGTTTGTTTCCTTCCTCGTCACCGCGCTTCTCAGTCGGACAATCTGTAACGGCCAACTCTTACAGGAAGAACACTCTTAAGTTCACCTTTTTCAATCAATACGCACGAGCCAAAGCACTGGCCGTCGAACGCTTCCTACAGCAAGAGGTGAAGATCTCCCGTGACAATCTCGTCGGCATATACCTATCGACCATTAGCAGCGTCGTTTATGTTAGGATGACTTCCGACGCTGCCTCCAACGAGATTATTAAAGGACGCGACGTAGACTAAAATTTAGACACTCCGACAGGAACATCGGGCCTGTTGATGTTGATCACGCAGGACTTGGCCTTCCAACTATCCGTGTATTCGAACTGCCTTCCGAGGTGATTGAAGATCAAGTCATCGTGGTGCCAAGTCCGTACGGAAAAGTCCAGAGCCACGTAGCCGAGACATGGGCACAGTTTATGATGTATCCGGTGCTTAATGGTGTGAGATGAGACCCAGTAGATCTCAAACGGCTGCTGTTGGCGGTGGTCATTTACGACGGACAACTTCGAGCATGTTCCGTTTGTGGCAAGGATGGCCATGTCCGTAATGATGCCTGCAACGTTGCATCACACATCTACGACACGACGATAGGAACACAGACTGGACCACAACCGCCCTTCCAATCACCTATGCAGCGACACTGCACATCCAGCCCTCACAAGACGCAGTTCATGAGCGTCTCTCTGGACCGATACACCCGAAGGCGTCACAGCACCTTGCGGCCGTGACCCACCAACGCTAGATCACAAGGATACCAGCGAGACTGAAGACCGCATCATAGCACCCGTGGCTCTTGGACCGGAGCGACGCGAATCTCTTGCGCCACCCAAACGACGAAAAAAAGACCTCAAGACATAAGAATTGGCTACTGAGCCACCTCCTCAGGACAAAGAGGTGGAGCATAAATTTGACGGAGGAAACGATAACTCTTTTTTTCTCTGCCACGGAGACGTGACATCCAGAACGGTGAGCCGTCCAACAGATATGGTGAGCACACCCCGCGCCCAGAAGAAGGTAACATAGCACGCCCGTCTTCAAGGAAGCAATTGAGCCGAATCGCCAGCGCTGACACCTCTCACCAATGTTGAAATTGACGGAAATTTCCCGTGGGTGGACGATGCGAATTTACCACCTCCACCCTAAGCGGAAATGAAATCTGTTCCTCCGTTAGAATAAAACTAAATCGGGAACGTTTCTACGACGACCCCTGCGACTGCTATGGACTTCCAGAATCCACCACGACAACCTCCACCAGCTACGAACCTATCGATAGCACGAATCCCCCATCAGGCATACCGAATGACTACCATCAACACTAATAATATCGTCTACCACGTCAAACTTCAACTGCTCCTTGACACGCTAAGAGCAGGGGACACCGATATCGCCCTGCTACAAGAACTGAGGTCAGACACTGGGTAAAGCTGTTAACGGATACAAGACGTACGCCGCCCTGGCGGCTATGGAACATACAGGTGCTGCCATCGTCTTCCGAGAAGGGATTCCAGTTTTCGATGTCGCATATCTCCCAACGGCTCGAGGACGGGCGATAACGGTTGAGAGAATCAAAATCATAAATCTCTATGCCTCATAGGGCACTGATAAAAGGTGAGATCGCTCCGTCCGATGCAGAAGATATCACGCCTTTATTCCTCGGCAGATACGATCATCTGATTGTAGGTGGAGATTCCAACTGTGTTCTCGAGCGCACAGACCAACACCCTCATTTCACCACATGTCCGGAACTTCGTCTCCTCGACACTTGGAGAGTGTTGCACGGCAACTGCCCGGTCACGCACACATCACGAGCCATTCCGCCAGCCGACTCGTTAAAATATATATCTATATCTACATATATCTCTGACGCTCTAAAACCCGTTCTCCTCGAAGCGGAACTTTGGCCTTCTGCCTTTTCGGACCATGAAATCTACATCTGTACCATGAACCTACGTTTTTTTTTTTTTTTCGGCCCTCCACGAATTCCTCTCCTGTGCTCACGTCTTCATCTCAACATACGTCCTCTATTATTTGCTCGATGTATAACAATCTCTGTCTTCCTCTACAGTTTTTGCCCTCTACAGCTCCCTCTAGTACCATGGAAGCCATTCCCTCGTGCTTTAATAGATGTGCTATCACCCTGTCCCTTTTCCTTATTAGTGTTTTCCACATATTCCTTTCCTCTCAGATTCTGCATAGATCCTCCTCATTCCTTATCTTATCAGTCAACCTAATTTTCAACATTCGCCTCTAACACCACATCTCAAATGCTTCGATTCTCTCCGGTTTTCCCACAGTCAGCGTTTCACTACCATACAATGCTGTACTCCAGACGTACATCCTCAGAAACTTGTTCCTCAAATTAAGGTCGATATTTGATATTAGTAGACTTCTGGTGACTAGCATTGACCTTTATGCCATTGCTAGCCTGTTTTTAATGCACTACTTGTTCCGTCCGTCGTTGATTATATTACTGCCTATGTAGCTCAATTCCTTAACTTCATCTACTTCGTGACCATCAATCCTGATGTTAAGTATCTCGCTGTTCGCATTTGTGACTCTTGTCATTGCTTTCGTCTTTCTTCGATTTACACTCAATCCATATTCTGTACTCATTAGACTGTTCATTCCATTCAGCAGATCATGTAATTCTTCTTCAGGTTCACTCAGGATGGCAATGTCATCAGCGATAGATATCATTGATATCGTTTCAGCTTGAATTTTAATACCACTCCTGAACCTTTGTTTTATTACCATCATCTTTCCTCGATGTACAGATTGAACAGTAGGAGCGAAAGACTACTTCCTTTTCTTATAGATTTTTCATACGACCACTTCGTTCTTAGTCGTCCACTCTTATTATTCCCTCTTGGCTGTAGTACATATTTTATATGACCCGTCTCTCCCTACAGCTTACCCCAATTTTTCTCAGAATTGAGAACATCTTGCATCATTTCATACTGTCGAAAGCTTTTTCCAGGTCGACGAATCCTATGAACGTGACTTGATTTTTCTTAGTCTTGCTCCCTTAATTAACCACAACGTCAGAACTGCCTCTCACGTGCCTTTGCCATTCCTGGAGCCCAACTCATCGTCATCTAGCGCATCCTCAATTTTCTTTTCCATTCTTCTGTATATTATTCTCGTCAGCAACTTGGATGAATGAGCTGTTAAGCTCGCACTTGTCAGAACTTGTCGTCTTCGGAATTGTGTGGATGATGCTTTTCCGAAATTCAGATGATATGTCGTCAGGGTCATACATCTACACATCAACGTAAATAGTCATTTTGTTGCCACTTCCCCAACCGATTTTACAAATTCTGATGGATTGTTATCTATCCCTTCTATCTCATTTGATCTTGCGCTATCTCTCCTAAATCGACTACTTTTTCTTCTTCTGTCACATCAGATAAATATTCCCCCTCATAGAGTCTTTCAATGTATTTTTCTCCCACCAAATCTCTCTCTCCTCTGCATTTAACAGTGGAATTAGCGTTTCTCTTTTAATGTTATCACTCTTGCTTTTAATGTCACCGAAAGTTGTTTTGACTTTCCTGTATACTGAGTCAGCCCTACCTGCAATCATTTCTTTTTCAATTTCATCACATTTTTCATGCAGCCATTTCGTCTTAGCTTCCTTCCACTCTCTGTTTATTTGATCCCTCAGCGACTTGTATTTCCGAGTCTCCCGGAACATATTTGTACTTCCTCCTTTCATCGATCAAATGAAGTATTTCATCTGTTACCCATGGTTTCTTCGCAGTTACCTTCTTTGTGCCTATGTTTTCCTTCCCAACTTCTGCTTCACTCCTTTTAGGGATGTCCATTCATCTTCCACAGTACTGGGTACTGGCCTATTCCTTATTGCTCTATCTTTAGCCTTAGACAACTTCAAGAGTACCTCGTCCATCCTTAGTAGTTCCTTATCCCACTTCTTTGCGTATTTATTCTTCTTGACTAATTTCTTTAACTTCAGCTTACTTTTCATCACTATTATGTTGCGATCTGAGTCTATATCGGCTCCTGGGTACGCCGTTATCTGATTTCAGAATCTCTGTCTGACCAGGATGTAATCTAACTGAAATCTTCCCGTATCACCCACCCTTTTCCAAGTATACGTCGTCCTCTTGTGATACGTGAACAAAATATTCGCTATTACTACCTGAAGTTTATTACAGAACTCATTTAGTCTTTCTGCTCTCTTATTCCTTGTCCTAAGCCCATATTCTCTTGTAACGTTTTCTTCTACTCCTTCCCCTAAAACTGCATTCCAGTCCACCATGACTACTAGATTTTCATCTCCCTGTACTACCCTTTCAATATTCTCATTCACTTTCTCTATCTCTTCATCATAGGCTGCGACGTCGGCATGTATACCTTAACTATCTTTGTCGGTGTTGGTTTTCTGTCGATTCCGATAAAAACAACCTATCATTGAACTGTTCACAGTAACACACTCTCTGCCCTACATTTCTATTCATAACGAATCCTATTCGCGTTATACTATTTCCTGCTCCTGTTGATATTAACCTATACTCATCTGACCAGAAATCCTTGTCTTCTCTCCACTTCATTTCACTGACCCCTACTACATCTAGACAGAGCCTTTGCATTTCCTTTTCCAGTTTCCCTGCCATGTTCAAACTTCTGGTATTCCACGCCCCGACTTGTAGAGCGTCATTCAAGATTAATCAGTCTTCTTCTCCTGGTAACCTCCCGCAGATCTGAATGGGGAACTACTCCGGATCTTTTGCCAAATGAGAGATCATCGTGACACTTCTTCAACTACAGGCCACATGTCCTGTGGATACAAGTTACGTGTCTTTAATGCAGTGGTTTCCATTGCCTTCTGCATCCTCATGCCGTTGATCATTGATATTTCTTCCGCCTTTAGGGGCAGTTTCCCACCCCATGGACAAGAGAGTGCCCTGAACCTGGTCCTGGACCCTCGTTTAAAAGGCCTTTGACAGAATGATGGTGATCTGTTATGCCGGAAGTCCTCGGCCGCCATTGCGATCATTAATAAAAAGTTAAGCAGCACCGGGATTCGAACCCGGGACAGAAAACGTTTTAATTATGCATCAAAGAGCCCACCCCAAGGCCTACGTAGACAATCTATATGCCGCCGTGCAGGACCTTGGAAACTCAACGTCAAGCTGCTGCGGTACCCTGAAAGTTAACAACAGGTTACCGACAAGACGTCCGCCCCGAGCAGATGCAACGAAAGAAAAGGAGGGGTAGCATGTTTGATTCATAATCAAAACGTCTTCGGTCCCGGTTACAAATCCCGCTGTTGCTTAAATTTTGATTAATGATCAGCATTGGCAACCGAAGACTTCCGTCATAACAAGTCAGCCTCATTCTGCCAACGGCCTTGTCGAAGAAGGCGGAGGAGCGGACAGAGTGCAGTGCGCTCTCTTGTTCTATGGGTGGGAAACTGCCCCTAAAGGCGGAAGAATCAGCAATTATCAACAGCATGAGGTTTCAGAAGGCAATGGAAACCAAGACACATAACCTGTACCCACAGGACATGTGGGCTGTAATTGAAGAAGTGTCATGATGATCTGTCCATTGGCAAAAGATTCCGGAGTATTCCGCCTTTCGGATCTCCAGGTGGAGACTGCCAAGGGAGACGTTACCATGAGAAAAAGATTGAATAATCAACGAAAGGATAACGATCTACGAGTCCAGGCGTGGAATGTCAGAAGCCTGAACGTTATAGAGAAACTAGAAAATCTGAAAAGTGAAATGCAAAGGCTCAGTATAGATGTAATACGGTCAGTGAAATGAAGTGGAAAGAAGACAAGGATTTCTGGTCAGACGAGTATAGGGTAATATCAACAGCAGCATAAAATGGTATAACGGCAGAAGGATTCATTATGAATAGGAAGGTAGGGCAGACAGTGTGTTACTGTGAACAGTTCAGTGACATAGTTGTTCTTATGAGAATTGACAGTAAAAATAAGACAGTAAAAATATAAAAAAACAGCGACAACGATAGTTGAGGTATACATGCCAATGTCGCAAGCTGAAAATAAAGAGAGAGAGAAAGTGTATGAGGATATTGAAAGGGTAATACAGGGTGTAAAGGGAGGTGAAAAGGTGAAAAACTAATAGCCATGAGAGACTGGAATGCAGTTGTAGGGAAAGGTGTAGAAGAAAAGGTTGCAGGAGAATATGGGCATGGCTCAAGGAAAGAGAGAGGAGAAAAATTAATTGAGTTCTGCAACAACTTTCAACTAGTAACAGAGAATGCCCTGTTCAAGAATCACAAAAGGACGAGGTTTGCTTGGAAAAGGCTGGGTGAGCAATACTCAAGAACAGATATAGACTCAGATCACAATATAGTAGTGATGAATAGTAGGCTGAAGTTTAAGACACTAGTCAAGAAGAATAAATACGCAATACTCAAAGAAGTGGCATAAGGAAGTACTAAGGAATGTCGAGATACGGTTTGAAGCTCTAAGGCAATAGATACAGCAATAAAGAATAGCTCAGTAGGCAGTACAGTTGAAGAGCAATGGACACCTCCACAAACGGCCATCACAGAAGTTGGGAAGGACAACATAGATACAAATAAGGTAACTGCGAAGAAACCACGGGTAACAGAAGAAATACTTAAATAGACCGATGAAAGGAAGAAGAACAAAAATATTCCGGGAAACTCAGGAAGAGAGAAATAAGTCACTGACGAATGAAATAAAAAGTAAGTAAAGGAAAACTAAGACGAAATGGCTGCTGAAAAAAAGGTGAAGACATCGAAAGGGAAATGATTGTCGGAAGGATAGATTCAGCATACAGAAAAGTCAAAACAACCTTCGGTGCCATTAAAAGCAAGGTTGGTAACATTAAGAGTGCATCGCGAATTCTACTGCGAAGTGCAGAGGAGAGGACGGATAGGTGGAAAGGATACACTGTAAGCCGCTATGAGGGGGAAGATTTGTCTGATAGAAGCAGAAACAGGAGTCGATTTAGAAGAAATAGGGGATTCAATATTACAATCAGAATTTAAAAGAGCTTTGGAGAATTTCTAAAATCGTTGGGGGGGAGTGGCAACAAAACGACTATTTAAGTTGATGTGTAGAGTGTATGAGTCTGGCGACATACCATCTGAGTTTCGCAATAGCATCATCCACACAATTCCGAAGACGGCAAGAGTTGACAAGTGCGAGAACTTTCGCACAATGAGCTTAACAGCTCATGTATCCAAGTTGCTTACAAAAATGACATACAAAAGAATGGAAAAGAAAACTGAGGATGCGCTAAATGGCGATCAGTATAGCTTTAGGAAAGATAAAGGCACGAGAGAGGCAATTGTGACGTTGCGGTTAGTAATGTAAGGAAGACTAAGAAAAATCAAGACACGTTCACAGGATTTGTCCACCTGGAAAGAGTGTTCGACAGTGTAAAATGGTGCAAGATGTTCGAAATTCTCAGAGAAGTAGGGGTAAGCTATAGGGAGAGAAGGGTGATACACTATATGTACTACAGTCGAGACGAATAATAAGAGTGGACGACCAAGAAGGAAGTGCTAATATTAAAAAGGGTGTAAGACAATGATGTAGCCTTCCGCCCCTGTTGTTTAATCTGTACTTAGAGGAAGTAATGATGGTAATAAAAGGAAGGGTCAGGAGTGAAACTAAAATTCAAAGGTAAAGGGTATCAACGATACCTATCGCTGAAGACAATGCCATCCTGAGTGAGAGGAACTACATGATCTGCTGAACGGAATGAACAGTGTAATGAGCACAGAGTATGAGTTGAGAGTAAATCGAAGAAAGACGAATGTAATAAGAAATAGTGGAAATGTGAACAGTGAGAAACTTAACATCAGGTTTGATGGTCACGAAGTAGGTGAAGTTAAGGAATTCTGCTACATAGGCAGTAAAATAACCAATGACGGACGGAGCAAGGAGGACACTGAAAGCAGGCTAGCAATGGCAAAAAAAGGCATTACTGGTCAAGAGAAGTCTACTAATATCAAATATCGGCCTTAATTTGAGGAAGAACTGTCTGAGAATGTACGTCTGGAGTAGATCATTGTATGGTAGAGACAGGTGGACAGTGGGAAAACCGGATCACAAGAGAATCGAAGCATTTGAGATGTGGTGTTACAGTCGAATGTTGAGAATCAGGTTGACTGATAAGGTAAGACATGAGGAGACTCTGCGCAGAATCGAAAGGAATATCTGGAAACTCATTAGGAGAAGTGACAAGGTGATAGGACATCTGTTAAGACATGAGGTAATGACTTCCATAGTACCAGAGGGAGCTGTAGAGGGCAAAAACTGTAGAGGAGGACAGAGATTGGAATACGTCAAGCAAATAATTGAGAACGTATGTTGCAAGTGCTACTCTGAGATGAAGAGGTTAGCCCAGGGGACAAATTCGTGGCGGGCCGCATCAAACCAGCCAGAAGACAAATGATAAATGAACAATCCGTTGCGCTTTCTGTATAATCTATGTAATTTTCATCCTCAATTCATTTTACAGAAGTATTCTCAACTCTGAAGTAGCAATTCATGCAGTTTGTTTTCTTTACGTTCATCTGTAAAGAACTTTTGCAGGAAATCTACTCCCAGCACAGAAGGAAGGACTGGAGGAACATACGATGTTGCAGTTAGTGCTGTAATAGGGGTAAATGTAACCAACGATGTTTACAATTTCTTTCTTTGATTTAACTCACGTGACAGGGTTTTCCTAGTGATGTTTGTTTATATTTTCTGAAACGTATTTCTCTGTTTTGTAATCATTTATCAGGAAAGTAATTTACATAAAAGTATTCTATGTTACTAAAACGCTGCCCTGGAAATACGAATAACTTACCAGTTGCGTCGTAGCGCAAGAACATTTCGGTTTTAGATATTTCGTGTAACTGCGCCAGTACCTCGTCTCCTACCTTCCAAACTTCACAGAAGCTCTTTGCAGAAGAGCTTCTGTGTAATTTGGAAGGTAGGAGACTAGATACTAGCAGAACTGAAGCTGTGAGGACGGGTCGTGCGTCGTGCTTGGGTCGCTCAGATGGTTGCCGGCACGGTAGCTCAGCGTGTTCGGTCAGAGGGGTAGCTACCCTCTGTAATAAAAACACTCAGTTAATCGATCAACAACGAACTTAAAAGGGTGTCTTACGACGTCCTCCCCGAGAAATTGCGACGAACAAAAGCGAACAAAAATGAGATTTTTTTAAAAAAATAAAAAAGAAGGTAGAGCACTTGCACGCGAAAGGCAAAGGCCCCGAGTTCGAGTCTTGGTCCCGCATAGAATTTTAATCTGCCAGGAAGTTTTAAATCGGCGCACACTCCGCTGCACAGTGGAAATCTCATTCTGGAACCATCCCCCAAGCTGTGGCTAAGTCAATTCTCCACAATATCCTTTCTTCCAGAAGTGCTAGTTCTGCAAGGTTCACAGAAGAGCTTCTGTGAAGTTTGGAATGTAGGTGACGAGGTACTGGCAGAACTGAAGCTGTGAGGAGAGGGCGAGAGTCGTGCTTGTGTAGCTCAGGTGCCGGCACGGTAGCTCAGCGTGTTCGGTCAGAGAGCCGGTTACCTCTGTAATAAAAAAAACTGAGTGGGAAGATCAACAAACGAACTTTAACGGATGTCATGTGACGTCAGCAACGACCAAACCCAACGATCAACAACAAGGGGGAAAAAAAGATGGTAGAGCACTTGTCTGCGAATGCAAAGGCCCGAGTTCGAGTCTCGGTTCGACAAATAGTTTTACTCTGCCAGGAAGTTTCATATCCGCGCACACTCCGCTGCAGATTGAAAATCTCTTTCTGGATTTTGCGTAATTATTGACCGAATTTAAAATTTTAAAATGCATTACAGGTAGAAACTATGCATTTACATGAGGCAGAGCAAATGACCGGGTTCATTAATATAGTATTTGAGTATAAGAGCACTTAGCGACTTCAGACAAAGATTACACGTGATTTTCAACCTTTATGAGATTTTTTCGCGCTGACATCACCCACAAAATAACGAAAGGAGATAGCTATCATTTACAACATTTTGCCTGTTTATGCAGTCAAACTTCAGTGTCAGCAGTGACATTTTAATTTAATACATATTTACCACTAAGTATATTAAATACATGTGGAATATGTGCCATGTTTTATGTGAGCAAAATTGCAGGTAACAAACTCCTACAAGCCATGTACACACAGTAGTTACTAGCCTAAAGGAATACTGGAGTGTTAGAAACAGCATGCACCTACTCGGACAGAGGTGGCAATGTGGAGAGAGAAGGGTGGACGAAGAGATGAGGCGACAGAGAAGTAGAAGCAGGACATGCTGCAGATATTGGGGAGAGGGAGATGGGCAGATAGAGGTGGAAGAGGAAGTGAACAGAGGAAGGGAAGAGGAGGAAATGGATCAACAGACAGGGAGTAGGAGATGGAGAGAGGATGGTAAGAGGGGGAGATGACTAAAAAAAGGGGGAGGAAGATAGAGAAGAGGGCACAGATGGACAGGTAGGAGGAAATTGACAAAAGGGAAAGGAAATGAACAGAAACAAGGAGGAGGAGGAGATGGATAGAGAGAGAGGGCGAAGAAGAGAACAAAGGGGGCGAGAAAAAGAAGGTGGGGTAGGAGGAGATAAAGGGAGGAGATGGATGGTGGGTAGGGACAGAGGGTGGGAGGACCTTATGGACAGACAGAGAGTGTGTAAAGGAACAGACGAAAGGAGGGGGACAGATGGACAGAGAGGGGGAAGTAGCAGATGGACAGAGCCTGGCAGGAAGAGATATACTGACAATAGGGGGACAGTGGAGGAGGTGGACAAAGAGAGGGGAGAAGGATATGGAGAAAGAGAAGGGCAGAGGAAATGAAAAGAAAGAGGAGAAGCAGATAGACTATTAGAAATGGAATACATATCTGGGCATTATTTGGCACTCTTGTAGTGTATTATAAATGTAAGTACTCAACTTTGTTTTTCTACCTGTACATTCAGGCTAGATACAGGAAATACTGTGGAGATTTTGACAGTATTTCCACTAAAGAACTGATTCACGAGGGAAGTTTGTGTCTGTGGTGTACAGTTATGATTTTTATTATTTATTTGTCTATTCAAAAGATACTTTACAGAGTACGTTAGATGAATGTTTCAATTCCTGCTCTGTGGATTGTTCTTCCTCTTCCCTCACATTCGTTACGTTCGTTCAGATCTCTGCTTCCAGAGCTGTTCGATGGTGTGATACAATTTCCTGCATCTTTCTGGGTTCTTCCCTGAACACCAGTATCTGAATTTCGTTCCTAAATACATTCCTGTAATGTTGATCAATTACGTTGGTGTTTGCTTCCTACGAGTCGTTTCTTGTTTGAGTTAATCATACCGATCGTCCTTTCAGCTTCGCAATTTTACTAAATATTTTTGTTGTGAATGTAGAGACTGAATGCTTCTATTTCTTCAGGACAAAAATCCGGGTTAGCAGAAATGAATTTCCTTGCTACAGTTTCTTAAAGGTAGCCATTGCACCCCATGGTTATTAAAACCTTGTTTGATAGGGTGTACTATAACAGAAATGTACCATTAAAAGTTATGGCACTTAAATTTGTTACATTTTCATGCATAACACTATGCGTCCTAATACAATAAAATCTAAATTACTTTTCCTGCTCTTGGATGTTCTATGATATTATAACTGTGACTGTATTTAATCATGCAGACACTCGTGTTACTGGCCCTCGTTCCCTGTAAGTAGAGACTGCTAGGTCCGAAGGTGGTCTTCAGAGCACTGTCCCCAGCTGGTTGCAGGCACTGAGGTGAACTGTCTAACGACTAGATTGTTGTCGTTGTTGGGATCTTCAGTCCTGAGACTGGTTTGATGCAGCTCCCCATGCTACTCTATCCTGTGCAAGGGTCTTCATCTCCCAGTACCTACTGCAACCTACATCCTTCTGAATCTGCTTAGTGTATTCATCTCTCGGTCTCCCTCTACGATTTTTACCCTCCACGCTCCCCTCAATGCTGAATTTGTGATCCCTTGGTGCCTCAGAATATGTCCTACCAACCGGTCCCTTCTTCTCGTCAAGTTGTGCCACAAAGTCCTCTTCTCCCCAATTCTATTCAATAGCTCCTCATTAGTTATGTGAGCTACCCATCTAATCTTCAGCATTCTTCTGTAGCACCACATTTCGAAAGCTTCTATTCTCTTCCTGTCAAACTATTTATTGTCCATGTTTCACTTCCATACATGGCTACACTCCATACAAATACTTTCAGAAACGACTTCGTCTAGATTGTATCTATTTATCAACATTTCAGAATTTTTGCCGGATTGGAACTCGGATTTGGTGCTTATAGCGATGAGTCACCTTACCAATTAGGCTATCCGAATACACTCCCTGGACTACCCAAACTTACACGTCACATGTCTTTCTATCTCTTGGCATAGATTATTAAGTCATTAACCACACTGGTACATGTCGTGATCCCCGAGCAGATCGTTAGAATCAAGACAACGAGAAGACGAAGACTATCATCATTTTTGTTACAGCCCTGCCTCAAATTCTAGCAATCACTGTCGTCAGATCGCGAAAACGGATCATTGTGCTAGTAATATAGTAACCTACCTACCGGTTCCTTGTCTTGAATATCCGACAGCCTTAGTTACTTGTTACTGTTTCATGTTCTTGCGATAATTTCTCAGTGAATAGGATACTACTAAACGTGTTGGTGTTACGCCTCAGTGCAACTACTGCACTCGTTTTATATGGGGATTTATAATAAATAATAGATCTTACGGCAATTTTGACATTCATTCTTACGTAACTCATCTGGTCACAAAATTAAATTTGGCGCTTTTGGCTGTTCGTCTCCCCTAAACCAATTTACAAATCGTCCTTAAATTTGAACTTCCAAATCATGTTCTTCAACTTCGGTGCAGAAATGGGTCTATACATATTCCTTTAATCAGCGGCTACTCGTGACGATCAGCAGCATTATTGACGTCTTTTTGATAAAACAGCGTTACGAGTAAACCCATACTCTTCTTGTCCAGATCCATATCGACTGTCTGCAACTGCAAAGATACTTGTGTTTCAACCCAATATCTTCGTACCAGTACTGGCGCCTAATGGCAAGTGATGACACTATACCACTAACAATACATGCCCTGCAGTACAGTGTTTGAACATCACTCCTATAAAGCTGGTTATCCATACAGCAAATAGTTTTACTTCTACATTGCTACAAGTAGCGAAATTATGAACACCCAGAATATGACACACTGGAGGAATTAGCGCAGGAGCAGGAACAGCGCAAGACTGTGAGTGTCATCTGGAGGATCTGAGGCAAGAAGTTGGGACTGCATAGTGGCGCCCTAAAAAAAATGGTTCAAATGACTCTGAGCACTATGGGACTTAACATCTATGGTCATCAGTCCCCTAGAACTTAGAACTACTTTAACCTAACTAACCTAAGGACAGCACACAACACCCAGTCATCACGAGGCACAGAAAATCCCTGACCCCGCCGGGAATCGAAGCCGGGAACCCGGGTGCGGGAAGAGAGAACGCTACCGCACGACCACGAGCTGCGGACAGTGGAGCCCTCTGGCGGAATTTATTGTGTACTTTTTTCTTGGTAGACGATAATATGCTTCATCAGTCTATCATCCATTCTAGCTAAATGACTGAACAATGATAGTCTTCTTTTGCACATTGTTTTTATTATTTTCTCTACATGTTCATAGATTGTTTTTATTATTTTCTCTACATGTTCATAGATGTCTTCGTTGAGTCATTACCTGTTGTATTCTGTTTGTTTTGTCCTTCAGCCAAGTATGCTTTCAATTGGCTTGCTTCTATTTTCATAATTTAGTTTGTGCTACCTTTTCACACTAATTTTTGTGTTTCCACCCCATACAAAAAAATTGGAAGTATGTGGTACGTTCTATGGGAACAAACTGCGGAGGTAATCGGTCCCTAGGCTTACACACTACTTAACTTACACTAAGGACAACACACATAGCCATGCCCAAGGGAGGACTCGAACCTCCGATGGGGGGACCCGCGTGAACCGTGGCACAGCTACCCCGCGCGGCCCACAATATTATGTTTAATTCATGTGTCTCAACAAAAAACTATATTCTTGACAGTATTTCTAGCGTTTTGGAGTGGAACGTCAACTTACTCTTCTTTCTCTAAACTGCCCTTCTCATTATTGTTTGCTATTTATACAGAAATATTTAAATAAGCTGGCTCTTTGAAATATGTCATTATTTATCAGTAATTGCTGCAAAAAATATCTGACGTTTGTTGTAAATTCTGTAATTGGGAAAGACATTTGTAAACAGATTTTTACTGCTTGCACATTTTATAGTTAATGTAATGATGAGTGTTTAATATATGTATTGTTATCTGTTCCACGTTTCATACGCTTGACATTATTTCATTCTGGTGGTGATCTACAGTGATATGAAAATGCAAGTAATCACCTTTAGTACGCCACGATCGCTTTAGTATAGCATTTATTTACATTACTGGTTCCAGAAAAATGTTCATCTGAAGATGGAAACAGATTTTCCCCAAATAGGTAATCTGAATTAGCGCTCTAATGAAGGTATCGCAGCGTTTGAAGTTAGTTGTTTCTGTTTTAACATTCCATGTTTAATTGTTATGTACAGTGACATCTCGTTTCAATTATGGGTGGTAAAAGCTGGGAAGTTAGAGAAGAAGCGGTATTTGGGGGGAAAATCAGTACAGCAAACAACCGCTGCAGCTCCATATAGCAGCGAAGCTTGACCAGAATTTATAACATACAGATAAGTCCCACCGCTGTGTTTTCTGGCTGTACTTGAAGGCTAATCTCAGGGACTACCGGAGGCATTTCGTTACGGTTTTCACTCTTAGTCTGATTCACAAGCAAAGTATGTGTTACTCATTTTATCAGCGCTACGCCAGATAAGTCGTCTGGCTATAGATAGTGCCACCGGTGCACAGCCGATTCACCTCCTCCCATTTGTTGATAACACCGCCTTCCTGGCCCTGTGTCCTACCCTACGGTGGTCCCAACGTACTCCTCAAACTCATCTCGACCAGTTCACTGCCTGGTGCAACCAGTGGCTCCTTCGCATCAACCCTTCAAAGATCCAGGTAATCATCATAGGTTGTACCACCAGCTCCTTCCGGCTCCACGATTTTTACCTCACCACTTACGGTTGTCCTATCCATCTCACCCCTACCCTGAAATACCTTGGCCTCGCCCTCGACCATCACCACACCTGGACTCCCCACCTCCTTATGATCCAACGCAAAGCCCACAATAGACTCTGCCTCCTGAAACTCCTGTCTGGCTGGACATGGGGACTGCATCCTTCCACCATCCTTCACACCTACAAATCCTTTATTATGTGAGGGTCATTTGGATTTCTGCCCCTCCCAGATTCTATAAGGCCCTCCAAATCCAAGAACGCCAAGTAACTCATCTTGCCTTAACTAACCACTTCCCATTAATCACGCGACTCCTCTATGAACTCACCCCTTCCCCCAACCTGTTCTTTTCCTTGAACACATCCCCATCCTGTACATTGTCCACCACCTTGAACCCCCCCACCCCCTAGTGTCCTCCATCCTCTCCACTCCCAGCCTGTTGTCGCACTTTTACCGTTGTGTCCCACACTCTCTCCATATCCACACCCTCTATCTCCTTTCCCAACCCAACTTCCAGCACCTACCCCTCCCAGATGATAAGCTAAACCCTGATCTCTACCGCCCCTACCAACTCTAACCCCACCTTTGCCATCCTACTTCTCAGGTCTCCCTTTCCCTTCCCCTTCCCTTCCCCTAAACGATTTTCCTCCGTCCTATGTCCCTTCCCCTTTCCCATGCCCCATTCTGCGTCACTCTATACCCCCCCCCCCAACTTGTATCCCTCTTCATCTCCTGCCCTGCCTGTCTCCTGCCTCTTGGCGTGCCCCCTGCCCCCTTTTTTATTTCTGTCCACCCCCTCAGACTCCTCCTCCTCACTGCACATTCCTCCCTTCGTTTTCCCTCCTCTCTGCCCTCCAGTTTCTCGGCAGATCCCTACCACTGGTTTTTATTTTTTCGTGTCTTCTCTGTCGCTTCCAGTGGTTTTTTAAGTGTCTCTCTCTCCGCTTGTTTTTATACTGCGGCCAGCTTGTGTGTTTTACTCCAGAGTCTCCAGAGTCTTTTAAGCCACCCACAAATCGCCAACTGTGTTATAATAACTTTATGTCGACTTTTTTAATCGTCCCCTAGAATGTTACCACGTTAGTGTATATTTTAACTCCCATTTTCTCCTTTTACTGTGTTTTTATATCCTCCTTTTTTCGCCCTTGTTATGTATAAGTACAGTAATGTATAAGTACAGTAATGTTCAAATGTGTGTGAATTCCTAAGGGACCAAACTACTGGGGTCATTGGTCCCTAGACTTACACACTACTTAAACTAACTTATGCCAAGAAAAACACACACACCCATGCCTGATGGAATACTTGAACCTCTGGCGGGAGGGGCCGCGCATATAAGCACTCATTTTTATTTTTTGTAATGCCACCTGCCCGAAGAGCGGCGCACTGTGCCACTGCCAGCCCTCCCCTTCCCATGTGGGGCAGAGGCATGAAATTACATTCAAGGGAAAAATAAGTGCGAAGCCGGGGTTGGTCGTCGCCACTCTCCAAGCAGTCGATCTTGCACTAAAATTTGGCTCATAGTTCTGATGACCTCAACCTATAGCTTTTAAATATTTGTTTGCACCAGTTATTTGTCAGTCGTTCCGCGTCACCAAAATTGTCTAATCTCCGACCATGAAATACCGTACAGTGTAGTAAGAGGTAGCACTCCAGCCGTCCAGATAGCTTCAGAGCAATCAGTGGAATTCTGCACGAGGTGGCCGCTACTCCGACGTTCCTAAGCACACACAGCTGATAAGACATATGCTCAGAAGGGAGAAGCAATTAATTTTAAGCACATCCTTGCCGCACGCGAATTACAAACATATATGGGCAATGGAAAAACTATTCATCCCAGGGTATTAATATCTCAACTCAGTTTATCATTACCATCATCATGGCCATTGCAACACAAGCCAGACTTCTTGTGTGCACATTTAGAATGAAATCCGGCAGTCTGAATGAGTGAGATCGCACAAACGTGTAGCTTTCATTAGGTGTTTAAAAATGCTTTCCTTCCGATATGATGGTCAAAGGGAACTCAAGAGATCATCAAGCAAGAAATTGCCGTGCACAAAGACATAGAATCATCAGAACAGAGGAGTCCGGAGGCATTCTTTGACATCTTTTACGTAAATACCACAACTTGAACAGGTCATATAGCGCGAGCGATATCATGCGATTTTGTCATATGAAATTCCATATCAGATATCAACTACTATTGCCAGCAGGTGTGCGGGAAACATAGAAGCGTTCAAAAACATATTACGGGAGTTTTCTTTCAACAAGAATAAGGCGAAGGATAGAGGGAGGCAAGCGGAGAAAATGGATTTCGTGGGCTGTGTCGATAGTAGAATATTTGAAGAAACAACAGACTACCAGACGTGGGTGGACAGTTCCAGACGTTATGACAGAACAGAGGCGCAGGAAACTATATCCAGTCGAAGAACCGCCCGTAGTTTATAGAAACGTGGCCACAACGTAATGAAAGGATGCGGCAAGTGGGAAGCACGGAGATTTCCACCAGATGCTAGTGACAAAGGTTTCTCAGCAAATCAGAATAAGCAGTGAGAAATGTTGGCCTTAAGACCGATCATTAGAACACCCACAAGACTCTGAGCAAACAATGACGTTGTTACAGATCCCTTAAATATGTCAGAGGGGTAGCAGTAAACGAGAGACGAAAATAATGGGAGAGATGCACAATATGAGGGCGACAGCAGTAATGAAGAGGAACGAGCTGTAATTAATGGTAAGGATCAGAGAATAAGCCAAGCTTTAGAGGAGGAGGAAAATGAGGGAGAAGAGAACGTCGAAGACTGGGGATCGATTCCAGACAATGAACAAGACGTAGATGAAGACTCAGTTTTTGAACTTCGCAAAGAAAATTTTGAGTATGATCAGGGTAATTCGGAAACAAGGCTGGGCCAAAGGTAGAGAAAACCTATATCAGAGCAGAAGAGGTTGGAGACAAGTAAAGTGCGATCAAAGAGGTGAATTCACAGACATATCAAGAGACCATGGGATGCAAACTTAACTACAAAGACATGTCGCAGATTCTGTTGCTACAAAAGGCCAGGAGCTACACCCATTGGTGAAGATAAGAATGGGAAAGGTAGAATAAACGTAAATTTTTAATAGTGGCAGTGACATCTCCACGATGTGAGAAGAAGTCTCGGTGGCAGGTGTTGTCTTTAAAAAACACCCGCATAAATGGGGCAAGTGTAGGCAAATGGTTACCACAGAATTTCTATTCAGCATAGATTTCATAAAGGAAAATGAGGCCATGTTAGACATCGAACGTGGCGTAATTACGCTTCCGAGACAGAAAGAAGTAATAATACGTTTTGACGGACAAGGTATTAGCGCACAGGTTCCAGCGAGTTGTCTAAGATTGCTCATGGAACCGGAAACGAAGGAAGATCGAACAAAGAATTTTATCGGAATCAGCTTCGGCGATTCCGACAAGAGGAAACACAGATTAGGAGTGATATAGATCAGAGGATTAAGGAAACAGTGGAGGCAAAGCATGATGTCGACGATCAACACAAGCAAGAATTACATAGTATTTTACAGTTTTCGGACTGGTTTCATGTGGCCCGTCACAAATTCCTCTCCTGTGCTAACCTCTTCATCTCAGAGTACCACTTGCAACCTTCGTCCTCAATTATTTGCTGGATGTTCTCCAATCTCTGTATTCCTCTACATTTTTGCCCTCCACTGCTCCGTCTAGTACCATGGAAGTCACTCCCTCTTGTCCTAACAGATGTCCTACCATCCTGTCCCTTCTAATTGCCAGTGTTTTCCACATATTCCTTTCCTCGCCGATTCTGCGGAGAATCTCCACATTCCTTACTTTATCGGAGCACCTAATTCTCAACATTCTTCTGTACCACTACATCCGAAATGCTTCGATTCTCTTCTGTTTCCGTTTCCCGCAGTCCGTGTTTCAACACCGTGCTATACCTTCCTCAAAGTAAGATCTATATTTGATAGTAGTAGACTTTTCTCGGTAAGGAATTCCGTCATTGCCAGTACTAATTTGGTTTCTATAATCTACTTACTCCGTCCGTCTTAGGTTATTTTTCTGTCTAGGTAGAAGAATTCCATAACTTTATCTACTTCGTGATCGCCAGTCCATGTCAAGTTTCTTGCGTTCTCTTTTCTGCTACTTCTCATTATTTTCGTCTATCTTCGATTTGCCCTCAATCCATATTATTTACTCGTTAGACTGTTAATTCAGTTCAACAGGGCTTGTCATTCTTCTTCATTTTCATTGAGGATAGCAATGTCATCAGCGAAATTGGTCACTGATATCCCTTCACTTTGAATTTTAATTCCGTTCTTCAGCCTCCCTGTATTACAGTCATTGCTTCTTGGATATATTGATTAAATAATACAGGCGAAAGACTACACCCCTGTCCTACGCCCTTCTTAGTCCGAGCACTTCGTTCTTGGGTTCCCACTCTAATTGTCTCGTCGTGGCTCTTGTACATATAGTATATTATCCGTCTTTCCCTACAGCTTACCCCTATTTTTCTCAGTAATTCCAACATCTTGCACCATTTTACAATGTCTAATGCTTTTTACAGGTCGACAGATCATATGAACATGTCTTTATTTTATTGAGTCTTGCGTCAGAACTGGCTCTCTGGTTCCTTTACCTTTTCTAAAGACAAACTGATCGTCATCTATCACATCCCCAATTTTCTTCTCCGTTCTTCTGTATATTATTCTCTTCAGTAACTTGCATTCATGAGCTGTCTAGCAAATTGTGGGATAATTCTCACACTTTTCAGCTCTTGCAGTCTTCGGAATTGTGTGATGATGTTATTCCGAGAGTCAGATGGTATGTCGCCAGGCCATACAGTCTACACACCAACGTGAGTAGTAGTTTTTTTTTTTTTTTGCCGCTTCCCCGAATGATTTTAGAAATTTTGATGGAATGTTATTGATTCCTCCTGCCTTATTTGACCTTAAGTCCTCCAAAGCTCTCCTAAATTCTGATTCTAATTCTGAATCCCCTATCTCTTCTAAATCGACTCCTGTTTCTTCTATCTCATCACGAAAATCTTTCCCCTAAAAGAGGCCTTCAATGTACTCTTTCTACCTATCCACTCTCTCCTCTGCATTTAACAGCGGAATTTCCGTCGCGCCCTTAATACAGCCGCCCTTGATTTTTATGTCACCGAAGGTTGTTTTGACTTCCCTATACGTTGAGTCGGTCCTTCGGACAATCAATTCTTTTTCGATTTATTCACATTTTTCAAGCAGCGATTTCTTCTTAGCATCCCAGCATATGCTATTTATTTCATTCCTCAGCGATTTGTATTTCTGTATTTCTGAATTTTCTTGAAAATAAACTCCTGGAAATGGAAAAAAGAACACATTGACACCGGTGTGTCAGACCCACCATACTTGCTCCGGACACTGCGAGAGGGCTGTACAAGCAATGATCACACGCACAGCACAGCGGACACACCGGGAACCGCGGTGTTGGCCGTCGAATGGCGCTAGCTGCGCAGCATTTGTGCACCGCCGCCGTCAGTGTCAGCCAGTTTTCCGTGGCATACGGAGCTCCATCGCAGTCTTTAACACTGGTAGCATGCCGCGACCGCGTGGACGTGAACCATATGTGCAATTGACGGACTTTGAGCGGGGGCGTATAGTAGGCATGCGGGAGGCCGGGTGGACGTACCGCCGAATTGCTCAACACGTGGGGCGTGAGGTCTCCACAGTACATCGATGTTGTCGCCAGTGATCGGCGGAAGGTGCACGTGCCCGTCGACCTGGGACCGGACCGCAGCGACGCACGGATGCACGCCAAGACCGTAGGATCCTACGCAGAGCCGTAGGGGACCGCACCGCCACTTCCCAGCAAATTAGGGAAACTGTTGCGCCTGGGGTATCGGCGAGGACCATTCGCAACCGTCTCCACGAAGCTGGGCTACGGTCCCGCACACCGTTAGGCTGTCTTCCGCTCACGCCCCAACATCGTGCAGCCCGCTTCCAGTGGTGTCGCGACAGGCGTGAATGGAGGGACGAATGGAGACGTGTCGTCTTCAGCGATGAGAGTCGCTTCTGCCTTGGTGCCAATGATGGTCGTATGCGTGTTTGGCGCCGTGCAGGTGAGCGCCACAATCAGGACTGCATACGACCGAGGCACAAAGGGCCAACACCCCAACACCCGGCATCATGGTGTGGGGAGCGATCTCCTACACTGGCCGTACACCTCTGGTGATCGTCGAGGGGACACTGAATAGTGCACGATACATCCAAACCGTCATCGAACCCATCGTTCTACCATTCCTAGACCGGCAAGGGAACTTGCTGTTCCAACAGGACAATGCACGTCCGCATGTATCCCGTGCCACCCAACGTGCTCTAGAAGGTGTAAGTCAACTACCCTGGCCAGCAAGATCTCCGGATCTGTCCCCCATTGAGCATGTTTGGGACTGGATGAAGCGTCGTCTCACGCGGTCTGCACGTCCAGCACGAACGCTGGTCCAACTGAGGCGCCAGGTGGAAATGGCATGGCAAGCCGTTCCACAGGACTACATCGAGCATCTCTACGATCGTCTCCATGGGAGAATAGCAGCCTGCATTGGTGCGAAAGGTGGATATACACTGTACTAGTGCCGACATTGTGCATGCTCTGTTGCTTGTGTCTATGTGCCTGTGGTTCTGTCAGTGTGATCATGTGATGTATCTGACCCCAGAAATGTGTCAATAAAGTTTCCCCTTCCTGGGACAATGAATTCACGGTGTTCTTATTTCAATTTCCAGGAGTGTATTTGTGCTTCCTTCTTTTATCGATCAGCTGAAGTATTTCTCCAGTTACCCGCGGTTTCTTCACACTTGCCTTCTTCGACCCTATGCTTTCGTTCAAGTTTCCGCGATTGCCCTTTCCAGAATTGTCCATTCCTGCGCAAGTAGACTGCCTACTGAGCTTTTCATTAGCACAGTATCTATAGCATTGCAGAACTTCAATCGTATCTCTTCATTCCTTAGTAGTGCCGTTTCCCATTTCCTTGGATGTTGATTCTTCCTGACTAGTGTCTTAAACTTCAGTCTACTCTTTATCACTACAAAGTTGTGATCTGAATATATATATGCTCCCGGATGTGCCCAACAATCCAGTACCTAATTTTGCAATGTCTGTCTGACTATGATGTAATCTAGTTGAAATCTTTTTGTATCTCCCGGCCTTTTCCAAGTACACCTTCTCCTCTTGTTGTTCTTGAACAAAATATTCGTTACTAGTAGCTCAAATTTAGTACAGAGGTCAATTGGTCTTTCTCCTCTCTCATTCTTAGTACCATTCCCATATTCACTCGAAACTCTTTCATTTACTCCTTCCTCTACAACCGCCTGCCAACCTCCTTGAGCATTAGATTTTCATCTCCCTTTACGTACTGCATTACCCGTTCAATATCCTCTTTCCTTATAAGAAAGTTACTTTATATAACTCTTTCTATCACTTTATCTTCAGCTTGTAATATATTGTTGTCGTTGTTGGTTTGCTGTTGTTTCTGATGGTTCAAAAATGGTTCAAATGTTTCTGAGCAATATGGGACTTAACATCTGAGGTCATCAGTCCCCAATAACTAGGAACTAATTAAACCTAACTAACCTAAGGGCATCACACACACCCATGCTCGAGGCAGGCTTCGAACTTGCGACCGTAGCAGTCGCGCCGTTCCGGACTGAGCGCCTAGAACCGCGAGACCACCGCGGCCGGCTGTTTCTGATGATAATAACCCTATCACTGAACTGTTCACAGTAACTCACTCTCTGCCCTACCTTCCTATTCATAACGAATCCTACTCCCGTTGTACCATTTTCTGTTGCTGTTGATATTAACCTATACGCACCTAACCAGAGATCTTTGTCTGCTTTCCATTTCACTTCACTGACACCCCCCCCCCCCCCCTACATCTAGACTGGGCTTTAGCATTTCCATTTTCAGATATTCTAGCTTTCCTACCACGTTTGAACTTCTGATATTCCACGCCCCGACTAGTAGAGCGTTATCGTTTCGTCGGTTATTCAGTCTTTCTCTCATGGTCGCCTCCCACTTGGCGGTTCCCTCCCGGAGATCCGAATGAGGCTCTAGACCGGTATCTTTTGCCAGTGGAGGGATCATCATGACACTTTTTCAGCTACAGGCCATATGTCTTGTGTATATAAATTACGTGTCTTTAATGCAGTGGTTTCCATTGCCTTCTGAATCCTCATGCCGTTGATCATCGTTGATGTTTCCGCTTTAAGAGCTGTTTACCAGCCCAAGGGCAATATAGTGCCCTGAATTTTTGTCCGCTCCCCGGCCCTCTTTGACAATGCTGTTAACTGAATGAAGATAATGAGGAGATATTCTTGCCCAAGATAGGTGCAATAAAAAATCTCCAATACAAATTCGAAGTCAGTGACCATCGGACTTTTACACAACATCGTGAGCAACACCTTTTGCACACAGAAAGTTTGTGAAGTTTGAACAAGATGCTGAGTGGAGGAATAATCGAACACGTAACATCATCTTACAACAGCCCCTTGCATGTGGTGGTGAAGAAGTATCAATCAATCAGTCTTGAGGGGGACGCTCGGCAGAGAAACACTAAACCCGTGCCAGAGACAGAATGGTCGGAGAAGCTGGAGACCTTATTACAGGAAGTCTCAGGGAATTTCATTACTTACGACGATCGATTTTCGAGCAAGTTTCAGGCAGACAGAGGTCCACCATACTGCCGGAAATATACACCACTTCTTACCTTCGGTAGATGCTACCAATCCAAAAGTCCGCCCAGGGTTAAATATATTATCAACTCTTTTTATTCTTTGTATGGATAGCATAATGGATGGTACCTTAAAGCAACGTGGCATCAATATGTGGATGATATAGTGATAGCTGAAAGCTCATGGGGCAGCACAATGACGCACTGAGGACACTCCTTACCACTCTGAAAAAGACATGGTGTTACTCTCAGTCTAGACAAGTTATCTAGTGAATCGATGCTTGTTACGTTTTTGGGACACATCATGACAGCGCAGGGAACAGAACCTGATCCGGAGAAGATTGAAGAAATTGCTAAACTCCCTTTCCCAAACACTATAAAAAGATTGAAAAGCTTTCTTGGCGTCATCAATTTTAATTAAAAAATTGTGAAGATTGAAACATTAGCGACCCCGCGTCTACGTCCGTTGACTTGAAAGAACACTCTTCGTGTATGGGACGAGGCGGCAGAAGAAGAATTCCAAATCCTTAATCAAGTACTGGTTAATGTACCGGTTCTGGCCCATCCAGATCTGTGGCAATATTTCTGCATAATCACAGGCTCGGTAAGGAGTAGGCTTGATGTGGTGGTCTCTTAAGAACATGAAGAGGATAGCAAAACCGTTAGGAAAACAATTTCATTCGGCAGTGGGGAGCTACCTAAGAGTGAGCGTAGCTATTCTGTGACAGAACTACAGGCGTTGTCAATCGTGTGGGCCTCCCGTAAATTCCGTTTTTTTCGGTGCAGTAGAAAAATAAGAGTCTATACCCACCACAAAGGATTACAGTTTCTGCTTACAGCAAAAGATGTTGGAGCTTTGTAAAAGAAGTAAACCACTGCTGCAAGATCAGTGACATGGGTTTATTTAAAGGAGAAATATGGAGAAGTAAGCAGATGGCAATAGAATGTGGAAAGACTGGGTTATCTTTAGTGATAACTGAGTATAACGGGGGCAAGGTTTCTAGTACTCAAAGTATCGACAGTGGTTATGCAGTTGATGTTACATATGCCTGTTCTTACAATGGAGAGATATAGTGTTGATGTGCGAGGTATTAAGATCTACTCCAGGGTTGCACTTGGACGCAGATTAATAGAGTGGAAAGACCAGGAGAGGGATGCCGAGAAACGTTTGCTCCAGAATACAGGTAGCGAAGGAAAGAAGAGTTATGTAGGCCGCTACAAAGTGCTTTTAAGCTGAATATTAGAGGAATTCAGTAGGAAAGAAGTTGGGCACATTTTTTATGTTTGTTTAGGAGCAAGTGGATGCTGGAAGATGTGGAATGTCAAGGACAGCTAGAAACAGAGGCTTTACGACGTGGAACAGAAGTTGGACGTCCATCAGCCTAGAATTATAGTATAAGCATATGTACATCAATTTAAGCAAAGGATGACTTACGTTTTCACGAATTTATTTTCTTAGATAGAGGAATAAGATGCCACTCAAGTATGAGCGAAAAGGAGGAATAAGATGGGGAGGAAATATCCCTTGACGATACATCAGACGGTAGAAGAGAAACATCTCACGGACGATAAAGGTTTACAAAGGAAACATACAGAGGTACAAAGGAATTGTCTCTACGTTTTAAATCTATATTTACAATTATTGTGCCTAACATTTGCTCCACGCCACATTTCAGTAATTCAGAGATGAGGATTTGTTTGGTTCTTCTTTTTTTTTTTTCTTTGTTGAGACTGGGAGGAAGTCATTTGATACGGCTTCTTGTCTAACTGTGAGAGAAATTGTATTAGATTAATCTTACATGAAAGCATGTACTATTATACCGGCATGACGGTGATGAGGGATTAAGGCATTTCAGATTATTCAAAGCCCTATCATAGTACACTCGAGAGTGTACATAAGTTACCATAAACGGCTAAACATTTACCTAGTAATCTATTCCTATTATTACAAGTAGTAAATAAATATAGAATTTCTTGTATATCTTCGAGTACCTTCGGCAAAAAATTTAGCTTTTATAAAAGAAAATCAAAATACTAAACGACACAGCCTTTGTATATATAAGGCAACGTAGTAAATAATTTCCTGATGAATGTTTTCGGTTAAGGATGTTTAATCTTGCTAATATCTGATTTACTAAGCACTTACAAATAGTTTGTAAGAATCTATAGTCCAGTAACGGGATACTTTTTACTTATAAAAACGAGGTAGAAGATTTCTTTTATCTTGTGCATATAGTTGAGGATATGTTGAATCCAAGTTTTCGACATTTAGTGCCCTCTGGACAACTTTGTGTTGCCAAAAACCAAGAAATTTAGGCTTTTTTTTCAGATTACCCCTATTAGTCGGGAACTCTGAGTCCCACTCCCAATTTCATCATTACCAAAACGAAAGAGCATTAAATTTTGCGTTGTATAAAACCTATTTAAATTTAAAATCAATTCAGCCATTTGCCAGCAATCAGTTTTCGAAGTGCGGTCATGTTTACCAACTTGACTAAAAAGTCGGCTCCGACACCTGTAACTCACTGACGGCTAATCCAAATGAAAATGTAAAGTTATTTAAGTTACGGAGCATGAAATTTCATGTTATAAAAGCATCTGGTTTTTCAATTTTAGGTACTATTAAGCGATCATAGACTTGGAAGCGAAAGTAACTCCATGTTTTTAAGTCAAAGTCATTCGATAAAATGAAATCTCCTGTGTGAAGACGGCTCTCTAATGAGCACTTAGGTGTTTCCTATATTTGTCTGTATTTTTATTCACTTGTATCCATGCCTTAATTTGTAAGAGTGGATTGCTAAAAACAAAATCATGTACGAAGTAATAGCCGATATGTATTTACGTGTGCATAATATAAAAATTTGTACAAAGGAACAAATTAAAGGCCATGACAATAGCAAAAAGAAAACGAAACACACAGATTAAATATCAGAGATACACGTTTCATCGATATCAATTCCATCGAGGTCATTCAGGAGACTGCAGGAGGTCCTAGCCCAACCTCCGACTTTCAGGTTCCATTGTGTCATCTTCACCAACTTTCTCGTCCTGGAACATATCTTCGATCTCTTCCTCATCCTCGTCGAACTCAGTATCTGGGGCCCTGTAGTGAGATAAGCCAGAACTATGTCTGCGCATCGAGGAGAACCGTACAGTTTGCTGCATCCACATACTGTTGTGCATTCTGTTTTGCAAGAGCAGGAAATCAGCTGCAGTAGCGTGCGAGGTGGTGCATATTTCGTCATCGTGACGGGAAACAGCCCCATTGCCATGGATTAGTTTTCGTCCCCCGTCATGACCGCACATGATGGAACGATCACAGTAAGTGCCCCCTTTGCGTCCAATGTTGGCGATAGCCTTTCAAATTTGAAAGATTTTCTCCAGGCAGATTTTCCAAATGCTCCTACCCGCCAAAGTCGCGCAGTTGGAATTCTCATGCAATGCTAACATCAGCCGTTCCCCTGCCTGTGTTATAACGTCTCGAAAGACTGAAGGTTTAACAGATTCAGCAGCTTGCACTTTGAAGTGGGGCTATTGCTCCATAAGGGCTGCGGATGCGGTATTCCGTCCTGTTAAAGCATGGTTGAGATGGGCAAATGCAGGATCGAGATTGGGAAGAATTACTGCAGTACCACACTTCTGCTGACTTCCCTGTTCCCGGTTTGTGGGAGTACAAGCTTTTGTAGCTGTTTCCTCGATCCGTTATGAGAATAGGCATGTCAATGTTCTCACTGACGGTTTCCACACTGCCAGATTCAGCAACTTGGGATATAGCTGTTTCTGCAGTTGAATCTATAGCACAAAGGATACGTTCCAGTACTTTGCGAGCCTTTCAGCTACCCCAATAACAGTATCTCTTAATTCAACATTCATCACTTCCAATTCGACGAGGATAAGGACGATGAAGTCGGTGAAGGTGCCGCAACAGATCCTGAAGATCGAATACTGGGACTGGGAACTGCAGCAGTACCACAAACTACCTCAGTGCAATTGAAATTTCTTAAAAAAAAAAAAACAATCACTGACAATTAAATTGCGCTTTTTAATATTATCATGCTCTTTTATTTGTTTATTTCCACAAATTTTTGTATTGAGAGGTCCCTGCGTGGACCATCTCATAGAAATAAACTCAGTTTTTAGTCGAAAATGTGATGACAATCATAAACGTAAACTCAGTTAGAACGGAAAATGTAATAGCAAACTCAAGGAAACAAAACCAATGGTCATTTATTAACGTTACACCTTGTAAATCCAACATTTCCACTGTAATTCCGTTAATCAATATCCCATGTGGTATGTGTGTGTGAGAGGGAAAGTTTCACTACTGCAGCAAATCGATACCGTCTGCTGGACAGAGATGTAAGGGTGCCCCAAAGAGAGCAACAGAAGGTCAAAACTGTAGGTCTTCTAACATTCTGCGTGGTGTCTGCTTGTTCTAAGTCGTGTCTCCCTACCACTTTCGCGCAACGACGCTCTGAGCGTGTTTTTTAGGTAATTGACTAGTTTGAACCTGGGACCTGTTGCTGGTAAGGAGACGCCAGACCACACATGACGTATAGAGTTCAGAAGAGTTTAGTGAGACTAGCGATGATATCACCAAATACTAAATGATTTCAGCGTCAGCTCCACTGCACTCCCTGTAAAAGAATCTTAATACTAACTAAATTTTGTGGAAGGGGTTCAAGGCTTTCCTACTTTTAGTTAGCTGGTAAAATAACGTCGGAAAAGCAGTTAAGTTTACCACTGGAAATTTTATTCTACTCACAAATCATTGATGGAAACCAACTGTGTTCAACAAAAATGTGAGCGAATATTCCCTGAATGTGTTTCCAAGTTCTACAATGGATCCAAGGATGACCTACACCATATCACATCTATAATCTAGGTTTAAATTAAGTTTCACAAAAAAGAAAGCTATCAAAATGGTCTACAGTGACCCTCAATTATCTTTAATTACTTATCTAACTTGTCGTAAATTACAGTGGCTGATGTGGCTTCTCAATAATTATATAACAGAAAAATCATCACGTTTCAGATTTTTACTTCAAGTAGCAAATGTGAACACCCTGAGATTTAATTGACGATCGACACTAGTATTACGTAAAAAGGGGATGTAACACATGAGACTTCTGCAGTTCTCAGTGAAGCTTTTATGCGCTGTTATGCGGCATCGCGTGCGTTCATTACCTTGTCGTTGGTTAGGGGGGCGGAGGGCGGCGCAGCTCCATACAGCTCGCCATCTCGGAAGCAACTCTCTTCTAAGTTCTCCTTCCTACAATTTACCGAAGTTGGTTTTAAAAAAAGCTATCTGGCTGTGTTTTCAACTGACCAATCAGTGTCTCAATGTTAACCTTAAGCTCCGCCTACAAAATTCTGTCTACCCAATGAGAAACGTTATACTTTTCGTGGTGGGGCAATGTTTGTTAATGTTTGCAACGTAACAGAGACGGGAAAAAGTCTCACGCTAAAACTTGCAGCTGGTGTGGCCCTTTTAGTGTTATCGTAAGATCTATACCTTTCTTCTGGAGGGCTCTATCTTTTAACATGGGCTGGGGGGGGGGGGGGGGGGGTGGTCCTGGTGGTCGGCATGAATGTGGGTGTCTGTCCCTTATTGTAGGGTTTTCTAGCTTAACAAGGTTCTGCTCTCGGCTTCTGTTCTCGTTTCTTCCCTCGGAACTGCGTCTGTTTCACGGTGGGAAAGTATGACATGCATTTAGGCGTTCTTGTGTTAGTCTGTGGTATTCCATTTGCCCACTCGTTGATCCCATTACTTTGGTCAATTTAATGTCAGGATTTATTCGAAGCTATGTGTCATACTGCCGAATTTGCTTATCATGTCAGGGTTTTCGTGGAAGGTGTTGGATTTGCCTGACACCTTACAGCCTTGGTCAAGCAGAGACGAGTAAGGTTGGCAATAAGAGGGGAGCTTCTTTTAAGATGCTTTGGAGGACTTCCGAGAGGAACAAAGAATGCTGGGTGAGGAGCTGTTCTAAAGCACTCTGGCAGTGGACTTCATGGTGAGTGGACATGTTGGGTAGCACCGCTAAGAAAGCGTGGCATGGTTAGTGAGTTCTCCTTAAGTAAGCCCACAACGATACTAACTCATCAGGACAGGTTTTTAATTAAGATGCGCATGTGAAATATTTAAGAACCTTTTGAATATTTTAAGATATCGTGTGAAGCTTTGTAATGGTAACTCTGTGAGTCGTGTTGCACAAGACCACAATGAAATGGTAAGACACAGCTGATAAGGCTTAAGGTCAGGAACTAGCTTAAATTAAGATGCGTGTGTGAGATACCATTCGTGTTTTGAGAGTGAATAGGATAGCACGTGTGACTTATAGATTCACTGTGCACGAGCGTCCCATTGGTGAGAACAAGGTATGTGTAATATGTTTCCATGTTTTGTGAAATTGCTATATGTTCTGGGAATTCGTATATCGTGAAATAAGGGAATAGTAATCACGATCCCGAGCTTTAATTTGAATATTAGGCCAACACATGGGCCTGGTGGCCATGTGTAGATCCCCCGTTTGGTTACTACAGTGAATCAGTTAGGATGCTAGAGAGTTTCTTCTTGTTATTTAAGTGGGGTATTAATATATTTTAGGGCGATTTTAACAATCATCATGTGGATAATGTTTATGAAGGTTCCAAGTAACACGTGGGTTTGATCTTATAGTCCAGGGAATGTCACGTGCCTTACGTGAAGTAGCCTGTCTTATTGGCGTCGTGAGTAGCGAGATAAATATTCCGTTCTCGGGCACTTTTCTCTTAGTTAAGCTATAAGTGCGGCTTCACCGCAGGAACAGACCCTAGTCGGCAGTTTGCTTAAGGAACCCTCTTAGCGTTCGAGTCTGAAAGGAGTTGGACTGCGAGGTAAGGTACGGCATTGTGTAGAATGTATAGAGGCTGTGCTGGACCGAATTCTGGTCGCTCTGGGGAAATCCGACGTCTTCGACGCGAGCATAAAAGGGCCCTCTAAGCAATATGTGGACGTTCGTTAGTGTGCGGACCTTTCGGCTAGATCTCTGCTAGTTTAAAATCGCGAAATGCACCTTAGCTCCGAATTTCGTAACCAAATCCAGGTAGCGTTCGAATGTGCTGCATTACTTGTAACTTGTTGCACCATACTAATCGTAATGCATGGAATAAAATCCGGTGTGCAGTAAATGTATGACACAAGCACACAAGTTCTAGCATTTATGTGAATACATCCATTCCTCATCCATTACCCGAGTAAATTATCAGTTGGCTTATAATTGTAAGGGCACTCATGAGATTGATATTATTATCGAGATGTTAAATGTTGCAATCACTAAAATAAATTAATGTATAACTCATTGGTTTGCTATTATTCCACACAATTGAAATAGAATCCAGTATTTACAATGAGAATGAAAATCAGAAAAGTCATTATCAGAGAAAGAGAGAATGATAAATAAGATAGAAGCGTTAGAAGAACCTTTTATTAACCCTACACAGGCCCAGGAATCTTTCCACTTGTTCCGTTAACAAAGATATTTTCGTGAAACTAACCTTCTCCGTAACGGGAGCCATTCAAGTATGTACAGGAATCTTTCAGTATTACTCATATATAAATACATATTGTACATTACTACGTACATGGTTTTCATTTTAGCAACCCACTGTTATCAATTAAGTCACGGATAAAAATGAATAAAAATACACATGAATGAAGAAAATTAAAATGATATACACGGAGAACACGCATGTGCTGATAAAAAATTTAAAAAATGGAATTACTTTGGCTTTCAAGTGGATGAAAGCTTAGTAGTGCCTAAAACTGTAAAACTAGATGCTTTTTTAACAGGAAATTTTATGTTCTACAGCTTTAAAAACTTGACATTTTTGATTTTGTGTAGTCTTTTTTGAGTTAAAGGCGTTGTAGCCGACTTTTTCGTAACGTTGGTAAAAGTTAATGAACTTTGCTGATTGCTGCCCAGAGTCTGCACTGATTTTGACATTTAAGTAAGTCATACGACGTAAAACTTAATTCTCTGTCATTTTTGTACGAGTGACATTTTCAGTGGGATGCATAATTTTCGAGTAATCGGTGAAAATCTGAAAAACTGCCAACATTTTGTGAGTTTTTTGGCACAAAAGTTGTCCCGAGGGCTTCGAAGGTCGAAAACTTGGATTCTGCATACTGTCAACTACGTATGCAAGATAAAAAAATAAAATCTTCCGCCTCATTTTTTGCAAGCAAAACGCCCTTTTTGTGACGCTCTTACTGAGCTACTAATGTTCAGTCTGAAGTACTGCGCAGATGGCCCAGCAGACAACACAGGACTGGCGAGCAGATCTCACTTATGCTCACGAGACAGGAAGGAGAAACCACAGTAGGATGGCTGGCTGACCCACTTTCTGAGTGACGTGACCACAGGGGAGTGGGGCGGGGTTGGGGGAGGGGAGGAAGGGGGGGAGCGAGCACCGCATGGCGTCAGGGGTGCCCCAGCCTGTCTGGCGTAGAGGAGCGTGTCGTCCCTAGAGACCAGTTTCCTCGCAGCAGACAACAGTGTGGGGAGGGGGGGTGCTGCGACTCACCCACCAAGACAGACGCTGACGGCAGGATGGGAGCCACAACATTCGCTGATGGCAGAGTTTGGACGTAGACAAAAACGATTCCGCAAACGCCAGCGGAAGTCAAGCGACGACACGAGCTGCCCTCATATGTAATGAAGCTAAACTGGTCTATGATCCGAAATGGGTGCTAACCCAATCATTTCTGCCATACCGTGAACTACAGGATCAAACGACACTACCAGTACCATAGTTCATCCACTAGCTACACTACTGGCCATTAAAATTGCTACACCTCGAAGACGACGTGCTACAGACGCGAAATTTATCCGACAGGAAGAACATGATGTGATATGCTAATGATTAGATTTTCAGAGCATTCACAACAGGTTGGCGCCGGTGGCGACACCTACAACGTGCTGACATGAGCAAAATTTCCATCCGATTACTCAGACACAAACAGCAGTTAACCGGCGTTGCCTGGTGAAATGTTGTTGTGATGCCTCCTGCAAGGAGGAGAAATGCGTATCATCATACTTCCGAATTTGATAAAGGTCGGATTGTAGCCTATCGCGATTGCGGTTTATCGTATCGCGACATTCCTGCTCGCGTTGATCGAGATCCAATGACTGTTAGCAGAATATGGAATCGTTGCGTCTGTTTGACTCAATGCCCAGGCGTATCAAGGCCGTTATTACGGCCAGAGGTGGTTGTTCTGGGTACTGATTTCTCAGAATCTATTCACTCAAATTGCGTGAAAATGTAATCACATGTCAGTCCTAGTATAATATATTTGTCCAATGAATACCCGTTTATTATCTGTATTTCTTCTTGTTGTAGCAATTTTAATGGCCAGTAGTGTATTTTCCTGCACCATATCCTTACGAATACATCGTGTAATTACGCTGTTGACTAGTACATGCATGATGCAACGACAAACTGGGCTTCTTGATCACTTTGGCAAAAGCAACGCCAAGTAACGCAATAATCTCAGAATGGGGTCCTGCAGTCCAGTATACGAAGAAGACGTATGTATATGCTAATGCAAAGTCAGACAGAGCATCTGAAACCTCAGTAATGTGCCAGAGTACGCCGTCGCCGGTTGTCATTAGTGTATGAGATGCGATGGAGAATGATAGCAACAGAGACTGATTTCTCCTCTCCAAGAAGCATGGACGGTGTCACGACTTTTCCCCGAGCGACTTGACCTTCGCCTGTACAGACGAGTTGGAATAAATAAGTGTGTTAATCCCGTGTCTCCAAAAGTATGGAGAGAGGTTTTGTCCTGTATGTCATGTGCAATCTGTAATTTAGTGCGAAAGAAAGAATTATGTGAATTAAATTTTTGTCTTTTTTTAAACAAACGTTCTTTCTTTTTCAGCAAGGCTACTCTGGACATCTTTGTAAAGTTTGTCTTTCATGTCTATATCATTTATTTGTTTGATAGTATGTGATTCAATTGTTTCTCAATGATATGCTATATCGTTAACTTGCTACTTTATCATTATGTGATTTTGTAATTCTTGTGTATGTTTGAACTGTTGTAAAAGTGGGAATCTCAAGTCATTACTTTTTCGATCTCTTTGTAAACACTAGTGTATTTATTAATTCATTTGTGATGTTTACCTTTACAAAAAAAAGGTTTGGTGTTGTGTTTTATAGTGCTCAGTTATTTTGTTTACTTCTCTCAGTTGTTCATAGTCTGAATGGAAATGTTAAGTGCATGTGCGTGGGTATGTGTGTGCGGTCCTTACGTCAAATCTTGGATACGTTGTAAAGTAATATTAAGAGGGTACCGCCACATTGGTGGGTAAGAGTGATCAGATGACGTTGTGACCAAATACATTCTTTCCCAAAATAAGTATGAGAGCATGTTTTTCGCTCAAGAGAGCTGCATCGACTTTCTTTCCTGACTGTTTAAATTTTTGTAGTTGTTGTTATCCTAAAACTGAAGTACATATGTGTTGCAAAATACACAGGTGCCTTCTGCACATTACACAGCAAATAAGTTTGAATGAGGATGATTCCTAAAAGTATGAGTATGATAGTGAACATTGTATATTCACTCATACATTGCAAATGCATCCCTTCCCAATAGTCTTAGTCAATTCGGGTTCCAGATACCCAACGAGAGGGATAATCAAATTTTCTTTCAATGTATAACACACTGAAATCTATTACAGACATCGTAATAATTCATACGTAATTGGGAGGTAGTGAAAAATGGCGAAAGTCATGGTTTTGTGGAGTTTTACATTATCGATATTTTATAACATTGTATAAAGTTGTTATGGCATAAATTATGTAATATATATTATATGTTGCTGTTGTGATCTTCAGTCCTCAGACTGGTTTGATGCACCTCTCCATGCTACTCTATCCTCTGCAAGCTTCTTCATCTCCCAGTGCCTACTGCAACCTACATGTTTCTGAATCTGTTTAGTGTATTCATCTCTTGGTCTCCCTCTACGATTGTACCCTCCACCCTGCCCTCCAATACTAAACTGGTGATCCCTTGATGCCTCAGAACACGTCCTACCAACCGATCCCTTCTTCTAGTCAAGTTGTGCCACAAACTTCTCTTCTCCCCAGTCCTATTGAATACCTCCTCATTAGTTATATTATCTAACCATCTAATCTTCAGCATTCTTCTGTAGCACCACATTTCGAAAGCTTCTATTCTATTCTTGTCCAAACTAGTTATCGTCCATGTTTCACTTCCATACATAGCTACGCCCCACATAAATACTTTCAGAAACGACATCCTGGCACTTAAATCGATACTCGATGTTAACAAATATCTCTTCTTCAGAAATTCTTTCCTTGCCATTGCCAGTCTACATTTTATATCCTCTCTACTTCGACCATCATCAGTTATTTTGCTCGCCAAATAGCAAAACTCCTTCACTACTTTAAGTGTCTCATTTCCTATACTAATTCCCTCAGCGTTACACGACTTAATTCTACTACATTCCATTTTCCTCATTTTGCATGACACTGTCCATTCCGTTCATCTTCTCTTCCAAGTCCTTTGCTGTCTCTGACAGAATTACAATGTCATCGGCGAACCTCAAAGTTTTTATTTCTACTCCATGGATTTTAATACCTACTCCGAATTTTCTTTTGTTTCATTCACTGCTTGCTCAATATACAGATTGGATAACATCTGGGGTAGGCTACAACCCTGTCTCACTCCCTTCCCAACCACTGCTTCCCTTTCATGCCCCTCGACTCTTATAACTGCCATCTGGTTTCGGTACAAATTGTAAATAGCCTTTCGCTCCCTGTATTTTACCCCTGCCACCTTCATAATTTGAAAGAGAGTATTCCAGTCAACATTGTCAAAAGCTTTCTCTAAGTCTGCAAATGCTAGAAACGTAGGTTTGCCTTTCCTTAATGTAGCTTCTAAGATAAGTCGTAGGGTCAGTATTGCCTCGCGTGTTCCAATATTTCTACGGAATCAAAACTGATCTTCCCCGAGGTCAGCTTCTACCAGTTTTTCCATTCATCTGTAAAGAATTCGCGTTAGTATTTTGCATCCGTGACTTATTAAACTGATTGTTCAGTAATTTTCACATATGTCAGCATCTGGTTTCTTTGGGAATTATTATATTCTTCTTGAAGTCTGAGGATATTTCGCCTGTCTCATACATCTTGCTCATCAGATGGTAGAGTTTTGTCAGGACAGGTTCTCCCAAGTCTGTCAGTAGTTGTGACGGAATGTTGTCTACTCCGGGGGCCTTGTTTCGATTCAGGTCGTTCTGTGCTCTGTCAAGCTCTTCACGCAGTATCGTATCTCCCATTTCATCTTCATTTACTTCCTCTTCCATTTCCATAATACTGTCCTCAAGTACATTGCCCTTGTATAGACCCTCTGCTTTCCCTGGGTTTCCGTCTGAGCTCTTGATATTCATACAAGTGATTCTCTTTTCTCCAAAGGTCTCTTTAATTTTCCTGTAGGCAGTATCTATCTTACCCCTAGCCATCTCTGCTTAGCCATTTTGCACTTCCTGTCGATCTCATTTTTGTGACGTTTGTATTCCTTTTTGCCTGCTTCATTTACTGCATTTTTATATTGTCTTCTTTCCTCAATTACATTCAATATTTCTTCTGTTACACAAGAATTTCTACTAGCCCTTGTCTTTTTACCTACTAGATCCTCTGCTGCCTTCACTACTTCATCTCTCAAAGCTACCCATTTTCTTCTACTGTATTTCTTTCCCCCATTCTTGTCAATTGTTCCCTTATGCTCTCCCTGAAACTCTGTACAACCTCTGGTTTAGTCAGTTTATCTAGGTCCCATCTATTAAATTCCCACCTTTTTGCAGTTTCTTCAAAATTGTAGAAAGTAAAATATAAGTAAGATCGACTTTTATTTGAAAATAGCGTATTTCTTTGTTTTTATGAAAGATATTCAATAGTGATTGAAATACGTGTACTACTTGTAGTCGTTTTATTGCTTGAGAATTACGTTGGGCTGGGCTCGCAATTTCACAGAGAGACAGCATATGAAACATGCAAAATGGAGCCATGAACTTAACGGTTACTAAAGGTGACGCTGATGCCAGGTAGGACAGCATTCAACGAAAGGATGAGGGGACGCCTGTCGCGAGCCGACACAATGCAGACAGCAGGTAACTCCGCGGCCGTCCCGTCACCTGCCGAGGAATCGTTGGAATTCTGCCCGAGATGACCAACACTCCAACGTTCCTAAAGTGTTTTTCTACGGTGAGGAATGTAAAGTACAGTAGAGGTACTGGAAAACATGCCATGTGTGGAAAATGCAGTGAAAACGGCGCCAGCCTGCCAACAGGACAGCAATGTAGCAATGGACACATACAGGCTTTGTGAAAGTTACAGCTACTTACGGCTCTATGCTCCCGACACAATACGGCAGGATAGGTATGACGTTCTGTGAGTGTGAGACTGCAACTTTCTCGTCCCAAAAGTATCTCTAGCTGGCCTCTTAGATATATGCTCAATCACGTTCAAGTCTGGGAAGTTTGGTGACCAGATGAAGTGTTTAAACTCAAAGGAGAGCCACTCTGTAGCAATTCTGGACGTGTGGGGAGTCGCTGGAACAACCCAAGTCCGTCAGAATGCACAATGGACATGAATAGATACAGGTAATAAGACAGGATGCTTACGTACGTGTCCCCTGTCAGAGTAGTATCTAGATGTATCAGAGGTCCCATATCACTCCAACTGCACGCGCCTCACACCATTACAGAGCCTCCACCAGCTTGAACACTCCTCTGCTGACATGCAGGGATCATGGATTCCTGAGGCTGTCTGCACACCGGTGCACGTCCATCCGCTCAATACAATTTGAAACGAGACTCGTCCGACCAGACATCAACAGTCCAACGTCAGTGTTGACGGACCCAGGTGAGGCGTAAAGCCTTGGGTCGTGCAGTCATCGTGGGTACACGAATGGGGCTTCGTCTCCGAAAGCCCATATCCATGATGTCTCGTTGAATGGTTCTCACGCTGACACTTTTTGATGGCCTAACACTGAAATTTGCAGCAAATTGCCTAAGTGTTGCACTTCTGTCACGTTGAACGATTCTCTTCAGTCGTCGTTGGTCCCGTTATTGCAGGATCTTTTTCCGGCCACAGTAATGTCAAGCGATTTGTTATTTAGTGGATCCCTGATACTCAGAGTAGACTCGTGAAATGGTCGTACGGAAATCCCCACTTCGTCACTAACTCGGAAATGCTGGGGCCCATCGCTCGTACTCTGACTATAACACCACGTTCAAACTCGCTGAAATCTTGATAACCTGCCATTGTACGAGTAGCAGCAATTACCGGTCTAACAATTGCGCCAGGCGCTTGTTGTCTTATATAGGCGCTGCCAACCTCAGCGCCATATTCTGCCTGGTTATATATATCTGCATTTGAATACGCATATCTATTCCAGTTGCTCTGGCGCTTCAGTGTATATAAAGCAGATAGGCATATTAGAAGGGTTGTAGGAATAAACATGCTGTAACACAGTAACGAGCTCATTTGAGGAGCCGACAGGACGGAGCCAAAACAAATTCCTTTCTTTTACTGTAGGCCTCTGAGCGCGAAAATATGGAAATTTCATTGGTCAGCCCGGTGTAAAGGAGTAGTTTTAGGAAATTATTGAGATGTGAGAGGACGCTCCATGAAAATTGACACTTATCATTGGATGACTGCTGTCGAAGGTGGTGCCAATTTTACCCGGGAAGACAGGAGCAATTGAGGTGATACTTCTTCCGCTGCAAGTCAGAGAATCAGTTCGAATTTCGCTAGCAGACTTCGGTGACTTTGCGTCACCATCTGGGGCCGATAGGAGCACTGGCAGACAACATAACGATACTGTAAACAAAATGGTAAGATCTGCAATCGGCTTCGACGTAAGTTGCAATGTACTTAATAGACGTTAGAGTGTTAATGAATAGGCGAAAGACACCCTTTTGGCATGCATGATTTCACGAACTCAAATTTTGGCAATAACTGTTGTCATAACGCGGAAACGAATCAGTGTGCTAATAATGTAGTACTCTTCGTATCGGTTCCTTGTCTTGAATTTCAGCCAATCTTAGCTACTTGTGGCTGTCTCGAGTTCTTGTGATAATTTGTAAGTGAATAGGATGTTATTAAACATGTTCGTGCTGAACTTAAGAGAAACTATTACACTTGTTTCGTGTGATGGTTTATAAAAAACCATAGAACTTATGGCAACTTCACCTTTCAATACATACGTAGTTCATGTGATCATAAAATTAAATTACAGTGTCACTAATCTAACATCCATTTGAAGTCTGTAGGACCACATTTTATCGTTAATAAAGACTCCTTGCTTAACAGATGATAGTTTAGTTTAGATTGGGCATCTACATCCTGACAGAGGTTAACTACCTAAAGGTGTAGGCAGTGGTGGAGAAAAATGCACTGGCTGAAGATCACACTTTGCATCGAGGATTCTGAGGCATGGCAACAGTAAATTATTCAACATTTTCTGGCGCAATTGGGCGTCGGTCTCACCCAGGAACAATTAACAAGTTGCCTGTAAATTCTAATTTCTGAATCATGTTCTTCAACGCCAGTGTGGGAAAAGGTCTTCTACATATTCCTTTAATCAGCCACTACTCTCAAAGAACAGCAGTACTATTGCCGGTATCTTCACAGAACAACTTTACATGTTTACCCAGCTCACCTTGTCCAGATCTATGTTGACTGTCTGCAGCTGTAAAAGGCACACAGTATCGTCGTATCAGTACCGGCTCCTAATGGCAAGTCATGATACCAACACCAGTATCAATGCATATCCTTCAGCATACAGTTTGAAAGTCACAAAGCTCTGTATCCATACAGTAAATAGTTTTTCTTCTAAACTGGCTCAGCTGTGAAAGCTAAATTATAACCACCCTGCACACGACATGCTGGAGAATGTGGCACAGAAGTAGGAACAGGTCCAAGACTGCGAGTGCCATCTGGAGTCTGCTGCACTGGATTTAGGGGCGTGAGGCAAGCGGTTACGGCTGTATGATGGCAGGACCTCACGGTATTTGTTTTGTGCCTGTTGCTTGGAACACAACAGTTTCCTTCCTCAGTCTGTCGCCCACTCTAGCCAAATGAGTGAAGAACGATATTCTTCATTTGCACATTATTTGTACTATACTCTCCACATATTCGCACATTTCTTCGTTAGGTCGTTGCCTGAGGTATTAAGTTTCTTTTTGTTCTTCAGCGAAGTATGCTTGCAGCTTGTGTCAGCATTAGAAAATTGTAACGAAATGCAGGAAGATCTGCAGCGGATAGGCACTTCGTGCTGGGAGTGGCAACTGACCCTTAACATAGACAAATGTAATGTATTGCGAATACATAGAAAGAAGGATCCTTTATTGCATGATTATATGATAGCGGAAAAAACACTGGTAGCAGTTACTTCTGTAAAATATCTGGGAGTATGCGTGCGGAACGATTTAAGTGGAATGATCATATAAAATTAATTGTTGGTAAGGCGGGTACCAGGTTGAGGTTCATTGGGAGAGTCCTTAGAGAATGTAGTCCATCGACAAAGGAGGTGGCTTACAAAACACTCGTTCGACCTATACTTGAGTATTGCTCATCAGTGTTGGATTCGTACCAGATCGGGTTGACGGAGGAGATAGAGAAGATCCAAAGAAGAGCGGCGCGTTTCGTCACAGGGATATTTGGTAACCGTGATAGCGTCACGGAGATGTATAGCAAACTCAAGTGGCAGATTCTGCAAGAGAGGCGCTCTGCATCGCGGTGTAGCTTGCTGTCCAGGTTTCGAGAGGGTGCCTTTCTGGATGAGGTATCGAATATATTGCTTCCCCCTACTTATACCTTCCGAGGAGATCACGAATGTAAAATTAGAGAGATTCGAGCGCGCACGGAGGCTTTCAGACAGTCGTTCTTCCCCGAACCATACGCGACTGGAACAGAAAAGGGGGGTAATGGCAGTGGCACGTAAAGTGCCCTCCGCCACACACCGTTGGGTGGCTTGCGGAGTACGAATGTAGATGTAGATGTAGTCTAGTTTCTATTTTCGTTTACGCCACCTTTCCACAGTAGTTAGTGTTTCGGCGTATAACACTATTGGCGCAGCATACTATACTTAGCTTTTGTAACAGTACCTTCCAACCAGTTATACCAACGGGCTAGTAAATGCCAAATATGACCTAAACCGGCAGTATAGTGTTGCCCTCTGGGAGGAATTTTGAATTTGACAGTGTGTTACCTAACAGAATGAGGGTGTCGGACATGAATATCGTATTGTTATCAATTGGTAGAAAACGGAAAAAGTAATTTTGTTAAAAGTTACAGTAACAGAATTTTTGTAAATGAAATAATAAAACGGTCGCCAGCCTAATTAGGCATAATAATGTGGAAACATTAATTTGAATGTATCCATCTTTACTTGGGCAAAAGGAACTTTCATTACTTCCTTCTCAATGAAGTGCAATGAACCTCTACAGTAACCAGACGAATACACAGTGAGTAGCAGTAGTTATGAGTAACATGTATAAGCAATCACAGAAATGAACAGAAACTTTATCCCCGTTAACCACAATCCACTCCCACCTTTCAATAATGTAACACGTAAATTGTTCTCAAAGACAACGCAAAACTAAATAGCACCTGGCAAAAGTTCAAGTTTGATTAAAACACAAAGGCACATCACGAAAGTAACAAGACAGAACTATTAGCATACCTTTTATATATATATTCTTTTAGATAACCACTTCAGGTTCCTATAACTAGAAAATACACTCCTGGAAATTGAAATAAGAACACCGTGAATTCATTGTCGCAGGAAGGGGAAACTTTATTGACACATTCCTGGGGTCAGATACATCACATGATCACACTGACAGAACCACAGGCACATAGACACAGGCAACAGAGCATGCACAATGTCGGCACTAGTACAGTGTATATCCACCTTTCGCAGCAATGCAGGCTGCTATTCTCCCATGGAGACGATCGTAGAGATGCTGGATGTAGTCCTGTGGAACGGCTTGCCATGCCATTTCCACCTGGCGCCTCAGTTGGACCCGCGTTCGTGCTGGACGTGCAGACCGCGTGAGACGACGCTTCATCCAGTCCCAAACATGCTCAATGGGGGACAGATCCGGAGATCTTGCTGGCCAGGGTAGTTGACTTACACCTTCTAGAGCACGTTGGGTGGCACGGGATACATGCGGACGTGCATTGTCCTGTTGGAACAGCAAGTTCCCTTGCCGGTCTAGGAATGGTAGAACGATGGGTTCGATGACGGTTTGGATGTACCGTGCACTATTCAGTGTCCCCTCGACGATCACCAGAGGTGTACGGCCAGTGTAGGAGATCACTCCCCACACCATGATGCCGGGTGTTGGCCCTTTGTGCCTCGGTCGTATGCAGTCCTGATTGTGGCGCTCACCTGCACGGCGCCAAACACGCATACGACCATCATTGGCACCAAGGCAGAAGCGACTCTCATCGCTGAAGACGACACGTCTCCATTCGTCCCTCCATTCACGCTTGTCGCGACACCACTGGAGGCGGGCTGCACGATGTTGGGGCGTGAGCGGAAGACTGCCTAACGGTGTGCGGGACCGTAGCCCAGCTTCATGTAGACGGTTGCGAATGGTCCTCGCCGATACCCCAGGAGCAACAGTGTCCCTAATTTGCTGGGAAGTGGCGGTGCGGTCCCCTACGGCACTGCGCAGGATCCTACGGTCTTGGCGTGAATCCGTGCGTCGCTGCGGTCCGGTCCCAGGTCGACGGGAACGTGCACCTTCCGCCGACCACTGGCGACAACATCGATGTACTGTGGAGACCTCACGCCCACGTGTTGAGCAATTCGGCGGTACGTCCACCCGGCCTCCCACATGCCCACTATACGCCCTCGCTCAAAGTCAGTCAACTGCACATACGGTTCACGTCCACGCTGTCGTGGCATGCTACCAGTGTTAAAGACTGCGATGGAGCTCCGTATGCCACGGAAAACTGGCTGACACTGACGGTGGCGGTGCACAAATGCTGCGCAGCTAGCGCCATTCGACGGCCAACACCGCGGTTCCTGGTGTGTCCGCTGTGCCGTGCGTGTGATCATTGCTTGTACAGCCCTCTCGCAGTGTCCGGAGCAAGTATGGTGGGTCTGACACACCGGTGTCAATGTGTTCTTTTTTCCATTGCCAGGAGTGTAACTTTTCATTTAGTTTTCTTTCTAATATGAAAGATTGGAATGGAGACCCACAAACTTTCCCCTCTTTATAAAAGTAAACTATACACACTTTACAGAAAACAGTTTGCATTGTGATACCAGCTTAGTTGCTTCCCCACTTAAGATCATTTACCTTGCAAAACTTTGAAACAATTTGCACTGGTAATATACTCTACAGACTTCACGTATGACTTCAAGTAAAAATTACACTTTGAATAGCATCAGAACCTAGTGCTTCATCATACCACTTGTGAATCAAGTGATATTCACTGACAACTTTTTATGTGTCTGACACTTGTAAAATATAAACAAACCAGAACACCTGAGAGATTTTCATAAATTCAGTAATTAATGGCTCCCTTTATATCACTGAAATTATTTATATAACTACTCACTTATACATATTTTTGCATTCAGAACTATTCATTGCTAAATAAGACAGGTGATTATCAGTTTTTCACACACAGGACACCCGGATACTAGTCATTGTGGGGAGAGGATCCTGATAGGTACCATGAAAGGAAACAATTCATGGTTCGAACAAAAAGTTTACTATTATTTGCATTATTATTGCAAATTGTTGTTGTTGTTCTGGTCTTCAGTCCTGAGACTGGTTTGATGCAGCTCTCCATGCTACTCTATCCTGTGCAAGCTTGTTCATCTCCCAGAACCCACTGCAACCCACATCCTTCTGAATCTGCTTAGTGTAGTCATCTCTTGGTCTCCCTCTACGATTTTTACCCTTTACTCTGCCCGCCAATACTAAAGTGGTGATCCCTTGATGCCTCAGAACATGTCCTACCAACCGATCCCTTCTTCTAGTCAAGTTGTGCCACAAACTTCTCTTCTCCCCAATCCTATTCAATACTTCCTCATTAGTTATATTATCTACCCATCTAATCTTCAGAATTCTTCTGTAGCACCACTTTTCGAAAGCCTCTATTCTCTTCTTGTCCAAACTAGTTATCGTCCATGTTTCGCTTCCATACATGGCTACACTCCATACAAATACTTTCAGAAAAGACTTCCTGACACTTAAATATATACTCGATGTTAACAAATTTCTCTTCTTCAGAAACGCTTTCCTTGCCATTGCCAGTCTACATTTTATATCCTCTCTACTTCGACCATCATCAGTTATTTTGCTCCCGAAATAGCAAAACTCCTATACTACTTTAAGTGTCTCATTTCCTAATCTAATTCCCTCAGCATCGCCCGACTTAATTCGACTACATTCCATTATTCTCGTTTTGCTTTTATTGATGTTCATCTTATATCCTCCTTTCAAGACACTATCCATTCCGTTCAACTGCTCTTCCAAGTCCTTTGCTGTCTCTGACAGAATTACGATGTCATCGGCGAACCGCAAAGTTTTTATTTCTTCTCCATGGATTTTAATACCTACTCCAAATTTTTCTTTTGTTTCCTTTACTGCTTGCTCAATATACAGATTGAATAACATCGGGGACAGACTACAACCCTGTCTCCCTCCCTTCCCAACCACTGCTTCCCGTTCATTGCAAATTAATTCACACAAATACTCTGGTTCGTAGTGTTATACTGTTCTAACCTCTTGGACCTGATGAGGGAGTGGCGCAATAGTCGTGGCGACCCCGTGGCGGCTACGTGGTCTCAATCCCTCTTTTAAATTCTTCTTGTCGACGTGAATACCAATTTTAGAGCCACTTCCAATGCGAGATCATGATTTTACAACCACAATCACACCCGAGGCCATTCCATCTCCAATTAGGTACTGGACGCGTTGCTCGACACCTGGCTGGTAACTCATCGGCTGCTGGCTACTGACTCCTCACTTTGCTCTCTCGCTTGCCAACCAGATTAAGCACCAATCCCACCATTTGGCGCGTGCCATCTCACTTCCGTTGCGGAGGGAAGTACTATGTCTTTTCCATTATACAATTCAAGTTCCTAAGTATGAACCAGTTTTTTACATTATTATTTCCTTTACACAAACAAACCTATTTTAGGAAGTCTCATTATTTAACTACACAGTTACAATTCTACAGAACATACTTCATAAAACTCTATTTCCTTACAGGAAATCAATGATATTAAGCATTAAAGAGAAAACACTTTACAATTCACATAATTAATTACACTGAACAACTACTCCCTATCGATCATGGTGTGCTCGTGGTCTTGCTGTAGCGTTCTCGCTTCCCGCACACGGGGTTCCGGGTTCGATTCCTAGCGGAGTCAGGGATTATCTCTGCCTCGAGATGACTGGGTGTTTTGTGTCTTTCATCATCATTTCACCCTCATTCACTCGCAAGTCGCCGTAGTGGCGTTAAAGAACTTGTGGAGCGCGGCCGAACCGCCCCGCGAGGGGTCTCCCGGCCACCAGTAATAATGTCGCGTGACGAGGGTAGACCGCTCGCCTGGTGCAAGTCTTTCGATTTGACCCACTTCGGTGACTTGCGCGTCGATGGGGATGAAATGACGATGATTAGGACAACAAAACATCCACTCCCTGAGCGGAGAAAATCTCCGACTCAACCGGGAATCGATTCCGGGCCCTTAGGATTAACAGTCTGTCGCGCTGACCACTCAGCTACCGGTGGCGGACTCGGGCACCCGTCCCATACGCTCATTATTATTAGGGTGTTACAGGCGCCATACAAAGCCTACTGTAGAATCGTGTTAACTTCTGGCGCCCATGATATAGCAATTTTCTGCAACATGTTTCTGGTGTTATGGAACGCAATGTTCAGACATTCAGCACCTTTAGTCTGTCCTCCTCATTTTTGTTAATGCTTAGTAGCAGTCAAATGAAAACCTAACACCCGACGCAACTGGACCGTGGAATGGTTCCATCCATTAATCCCGCTGGGAGACGAGAAGGTTAATTCCTGTTTCGCAGAACGCAATCGGCTGGTGACGAATCTACAACCGCACTCACTGTTGCGCGTCCTAGTGGGACTGAAACCGGCGTCCACCCATGTACGTCTTCAAGTGAGAAAATTAAAAGAGGAAAGCTCCAGGCTGTGCGGAGGATGATACAGTGTTTGCAACGATATCGCGGAAGCGTATTCTTCACGCGATTGACAGTGGAGCGGTGGGCCTTAGAGTGCGACAGAATGATTCCGTCTGACATCATTCAAATAGCCCGAGGGCAAACGGAAAAAGCCTTAACGCAAGCCACCGCCTCAAAGACAAACTGTTATTCATTGGTACAATCTTTTCACCAGAACTGATTATTTATCAATTAGGACGCCGGACTTGGTTGGGCCAGCACCCTCTGACGTAGCAACTGAAAAAATTTCGGCATTAAATACACGGATTTACGAGCTTAGATTTGATTGTGCCTAGTATTATAGCGTAGAAGGTATTATGGAAACGCATGTCAATGAAACCATATCAATTAGAATTGTTGCAGGCTGTAAGATAAAATGACAACGAAAAACGAGATGAGTTTTGTACAGAAATGTTTAACAAAATCCAGACTGGTGATTATTTGGGTAGTAAAATATTGTTCAATGATGAAGCCGCATTCCATGCAAGTGGTAAAATGAATCGGCATAATGTTCGGATATGTGTGAGTAGAAATCATGTCACGTAATTCAAAATGGCTTTTTCGCTGTAAGCTGTAAGAAAATTTATGATCCTTTCTTTTCTTTCTCGAGGCAACAATAAGTAAAACTTGAAGATACACTCCTGGAAATGGAAAAAAGAACACATTGACACCGGTGTGTCAGACCCACCATACTTGCTCCGGACACTGCGAGAGGGCTGTACAAGCAATGATCACACGCACGGCACAGCGGACACACCAGGAACCGCGGTGTTGGCCGTCGAATGGAGCTAGTTGCGCAGCATTTGTGCACCGTCGCCGTCAGTGTCAGCCAGTTTGCCGTGGCATACGGAGCTCCATCGCAGTCTTTAACACTGGTAGCATGCCGCGACAGCGTGGACGTGAAGCGTATGTGCAGTTGACGCACTTTGAGCGGGGGCGTATAGTGGGCATGCGGGAGGCCGGGTGGACGTACCGCCGAATTGCTCAACACGTGGGGCGTGAGGTCTCCACAGTACATCGATGTTGTCGCCAGTGGTCGGCGGAAGGTGCACGTGCCCGTCGACCTGGGACCGGACCGCAGCCACGCACGGATGCACGCCAAGACTGTAGGATCCTACGCAGTGCCGTAGGGGACCGCACCGCCACTTCCCAGCAAATTAGGGACACTGTTGCTCCTGGAGTATCGGGGAGGACCATTCGCAACCGTCTCCATGAAGCTGGGCTACGGTCCCGCACACCGTTAGGCCGTCTTCCGCTCACGCCCCAACATCGTGCAGCCCGCCTCCAGTGGTGTCGCGACAGGCGTGAATGGAGGGACGAATGGAGACGTGTCGTCTTCAGCGATGAGAGTCGCTTCTGCCTTGGTGCCAATGATGGTCGTATGCGTGTTTGGCGCCGTGCAGCTGAGCGCCACAATCAGGACTGCATACGACCGAGGCACACAGGGCCAACACCAGGCATCATGGTGTGGGGAGTGATCTCCTACACTGGCCGTACACCTCTGGTGATCGTCGAGGGGACACTGAATAGTGCACGGTACATCCAAACCGTCATCGAACCCATCGTTCTACCATTCCTAGACCGGCAAGGGAACTTGCTGTTCCAACAGGACAATGCACGTCCGCATGTATCCCGTGCCACCCAACGTGCTCTAGAAGGTGTAAGTCAACTACCCTGGCCAGCAAGATCTCCGGATCTGTCCCCCATTGAGCATGTTTGGGACTGGATGAAGCGTCGTCTCACGCGGTCTGCACGTCCAGCACGAACGCTGGTCCAACTGAGGCGCCAGGTGGAAATGGCATGGCAAGCCGTTCCACAGGACTACATCCAGCATCTCTACGATCGTCTCCATGGGAGAATAGCAGCCTGCATTGCTGCGAAAGGTGGATATACACTGTACTAGTGCCGACATTGTGCATGCTCTGTTGCCTCTGTCTATGTGCCTGTGGTTCTGTCAGTGTGATCATGTGATGTATCTGACCCCCGGAATGTGTCAATAAAGTTTCCCGTTCCTGGGACAATGAATTCACGGTGTTCTTATTTCAATTTCCAGGAGTGTATATTCAGTGATGTACCATACATTTCTAAAGCTGTAATTATTCAGGATTTCTAGGCGATATGTTGACATTTTGAAAAAAAACGTTTATTTTTCAAAATGTCATTTCTAAAGTTGTTCAGCTTTTTCACAATTGAAGGTCACTTTTGTAAACACCCTGTATTTGAAGGCTAATCCCAGGAAGGATGTCGATACAGTTTTTACTACCAGCCTGATTCACAAGGAGGGTTTATGTTACATAATTTATCCGGCTGTAAATAGTGCCACCTGTCGACGCCCAGCAGTTTGCCGCCAGTCTCTGAGCAGTCTATCCTGAACGAAAATGTGGACCATAATGCTGATTACCTCGACATACAGCTACCAAACATGAGGCCGCACAGGTCGTGGGTCACTCGCAATGCAGCCGCCTAATTCGCGAGCGCCGAATACTGTACAGTGTACTCGTAGTAAGAGGTTGGTGTTCACAATGTAAGTGAACAAACATCTGATAGTGCGGCACCTACAGGTTCACAAAGGAATGACGGTCAAACTACAACGTTTAAACGTCAAAGGACGAGGCGTCCTGTATGTCGTCGCTAGTAAGCATTATTAGATGTCGCTATTCGACTAACTTGTGCACAAAACAAACGGAGGCGGCTGTGACTTTCTTTGAGCTGTTATTTATGCTTTTCAGTTTCGTTACAGAAATTAGGACCAACTTTAGGAATGAAGATGTACTAGATAAAAGACGAAATTGTGGACTGGTGTTCGATGCTTCTTTATGAGATGATGACGTGATGATGATGATGAGGCTGCGCTTTCACAGTCCTCATATTCGCCGAACAGCTTCATTAGAATAACGGACAGATAGGTAAAAACGAAGAAGTAAATGTTGATGAAGCCTGATTTTAAATTACGATTTCATCTGCCACCACTATGCTCCTATCCTTAACAGAGGCCGGATATAGTGGCCGAGCGGTTCTAGGCTCTACAGTCTGGAACCGCGCGACCGCTACGGACGCAGGTTCGAATCCTGCCTCGGGCATGGTTGTGTGCGATGTCCTTAGGTTAGTTATGTTTAAGTAGTTCTAAGTTCTAGGGGACTGATGACCTTAGATGTTAAGTCCCATAGTGCTCAGAGCCATTTGAACCTTAACAGAGGTGTATATAAAACGAGCTGCCACCTTTTGGAAAAGTGTAAATAGGAACATATGTCTTTCGAAACATTCAAGAAAAACTTTAAATTATGAAGATAAAACTGAACCTGTACTTGTGGAGTAAGTACATTGATAACGGAGGTATGCCACAACAAACGCTGTCTGTCCGGACAAACTTAATAACGCAGACAGAAAATAGACGACGATCCATAACGTTTGTATACAACAACCGAGAATTTACTACTTCGTATGCTCGTAATCTTGAATATTCAGCTTGGAACGTAATTTTGATAGTTATCTTCCTAAAGGAGTTCGCCATGTTACTGCAGTGAGCTTATAGCAAATGAGTAGCGTTCGCAGGGAGTAAACAAACTCGCATACGGCACTAGACAGGCGGGACGGCAAGCACACGTTCTCGCCACTCTGTTCAAAAATGTTCAAATGTGTGTGAAATCTTATGCGACTTAACTACTAAGGTCATCATTCCCTAAGCTTGCACACTACTTAACCTAAATTATACTAAGGACAAACGCACACACCATGCCCGAGGGAGGACTCGAACCTCCGCCGGGACCAGCCGCACAGTCCATGACTGCAGCGCCATAGACCGCACGGCTAATCTCGCGCGGCGCCAATCTGTTGTTGAGGGCCAATTGCACCAGCTCTACTGCTACTACAACGAAAAAGGTAGTTAACGAGACAGAGAGACATATTTGTTGCACGTGAAGAATTCGTCGCTGACACCAAGGCTATTAAGGAAATGGTCGGTAGACAGAATGCTGCAGTATGGATCAGAGCGAGTTTAGAGAATGGACAAATTACGTCGACACAGACGTGCAGGCCGACAGTAATACGACATACCGCTACAGAACAGTACCAATGATATCTGCAGATGGACAACTGTGGTCAGCACTGTTCTACTTTTAAAAGAGTGGTCACGTTTGAGCCGCGAAGTCAACAAGGAACGTTTATGGATGTGGCGACAGAAGAAGTTTTCTAAAGCAGAAGGCACTGAAGTTTCTGTATTCACAATACCATCGGATGGACCAAGACACTTCAACCGCTAGATGTATTGGGCTTCCCCTTGTTCAAGAGTTTTCTTTGAAGTTTTACCAACTCGCCACAACTTCTGCGAATCAATGTGAACTTCGGTGAGCGTCACAACACATTTCAATTGCAGTCTCTTCTTTATAGGCAGTTATGTGCACCAGCGTTCCCGTGCGTCTTTCAATATGCTTGGAATCGGAGCGGCTACACAAGTCAACGGCGAAATCATTTTCAACATACATCAAGATACTGTTTTGACATTGGTAAAGCTCTATGTTTATTGTGCTAAAGCGCGCGATTTCTAACCTGCAGCTCACGCTAGATATCTCTTTTCTTTGAACATTTTTATGTTTCAATTCACATATGCAATTTAAATGAATGAAGTGAACGACTGTTTCATTAAAGAAGTAGCATAACTTAATTTAGTTATTATCATCGCTGGTGTGAGCTATTTTCTTTGGATTGTAAAACTGGTATTGTTAAAGTAAAGGACATTTATAAAAGTACATTTATAAAAGTTGTGCTATCCTTCAACGTTTCCTAGAAGTTGTCATCTTGCTTTTAGCTGTGAGAATTTTATTTTACAGCAATTTCGTCAGTAAGCGATTTTTAAGCATGTAAAGTTTTTAACATAACACAACTTAATGAGAATTTGCAGTGGGATTAACAGTAGGTAACAATCGGATTCACCACGAAAATTTAGTACGGACAATAATGTGACATACAACCCACTAAACAAAACCATGTACACAATCATGGGATTATAAAATCAGATGTGGTGAATGTGAAAATTGCTATGTGTGAGCTAACAGATAGACGTTACCCCACCGCATTCAGAGAGCATACAAACACAAGGGAGAACTGTAAATTCTCAATTGCTTTAGACAGGTGTGTCCAACCCGCGGCCTGCAGGCCGCATTCACCCCACATGTATATTTTGTACGGCCCAAAACATAATCTGCTTGTTCCAATGCGTCCCCGGTAAACGAATAGTTTTGACAACCCTGTTTTAGATATTTAATGCATTGTAAGTGTGATATATACGATCCACTCAAAACCGCAGTACACCAAACAGAATACTGACTAGGTGTTCTTTGATGTGCATATTATGTTGTTATATCTGGCTAATGTAAACCTGTACATCAAGCTCTCCCTAAGTAAGGTAGATAAATGTCAGCAAGCTTTGGAATGAAGCACTTGCGTTACGGTTTGAATTCACCACAGCCATCAATATATGGCACTGTATGACAATTTCGTTTACTTTTGAGAGATATGGTCCTGAAGACGGCATAGTGGAATGCCGAAACTAATAGTTAACAGTTAATAAAATAAAATAACGTCTCAGTTACACGGCTGTTGGCAAATGTCGTTGATAATAACTATAAAATTGGGTGCATATGGTGTTATCACGACTGTAAATTGCTCTCACTACGTTGTATTATGTTTTTTAGATGACTTAATGCGGATTTATGTCTGAATTGGAAAAGTAAAATAATATTGTCAGATGAAAGCAAGATGACATTTAAACATTTTCACTTCTAGAAAGTAATTCTTCAATGTCTTTGGAATGATCCAGTTTAATCGAAAATCATTACTTTTGTTTCATTATAATTTTTCAGTTGCTTAGCTTTATTCACTTTGATTTTGAGAGCTACTCCACGTTCCCAAGCGAGTTTGTCGTTTAAATGACCTGAACGTATATGAGTGTGGGGCTGACATATTAAGTACTCACGCTCCTTGCCAATTTTTCGAGCAAAATAACTTGTGTTCTCGAGAAAGACTTCAAAACACTTTGGATAAATGTAATCCCATCCTAGAATGAAATTTTCACTCTACAACGGAGTGTGCGCTGATATGAAACTTCCTGGCCTATTAAAACTGTGTGCCGGACCGAGACTCGAACTCGGGGCCTTGGCCTTTCGCGGGCAAGTGCTCTACCAACTGAGCCACCCACGAAAGTCTCACGCCCCGTCCTCGCAGCCTTAATTCCGCCAATACCTGGTCTCCTACCTTACCTTCCAAACTTCACAGAAGCTCTTCTGCGAACCTTGCCCGCGAAAGGCAAAGGTCCCGAGTTCGAGTCTCGGTCCAGCACACAGTTTTAATCTTCCAGGAAGTTTCGTAATCCCATCCTGTTCCCCCGTCCTGAACATCCCGCGGGTTGTAAGGCTCTGGTTGTCACTCCGTTGTAGAGTACATGGCGCTCGGGCATTAGGCAGCTACAGCAGGGCGGAGCGAGTGGCGAACAGCTGGTACGTGAGAAAGTTTAAAAGTTGTACATTCAGAGGTCCATAGACATGTGTAATCGATGGCTGCAGCTGATACCTTGCCAAAGCGCTTTTGTATCCGGAAAACATGAGTTCAAGTTCCTTCTCACTGACGTGCAGTAGATGTAGATGGCTTCATGTTCAGACGTGTTTCGGCACAGCAGAGTTGCACCAAAGTGACGCGACGAGCCCAGTGGCAGAACGCGGTGTGGAGCAGCACCCTCCGGGCGCGGCTGCTGTTGCTGCTGCGGTGGGCGCCTCCTTCCGCACCCCTGGAGACGATCTGGTGACGCGCTGGCGCCAGCTCGACTGGCGGGCCGCGATAGCAGGCTGAGCGCGCCATCGCGCCTGCTCCTCACGTCCGCCTTCACCGGCTGCCGATTTTATTGAATCTGGCCGAGTGAGCTGCCGGCTGCCGGCCGCTGGAACTCAAAGGAGGCCGCCACCCTCACCCTCCCTGCGCCTCCTCAGCGGATCCCGAGGCGCCGCTGGCTGCTCGCACTCGATTGTTCCACCCCAGCCGGCTAGTAAGCTTTCCACCGAGAGATTCACAACATCGGTACGAACGTGCCGAACAATACCTGCGAAAAACTGATTTGCTCCGCAAAGGAATATTCGTGTTTTTTCTCCACTACGCACCGGCCGGTGTGACCTAGCGGTTCTAGGCGCTACAGTCTATGACCGCGCGACCGCTTCGGTCGCAGGTTCGAATCCTGCCTCGGGCATGGATGTTTGTGATGTCCTTAGGTTAGTTAGGTTTAATTAGTTCTAAGTTCTAGGGGACTGATGACCTAAGAAGTTAAGTCCCATAGTGCTCAGAGCTATTTGAACCAATTGTTTCTCCACTACGCTCGTGTCGTATGACAACCACAGTAAAGGATTTCTAGTGAAACTACCCTCTCTCAGAACTCGCAGAAGCTAAGCAGGAACTTGCCATTGTACACTGAAGAGCCAAGGAAACTGGTACATTTGCCTAATATCGTGTAGGGCCCCCACGAGCACGCAGAAGTGCCGCAACACGACGTGGTATGGACTCCACTAATGTCTGGAATGGTGCTGGAGAGAACTGACACAATGAATCCTGTTGGGATGTCCATAAATCCGTAAGAGTACGTAGGGTTGGAGATCTCTTCTGAACAGCACGTTGTATGGCATCAGTCTCTAAACTTACACACTACTTAACCTAAATTATCCTAAGGACAAACACACACACCCATGCCCGAGGGAGGACTCGAACCTCCGCCGGGACCAGCCGCACAGTCCATGACTGCAGCGCCTCGACCGCTCGGCTAATCCCGCGCGGCAAGCCATCTTAAATATACTGAATAATGTTCGTGTCTGGGGAATTTGGTGGCCAGCGGAAGAACCTCAGAAATGTGTTCCTGTTCAGGACGTGCGGGGTGTCGCGTTGTCCTGCTGGAATTGCCCAAATCCGCCGGAATGCACAATGGACATGAATGGATACCAATGATCAGACAGGATGTTTACGTGCGTTTCACCTGTCAGAGTCGTATCTAGACTTATCAGGGGTCCTATATCACTCCAAATGCACACGTCCCACACCATTACAGTGCCTTCACCCGCTTGAATAGCTCCCTGCTGACATGAAGGTTCATGGATTGATGCACGTCCATCCATTCGACACAATTTGAAACGAGACTTGTCTGACCAGGCAACATGTTTCCTGTCATCAACAGTCCAATGTCGGTATTGACAGGCCCAGTCTCTGTGTAGTGCAGTCATCGATGGTACACGAACGGGTCTTCGTCTCCGAAAGCCCATATCGATGATGTCTCGTTGTATGGTTCGCACGCTGACACTTGTTGATGGCCCAGTGTGGAAATCGGCTGCAATTTGCGGAAGAGTTGCACTTCCGCCACGTTGAACGATTTTCTTCAGTCGTCGTTGGTCCCATTCTAGCAGGATCTTTTTCCGGCCGCGCGATGTCGGAGATTTGATGTTTTACCGAGTTCCTGATATTCAGGGTACACTCTTGAAATGGTCGTACGGGAAAATTCCCACTCCATCACTATCTCAGAGATGCTGTGTACCATATCTCGTGCAACGACTTTAACACGACATTCAAACTCATTTATATCTTGATAACCTGCCATTGTAGCAGCAGTAACCGCGCTAACCACTGCGCCAGTTGTTGTCTTATATAGGCGTTGCCGACCGCAGTGGCGTATTCCGTCTGTTTACGTACCTCTGTATTTGAGTACGCATGCCTATACCAGTTTCTTTGGCATAAAATGCAAATTACATCAAAAACTTTGAAAGATAAATGTATATCTACACAGTAATGTGTGGTTAAAGTTGTCTGTTCTCTTTTTACATTTTCCAACTTCCATAGATTCAGTTTGTTCCACGTCGATGGTCCACGGGCAACTTTTACTGTTTTGTCTGAAGCCACTGGTCAACTTTCGTTACGGCGTTTGCTACGGTAGTGTGTGCGCTGAGGTTGGGGCATCAGTAGCCTAGTCAATGAGATACTTACGCGTGCTGTCGTTGGCCATACATTACAAGCTTCTAAGGAGAACAACTGAGTGTCCTTCCTAAGATGTCGAAGGGTGTGCTAAACATATACTTCCTTACTGTTTGGAATGGTACGCTACTGGAAGTTGCTCAATTTATACGGGCTGAGGAAGTATACCTGAATGACACCATTCCAGGAGGTTAGATTGGAAGAAGAGGAACAGAAGATGAACATCATAGCCGGTTTGCACGTTCGACGCTATCTGAATGATACCATTCCAGGAGGCTGTATTGAAAGGGCGGTTGCAGAAGATGGGCTTCGTTGTCTGTGACTTACAGATCTCCAGACCTCACATCTTTTGGCTTATCTTTGGGGTTACGTAAAAGACCGTGTTTTTACCCCCCCCCCCCCCTCACCCCATGCCTGACACTCTTGAGAGCATTGTTGAAACAGTGAATTCGATAACGAGAGACCAGCAGCTTCGTGTGTTGCAGGGAATGAGTCCCCTTTTGAGAGAGAGATTGGGGTTGGGTAAGCCGTAACGCCCTTTTACTTCGTGGAAAGTTTCCAGATATCATAACGAGATCTTCTGAAACGTTACTACGCTATCGATTGAGATACTGCAGCAAGTATAATATTTTAGATACAATGATACACTTTTTAACTATATCCGAAAGCGCTTAAAAAGACGAGTACAGTGATAAAATGTTTGTTCATTTTGAGGATGAAACTCTTTCGAAAACGAATCCGAGAATTATTCTGATATTGAAAAGCAAGTCGGACGGAATCGAAATTGCGTTGTAAACACGCTCATGCCAGGCAACGTCGTTGGATCAAGCGTTTCGACTGTCTTCACTGCACACCTGTATGTGGTCTGTCAGCACTTTATTTCTGCTTCATCATTCTTTGCATGCAGACATGTACACCAGTGAGGAGAAAATAGACATGCTGTTTTTATTCAATTTTCTAATTTTGGGAAGACCGAAGGAGCGATCTGTTTTACTTGCTAAGAACATTCAACAGCCAAGATCGCATAAACATTTCTTTACTAAAAACAATCGGCTTCAACAGGCTTTGCCATTATCTTCAGGTTTTAGAAACCTTTTTGTTATGAAATGTGTTTATTTTACGTTGGACCTCAAGTTCAAAAATGGTTCAAATGGCTCTGAGCACTATGGGACTCAACTGCTGTGGTCATTAGTCCCCTAGAACTTAGAACTACTTAAACCTAACTAACCTAAGGACATCAAACACATCCATGCCCGAGGCAGGATTCGAACCTGCGACCGTAGCAGTCGCACGGTTCCGGACTGCGCGCCTAGAACCGCGAGACCACCGCGGCCGGCGGACCTCAAGTAAAACTGATTTTATCCACTTGCCATTTTAGCGTGAGATCCAACGTAGAATGAACACATTTTATAATAGAAATATTCTTTAATACCTGAAGATGACAAAGGCTGTGGAAACCGGTTAAACCAGTTATTTTAAATACAGGAGTACTTAAGCAAGCTTGGCTGCTAAATGTTTTCAGCAAGCTACCTTCGTAGGGCGAAAATGAAAGAAAACCTGCCAAACGGTACCTTTGTATAGGTTTGGCTCTCCTGACCGTTGCTGTCCTTCGCACCAGGCATTTGCATTTATTATTACGTCACTAGAGTCATGGTCAAACCGAGCTCGAGGACGAAGACTGATACTGTCAGAGCTCACGAAGAACCTGTTCTGACCTCACGAAGAACCTGTTCTGACTACGAGGCTTATCAGTCCTCACTGTGGCACGAGACGTACTGCCAAAAAATGTGTAATAATACAGACAGACAGAAATGTCATTCGCATCTTGCATCGACTTAAATTCCTCCGTCACTAAGTCAGACACGGACGCGATTTAGAACCCCATATAGAATTTTGTCGGTTTGCTCTGCAGTGGCTGGGAAGCAAAGCTAAGTTTTTCCGACGTGTGCTCTTTGCAGTTGAAGCAAAGTTTACGAAGGCGACTATGCAAATTTACATAACTCCCACTACTGACGTCGCTACAACAGCAACGACCGTGTGGCGTGAACGCGTGGTTCGTCATTCTGTTGCGGGACCTTACTTCTTCCCAGTGGTGTGAAATGGAAATACGTATGCACACTTTCTTACGAACAGTCCACCCCATTCTCCTACAAGGGATACCAGTAGATAAGCGACTGTGTATGTCGTTCCAAAACGACGGCTGCCCAGTTCACTCTTCCCGTGTTCTAATGCAAATACTGAATGAAAACTCTCCTGACCGTTGGATATGACCGAAAGCTTTAGTACAATGGCTGACCTTGGCCACTGGCATGACTCTTATTTCTTCAATGGGGAGCATCGAAAGAGCAGTCGTATCATGAAGCTCTGATAATGCCAGACGATATGCGCCGTCGAATCGCCACAGCAAGCAATGGCATATCATCCAACGTACTTTCATCTGTTCACCTATCTTCTCGAACAGCATGGTAAACAAGTTAAGGTCATGCTTATGCAATGTGCAAAAGTATGTTTTTAAAGTGTTTACTGGATGAAATATCGGCAGTCATACCAACTAAGGTAAATCAACTAACAAGTAAGGAGCAATGGGGAGGGCTTAAAAGGAAAATTGTCTGACGGCACTGCTTCCACGGAACCCTAGAAAGGCACATGTTTGAAATAGTTTATCTAAGCCCCGTGCGATACGCCAGAAACTAGCATATGCCGTAGCTCCAGATGCAAAAACCATAGCTGGCCTTGCATCTATGTCGAATACGAAATGAAGTATTACCTTCGAAGCGCAGGTACCTCTTGCTGCAGTAACGACGTAGGCTCGCATGAGAGGTGCATTGGCGTTGTTTACACCGCACCAGTCGAATCCGTCCACTTTGCTTCCAATTTTAGTATTTTTTTCACATTCTTTTGCGAAAAGTTTCAGCGTCAATGTTAATAAAGGCAACATCACTGTAACTGTCTCTTCAGGAACTACTGAATGCAGTTATGAAATGTATGCTGTTCCGTTAAAGAAATCTAACTTCTTTCCATATCTAGGCTGATGGCAAAGTTCAGAGCGTTATCCGTACAAAAAAGTACGCGCCCGTGACCGTGTTATTAATTGCAGAAAATCTGGTTCCTATATCTAGAACCATTACGAGGTAAATGATGTGTTACGTCTTACGTGACTCACCCTATAATGTAAAAGCAGCAATGGTTCGTATGTCTCTGTCTAACAAAATGTTCTAAAATTCATTAACAAGCCTAGTACGTCGATAAAAACACACATACTCAAGGTGTCATATGATCACTTTTCGGGATATATATGTTTACCTCTACACAAAATTCCTTCAAAATGTTTTTCTTTTTTCTTTCTTTATCTTACATCGTAGCTATAATACCTATACCAGATTCTTCTACGGCCTTGACAGTAATTTTAAGCAAACTACTAGTCGTCGCTTTATCAAAAAAATTCCATTGTCTACACATCTACATCCATACTCCGCAAGCCACCTGACGGTGTGTGACGGAGGGTACCTTGAGTACCTCTATCGGTTCTCCCTTCTGTTCCAGTCTCGTATTGTTCGTGGAAAGAAGGATTGTCGGTATGCCTCTGTGTGAGCTCTAATCTCTCTGATTTTATCCTCATGGTCTTTTCGCGAGATATACGTAGGAGGGAGCAATATACTGCTTGATTCCTCGGTGAAGGTATGTTCTCGAAACTTCAACACAAGCCCGTACCGAGCTACTGAGTGTCTCTCCTGCAGAGTCTTCCACTGGAGCTTTCGCGATTACTAAGTGATCCTGTAACGAAGCGCGCTGCTCTCCATTGGATCTTCTCCAGCTCTTCTATCAACCCTATCTGGTACGGATCCCACACTGGTGAGCAATATTCAAGCAGTGGGCGAACAAGTGTACTGTAACCTACTTCCTTTGTTTTCGGATTGCATTTCCTTAGGATTCTTCCAATAAATCTTAGTCTGGCATCTGCTTTGCCGGCGATTAATTTTATATGGTCATTCCATTTTAAATCACTCCTAATGCCTACTCCCAGACAATTTATGGAATTAACTGCTTCCAGTTGCTGACCTGCTGTATTGTAGCTAAATGATAAGGGATCTTTCTTTCTATGTATTCGCAGTACATCACTCTTGTCTACATTGAGATTCAGCTGCTATTCCCTGCACCATGCGTCAGTTCGCTGCAGATCCTCCTACATTTCAGTACAATTTTCCATTGTTACAACCTCTCGATATACCACAGCATCATCCGCAAAAAGCCTCAGTGAACTTCCGATGTCATCCACAAGGTCATTTATGTATATTGTGAATAGCAACGGTCCTACGACACTCCCTTGCGGCACACCTGAAATCACTCTTATTCCGGAAGACTTCTCTCCATTGAGAATGACATGCTGCGTTCTTTTATCTAGGAACTCTTCAATCCAATCACACAATTGGTCTAATAGTCTATATGCTCTTACTTTATTCATCAAACGACTGTAGGGAACTGTATCGAACGCCTTGCGGAAGTCAAGAAACACGGCATCTCTCGTGGATGAATAGCGCGAGCTGGGTTTCACACGACCGTCTTTTTCGAAACCCATGCTACGTAGTAGATTTCTAGTGTCCAGAAAAGTCGTTGTACTCGAACATAATACGTGTTCCAAAATTCTACAACTGATCGACGTTAGAGATATAGGTGTATTGTTCTGCACATCTGTTCGATGTCCCTTGCTGAAAACGGGGATGACCTGTGCCCTTTTCCAATCCTTTGGAACGCTACGCTCTTCTAGAGACCTACGGTACACCGCTGCAAGAAGGAGGCAAATTCCTTCGCGTACTCTGTGTAAAATCGAAATGGTATCCAATCAGGTCCAGCGGCCTTTCCTCTTTTGAGCGATTGTAATTGTGTCTCTATACCTCTGTCGTCTATTTCGATATCTACCATGTTGTCATATGTGCGACAATCTAGTGAAGGAACTACAGTGCAGTCTTCCTCTGTGAAACAGCTTTGGAAAAACACATTTAGTATTTCGTCCTTTAGTCTGTCATCCTCTGTTTCAGTACCATTTTGGTCACTGAATATCTGGACATTTTGTTTTGATCCACCTGCCGCCTTGACATAAGACCTAAATTTCTTAGGATATTCTGCCAAGTCAGTACATAGAACTTCACATCCCTCGAATTGTGACAACTGAGACATTACAGCGTGGGCCGACTATTATGTCATCCGACAATCTTTACATATGGAGTGTGAATATTCATTTCGTCAAATGTCAAAATTGCTAGTCCCTGTAGGAAGGTAAATGCATTTGACTTGTAACCCTAGGACACGAAAAATACCAAGTCTGCCTTTAATGTCCTTCGCATATATATTGCTGGCATAGTAAAAGAATCTTTCGCTTTCGCAAGTAAACGAATGACTTGGGGAGCATTGCTACAGAACACTACCTACAGTACTGTGTAATGCGATTTTACGTCTTGCGCAGGTTGACGTTTTTGTCCGCTTTACGAAAGAGCACGGTGATCAGCTGTGACGCATCTCAAGGTAACATCAGGTATCTTTCGTGACACATTTTCTACATTTTATTTATTTTTAAATTTCACTAGCGGCCATCAGGTTCTTAATTTCTAAATTCCACTCTTGGTAGCCGCGAGGAGTGGCGGCCCGGTTTGAGGCCCCATGTCACGGATTGCGCGGACACTCCCGCCGGAGATTCGAATCCTCCCTCGGGCATGGGTGTGTGTGTGTGTGTGTGTGTGTGTGTGTGTGTGTGTGTGCGTGCGTGTTGTTCTTAGCGTAAGTTAGTTTAAGTAGTGTGTAAGTCTAGGGATCGATGAGATCAGCAGTTTGGTTCCTTAGAAATTCACTTACATATGATTTTTTGATTTTTTTACCCTTGGTAAACTGGACCTCTAACAATGATGTGGTCAGCTTCCTTTTTATCCGATGACAAAGTTGTGAAATTTATGTAAGCGCCTTTTTGCAAACTTCCTGCTTCATAGCGTTTCTCACGACTTCCAGAACCCCAAGAAGATAATTTACTTCTATTCTTGTTCGAATTATTTACTAATAATTTCTTTATTATTTATCAATCACTGATAAAATATCAGTGAATCAGTGACATAAGTTTTTACGTTTTTTGTCAATCGTTTCTTTGGCATCATCACGCACGAAGATCCAAGCAGGGCATTAGCACGTCGAAAACAATAATGACGCTTGCTTCGTGTAAACTGAATCTAAAAAAAAGAAACGTATTTAGCAGCTTATTCAGCCATACTGTTGTTGCAGATCATGGGAGTACGACTCCAATCCAATCTTGTTTATATATCGGACATTTTCTCCCTTTCACATGCCATCCATCAGGGACGATATTACTGACAGTGAAATAAAAAATAATTATCAAAAATTGCATCCAGGAAGATGAATGAAGAACGGAAAAAGAGACAAAAATAATCGCTTGAAATCTGGAATTATTGAATATTTAACAAAATTTACTCTCTGAAAAAAACTGTTTTTGGAATTCATATAGCAAAAAATTTAATCAGGCATAACGCAAGGCACTCGAAAGTAATCTAGTTATATGAAGTTTGGAACGGAAGTTTTACTGGAAAGCCCGTAAAGGCTAGACGAAACGGACAAGTAGTTTATGGACTTTTTTCTATAATAATAACCATAAAATTTTGATTTTTGCCGATGAAAACGTCACACATATTAAAAATACGCCGGTGTACTAGAACGTTAATATGTGAATTTCTTGGAGAAATCTAGAGTTACAAGTAAAGGAGACGGGGTGAAGTTAATGATATCTACACTCTTGTAACGAAGAAGATGCATTCCAGCCTTCCACTCTATAGCAATAACAAGAGAGGATGATGCCTACCGACGGCCAATGGCGATCAAAGTCACGCCCCTGAGCAGTAACTTTTACTTCAGTCTGCGAGCCAGGATGTGAATCGCACAGCCACAGTATCTAAAAAGACATTTTGAAAATTTACTATGCAGATGAGCGGGGAACGTCTAAAAAATTCTTTCTCCGTAGTCTAATAGAAATGTGTGTGAATTCCTACGGGACAATACTGCTGAGGCCATCGGTCCCTTAGACTTAAACACTTCTTGAACTAACTTATGCTAATAACAACACAGGACTCGAACCTCGGGCGGGAGGGGGCGCGCGAGCCATGACATGGCGCCTCAAACTGCGCGGCCACTCAGTGCGGCGTGGTCTAATAGCCGGCAATATTTTAACAAGTCTAATAAGTATCCAGTGGAGGAAATGATGGGGACTGTATTGGCTCCTAACGTGATCAACGAAATGACTGATATTTAAACGAGTTACACATTTATCAACTACACAGTAAAATATTACCATTCACCTCATAAGGTAATAATGACTTGTAATATCTTAATAACTTTACTTATCCCCCCTCTCCGCCAAAACTTAACAAATTATTTGATTTCAAATATGCTCCAATGGACTATTTTAAAATTATATTATCTGTTTGAGCTTAATCATGTAAGTTCAAACTTTTCTTCTAAATAACAACAAAAAGCAAAAAAAAGAAAAATTTAAGAATGGAATACAGTGTATACATAGTCATCATTGATGCTATTCATTGCATAAAGTATTCCTCATCCAGTTGGCTATTACCTGTTGATATTTGCCGTTATACTGAAAGGGCTCATCATGTGGAAATAAATGTGGCTTTTGTGCTTTTCTTTCTTTTTATATTGTCACGATTAAAGCAGTTTTTCACAGGTAAAGAGTCTGAGATTGACTCCATTGTGTAATTTGAAACGGGTAACGTTTACTCGAATATTGTAATGCATTTGTATTTTAATGCAACCTGCTGGCAAGTTATGGAAAAGAACGACGCAGAAAGACCTTCTAGTTTAAAAGAGGCAACATGATCCACCAGAGAACCACAAACTTCCTGGAGGTTGTTTACTTAACAAACTAAACACAAATCCTATTACATTTCCGAGAGAAGAGCCTAAGTAAGTTCCAGAAATCCTGCACGCGACTCGAAGCTCCCAGTCGGCTACCAGCAGAGAAAGTTTCTGTCATATCAGAGCACCTTCGTTGACGTAGACCAACAGTGTCATCAGCCTGGTATTCTGAAGCTCACATTTGTGGCAGGGCGGCCTAAGTGATTGTGGATCTGCTTTGTGTGTGGAATAAACTGAATCGCGTCCTGGCGCCATTAGGAAAATGAGGTCGCTGCGAGAGCGATTTCGCGATGAGTTTTGCACGTGTGCCGGACAGATATGTCACTCCATGACAGTTACATGTTACATAGCCTTGACCCCCCCCCCCCCCCCCACGATCGACGTGTGTCGTGCCATTGTCTACAGTGAGTTTTGTGGGCGCTGTGGCGACCAGCAAAAAAATTGAATTGGAGAAATATTGGGATGGTCCTGTGACTGCGACAAAAGACACGCAGAGATATACACATAGAGAGAGACGTACACATGAAAAAAGATAAACACGTCGAGAGGACACTGTTTTTTAAGGAATACCACCCGTCGGAGGTTCGAGTCCGCTCCCGGGCATCGGTGCGACTGGTGTCCTTAGCGTAAGGTAGTTTAAGTTAGATTAAGTAGTGGGTAAGCTACGGACTGATGACCTCAGCACTTTTGTCCCATAGGAAATAACCACAAATTACCAAAATTTTTTAAAGAATAAAGAAGTGAAACTAAGGTGTAATGTTATTTGGACAGTGACACAAGTGCGGATAGAACAATGATACATTTTAGCACTTGCATCAGTATTGATTGCAGAGTTAAGAATCCTGCTTCCCCTGTTTTAGTCGAATATCTTAATCGATGGTGGTGGTGAGAAAAATGCAGAATTACCTACATAGTTGCTTGTTACCTCGCCTACGCAGACAGCTATTCGAAAGTTTCATACTTTGACGTGCACTAAAAGAACTGATTTCTTTTTTCTTTCTTTTTTTGTCTTTTTCTTCTTTCTCATATGCTCATGTTAGTGGGGTTCTGGTTACATTATAATAGGGCATTTACTACGCTGGTAAGTATCTTGTTCTAGTAGTCTACCTTTACAACACTTTTCGCTCATGTTGTCTTCCTCTACCTCTTCTCTCCGTAGTGGTGAAGTTACTCTTCTTCACGACGTTGTGAATCGGACACGACAAGGTCGCAATATAGATTGGCTTGCTAACTCTTCTACAACGAATGCTGTTTTGAAAGTAATCGTTACGAATTTATTAGGAAATTAATTGACGACCACCGCAGCATATCCGCCGAATGTCTTTATCGTCATACTTCTTTTGTCACATTTCGGTAAACGGAATGAGACGTTAATATACACAGGATGGATTTATTGAATAAATATTCTGAGTGGATTTAATAGCAGTCTAAGGTCAAAGGCGCCTAACTAGAAGACGATGACCATTTTATATAAACCTCGATATCTCTTGAAACACCATAAATCAAATGTTGAAAGCTAGGCCCTTTGTATAGAATACAATGATGCTATCCTGTGGTGGATTATATAGTAAATTTCATGGATAGTCATATAAATACGATTTGACATTTTATTATCTGACTGTATATCATCTTCATGCTTTCTCACAAACCTAGTCATACAAGAGACCTGCAACCTTACATCTTACATTTGAATAAAGGGTCGATAAGAAACGTTTAGTAAATTTTTGTTTAAGCTCATAGCCTTTACTTCTAATTAGTTTTTGAGAGTTATATTCCATTCTCTATATCAACCAACGGACAGGCACCACTAGTAGCCACTTTCACACCATCTAAACACAAATACTATCTTGGTGCAACGCATCCATACATAATGTTTTTCCGAAATGCACATTTTTAGCAATCCACGATGAATCCACAATTACAACAAGCACATATAACACTGGTCAGTAATTATCTCTAAATCATCTGTTGCGAACCTAAGAAACTCATCTCTGACGCTGTCCACAGCATAATCAGTTCATTCACCGACTTTTCATTAGTGATGTAGGAAAAATATTGTTAACAGTTCATTTAGAATTTGCACCCCCTTTCAACGAAAAATTTTGTATTTCGAACAAAACATGTTATTAGCTGCAAAATACGATAAAAATCAGTTCGCATACTAGTTTGTATTCAAAATCAAACACTATTGCGAAAAAGCTTAGGAAATCAGGATGCATTGTCTTTGTCACAGCGTTCTAGCTACGTCTGCTGCTCGTGTCCATTGTGTGACTCAAGAACTAGTATAAACAATAAGCTGACCGCCTCCGCCACCGAATTGTTAGCTTCACTACCTCCGGTGCGAAAAGACCCTGGTTGTATTCCCGATAGCCGGCCGCGGTGGTCTCGCGGTTAAGGCGCTCAGTCCGGAACCGCGCGACTGCTACGGTCGCAGGTTCGAATCCTGCCTCGGGCATGGATGTGTGTGATGTCCTTAGGTTAGTTAGGTTTAAGTAGTTCTAAGTTCTAGGGGACTGATGACCAAAGATGTTAAGTCCCATAGTGCTCAGAGCCATTTGAACCATTTTTTTTTTTTTCTATTCCCGATATCTCCCCGGCTTCTGGATCCACTTAATCCTTGTGGCCAAATGAGGATATGTCTGAATAAAGAAGCAGCCACAGCATCAGGATTCATCTACAGGCAATAATGTCGGAGGAATTGGCAGATGCTGATCACGTGTCCCACGATCACAGGGCGCTCCTCGTGCTGCCTACGTGAGTGACGCTCAGAATTAAAAAAAAAAAGGCATTTTAAGGAAGTAAAATTTTGAGGCGTTATTCTGGAAACAGAATATGATCAATAAAGCAGTAAACTAAGTTACGGATTTTTTTTTGTCTGTCTACCGAGTCACAGAGTTCACAAGTAATTGTTTGGGACGTTTATCAGTAGTAAGTATAAAATGCAGCATAACAGACTGACGTGAATTGTAGCGACAATGCCAAATGGTGACCAGCGACTGTGTTAACATTCAATGACATTCGCCGTTGTACGATCTGTGGGTCACCACGACTGCAACTAAGACTCCAATACAGCACGTACAGACGTACACTCCTGGAAATTGAAATAAGAACACCGTGAATTCATTGTCCCAGGAAGGGGAAACTTTATTGACACATTTCTGGGGTCAGATACATCACATGATCACACTGACAAAACCACAGGCACATAGACACAGGCAACAGAGCATGCACAATGTCGGCACTAGTACAGTGTATATCCACCTTTCGCAGCAATGCAGGTTGCTATTCTCCCATGGAGACGACCGTAGAGACTTTGGATGTAGTCCTGTGGAACGGCTTGCCATGCCATTTCCACCTGGCGCCTCAGTTGGACCAGCGTTCGTGCTGGACGTGCAGACCGCGTGAGACGACGCTTCATCCAGTCCCAAACATGCTCAGTGAGGGACAGATCCGGAGATCTTGCTGGCCAGGGTAATTGACTTACACCTTCTAGAGCACGTTGGGTGGCACTGGATACATGCGGACGTGCATTGTCCTGTTGGAACAGCAAGTTCCCTTGCCGGTCTAGGAATGGTAGAACGATGGGTTCGATGACGGTTTGGATGTAGCGTGCACTATTCAGTGTCCCCTCGACGATCACCAGAGGTGTACGGCCAGTGTAGGAGATCGCTCCCCACACCATGATGCCGGGTGTTGGCCCTGTGTGCCTCGGTCGTATGCAGTCCTGATTGTGGCGCTCACATGCACGGCGCCAAACACGCATACGGCCATCATTGGCACCAAGGCAGAAGCGACTCTCATCGCTGAAGACGACAAGTCTCCATTCGTCCCTCCATTCACGCCTGTCGCGACACCACTGGAGGCGGGCTGCACGATGTTGGGGAGTGAGTGGAAGACGGCCTAACGGTGTGCGGGACCGTAGCCCAGCTTCATGGAGACGGTTGCGAATGGTCCTCGCCTATACCCCAGGAGCAACAGTGTCCCTAATTTGCTGGGAAGTGCCGGTGCGGTCCCCTACGGCACTGCGTAGGATCCTACGGTCTTGGCGTGCATCCGTGGGTCACTGCGGTCCGGTCCCAGGTCAACGGGCACGTGCACCTTCCGCCGATCACTGGCGACAACATCGATGTACTGTGGAGACCTCACGCCCCACGTGTTTAGCAATTCGGCGGTACGTCCACCCGGCCTCCCGCATGCCCACTATACGCCCTCGCTCAAAGTCCGTCAACTGCACATACGGTTCTCGTCCACGCTGTCGCGGCATGCTACCAATGTTAAAGACTGCGATGGAGCTCCGTATGCCACGGCAAACTGGCTGACACTGACGGCGGCGGTGCACAAATGCTACGCAGCTAGCGCCATTCGACGGCCAACACCGCGGTTCCTGGTGTGTCCGCTGTGCCGTGCGTGTGATCATTGCTTGTACAGCCCTCTCGCAGTGTCCGGTGCAAGTATGGTGGGTCTGACACACCGGTGTCAATATGTTCTTTTTTCCATTTCCAGGAGTGTATCTACCATTGCATTTTCGTTCGAGATCATTTGCTTTATTAACTGAAAATATTATAGATATAATGAATAGGCGCGCGGGGCTAGCCGTGCGATCTAAGGCGCTGCAGTCATGGACTGGGCGGCTGGTCCTGGCGGAGGTTCGAGTCCTCCCTCGGGCATGGGTGTGTGTGTTTGTCCCTAGGATAGTTTAGGTTAAGTAGTGTGTAAGCTTAGGGTCTGATGACCTTAGCAGTTAAGTCCCATAAGATTTCACACACATTTGAACATTTTTTGATATAATGAATAGGCTGTCGAAGTTTTCCCCTTGACTCCAATAATACGTTCAACAGTTGAGACAGCAGTGATTATCATTTATAGAATGTTTAGAAGTAAATCGTTTGTGAGGAGTACAACAAGGAGAGAGTAATAGGACTTACCTTTATCTTCACAGCAGTCCCAACCAACAGACGAACCGAACGACTGTTAGACCTCATGTGCGTCCTGTTTATGTACTAAGTGACCTTTTCGTCTTCTGGTGTGGAGCCCCTGCTTTCAGGAAAAAGTTCGACTATAAGGAGCTGATTTTGACAAAACACAAACAACATACTCGGAACGTAGGTACAAGTAAACTCCAAAAAAATCTTTCCATTACTGTCACTGCTTACATACGTTTTTCTTTTCTTTTTTTCAGCAACTACTGTGTTCTCAGTGTACTTCAATATTTTACGCAGTAGCCGTCAACTTGAAAGAATATTATAGAAAGGGAAGTGGACGTAGATAAATGTGAGATGGGAGGCCCGATACTGTGAGGAAAATTTGACAAAGCTCTGAAAGTTCTAAGTCGAAATAAGCCCCCAGAAGTAGTTATTGCTTCAAAACTACTGACAGCCTTGGGAGAACCATCCATGACAAAACTTTCCCATCTGATGTGCAAGATGTATAAGACATGCGAAATACCCTCAGACGTCACGAAGAACGTAGTAATTCCTGCTGCAAAGAAAGCAGTTGCTGCCAGGTACGAAAATTACAGAAATATCAGTATAATAAATTATGGCTGCAAAATCCCTTACAGAAGAATGGAAAAACTGATAGAAGCAGACCTCGGGGAATATCAGTTTGGATTCCACAGAAATGCAGAAACACGCGAGGTCTTACCTTAAAAGACAGGTTAAGGAAAGGCAAGCATATGTTTACAGTATTTGTAGAGTTAGAGAAAGATTTTGACAATGTTGATTGGAATACTCTCTTTGAAATTCTGAAAGTAGCAGGGATAAAATATGGGGAGCGAAAAGTTATTCACAACTTGTACAGAAATCAGACGGCAGTTATAAGACTCGAGGGGCATGAATGGGAATCAGTGGCTGAAAAAGTGAGACATGGTTGGTGCCTATCCTCGATGTTATTCAGTATGTACACTGAAACAGCAGTAAAGGAAACCAAAGAAAAATTTGGAGTAGCAATTAAAGTTCAGGGAGAACAAATAAAAATTTTGTGGTTCGCCGATGACATTGTAAAATTTGTCAGAGACAGCAAAGGACTTGGAAGAATAGTTGAACGGAATGCACAGTGTCTTGAAAGGAGGATATAAGATGAACATTAACAAAAGGAACACGAGGATAATGGAAAGTAGTCGAGTTAAATTAGATGATGAAGAGGGAATTACATTTGGAACCTAGAGACTTAAAGCAGCAGATGAGTTTTGCTATTTGGGAAGTAAAATTACTGATGATGGTCGATGTAAAAAGGATATAAAATGTAGACTGTCAGTGGCAATAGAAGCGTTTCTGAAGAAGAGGAATTTGTTAACATCGAATATAGATTTAAGGGACAGGAGGTCTTTTCTCAAGGTATTTGTCTTGAGTGTAGCGATGTATGAAAATGAAATGTGGACGATAATTAACTTAGATAAAAAGAGAATGTAACCTTTCGAAATGTTGTGCTATAACAGAATACTGAAAATTAGATTGGTCGACCACGTACCTTACGAAGAAATACTGAATAAAATTGGGAAGACAAGAAATTTATGGCACGACTTGATAAGAAGAAGTGATTGATTGATAGGACACATTCGGAGACATCGAGGGCTCACCATTTTAGCATCGGAGAGAAGTGCAGAAGGGGTAAAAATCGTAGAGAGATGAATATGTTAAGCAAATTGAGAAATATGTATGTTGCAGTAATTATTCGGAGATGAGGAGGCTCGTGCAGAATAGAGTAGCATGGAGAGCTGCATCAAATCAATCTTCGGGCTGAAAACAACAACAACAACAACAACAACAGCCGATAACGGGCCACCTTGAAGTCTTGTCAACTTCCTTCGAAAGATCGTTTCAAGCGTAGAACATGTGCGCACTGTCACTTAACAGCAAGATGCAGTATTATCAGGAAGAATATGTTAGACGAACTGGCGTACTTCAAGACGAAGCCATTCGAAAATTCCGGCCCTCTCGTGAGACAGAAAACATTGCTGTTTCGCCACGTAGTGGTCACACGCGATCAACAACAGCTACTGATGACCGCAATCTATATAAACTACTGACCATTAACATTGCTACACCACGAAGATGTCGTGCTACAGAAGCGAAATTTAACCGATAGGAAGAAGATGCTGTTATTTGCAAATAATTAGCTTTTCAGAGCATTCACACAAGGTCAGCGCCGGTAGCGACACCTACAACGTGCTGACATGAGGAACGTTTCCAACCGATTTATCATACACAAACAGCAATTGACCGGCGTTGCCTGGTGAAACGTTCTTGTGATTCCTCGTGTAAGAAGGAGAAATATGTACCATCACGTTTCCAACATTGATAAAGGTCGCATAGTAGCCTACCGCGATTGCGGTTTATCGTATTGCGACATTTCTGCTCGCGTTGGTCGAGATCCAATGAAAATGGAATCGGTGGGTTCAGGAGGGTGATTCGGAACGCCGTGCTGGATCCCAACGGCCTCGTATCATTAGCAGTTGAGATGACAGGCATATTATCCGCATGGCTGTAACGGATCGTGCAGCCAAGTCTCGATCCCTGAGTCAACAGATGGGCACGTTTGCAAGACAACAACAATCTGCACGAACAGTTCGATGACGTTTGCAGCAGCATGGACTATCAGCTCAGAGACCATGGCTGCCGTTACTCTTGACGCTGCATCATAGACAGGAGCGCCTGCGATGGTGTACTCAACGACGAACCTGGGTGCACGAATGGCAAAACGTCATTTTTTCGGATGAATCCAGGTTCTGTTTACAGCATCATGATGGTCGCGTCCGTGTTTGGCGACATCACGCACATTGGAAGCGTGTATTCGTCATCGCCATACTGGCGTATCAACCGGCGTGATGATATGGGGTGCCATTGGTTACACGTCTCGGTCACCTCTTGTTCGCATTGAATTCACTTTGAACAGTGGACGTTACATTTCAGATGTTTTACGACCCGTGGCTCTACCCTTCATTCGAACCCTGCGAAACTGTTCATTTCAGCAGGGTAATGCACGAATGCATGTTGCAGGGCCTATACGGGTCTCTCTGGATACAGAAAATGCTCGACTGCTGCCCTGGCCAGCACATTCTCCAGACCTCTCACCAATTGAAAACGTCTGGTCAGTGGTGGCCGAGGAACTGGCTCGTTACAATACGCCAGTCACTACTCTTGATGAACTGTGGTATCGTGTTGAAGCTGTATGGGCAGCTGTACCAGTACACGTCATCCAAGCTCTGTTTGACTCAATGCCCAGGCATATCAAGGCCGTTATTACGGCCAGAGATTCTGAGTGCTGACTTCTCAGGATCTATGCACCCAAACTGCGTGAAAATGTAATCACATGTCAGTTCTAGTATAACATATTTGTCCAATGAATACTCGTTTATTATCTGCATTTCTTCTTGGTGTAGCAATTTTAATGGCCAGTACTGGAGTATGGCTCCCTCTTTCAAATACAGCGGGCTTCAATGGGACTGCGTTACATGCGTTGATCATACGGCCGGTAACATTTGAACATTGTCGTTGGGTTGGGTGCACGCCATTGCCTTTAAGTGTCCACATAGCCATAAATCCAATGGATTCAGGTACCGTGAACAATGTCGCCATGCTGTCGGACCTCCTCGGCCTATCTGTCGCCTGTAAAACGTTTCGGTGAAGTTTATGTCGCGCAATCAGTAGGAAATGAGATGGTGCCACTTTTCAGATAACGCTCGTAAATAATAGAGCACTAATCGATAACACACTGCACTTGATAATCTGTTCGGTAACGTATTTGGTCCCAAGAGTCTGTCACTGACAATTCCTGCCCATACATAGCTACTGAAGCGATCCTTTATTCTCACCTCCATCATTGCTCAATGAGTTGCATCTCCCAAGACGCGCCTACTGTTGTAATTCACTATGACATCTGTTATGAGTGCCCCCTCATACGTAAATAAGATGCAGGCTGTGAACTGCGGATCTTCAAAAGCCCATATGTCAAACGCTACATGTTTCCACAAGCACCATCATCGAAAATTTTCTTGTAGTATTGATCAATACAATCTCCTAGATGAATATGTTTCACGTTTTCTGAACCACCATGTATCTTCTACTGATGTGGGGCTTTAAGTATGCTGCTTCATCACATACTCACTGGTACACACTGCTGGCGTAATATTGCCTGAAAGTGAAAGAACGGGGCAAAATAAGGATTGAAGAGCATTCGTACCAATATTCTAACAAACCCTCCTCAGGAAAAGTGACTTTACCAATTACCTCAACACGTTTTCTTTTGCGTCATCAGTCTTCTGGCTGGTTTGATGCAGCCCGTCACGAATTCCTCTCCTGTGCTAACCTCTTCATCTCAGAGTAGCACTTGCAACAGACGTCCTCAATTATTTGCTGGGTGTATTCCAATCTCTGTCTTCCTCTACGGTTTTTGTCCTCTACAGCTCCCCCTAGTACCATGGAACTCATTACCTGATGTCTTAACAGATGCCCTATCATCCCGTCCCTTCTTCTTGTCTGGTTTAAACATATTCGTTTTCTCTTCGATTCTGCGCAGAGCCTCTTCACTCCTTCCTATATCAGTCAGCTTACTTTTCAACATTTGACTGTAGCACCACATCTCAAATGCTTCGATTCTCTTCTGTTCCGGTTTTCCCAGAGTTTCACTACCAGACAATGCTGCATTCCAGGCTTACATTCTCATAAATTTTTTCCTCAAACTAAGGTCTAGATTTGATGCTAGTACACTTCTCTTGGCCAGAAATGCCCTTCTCACCAGTGCTAGTCTGCTTTTGATGTCTTCCTTCCTGTCCATCAGTGGCTATTTTGCTGCATAGGTAGCTACTGCATTCCTTAACTTCACCTACTTCGCGACCATCAATCCTGATGTAAAGTTTCTCGCTGTTCTCATTTCTATTACTTGTCGTTCCTTTCGTCTTTCTTCGATTTACTATCAATCCATATTCTGTACTTATTAGATCGTTCATCCTTCTGCACTTTCACTCAGGATAGCAATGCCATCAGCGAAACCTATCGTTTATAAACTTTCACCTTGAATTTTAATTCCGTTCCTGAACCTTTCTTTTATTTCCATCATTGGTTCTTCAATATACAGATTGAACGGTAGGAGGCAATGACTACATATCTGTCTTACACCCTTTTTAATCCGAGCACTTCGTCCTTGGTAGTCCACTCTTATTATTCCCTCTTGGCTCTTGTAAATATTGTATATTATCCGTCTCTCCCTCTAGCTTACCCCTATTTATCACAGAATTTCGAACGTCTTGCACAATTTTTCAACTCTCCAAAAGTCATTCGTGGAATCAAGAGGACTGAAAGTTTAAATTTACAACGAATGTTATTCTCTTTCCAAAAATACAGAAATTTTATCTGCCACCGGTTACTATTGTTGAAATATTTACAGCAAATTTCATTGCAAGAAGCAAGAATTTATTTCACCAATTGAAGTTACATAACAGTTTCTAACCGAGCGAGGTGGCGCAGTGGTTAGCACACTGAACTCGCATTCGGGAGGACGACGGTTCAATCCCGTCTCCAGCCATTCTGATTTAGGTTTTCCGTGATTTCCGTAAATCGTTTCAGGCAAATTCCGGGATGGTTCCTATGAAAAGGGCACAGCCGATTTCCTTCCCCATCCTTCCCTAACCCGAGCTTGCGCTCGGTCTCACCTCGTTGTCGACGGGACGTTAAAAAACACTAACCTAACCTAACCCAACAGTTTCTTCAAAGGTTCTAAAAAAAAAGTATTCGAAAGAGGCAAGCAACAAACCTCATTGGAATACGTCTGACTAACATACACAAATAATTCATGTTTACACAAAAAGGAGTTCATTAAAAGGAAACAAAATCAACGAAAGCTGCCTGATATGAAACCACCACGTGTTGGGCAACGTGGTCAGGAAGAACTGCCCCGAAATTACGTAGGACAGGCCCGATAGGATGCTCACTAGCCTCCTTCTTTCCTAAGCAATCAATGGGTACACACCCCAAGCCTGACACGTACAATGATAGCCTAATGAACGGAGAAGTAAGTTTTAAGTAAAATGAGTGGGAACTTAAGTGATTTGATTACATGCTGGTGCCATAGACAAAACAGTTGTTGAAAGTCGCTAAAACATGATAAGGTAACAGGCAAGATAACCACCCCTCCTGCACCTGATACCAACTGAGATTCAACTTCAAATCACGCCAAAAGGCAGAAGCGATAAATACGCTGGTGTCCAAAATTAAAGCAACAAGTGGAAAGTTTGAAGGTTGCGTCTATTTTGCCACAAATCAGTATAAAGAGGTGATAGCAAAGTAGAAACAATGTGTAGGTTTACAGAAAGTAAACAGCTATAACATACAAAACGGTAGACAAAAATGTTTCTCGTTTTTTCCAACTGAACGGAATTTCACTGGTTAATTTGCTCAGTATGCTGTTTGACCCGCCTCTGGCAGCAATACAGGCCTGACAACGCTTGCCTTCAGACCTAGTCCGTGTAAGGAACAGTGCGTCCACTGACGTTTCCGGTGCACGTCCCTCGTGTCCAGAAGATGCTCAGCCAGACAAACTTGGAAGTCACACGGGATGTGCAACAAACAGCCAGCCCGTTGCCCTGGGTACCTGCGCTATCCATGCTGCTTTGCTGACTACCTCTCCCGGGTAAAAGACCTCAACGACACTCACGGCAAACGTACCATGCTCGCTTCACACCAGCGATCGTGTTCCAGGAGGCGTGGCGAGAGCTAAAGATCGCACAACTTTTCACTCACAGTCAGAATGGTTGCAGTCTTAGAAATGAATTAAAAATGAATTTAGTGGTAGATACAAATGAACAATCTGCTTACTGGAGATACAGACCTGTGTTTACGCTTTTATCACTCTCAGTCTACCAAGGACTGCGAGTAACACTGTCACTCTCGCACCTTACACAGCCAGCCCAGATTAGTTAGCATCCACATTTAAAACAGGGACATAATTATTACCAGAACTAGCTACCATTCGTTCATTTAAGAAAAATTCTATTGAAGCCAACTGCAGGACACGTTACAGCAGTGTTAATGATGATCAACCATTGTATGCTGTATACGGTCGTATGAATGCTCCGCAACAATAGGTAACCCACCCTCAACTGTCAACTCAGTAGTCACATTATAATACAAGCATTTATTTCGCTGACACGTGTCTTGTTTGAGATAATAATTATATAATAAATGCTCGTTAGTATAAAGGTATCCTTGTTTTATATGTTGTTTGCTGCAATAATTTAAGGTTGAGACCACAGTGAAATTTCATGATACAAGTATTTTATTGACATGTACTTTAAGCATGAATGATCTGATATTGACGTAGCTTAATTGGTTCAGTCTTCAGAGATTTTAGGACGACTTGTAGTGATCTAACTTAAGGAGATGGTGATTTACAGTTATTACATATTTTTGAAAAATTATAATTTGCGCAACAGCGGTATTTGACATAATTACAATCGGGTTCGGTCAAAGCAAAGTACCATTGCAGTCAGGCCTTGAGCTTCACCACATTAACTTGTTACTTTACGTGTGCGGTGCATGCTTGCCTACACCCTACGCTAGTGATGTAGCACATCTTTAGTAATGATAAAGATACAAATTGTCCTGATCTGAGACAAGTCCTGTAACTGATTCCCTGTTGTACCAGAGGATGGTCTGTTGTCTGCCTAAAGCAGGTTGTTCTTAAAAAGATGAGACACAGCTACTGTGCAAATCATGATTTTTGAAAAATATGATTATTTTGTTGATATTGTTTTCACTTAATAATATACGTGTAGAGAAGTCAACTACTGTCTCGGTGCAGTATATTTACTCCGAAGTCCCAATTTAAATACTAACTTCACTATAATTGTTCTCATTTGGAACAGTAAAATCTTAACTGTTTTTCTTTTTTAACTAGTACCTGGTAGGGCAGTCCGTAAAAATGTATCATAGTGATTTAAAACCCCTGTCACATCTTGTTGTCAAGTTAATCAAATGCAAAATTATAAAAAATTTAAAAACTTTCTATAAACATTTTGAAAGTTTAAAATTTTTATATATATTGTGTCAGTGGCAATTTTTTTTTCCATAGTGAAGACTACTTTCGGTAGCTTACCTATCAGATCTGAGAACAGCCAAATCAAATACATAATTACCTGGAGTAACATAGTTATGTAAAAGTTGCTGTTGGCTTACTTTTAATACTTTACATGGAATTAACGTACCACATGTATAAACGCATTCGTAATGTACAAGAATGCTGCACCGTCACTACCATTCTTATTTCAAATATTCATGGACAATGTGCCATATGCGTTCTACAACAAGGGGAAATGTGCTGCGTACTGGCAAAAAAAAAACAAGAATGAAATATAATATTTCGAGAGAAGACTAGTCCGCTGAACGTTCCACGCTATTACATCAATTGAAACGAAAAGCTTACATAATGTCGTAAAAAGTTTTTTATTCATTGAAGAGTCTCTATAATTATTTCCATTACAGACAGTAACCCCAAACATAATTCGGCTATGAAAAGGAAGAAGCAAACCAGAAATGTTTGCTGTTAGATAACAGCACATAATAATAATATGATTATCGAAAATAATAAAATATTCGTAGTGAAATGTACCATGTAAGCTGTGCTTGAAGTCTTTAGTAAAAGTAATATACACACAAACAACACCGTCACACTGGGTAACTAGTCTGCACAGTAAATATATATTTACACTGGGTGACATATGACCACCAACTACGCATAATTACTATAATACGATCATTGTGTTTACATGGAAATGTCGAGTTAACAGTTACAGAATGATCATATAGTTGGCGTCTTGGTACTTAATCGATAAGAGCGAGCCGGCCGGAGTGGCCGTGCGTTTCTAGGCGCTACAGTCTGGAGCCGGGCGACCGCTACGGTCGCAGGTTCGAATCCTGCCTCGGGCATAGATGTGTGTGATGTCCTTAGGTTAGTTATGTTTAATTAGTTCTAAGTTATAGGAGACTGATGCCCTCAGAAGTTAAGTCGTATAGTGCTCAGAGCCATTGGATCAATTTTTGATAAGAGCGAGAAAAAATTTTTCTTTCCTTCTTTTTCATTTTTAAAACACAAAGTAATTAAATTAAAATTATGTTCACGCATCCTGCAAAGGATAAAGAATATGCAACTACATTACAAAGTTTGGATTTAAGAAGGTTATAAATGTCGCGTGACTAAAATAAACGAAGAAAAGGAATACTGTAATTTACTACAAGACATTGTCATTCAGTAGCAAAACTTTTTTTTTTTTTTTTTTATACGGGCTTCTGAGTGGTTTGATGCGGCCCGCCACGAATTACTCTTCTGTGCTAACCTCTTCATCTCAGACTAGCACTTGCAACCTACGTCCTCAATTATTCGCTGGATGTATTCCAATCTTCGTCTACAGTTTTTGCCCTATACAGCTCCCTCTAGTACTATGGAAGTCATTCCCTCATGTCGTAACAGATGCCCTGTCATCCTGTCCCTGTTCCTTATCAGTGGTTTCTACATATGCCTTTCTTCTCCGATTCTTCGTAGAGCCTCCTCATTCCTTACCTTATCAGTCCACCTAATTTTCAACATTCGACTGTTGCACCACATCTAAAATGCTTCGATTCTCTTCTGTTCCGGTTTTCAAACAGTCCATGTTTTACTACCGTACAATGATGTACTCCAGACGTACATTCTCAGAAATTTCTTCCTCAAATTAAGACCGATATTTGATATAGTGGACTTCTCTTGGTCAGGAATGATGTTTTTTTTTTTTTTTTTTTTTTTTTTTTTTTTTTTTTTTTTTTTTGCCACAGCAAGTCTGCTTTTGATGTCCACCTTGCTCCGTGTTCAATCCCGTCTCCGGCCATCCTGATTTAGGTTTTCCGTGATTTCCCTAAATCGTTTCAGGCAAATGCCGGGATGGTTCCTTTGAAAGGGCGCGGCCGATTTCCTTCCCAATCCTTCCCTAACCCGAGCTTCTGCTCCGTCTCTAATGACCTCGTTGTCGACGGGACGTTAAACACTAACCACCACCACCACCTTGCTCCGTCCGCCATTGGTTATTTAACTGCCTAGGTAGCATAATTCCTTCACTTAATCTACTTCGTGACTATCAATCCTGATGTTGAGTTTCTCGCTGTTCTCAGTTCTACTGCTTCTCATCATCTTCATCTTTCTTCGATTTACTCTCAGTCCATACTGTGTACTCATTGGACTGTTCATTCCGTTCAGCAGATCATGTGATTCTTAACAACTTTCACCCGGGATAGCAATGTCACCAACGAATCGTGTCATTGATACCCTTTCACCTTGAATTGTAATTGCACTCCTGAACCCTTTCTTTTATTTCCATCATTGATTCCTCGATGTACAGATTGAGCAGTAGGGACGAAAGGCTACACCACTGTCTTACACCCTTTTTATACGAGCACTTCGTTCTTGGTTGTCCACTCTTATTATTCCCTCTTGACTGTTGTACGTATTGTATATGACCCGTTCTCTACCTATAGCAAAATCATATGAATGAATAAACTTATTCGTCGATACATAACATGGAACAATTAATCATGTATCTTTAAAATTAAACTCAACTAATGAGGATGATTCGCCGTCTCCTGGGACGTGACAGCAGGAAATGCCGTTGTTGAGTTCGCATGTGCTGCTAGATGTAGCTTGATGGCATTGTTGCTCATGGTCTTCGGATTGCCGCTGTCGTCTTGTGTCTCTTGCGATGATTCCCACCATTTAGTGTACCTCGATACCGATACTAAAATAATAGTCCTGATCAAATCCAGTTGGTTAATTAATATACGATCTGGCATTCACTTCCTATTGCCATAAATTTGAAATTACTCCAGCAATTCTTGTCTTCTTCCTTTGGGGGTACTTATGGAGGGCAGGTATTAATACGAGGGGTAGTTTCTAGCCCTCATGACGAAAGTCAGAACCTCGACATCAATGGAATAAAGCCAGGCTCTGGTCACAGACCGTTGAATTAATCGATGAGCTGACGACGCTAGCCTCCTAGCCCCCAAGCCACAATTACCATGTCCCGCAACGTAGCCTGAGAGGAGGCCGCAGTGGGCACGAATGCCCTTAGGAGGTACCGTGTCGAGCATCAGCCTACAGGCGCAGACGGTCCAAAGTAATCTGTGTTCCTACCTGCGTTTATTTGGACGTTATCTGTGTTGCTAACTGGGTTTACCTTAGTCATTTCAAAGTTATCCGTGCTGCTAGCTGATTTTATCCTCCCAGGCGTCACCAGTTCGGAGACTACTTTAATTTAATAATTTAACTTGTGGTAGGTGGTCTGGAGTTTGAATAAACTAATTAATTTAATAGGTTAAACACTGCAACCATATAATACATGACTACAGCTTTAGTGTAAATACGTCATTAACTGTAGGGACAACCGGTGCAAAGTACATATTTCCTCTATCTGTATCAGATTTCAACTACGAAAATGAGTGACTGAAAGATATAAACGTATTTAATTACGACTTAAACATCTCCAGTGATTTACCTACAAGCCAAAAACCTTAAATCACGGACACAATTTTGGCTTTTTCCAATTGACCTCAACAGAATTCCATTCTTAACATGTAAAGGTTTGTATTTTACGTCATCACAGGTCATTTACCTTAATTTTGCGAAGCTGAAAATTACAAAAAGTCGAGAAAACAGCTTTGCTATTGTGGGACGCTGTAGCAGAGAGAGGATTGGATTATCAGTTAGAGATAGGCACCAGAGTGGCAATTCAGACGTTTCGGTAGATAATGGAAGCTAAAGTAAAGAAAAATCAAGACATATTCATAGAATTTGCCGACCTGCAAAATGCATTTGACATTGTAAAATGGTGCAAGATGTTCGGAATTCTGAGAAAAGTAGGGGTAAATGATAGGGCGAGAAAGGTAATATACAATATGAACAACAGCCAATAAGAGTGGACGACCAAGAACGAAGTGCTCATATAAAAAGGGTGCAAGACAAGGATGTAGCCTTTCACCCCTACTGTTCAATTTATACATCGAGGCAGCAATCAGTGAAATAAAAGAAAGGTTCAGGAGTGGAATTAAAATTTATGGTGAAAGGATAGGAATGATATGATACGCTGTTGACTTTACTATCCTGAGGTAAAGTAAAGAAGAATTACATGATCTGCTGAATGGAGCGAACAGTCTAAGAAGTACAGTGTATGGATTGATAGTAAATCGAAGAAAGACGAAGATAATGAGAAGTGGTAGATAAGAGAACAGCGAGAAACTTAACATCAGGATTGATGGTCACGAAGTACATCTAGAAGTTAAGGAATTCTGCTACCTAGGCAGTAAAATAACCAAAGACGGACGGAGCAAGAAGGACATCAAAAGCAGACTAGCTGTGGCAAAAAAGGCATTCCTGGCCAAGAGAAGTCTACTGGTATCAAACATAACCCTAAATTTGAGGAAGAAATTTCTGAGAATGTACATCTGGAGCGTAGCATTGTCTAGTAGTGAAACATTGACTGAGGGAAAATCGAAACAGAAGAGAATCGAAGCATTCGAGATGTGCTGCCATAAGCGAATGTTGAAAATTGGGTGCACTGATAAGGTAAGAAATGCGGCGGTTCTACGCAGAATCGGGAAAGTATCATGTGGAACACACTGATAAGGACAAGGGACAGGATGATAGGGCACCTGTTAAGACATCACGGAATTACGTCCATACTACTAGAAACAGCTACAGTGGGCAAAACCAGTAGGAAGACAGAGGTTGGCATATATCCAGCAAATGATTGGGGATGTAGGCTGCAGGTGCTACTCTGAGATGTAGAGGTTGGCGCATGAGAGAAATTCGTGGTGGGTCAGTCAGGAGACTGATGACCCAAAACAAAAGGGCTTGGCAGTAGAAGAAGTTTCTGGTGATGATGAGAGAGGCGAGCCAGTCACGTTTCCGGGAAATTCACTCTAGAGGCCAAAGTTAATTTGGGCACTGCAATTCTTCTGAAGAAGGAGTGGCCTGTGCAGGCGCTGATAATCGTCTTACTAACCAGCAACAGAGATATTTTTACTACATATGAGCCCGTTGAGCACAATTCAATGTTCTCTTCGCAGGAGAACTTCTGTGAAGTTTGGACGGAAGGAAACCAGGTAATGGCGGAAGTAAAATTGTGAGCGGGTGCTTCAGTCTTGCTTGGGTAGCTCAGCTGGAAGAGTCCTTGCACGCAGGAGGCAGAGGTCCCGGGTTCGAGTCTCGGTCCGGCACACAGTTTTAATCTGCCGGAAAGTTTCAAATCAGCTCACACACAGCTGCAGAATAGAAATTTCATTCTGAAGACAAATACTTTTGTTCAAGTGAGTGCAGGGTAATATCAACAGCACAGAAAACGGTGTAACTGGGATAGGTTTTGTTATGAATAGTAGGGTAGGGCAAAGAGTATACTGCAGTGAACAATTCAGTGGTAATGTTGGTCTTGTCAGAATCGACAGGACGCCAACAGCGACAACGATAGTTCAGGTATAAATGCCGAGGTCGCAAGATAGAGAACGCAAATGAGAATACTGAAAGGATAATAAAGAACATTAAGAGATATGAAAATCTAATAGTCATGGAGGACTGGAGTGCAGTTGAAGGGAAAGGAGTAGGACAAGAAGTTGCAGGAGAACGTGGGCGTGGGACAAGGAATGAGAGAGAACCAAGACCAGTTAAGTTCTGTAATAAATTTCAGCTAGTAATATCAAACACTCTGTTTAGGAATCAAAAGGCGAGAACGTATACTTGCAAAAGACCTGATGATACGGGAAGATTTCAGTAAAATTACATCATGGTCAGACAGAAATTCCGGGCGCTCAATCCGGAAAAGCGCGACTGCTACGGTCGCAGGTTCGAATCCTGCCTCGAGTATGGATGTGTGTGATTTCCTTAGGTTAGTTAGGTTTAATTAGTTCTAAGTTCTAGGGGATTGATGACCATAGATGTTAAGTGCTCAGAGCCATTTGAACCAAGACAGAAATTCCGAAATCAGACACTGGATTGTAGGCGTACCCGGTAACAGACATAGTCTAAAATCACAATGCAGTAGTGATGAAGAGTAGACTGAAGTTCAACAGATTATTCAGGAAGAATCAACACGCAAAGATGTGGGATACGGAAGTACTTGAATGAAGAGATACACTCTACAGTTCTCTGAGAATGCTGGCACAGCAATAAGGAAACGATCGGTAGGCAGTTACAGTTAAAGAGGAAAGGACATCCCTAAAAAGGGCAATCAGAGAAATTGGAAAGAAAAACATAGGTACAAAGTAGGTAACTACGAAGAGGCCATGGGTAGCTCGCATCTCGTGGTCGTGCGGGAGCGTTCTCGCTTCCCACTCCCGGGTCCCCGGGTTCGATTCCCGGCGGGGTCAGGGATTTTCTCTGCCTCATGATGGCTGGGTGTTGTGTGATGTACTTAGGTTAGTTAGGTTTAAGAAGTTATAAGTTCCAGGGGACTGATGACCATAGATGTTAAGTCTCATAGTGCTCAGAGCCATTTGAACTATTTTTGAACCATGGGTAATAAAGAAATACTTCACTTGATCGATGAAAGAAGAAAGTACAATAATGTTCAGGGAAATTCAGAAATATACAAATACAGGTCGCTGAGGAATAAAATAAACGGGAAGTGCAGGGAAGCTAAGACCAAATGGCTGGATGGAAAATGTGAAGGAATCGGAAAAGGAATGGTAGGTGGAAGGACTGACTCAGATTATAGGAAATCACTAGCAAACGGTGGTAACATTAAGAGTGCAATAAGACTTCCATTGTTAAATGCAGAGCAGAGAGCGGATAGGTGGAAAGAGTTCATTGATGGCCTCTGTGAGGGGAAAGATTCGTCAGATATGATAGAAGAGATACGTGATCCAGTGTTAGAATCAGAAATTAAGAAAGATTTAGAGGACTTAAGACCAAATAAAGTAGTGAAGGCAGCAGAGGATCAAGTAAGTAAAAAGACGAGGGCTAGTAGAAGTCCTTGGGTAATATAAGAAATATTGAATTTAATTGATGAAAGGAGAAAATATAAAAATGCAGTAAATGAAGCAGGCAAAAAGGAATACAAACGTCTCAAAAATGAGATCAATAGGAATTGCAAAATGGCTAAGCAGGGATGGCTAGAGGACAAATGTAAGGATTTAGAGGCTTATCTCACTAGGGGTAAGATAGATAATGCCTACAGGAAAATTAAAGAGACTTTTGGAGATATGAGAACCACTTGTATGAACACCAAGAGCTCAGATGGAAACCCAGTTCTAAGGAAAGAAGGGAAATCAGAAAAGTGGAAGGAGTATATAGAGGGTCTATACAAGGGCGATGTTCTTGAGGACAATATTATGGAAATGAAAGAGGATGTAGATGAAGATGAAACGGGAGATACGATACTGCGTGAAAAGTTTGACAGAGCGCTGAAAGACCTGAGTCGAAACTAGGCCCCCGGAGTAGACAACATTCCATTGGAACTACTGACGGCCTTGGGAGAGCCAGTCCTGACAAAACTCTACCATCTGGTGAACAAGATGTATGAAATAGGTGAAGTACCCTCAGACATCAAGAAGAATATAATAATTCCAATCCTAAAGGAAGCAGGTGTTGACAGATGTGAAAATTACCGAACTATCATTTAATAAGCCACAGCTGCAAAATATTAACACGAATTCTTTACAGACGAATGGAAAAACTAGTAGAAGCCGATCTCGGGGAAGATCAGTTTGGATTCCGTAGAAATACTGGAACACGTGAGGCAATACTGACTTTACGACTTATCTTAGAAGAAAAGTTAAGGAAAGGCAAACCTACGTTTCTAGTATTTGTAGACTTAGAGAAAGCTTTTAACAATGTTGACTGGAATACTCTCTTTCAAATTCTAAAGGTGGCAGGGGTAAAATACAGGGAGCGAAAGGCTATTTAGAATTTGTACAGAAACCAGATGGCAGTTATAAGAGTCGAGGGACATGAAAGGGAAGCAGTGGTTGGGAAAGGAGTGAGACAGGGTTGTAGCCTCTCACCGGTGTTATTCAATCTGTATATTGAGCAAGCAGTAAAGGAAACAAAAGAAAAATTCGGAGTAGGTATTAAAATCCATGGAGAAGAAATAAAAACTTTGAGGTTCGCCGATGACATTGTAATTCTGTCAGAGACAGCAAAGGACATAAAAGAGCAGTTGGATGGAATGGACAGTGTCTTGAGAGGAGTATATAAGATGAACATCAACAAAAGCAAAACGAGGATAATGGAATGTAGTCGAATTAAGTCGGGTGATGCTGAGGGAATTAGATTAGGAAATGAGACACTTAAAGTAGTAAAGGAGTTTTGCTATTTGGGGAGCAGAATAACTGATGATGGTCGTAGTAGAGAGGATATAAAATGTAGACTGGCAATGGCAAGGAAATCGTTTGTGAAGAAAAGAAATTTGTTAACATCGAGTATAGATTAAAGTGTCAGGAAGTCTTTTCTGAAAGTATTTGTATGGTGTGTAGCCATGTATGGAAGTGAAACATGCACGATAAATAGTTTGTACAAGAAGAGAATAGAAGCTTTCGAAATGTGGTGTTACAGAAGAATGCTGAAGATTAGATGGGTAGATCACATAACTAATGAGGAAGTATTGAATAGGATTGGGGAGAAGAGAAGTTTGTGGCACAACTTGACCAGAAGAAGGGATCGGTTGGTAGGACATGTTCTGAGGCATCAAGGGATCACCAATTTAGTATTGGAGGGCAGCGTGGATGGTAAAAATCGTAGAGGGAGACCAAGAGATGAATACACCAAGCAGATTCAGAAGGATGCAGTTGCAGTAGGTACTGGGAGATGAAGAGGCTTGCAGAGGATTTATTAGCATGGAGAGCTGCATCAAACCAGTCTCAGGACTGAAGACCACAACAACAACAAGACCAAATAAGGCAGAAGGTGTAGACACATTATATCAGAATTTCTAAAATCATTGGCGAAAGTGGCAACAAAACGACTATACCCTAGTGCGTAGAATTTATGAGTTTGGTGACATACCATCTGACATTCGGAAAAAACATCACCCACTCAATTGCGAAGATTCCAAGAGTTGAATAGTGCGAGAATTATGGCGCAATGAGCTTAACAGCTCACGCATCTAAGTTGCTGACAAGAATAATATACAGAAGAATGGAAAAGAAAAATTGAAAATGTGCTATATGGCGATCTCTTTGGCTTTAGAATAGATAAAGGAACCAGAGAGGAGTTTTGACATTGCCGTTGATAAAGCAAGACTAAAGGAAAACCAAGACTCTTTCATAGGGTTTGTCGACCTGGAAAAGCGTTTGACATTGTAAAATGGTGCAAGTTGTTCCAAATTCTGAGGAAAGCAGGGGCAAAACTTTAGAGGGAGATCGATAACTTATAAGATATATTTTAAAACTCAAGAGGGAATAATAAGAGTGAACGACCACGAACGAAGTGGTAGGATTAAGAAGGGTACGAGTATAAGCCACCACTCCTGCTGTTCAGTCTGTACATCGAAGACGCAGTGGAGGAAATAAAAGAAAGAATCAGGAGTGGAACTACAACTCAAGGTGAAAGGATATCAGCGATACGATTCGCTGATGACATTGCTATCCGAGTGACAGTGGAGAAAAATCACATCATCTGCTGAACGGAATGAACAGTCTATATAACATGAATTGACAGTAAATTGAAGAAAGACGAACGTAATGAGTAGTAGTAGAAATGAGAACAGCGGTAAACCTAAAATCGGGATTGATGGTCACGAAGTAGATGAAGTGAAGGAAATTTGCTATCTAGGCAGTAAACTAACCAATGACGGACTGAGTGAGGAGGACACCAAAGGGTATTCCTGGCCAAGAGAAGTCTGCCAGCATCAAACATAGGCCTTAATTTGAGGTAGAAATTTCTGAGATTGTGCTTCTGGAGCACAGCATTGTCGGGTAGTGAAACATGGGCTGTGTGACAACCGGAACAGAAGAAAAGCGAAGCATTTGATATGTGTTGCTACAGACGAATGTTGAAAATTAGGAGCATTGATAAGATAAGGAAAGAGGAGGTTCTGCGCAGAATCTGGGAGGACGGGAACATGTGGGAAACAGTGACAAGGAGAAGCGACAGGATGATAGCACATCTGTTAAGACATCAGGGAAGGACTTCATGACACTAAAGGGAGTTATAGAGGACAAAACTGTAGAAAAGAGAGGGATTGGAATACATCCAGCAAAAACTAAGGACTCAGATTGCAAGGACTACGCTCAAATGAAGTGGTTGGGACAGGAGAGGAATTCGTGGCGGATCGCATCAAACCAGTCAGAAGCAAAAAAAAAAAAGAAAAAAAAAGAAAATTATACATATGTTTGCCAGACACTTCCACCAACTCAGTATGAACGCTTGCAGGGCTCTTCCCGTTCCATCACACAAAACCGATCACCGCGGCATAGTCCGCTGTGTTATTGGGCTGCGTTGGTATGTTTCGGATCGTCTGCTGGCCAAGTAGGGTACGGTGACACGGGTATTTCACATGTACTACACGTGATATACCTGTGGAAATAAACAAAAAAAAATATTACATAATTTCGTTTTTTGGTGTGTTGATGAAAACATTTCGACGCCCGTGAATAACAATAAAAACACTCAACTCCCAAGATTCTGACGATTAGGCACTTCCAAAAACCACATAACTGTATGAAAGTGATTTATTTGCAGCTACCGGTTTCACGCCCAGTATAGAATGCTCTTCAGCTTTATCTGCCAAGAAAGCAAATCACTGCGTGATTTTTTTTTTAATGGTAGAACTGAACCATAGATATTGTTGTTATATTTTCATAATATAGTATTGCGGAGTCTCAGCATACGGGAAGTTATCCACGTTAAGAGTGTACACACACTGAGGCAATGTCACAAAACTGAGTAACCCAAAAAATGCTTCTCAGAAGGATAAGGCATAACAGATGAATTAAGCACAACTTGAAAAAAAAAGATAATGAATGGATCACTATTGCGAACCTGATAAAACGCCCAAAAATGAAGCAACGGGTAGGGAATGTACTGTAAGTACATGGAAATGGCGTCCAAAAATTAATACTATTTTATGGAACCAAACGTCCAGAGCAGAAGAAATTTGAAAAATAGCTTACCGGATAACATACTGTAGGAATTATTGCAGTATTCTCTAGACATTAGCTGTGTAAAACAAATTTAAGAAAGCTGAAAATGGTGTGTGACGTACATACATCTGGCATATTGCTAACAGGCCGATGTGTTGCGAGCAGAACCTGGAAATCAGCAATTCATGGGAAGGAGGAAGGCCACATCTACATCTACATGGATACTCTGCAAATCACATTTAAGAGCCTGGCAGAAGGTTCATCGAACCACCTTCACAATTCTCTATTGTTACCATCTCGTATAGCGCGAGGAAAGAATGGACCCCTATGTCTTTCCGTACGAGATCTGATTTCCCGTATTTTACCGTGGTGATCGTTTCTCCGTATGTAGGTCGGTGTCACAAAATATTTTCGCATTCGGATGACTTGGAATTTCGTGAGAAGATTCCGTGGCAACGAAAAACACCTTTCTTTTAATAATGTCTAGACCAAATCCTAAATCATTTCAGTGACACTCTCTCCCATATTTCGTGATAATACAAAACGAGCTGCCTTTATTTGAACCTTTTACATGTACTCCCTCAGTCATATCTGGTAAGGGTACCACACGGCGCGGCAGTATTCAAAAAGAGGACGGACAAGCGTAATGTAGGCAGTCTCCTTAGTAGGTCTATAACATTTTCAGTGTCCTGCCAATAAAACGCTGTTTTTGGTTCGCCGTCTCCCCACAACATTTTCTGTGTTCCTTCCAATATAAGTTGTTCGTAATTGTAATACCTAGGTATTTAGTTGAATTTACGGCCTTTAGGTTTGACTGCTTTACCGTGTAACAGAAGTTCAACGAATTCCTTTTAGCACTCATGTGGATGACCTCACACTTTTCGTTATTTAGGGTCAACTGCCAATTTTCGCACCATTCAGATATCCTTTCTAAATCGTTTTGCAATTTGTATTGGTCTTCTGGTGACTTTATTAGTCGATAAACAACAGTGTCATCTGCAAACAACCTAAGACGGCTGCTCAGATTGTCTTCCAAAGGGCCTATAACACTACCTTGAGGAACGCCAGAAATCACTTATGTTTTACTCGATGACTTTTTGTCAATTACTACGAACTGTGACCTCTCTGACAGGAAATCCCTTGTCGATAGCACTCAAACTCTATATGAATAAAGAGCAGGTTGTGTTTCACAACAACGATTTTTTCTGAACCCGTGTTGACTTTGTGTCAATAGCCCGTTTTCTTCGAGGTGATTCATAAAGTTCGAAAACAATATATGTTCCAAAATCCTGCTGCATATCGACGTTAATAACATGGGCCTGTAATTTAGTGGATTACTCCTACTATCTTTCTTAAATACTTGTGTGACCTGTGCACCTTTCCTGTCTTTGGGTACGGAGACTGAGAACCGCATTACATAACGTAAAAGGAATATCCACAGTTTATCATTATTCATCATTCATTCACGCGATCAGGCCCAGTGGACCGCGCGCCACCACAGTAAGAGTTCTCCATCTGTCTCTGTCTTCTGCTACCTGCCTCCAGTTTTCCGTGACTCCCAGCTACAACAAGTCTTCTCTCACTCCATCGATCCACCTCTGGTCTGCTGCCTGACGAGATCCAGGCCATTGCAATTTTGGGTGACTTTGATGCCTGCATTCTATGTTCAGTCCATTGCAGTCTTTTACTTCTCATCACTCTCAAGATGTTAGGCTCCTTGTACAGCTCTTCTAAGTCTGTGGTGTAGCGTCTTATCCATTCTCCAGTAGTGTGATCTGGGACTGGTCCTTATATTTTCCTGAGGACCATCCTTTCAAATGTAATTAGGCGGTTAAGGTCTTGTTTTCGAGTGCTTCCGGTTTGAGAACTGGCATTATTAATGTCTTACACAACCGTAGCTTCAGTTATTGAGAGACACTTCTACATTTTAATGTAGAGTCTAGAGGTTGATAGCATGTTTCCCATTTGCAGTCGTGCTTTTATCTCTGCTTCAGTTGATGTTACTTCTGTAAAAATTGATCCAAGGTATTTGAACTCTTTCAGATGTTCATACCTGGTGTGGTTTACAATTAAATCTTGAGCGTTTTCGATCTTTCTTCCTATGGTCATATACTCAGTCTTTTCAGAGCTAATTTGTAGACCGATCCTAGTTGCCAATAATTCCGAGGTCTGGATACTTCTTTTAAGATCTCCTTGTGTGCGGTGTGCGTGCTAATGGTGCAATGTCTTCTGCATAGGCCAGATATGTAACGTGTTCATTAACAATTTGAATGGCCTGGAAGTTTTCTTTTTTGAAATCCCGCATTACTTTCTCAAGTGCCAGTTTGAAGAGGACACATGATAACCCGTCTCCTTGGAATGATCCTGTTACAACTTGGAAGTTTTCTGTCATTTCATTGCCTACCTTAACCATAAGTTTTGTGTCATTTAGGCATATATCTATCAGTCTGACAAATTTCTTTGGAATAACAAACTCTGCCATAGTTCTAATCAGGCTAGGTCTATGTATACTGTCGTAAGTCTTCTTCAAGTCTAGAAAAGACCTGTTTTAGGGCAAAAATCTGGTCTCTGGTTGATCGTCCTGCTTGAAACCCTCCTTGGTATTCTCCAGTTACGTCTGTTGCTAGACGTTTTATTCGTTCTTGTAGGCAGTTGGTGAAGATCTTATACCAGTTATACCAGATGTTGACTAGCATTATGTCCCTGTAGTTGTCACATACTGATTTGTCTTTCTTTTTCTATATGGGGCACACCACAGCTACCTTTTACTCCTCTGGTATTTCATGTTTTGTCCAAATTTGCTCTACTAGCTTGTGCATTTTGAAGCAGAGGGTTTCGTCTCCAGCGGGAATTCCGTCCTCTCCTGGACTTTTACCATTCTTAAGGGTTTTTATCTGGTTCTGGTGGGTGGAGAATGTTCTGGGTCTACTGTTGCTGGGTCATCAAACTCGAGTCGTTCGGTTGGTTCATCAGCGTTTAGTAATTCTCTGAAGTATTCCAACCGCCTTCTCCCAATTTTTTCACCTTCTGTTAAAATTCTTCCACTGGTATCTTTTATGCATTTGTTATGATGGTAAGTCCCTCCTTTAAAACTTTCATTTTTCTATACAGTTCTTTACTCATAGTTCCATGAAAGTCTTGTTTAGCTTCCCCCATGATGCTTTTTACATATTTTCTCTTTGCTTTCCTCAATGTGATTTGTGTCTACCATCGTATTCCATAAAAACTTTGATTTTTCGCCTTCCTGCATATAACTTTGTTTCCACAGTAGTTTGGCCCATTGCCTCTCCCTGAAAACTTCCTCACATTCTTTTTCCGTTAGTTTGCTATGGGATTACTTCTTGGGCCATTTCTTTAATGGTCTCGTCAATAGCCTTCCAGTTCTGATCTACCGTAGTATCTCCTTCCTCTTCAATCAAAGCCTCAAAACGGTTTGTCAGTGCTATCTTGAGAGTTCTCCTTGTTGTAGTTGTTGTTGTGGTCTTCAGTCCTGAGACTGGTTTGATGCAGCTCTCCATGCTAATAAATCCTCTGCAAGCCTCTTCATCTCCCAGTACCTACTGCAACCTACATCCTTCTGAATCTGCTTGGTGTACTCATCTCTTGGTCTCCCTCTACGATTTTTACCCTCCACGGTGCCCTCCATTACTAAATTGGTGATTCATTGATGCCTCAGAATATGACCCACCAACCGATCCCTTCTCCTACTCAAGTTGTGCCACAGATTTCTCTTCTCTCCAATTCTGTTCAATACCTCCTCATTAGTTATGTGATCTACCCATATAATCTTCAGCATTCTTCTGTAGCACCACATTTCCAAAGCTTCTATTCCCTTCTTGTCTAAACTATTTATCGTCCACGTTTCACTTGCATACGTGGCTACACTCCATACAAATACTTTCAGTATCGACTTCCTGACACTTAAATCTAGACTCGATGTTAACAAATTTCTCTTCTTCACAAACGCTTTCCTTGCCATTGAGCGTCTACATTTTATATCCTCCCTACTTCGACCATCATCAGTTACTTTTCTCCCCAAATAGAAAAACACATTTACTACTTTAAGCCTCTCATTTCCTAATCTAATTCCCGCAGCATCACTCGATTTAATTCGACTACATTCCATTATCCTCGTTTTGCTTCTGTTGATGTTTCATCTTATATCCTACTTTCAAGAGACTCTCCATTCCGTTCAGCTGCTCATCCAGGTCCTTTGCTGTCTCTGAAAGAATTACAATGTCACCGGCGAACCTCAAAGTTTTCTTTTCTTCTCCATGGATTTTAATTCGTACTCTGAATTTTTCTTTTGTTTCCTTTACTGCTTACTCAATATACAGATTCAATAAAATCGGGGATACGCTACAACTCTGTCTCAATCCCTCCCCAACCACTGCTTCCCTTTCATGTCCCACGACTCTTATAACTGCCATCTAATTTCTGTACAAATTCTAAATAGCCTTTCGGTCCCTGTATTTTACCCCTGCCACCTTCAGAATTTGAAAGAGAGTATTCCAGTCGACATTGTCAATAGCTTACTATAAGTCTACAAATGTTAGAAACGTAGGTTTGCCTTTCCTTAATCTTTCTTCCAAGATAAGTCGTAAGGTCAGTATTGCATCACGTGTTCCAAGATTTCTACAGAATCCAAACTGATCTTCCCAGGTCGGCTTCTACTAGCTTTTCCATTCGTCTGTAAAGAATTCGTGTTGGTATTTTGCAGCTTTGGCTTATTAAACTGATAGTTCGCTAATTTTCATATCTGTCAACGCCTTCTTTCTTTGGGATTGGAATTATTATATTCTTCTTAAAGTCTGAGGGTATTTCGCCTGTCTCATACATCTTTGTCACTAGTTGGTAGAGTTTTGTCAGGACTGGCTCTCCCAAGGCTGTCAGTAGTTCTAATGGAATGCTGTCTACTCCCAGGGCCTTGTTTCGAATCAGGTCTTTCAGTCCTCCGTCAAACTCTTCACCCAGTATCATATCTCCTATTTCATCTTCATCTACATTCTCTTCCATTTCTATAATATTGCCCTCAAGTATATCACCCTTGTATAGACCCTCTATATACTTCTTCCACCTTTCTGCTTTTCCTTCTTTGCTTAGAACTGGGCTTCCATCTGAGCTCTTGATATTCATGCAAGTGGTTCTCTTTTCTCCAAGGGCCTCTTTAATTTTCCTGTAGGCAGTATCTATCTTACCCCTAGTCATATGGGCCTCTACATCCTTTCATTTGTCCTCTAGCCATCCCTGCTTAACCATTTTGCACTTCCTGTCGCTCTCATTTTTGAGACGTTTGTATTCCATTTCGCCTGCTTCATTTACTGCATTTTTATATTTTCTCCTTTCATCAGTTAAATCATTATCTATTCTGTTACCCAATGATTTCTACTAGCCCTCGTCCTTTTACCTACTTGATCCTCTACTGCATTCACTGTTTCATTTCTCAAAGCTACCCGTTCTTCTAGTGTATTTCTTTCCCTTATTCTTGTCAATCGTTCCCTAATGCTCTCCCTGAAGCTCTCTACAACCTCCGGTTCTTTCAGTTTATCCAGGTCCCATCTCCTCAAATTCACACCTTTTTGCAGTTTCTTCAGTTGTAATCTACAGTTCATAACCAATAGATTGTGGTCAGAGTCCACATCTACCCTTGGAAATGTCTTACAGTTTAAAACCTGGTTCCTGAATCTCTGTCTTACCATTACATAATATATTTGAGACCTTTCAGTATCTCCAGACTTTTTCCATGTACACAAACTTCTTTTATGATTTTTGAACCAAGTGTTAGCTACGATTAAGTAATGCTCTGTGCAAAATTCTACCAGGCGGCTTCCTCTTTCATTCCTTAATCCCATTCCATATTCACCCACCACATTTCCTTATCTTCCTTTTCCTACTGTCGAATTCCAGTCACCCACGACTATTAAATTTTCGTCTCCCTTCACTAACTGAATAATTTCTTTTATCTCATCACACATTTCATCAATCTCTTCGTCATCTGTTGAGCTAGTTGGCATATAAACTTGTACTGCTGTGGTAGGCGTGGGATTCGTATCTATCTTGGCCACAATAATGCGTTCGCTATGCTGTTTGAACTAGCTTACCGGCACTCCTACTTTTTTTTATTCATTATTAAACTTACTCCTGCATTACCCCTATTTGATTTTGTGTTTATAACCCTGTAGTCACCTGACCAGATGTCTTGTTCCTCCTGCCACCGAACTTCACTATTTCCCACTATATCTAACTTTAATCTATCCATTTCCCTTTTTAAATTTTCTAACCCACCTGTCCGATTAAGGAATCTGACATTCCACGCTCCGATCCGTACAAAGTCAGTTTTCTTTCTCTAGATAACGACGTCCTCCTGAGTTGTGCCCGCCCGGAGATCCGAATGGGAGACTATTTTAACTCTGGAATATTTTACCCAAGAGGACGTCATCATCATTAACCACACAGTAAAGCTGCATGCCCTCGGAAAAAATTACGGCTGTAGTTTCCCCTTGCTTTCAGCAGTTCGCAGTACCATCACAGCAAGCCGTTTTGGTTAGTGTTACAAGGGCAAGTCAGTCAATCATCCAGACTGTTGCCCCTGCAACTACTGAAAAGACTGCTGTCCCTCTTCAGGAACCACACGTTTGTCTGGTCTCTCAACAGATACCCCTCCGTTGTGGTTGCACCTACGGTACGGCTATCTGTATCGCTGAGGCACGCAAGCCTCGCCACCAACGGCAGGTTCTCCTTATATTACCTTTAATCAGACTCTCCTGGTCATATCGAGTGACTCTTTGTATTATTTGTGTACTTCCTGGCTCTCCATATTGTTTTCGTCCTTCCCCTGACAAGGAAGTAGTCTGATCCACATTCCGCACCTCTTGCCGTGTTGTCATTTTGTGTCCACTTCTTTATTCTCGTCTCTACAATTAGATGGTCAATTTGGGTCTCGGCCCTCCCATCCGGAGACACCCAGGTTCCTTTATATATTCTCTTCCTGTCGAAAGCAGTACTACTTATAAACAAGCCTTTTGCAGTCGCAAAGCTAACGAGCTTAAAGCTGTTATCACTGCTCACATCATGTAAAATGGGCTTCCCGATGATCCTCCTGATGGCTGCTTCTTTCCCTATTTTCGCGTTGATGTCTCCAAGGACAATTTTGTAATATTCTCTTGGTACATTGTTTAAAACCGTTTCTAATTCCTCGTAGAAAATATCTTTTTTGATGTCATCGCTTTCTTCGGTTGGGGCATGACAGTTTATATACGTGAGTTTGTGGTTTCCTTTGTCTATGGTTAGGAGTGAGATTTTGGGGATACTTTTTTTAAGATCTATGAGAGTGGTACAGAGTGATTTCTTCACTACAAAACCAGTTCCTAGTGAATGGTTTGCTTGTGAGGCTCCATGGAATATGACATAGTTTTCCATTTCTCTAGCTCCGGTTTCTGTCCAGCTTGTCTCTCTCTTGCAGAGCCAGTATATCTATTTGATACTTATCTGTTTCCTTTACTACGCATGTTGCTGCCCCAGGCTGGTATAGGCTTCTGACATTCCAAATCTCTAGTTGTATTTCCTTCCGTAGTCCTTGTTCTTGCTTAGGTCGTTTTACATGGATCAGTCCTATCCGAGGCTCTTCTGTGATGCTCGTACCGGTGATTATTTTTTCCATTGCGGGTTGGTAGCCCGTCGCCAACCCCCAACCTGGGGCACCTATAGAGATCTTTCTGCCCTTTTGTACATACACCAGGGAATGACAGGAAAAGGAAATGGTGAGGACAGGTTTGGGATGGGAAAAAGGAACAATAGGTCGTTGTCGGAGACCCTTTGTCTGACTCCTCCCCTTTGGGCTGTCCGGCATGTGTGAACCTTCTCGTAGCTACGCTATCGCCGGCATAGCCCTCGGTATCCCGAGAATGCATACAGTGCTTCATTAAGGCGATGTCCACTGACGAGTTTATTATAGATATAAAATGAAAGATAAAAGATAATCTGCTTTACATTAGTACCTCAGTATCATAAAATTACCAAAGGGTTAGTATTTGAGTATTATACAGTTGCTAAATTGATATGAAAACCATCCAGTAACTACAATTCAAATAGTCATAATTCGGCAGGTTATTTATATCTCTAGTCAACCTGATTATTCAAAGCTGAACCTGGGGCTCGCTTAATGCCTTGATATGTATTTATTCCAAAACTTTTTATATACAATCCGCAAATTCTTTTCAATGTTGGAAATAGAGTGACCCGTTTCTTGCAGAAGAAATGAGACAGCTGATTTGGGGCAGCCGAGTTTTACGTATTCTTTAAACATTCACAATGTCTCCGAGCTGTGGTTGCTCTTCCCAGAGAGTTGCTTGTTACCACCACACGTATGTGAGTTACGCAATACATAATTTTATTCTTTCTTTAAATGACAGAGTTGTTACACCTAAGGAACGAATTAAGAGTAGCTAAAAGAGACAGAATAATTGGGCTTAGAAACGCGTCTCCACATCGCGTCAATATTGGGAGCAGCGAACAGTACGACTAATGTCGACAACATGAGGGCCCGCTGTCTAAATTATAGTGCGGCAGACGTAATTTCGTTAAGCGTCTGTCACAGGGAGAGAGTGTTGTGAGAAGAGCCCTGTTATTAACTCAGCTGTGCCGGATTAATCAAAGAGTAGCAGGGCGGTTTTTTGTGGAACAGTGTCGCGAAAATTAACGGCAGTAGAAGGTAGAGTGCTGCGGGTTGAAGCTAGCGCCTTTGGCGTTGTAGTCTGAAATTGCGCGTTTTAATTTGGCGAAAGCTTATCCTGATATTCTGTTACAAACTGCCGAAACAACGGCACGTTTGATGTACACAACTTTCGTAGTACACCAACGCTCCAACATTTGAATTGCCGCAGTTTGGCTTACCTTCAAAGTATGCTGATTACCCTTTCATCCAAGCACAACGCTATAGACCGACGATGAGTCAATTAATCGTGTCTTATACTCAAAAGTTAAGAGCCTACTTAATATTGTAATAGACTGAAGGCCACATTTTTACTTCAGTCATAATTACTGAACCATTCGAATCATGGGGATAATGAAGAGTCACAACTTTAACTAGAAAAATATTCTGATTACGTATAACTGTAGAAAAAGCATTTTATCTACAAGCATCATACGGAAAATATAGGAAAATAATCCCAGGCACGTTTAGTGGTGTAGCGTGTGATGGGTAACTCTCAAAACAATGTTATTACTTGGCAAGACCGATCTAGTTGCGCCAATGTAATATCTCAGATATTGCCTACATCGCTTAAAAAAAGGCTGATTCTAGAATTTCAACGAGACTCTAGCTGGCGTCAGCACCTATCTGTGTTAAAATAAACATTTTACTACTTCTCCAAGGTGTTACACGAAGCATTTAAAAGGTACATCGGCTCCCGGACTTCGGATCTGTGTGTCATTTAAAAATAAACAACAAGAGACCTACGATTGTCACCACTGAAACGAATAGGTGAGAACCACTAGTATATTGTTGCTATTGTTAACTATGTAGCTTGATATAATGCCATAGATTACGGTATTCTCTATAACAGGACACATAATCTCATAACTTTTCTTCATTACGAGAAATATCTTGATTCTTTATAGAATCTAACACCAACGAATGAAATAGCTTCAAACGGGACATTACATTAAAATCAATTAATGTATTAAATATTCGGCATTAGGAATGTAAGCGGGAAATTGTGTGGAAGAAGTTTGAAAGTATGTTATGCTTAAAGTTTTTTGGAAGACACTTCCATTAAGAAATGCTATATGAATATATCCTCGGTAATTTGCGCTCAATTTTCAGCGACATATATTTTTCACGCATCTCAATGTTTATGTCACATGTCCTGAACTATGTGTCATACAATGACATGTTTTTGCAGGTATGTTCAACATTGTACTTGAATACTGTCTGCAAAGCACATTGCAAATACAGTTGGTAGAAAAAAAAATCGGCTGGCCTCATGATGAAGTTTTACTGCGTTTCATTTCAAGCTAATTTCGTTCTTCACGCATCTCAAAGTTTATGGCGTGATGTCTCCTGAACTACACAAATATACACTACGTGATCAAAAGTATCCGGACACCTGGCTGAAAGTGACTTACACATTCATGGCGTCCTCCATCGATAATGCTGAATTCATTATGGTGTTGGCCCACCCTTAACCTTGATGACAGATTTCACTCTCGCAGGCATACGTGCAATCAGGTGCTGGAAGGTTTCTTGCGAAATGGCAGTACATTCTTCACGGAATTCCCCACTAAGGAGAGGTATTGATGTCAGTCGGTGAGGCCTGGCATGACGTAGGTGTTCCAAAACATTCCAAGGTGTTCTATTGGATTCAGTCCAGGACTCTGTACAGGCCAGTCCATTATAGGGATGTTACTGTCTTCAAACCACTTCGTAACAGGCCATGCATTAAGAACAGGTGCTCGATCGTGTTGAAAGATGCAATCGCCATCACCGAATTGCTCTTCAACAGTGGCAAGCAAGAAGGTACTTGAAACATCAGTGTAGGCCTGTGCTGTGATAGTGTCACGCAAAACAACAAGGGGTGCAGACCCCTCCATGAAAAACACGACCACGCCATAACACCACCGCCTCCGAATTTTACTGTTGGCACTACACACGCTGACAGATGACGTTCACCGGGCGTTCGCCATACCCACACCCTGTCACCGGATCGCCACGTTGTGTACTGTGGTTCGTTACTCCACACAACTTTTTTTCACTGTTCAATGGTCCAATGTTTACGCTCCTTACACCAAGTGAGGCGTCGTTTCGCATTTACCGGCGTGATGTGTGGCTTATGAGCAACCGCTCGACCATGAAATCCAAGTTTTCTCACCTCCTACCTAAATGTCATAGCACTTGCAGTGGATCCTGACGCAGTTTGGAATTCCTGTGTGACTGTCTGGATAGATGTCTGCTATTACACATTACGACCCTCTTCAACTGTCGGCGGTCTCTGTCAATCAACAGACGAGTTCGGCCTGTACACTTTTGTACTGTACGTGTCCCTTCACGTTTCACTTCACTATCACATCGGAAACAGTGGACCTAGGGATGATTAGGAGTGTGGAAATCTCGCGTACAGACGTGTGACTCAGCGACTCCCAGTCACCTGACCACGTTCGAGGTCCGTGAATTCCGCGGAGCGCTCCATTCTGCTACTGAGGTCGATGTATGGAGTACCTGGCACTCACAATACGAAAAACGTATGTTTTTGGGGGTGTCCATATACTTTTGATCACATAGTGTCGTTTGCCAGGTACATTCAGTGCTATGTCTGGATACTCGCCTCCTGCTGTCGGCAGCTGACAGCTACACTGAGTTCACACAACACGGCATTGCATCACCGAAGTCAGAAACAAGTGTCATATAATCAGAATACAGTGTGGCAATGTATATAATCGAAAATGCGAGACAGCGTATGGGAAACCCATCACACATGAAACTATATTCTCATTGACAGAATCTCGATTAATCGAAACGCAGTGTCTAAGTATCACAGGTAAAATCTGGGGACGGAATCTTAACATTCAGAAAACATCACGGTATTCTATAACTGTCACAAGTAAAAAGGCAATTGTCGTTATGCGAAGCAGCGTGTAGTTTCGACCAACTTTTCTCTGTCAGTTGCTCATGGAGAAAGACGTAGGTAGTATCATCAGATATAAAGATTAGATCAAAATCTGTATTTTACCTACGTACAAAAATATCAAAGAAGGAGAACAACAAAACTTAACTGAAATATCAAACGGGTTTTCCTTAAGAGTTTTACAGTGTCTACCCGTTTTAGCTTGTTATTTTAACTGGATCGAAAAGCCGTACCTAGATAATATATCCTGTTTTATCGCGTGGTTTCTAGAGGAAATGCAACTGCTTTTTAATGTTTGGGCACAAGAGAAGACAATAGTTCGAGAAGAAACTATTTTAGTAGTTGAAAGAAAATTCAATGTTAAAAGGCACGGAGGCTATGGCACAGTGCAATCTACATTTTGGAATTCTAACTTATGTTGTGAGTTTACCTCATATACGAGGTGTTTATAAATTAGTTACATGAAAGTAACCTTTAATTGTGAAAAAGGTAAATAAATTACACCAATAGTGTTACAGAACTGAATGCAGTACATCTACAAGTATTCATAAGGGGGCTGTAAGTCTTGTTAGAGATTACAGCGCAAAATATATTTACCTTAGGCGAGCCCCGTACATGTTACATTACGTAGCGTGGTTTCTGCTCATCTCATATCCTAACATTATGCCGATTCACTTTACCGCAGGTATGGAAGGTGGCTTCGTCACTGAATAAAATTTTACTATGAAAATCATCTACATTTTTAAACATTTCTGCAGAAAACTTAACTCATTTTTATTTGTTAATTTGTTTCAGAGCTTACAAGAGTTCCAGTCTACAGGGTTATAATGACAAACGTTGCAGTAAAACCTTCCACACTGTAATACTAGGCATAGTCAATGTTAAGCTGGCACGTCTCATTGATTTGCCTGTATTACTAATGTAAGACTGCGGAACATCAATTGCTGCGTCAGAGACTGCTGGCCTACATTGATCCAGCGTCCTATATGATATACAGCCAGTTGCGGTGAAACGATTGTACCATTTAATAACACTTTGTCTTTGAGATTGTGAGTCACGATATTTAGTCTAAATTTTCTGAATTGTAGTAGGGCATTTGGAGTTTTGAAACCATTAACAACATTGAGCATGCTCTGCACCGTATACGACTCCACGATGAATGTTAGAATAATTCAGTCGCACACACAACCTAACGGGAACGTCGGGAACCAACAGTGTTAGGCTGGAATAAGACTTGAAGGTATACTGCATCAAACATTCCTGTAACATATTTTTCCTGTTCATAATTACAGCTTACTTTGTATAACTAACGTACTTGACATTTAATGAAGTTTGTATAACTTTTGCTGTTGCATATGACTAGAATATTCACTGGTACAAATACGAGCAGCACAGCAAATTCGAAATTGTAGCTTCATTTTATCTGATGAACAATTTTTGGACCTATGTCAGCCACATTCTATTTATGTGGTTTAATAAGATTACTGAATAACTATTCTAAATTCAATTCAAATACTTTTACACTGATTTAATTACTTATGACACATTGCACTCAGATGGCTGTATTACTACGAGGGCTATTCGGAAAGTAAGGAACGGCAGGTCGCAAAATGGAAACCACAGTGAAAATCAAAACTGTTTTATTTGCAATGGTTAGCTACACCTTCCAGCTACTTCTCTACACAGTTGCGGCTCAGACTTAGAAATCTGTCGTAGCGTTGCACTAAGTTCTCAATTCCCTAGTTACAAAAGACAGCCGCCAGTGACTTCCGGCAATTTTCTACTCTGGACTGCAGCTCGTTGTCTGTGTCAAAATATTGTCTTCATAGCCAGCAGTTCATTTGAGCAGAGATGAACCTAAGGGGTACCCAATTATGGGCTGTATAGCGGGTGATGAAACACTTCCCATAGAAAACGCTGCAAAGTGCAGCCGACAATTGTCATTTAGAACGAACCGCATGACAGTTATTTTATGTAGATTGCATAGCTTCAGACTATATCTTTCGCCAGGCCCTCATACTCAGCGGGAGACGCCAATTTCTAGCCGTCTTTACGTTCTCACTGTGAGCTCAGAACTGAAAAGAGCGACATGGTGCGATCGACGGGTGTACTAGACACAGTGCCCAACGCATCTGTGCAAAGCGTCATTAGATTTTCACTGTATTTTCCATTTCGCGGCCGATCGTTCCTTACTTCCCGAATAACCCTCGTATTTTGAAGCAGTATTCGAAAAGATCGACACTGCTGTTCAAGTTGAAAGTGAATAACCTTTCGAGAACATGCAGTATATTGTAAATTATCACTATTTCATCATATTAATATATATTAGCCTACATAAATAACAGATACCCAAAATATTCAAATAGACCAACTGATGCATTGTTACAGTGCTTGAGTTAGCAACGCTGAGCACGGAGGACGTGCTTACGCTGGCGGCTGAGCTACCAGCTATGTTAGTATGATTCCATTATCTGTTTATTTAGAAAAGCTCTTAAAACATGACGTCAGTCGTAGCTCACTCTGTTTAATATTATCGAAGACAGAGGAATAAATGCCGAGAGGCACAGAGTAATTCAGATAAAAGAAGAACGTTAGTTCTCACTGCTTTGACTATAGACTGAACTTGGACCTGTATGAAGCCGCTGAATGGTCAACATACACTACTGACCATTAAAATTGGTACACCAGGAAGAAATGCTGATGATAAACGGGTATTCATTGGTCAAATATATTATACTAGAACTGACATGTGATTACATTTTCACGCAAGTTGGCTGCATAGATCCTGAGAAATCAGTACCCAGAACAACATCCTCTGGTCAAAATAATGGCACTGATACGCCTGAGCATTGAGTCAAACAGAGCTTGGATGGCGTGTACAGGTACAGCTGCCCACGCAGTATCAACACGATACCACAGTTCATCAAGAGTAGTGACTGGCGTATTGTGACGAGCCAGTTGCTCGGCCACCATTGATCAGACGTTTTCAATTGGTGAGAGAGCTGGAGAATGTGCTGGCCAGGGCAGCAGTTGAACATTTTCTGTATCCAGAAAAGCCCGTACAGGACCTGCAACATGCGGTCGTGCATTATCCTACTGAAATGTAGGGTTTCGCAGGAATCGAATGAAGGGTAGAGCCACGGGTCTTAACACATCTGAAATTTAATGTCCACTGATCAAAGTGCCGTCTGTGCGAACAAGAGGTGACCGAGACGTGTAACCAGTGGCACCCCATACTTCACGCCGAGTGATACGCCAGTATGGCGATAACGAATACACGCTTCCAATATGCGTTCACCGCGATGTCGCCAAACACGGATGCGACCATCATGATGCTGTAAACAGAACCTGGATTCATCCGGAAAAATGACGTTTTGCCATTCGTGTACCCAGGTTCGTCGTTGAGTACACCATCGTAGGCGCTCCTGTCTGTGATGGCGCGTCAAGGGTAACCGCAGCCATGGCCTCCGAGCTGATTGTCCATGCTGCTGCAAACGTCGTCGAACTGTTCGTGCAGATGGTTGTTGTCTTGCAAACGTCCCCTTCTGTTGACTCAGGGATCGAGACGTGGCTGCACGGACCGTTACAGCCGTGCGAATAAGATGCCTGCCATCTCGACTGCTAGTGATACGAGGCCGTTGGGATCCAGCACGGCGTTCCGTATTACCCTCCTGAACCCACCCATTCCATATTCTGCTGACAGTCATTGGACTTCGACCAACGTGAGCAGCAATGGCGTGATACGATAAACCGCAATCGCGATAGGCTACAAACCGACCTTCATCAAAGTCGAAAACGTGATGGTACGCATTTCTCCTCCTTACACGAGAAATCACAACGTTTCACCAGGCAACGTCGGTCAAGTGCTGTTTGTGTATGAAAAATCGGTTGGAAACGTTCCGCATGTGAGGACGTTGTAGGTGTCGCCACCGGCGCCAACATTATGTGAATGCTCTGAAAAGCTAATCATTTGCATATCGCAGCATCTTCTTCCTGTCGGTTAAATTTCGCATCTGTAGCACGTCATCTTCGTGGTGTAGCAATTTTAATGGCCAATAGCGTAGAACGCAGTACAGCTAAAATCCTGCATGGCATTCATTGGAAAAATTGTTGGTAGTTTTCCGGAGCACTGATTACGAATTTCCTATAAATTACGGGGTGGTTGTCTGTGGTGTCGGAGCTTGTGCCCGATAGCGTCCCAGATGTGCTCCACCGTGACCACTGTACGACCATTATGCCCTGACATGTGCAAATTGTAACCGCCCTGCTAAATTGTTAGAAGGTTAGTCAGCCGTTGTCGTAAGTTTGAAATTAGAGTTTGTATGACAGTTGCTTAATAAAGATTTCGCGTGAAGCGCTATGCGACATAGGCAAAGATCAATTGTGAAAACAGAGCCACTGAACATTAAAAGTAACGTTACTGAGGAATACACCCGATGGCTACACAAAATAAGGGGGCACTTAAACCTGCGAGTGAGTGGTTCGAAATGAGATTTAATACTGTAAGGGAAATGGGTTATAATTATTGTTACAATGGTACACATCCAGTTGTATGCGAACTTACGATCTACATAGAGGCACGTACGTTCTAAGTACTATCGTTCACCGTGGCCTGGGTAAAAAGAATTGTGGTTAAATGCATTTATTCATCTAAGAAAGAAAATAATCGGACTTCGTAATTAAATGAAAAGAAAGACTGCAGGTTCTGAATGTCGCAGCAAATATAACCTGAATACTGAAATTGACATTGGCGAACACGCAGGGAAAGAGATGAACACATTCACGTACCTCTATTGTTGAGCAGCGCCGTCGTGAAAATTGTCTGGCTGATGGCAAGTTTGCGAGATTGTATGAAATATACAAAGTTAATATAACATATAATAACACTAATAATAATATCGGGAACTAAATTAACAACCCATAAATGATGTAGGCCACACACTTACGATTTGATTAGAATAATGTTTATTCAGAAAGCAAACTAATAGCGAAAGTGGTCGCATTTCGAGTTACTGTTAAATTCGAGCGCATATCCACTTGACAAGTTCCGTCATTCACAATCTCATCTCGAAATACCAGTGCAACACTTCACCTCGTTACCTACGCGAAAAATTTGAGTTCACACCAGGCGCGCGGCTGCTCACCGAACAGAGCCAAAGTCCCGCGATACCACACAACGCGAAATGTTCCAAGTCGTTTCACTTCGTAGCTGCCTGAAGACCGACTGTTCACTTTCGCGTCTGCACCAGCACTGTCCCTCTGCCTGTCCCAGGCCGCGTCTCACACGTGCCGAATATCGTCGCTCAACAGATTACTGCAGTTCCCTTCCCTGAAGCCGTCCATCCGGTGGGCTACAGCTTATTCTACATTATTTTACATTTTAACGTATTTAAATTATCAAAGCTTGATAAATTTCACGTTCTAAATAAAGTAACAAAAGTATTCAAAAGTATTCATTACATAATAAACGTTAAAATCTTTTACATAAATCCAATAGAATTCCTTCTTAACTTTGAATGTCATGGCCAGTAGCCTTGCACCAATGTGCTTTCTGATAAATAAATAAAGAACAAAAGTAAGTATTATGCACTAAACGTTACAATAAATATTCTATTACCTAATGATTCAATACGGTGTCATGCTGTCATCGTTCAATGTGTTTTGTGTGGAGGAAATGATGATCTGATTCTAAACTGAAAATACTGATAACTTAAATTTACTATATCTTTTAAACAAATAAAGTTACAGGGTTTGTATTTACAACATCTGTCATTTTAATGATGCACATTTATATGAAATGTCTATCGTTAAGGTCGACCACAGCGTTCAGATTTTAGTATACAGGTCTTTCTTACAAAACTTGTTAATTTCACTTTAACAACAAATGATTAATATTCTTTATGGTAGATTAAAATTACTGTGGCTTCATTCCGTAAATTACTAGAGAATTAAATAGTTTTCATAAATGTTTAGCTTTACGGCCGATCTTAGGTAAGCCATATTTAACACTGCTACGTCTCCCTGGGCACAAACAGCTCCCACAGGGTTTCCCTACGACTTAGGTTGTCGTCTGACTCACTCGCACACTACTCTTCTTAGGCCTGATCAGCCTGGCCTCATTTAGCACAATAGACGCTTGTGAATATCCCCATCTCGTGGCAAATCTGCACTCTTTGTGGCACACGGTCCTGGACGTCAGGATTCATTTCACAATTCCTGGAAGGCTGTCTCTTTCGGCCATATACTTAAATGAAAGAGAATGCTCATTAACTCACACTACGAAAGTCGGTTGTCGAGTATTCTGGATTTGGTTTTTAGGAGGTTTCCCACATCCCATTAGCTAAATAGCTGGCTATTACCGACGTACTGTCTCAGTTACACGATGTACAACCATTTAGAATACTTTCACTCACTCTCACCCCGAATACACGACACGCAGCAGTTGAGGTTGTAGGTAAGCTGTTTAGCTTTTTAAGTTGGTAACGCCACGTAGCGCTCTATATGAAAATCACTGACTGTGCTGTGTGAAGGCTGTGGCTGGTTTGCATTGTTGGAGTATTTGCTATTGTAGTGCTGGGCAGTTGGATGTGAACAGCGCGTAGCGTTGCGCAGTTCGAGGTGAGCCGCCAGCAGTGGTGTATGTGGGGAGAGAGATGGCAGAATTTTGAGAGAGGACGATCTGGATGTGTCCATCAGAAAGAGTAAATTTGTAATACTGGATATAATGAACTGATGTATTTATATGATGACTTTTGAACATTATTAAGGTAAATACATTGTTCTCTATCAAAATCTGTCATTTGCGAACTATGCCTATCAGTAGTTAGTGCCTTCAGTAGTTAGAATCTTTTATTTAGCCGGCAGTATTGGCGCTCGCTGTGTTGCAGTAGTTCGAGTAACGAAGATTTTTGTGAGGTAAGTGATTCCTGAAAGGTATAGATTATTGCTAGTCATGGCCATTCTTTTCTAAGGATTATTGAAAGTCAGATTGCGTTGCGCTAAAAATATTGTGTGTCAGTTTAGTGTTGATCAGAATAAGTAAAGAGAGAAATGTCTGAGTAGGTTCAGTTCAGCTCAACTGTTTGAAAATCAAATAACGTAAGAGGTTTATCAGCACAGTAAGTCACGAATTTTTCTAAGGAGATGTTTCAAGGTCCATATAGGGGGGCGGGCTAAACGGGAAAACGGGATGGTGACATGAAGAGCAACCGACCACTCCTTAAAGTAAACACGCCCAATCCGTTTATAATCATGGCGTGCCCGCGCCGATGCGGGACAAAGTCACGCGGAAAAGAAGAGCGTAGTACCGTATCTGATTAGTTTCACAACAGAGGCCACGACTTCCGCCCCTGTGTCATCGGCTTCATATCAGAGTAGCACCAGTACCCAACTTTCTCATTTTTATTTGTTGGATATGTTTCGGTGTAACCACAAGCGCCGGAATGAAGATGAAGAGTGCAAGACCAGAGAAGGCGGTGAAACGACGTCTTCCAATGGTGTCACAGGAGTGACATCTTCTAGAAGTGAATATAAGCACCGCTAATGCCAGCCTCGGCCTGACGTTAGAGGAACGTATTCGCAAAGCATAGCACGGTCAGCAAAGAGTGCTCCAAGGATAGTTAGTAGTGATCCACAAACCGTGTGACAGACTTTCTTGTTTGGACATTGTGTATAGCATGTTTACGTTCCATTTCGCCCATCGCTTGTGACACCTTTGTACATTAAAGTTTTGTAGATCTACTAATGTTATTTGCTCGAATTGTTGCATATAATTCCGAGAACGCAGCATCCCTTAGGCACCCTATACGAGTCGAGTGGGCAAGACCCAATAGGACGTACTGCTATCTCTCTCTTCCTCTAAAGTTTTTGCCCTCCACAGCTCTCTGTAGTGTGATGGAAGGTATTTCTCGTCGATTACATGCTTAAATACTCTCCTTTTCGGATTATCCAACAGTCCACGATTCATATCCATACAATGCTACGTTCGGAACGTAAATAATCAGAGATTTCTTCCCCAAATCAAACCCATTTTTTGATAATGATAGATTTCTTTTTACGTTAAATGCTCTTTCTGCCTGAGCTGATCTGCTTATTATGTCTTTCTAGCTCCTCACTAATGTCATTCCTGCTACTCATCATTCCTTTACCCTATTATCGATTTACTTTGAATCCATATTCGCTACTGACTAAACTCTTCATTACATGCAACAGGTCCTGTCATTTTTTTCACTTTCACTGTGGACAGCAGTGTCATCCGAGACTTATATCATTGATATCCTTTCATCCTGAATTTTAGTCCACCATATTATATTTCCGTTACTTCTTTTTCAATGTCTAGACGGAACAGCAGAGGCGAAACACTGAACCCATGTCTTACACTCCTTCAAATCAAACGCTTCGTTTTTGGCCTTCCATTCTTATTGATCCTGCTTGATTTTTGGACGTTTTATACACTACCCGTCTTTCAATTCAGCTTCACCCATCTTTGGTTTTTGAACCTCTTGCAATATTTTACATTCTCGAACTTCTTTCTGGGTCGACAGATCCTACGAATACATTTTTTTCTTCAATATTGCTTCCGTTATCTCGTGCATCATCAACAGCCTGTCTAGAGTCTGTCCTAAACCCAAACTGAACAGCATTTCGGTGATCCTCAGACAGTTTATCTACTCCTCTGTTTATTATTATAGTCAGCAGCTTGTGTGCATGAGCTGTTAAACTGACTGTGCGGTAATCCTAGCATTTATGTGCACTTGGTTTCTTCGTGATGGTGTTGGGGATATTTTTCCTCAAGCCTGTTGCTATGTTCTCACTCTCGCAGATTCTACCTACCAACTTGTACAGTCGGTTGGTTCCCACTTCCCCCAACGGTTTTAAAAATTCCAAATGAATGTTATCTATCCCTTCGCAAGTTTTCCTAATCTCTGTTAAATCTTAGTACTGGATCTCCCATGTCTTCCGTATAGACTTGTATTTCTTCTGTTATATCATCAGGAAGTTCCATCTAGCAGATTCCTGCAAAGCACTCTTTCCATCCATCCGCTCTCTCCGTTGCGTAAACAGTGAACTTCCTCTTCCAGTCTCAATTTTGGCGCCTTCGCTGTCCAACTTTTACTGTCGTTCTTTTCAGAGATAAGCCATTCGTCTTCAAATGAACTGCCTACCGTGGTATTCATTATGGCAGTATATACAGCATTAGAGTATTTCAAACGCACATCATCATTTCTGAAAAGCTCTGTAACCCACTTCTTTCCAAAACGACTCCTCCTGACGATTCTCTTAACATTCTATGTACCCTTCACCCTTACTAAATTGTGATGTGGATCTGTGTGTAACTGCTCCTGGGTAAGCCTTCGAATCCACTGCCTGATTTCGGGATTTTTGTCTGACCATGAAATGATCAAGTTAAAATTCTCCGCTGTCTCCAGACCTTTCCAAAATACCCTTATTCTCTTGGGATTTTTGAACAATGCATTCGCTGTATTACTAGCTGAAATCTACTGCAGAACTTTATTAGAACTGTCTCATTCCCACTACCCCTCTGTAAAGCTGCTTTCTATTCCACATCTTCTGAATCGTCCTAATCACCCATGATCGTTAGATTTATGCTTCATTTGACAAAGTGAATTATACTTTGTACATTCTCATATACATTCTCTCTCTTCTTCATCTTCTGCTGTGACGTCTGCATGTACTCGTTATGTGAACAATTGTTGAGAATAGTCCTGAACTGTTTGCAGCAACTTTCAAAAATGCTATTTCTTGCCATTTTACTTCAGCGACCCACAGTATATCTCGACTGTGCATGTCCATTTCCTTTTTACGACTTTCCAGCTTCCCTAAGACATTCAGACTTTTGACATTCCATGCTCCGTCTCTTAGAATGTTACTCTTTCGTTGGTTATTCAGTCTTTTTCTTTGGTAAGCTTCTCCCGATGATCCGAATAGGGGAAACTAGTCTAGAATTTTTTGCCAATGGAGAAGTCACTATGACATTTCTTCAGTTACGGGTCACTTATACTGTGGATATACATAACGTATCATTACTGCAGTGGTTTAAATTGCCTAGTGAGTGCTTAAGCCGTTTATCATTGCTGCTTCTTCTGCCGTTTATGGTTAGCTTCTCTCTTCCGGGGCAATAGTGTGTCCGAAGCTCTGTTGACAAGGCCGTTGGCAAAATGGATATCTTCAGCCGCCATTGTTCACGATTTTTGTGCTAAATTTATGCAGCGACTGGCATCCAACCCGGGATCCAAGGCGTTCTGATTACTAGTCAAAGACGTTATCTCTAGATCTCGTTGTCTGTCCTAACAGTGATCACTAACGAATGCCCAACAATCAGTAACATGGACAGTTACAGTCAAGCCAAGTGACTTACCTCTCTTCTAGTGTGTTATGCCCGTCCTCCCCTCGGTCCCCTAGAAACAGTAATTTGAAAGTACTGCAATGAGTAACCAGTCGCCAAAATATTTGCTGATCACAATTTTTTTCTGTTAGGTTTCTGTGGCAAGTAAATTCTACATAATGTTGATGGTGTTAGGACAGCAACCAGCCACAAATTTACTTTCAGTTCCTTTATTCAAAGGGTACCGTTACCGGTTTCGAATCGTTGTGATTCATCCTCAGACGGTTTACACGCTTTCTTTATGAAATGTGGTGTGTTTTTTACAGATTAATTGTCGTAAAATATAAATAATACATAATTATAAACACGCCACACACAGATGGTTGCGTTACAGATTTTCATTGCATGTGACTTACGTGAAACGTCGGTTTGGAGTGTTTGTTTCCATAACAAAAATGGTTCAAATGGCTCTGAGCACTATGGGACTTAACTGCTGAGGTCATCAGTCCCCTAGAACTTAGAATTAGTTAAACCTAACTAACCTAAGGACGTCACACACATCCATGCCCGAGGCAGGATTTGAAACTGCGACCGTAGAAGTCGCGCGGTTCCAGACTGTAGCGCCTAGAACCGCTCGGCCACCCCGGCCGGCTTTCCATAACATTCGTCCAACCTATGTAAATGCATTCCCACTGCATTCTTATTGTTGCACACGTAAATTGTTCTGACTGAAAACTTTAGATTTGTCACTGAGAAAATTTCTACCATGTACCACATTTTTTGATACATACAAAGAGCTTACAAATATATGAGTATCACAGATGCTATGATATATCGTAACATTTGACGATGATGTCCTATGTTTGGAAAGGATCACATATTAATTTACGCAACTGTAATGCCTTTTACGTTAGTACAGAGACATCGAACTTTTGAGATTATATTGTTAAATTAATTATAAAGTTTTTTATCTACGTGTGCAGCAATAAGAATGCAGTGGGAATGAATTTACATCTGTTGGACGAATATTATGGAAACAAACACTCCAAATCGACGTTTCACAAAGTCACATGCAACGAAAATCTGTAACGAAACCCTCTGAAAGTAAATTTGTGGCTGGTTGCTGTCCTAACACCATCAACATTTGTCTTCGAACAACAGCCACGGTCTCCATCATGCCATCATACGACAAAATTGCATAAATTCTACGTATTTTACGTAGTCACAAGAGCAACCAACAGACGGTCCCATATACTTGACAGCCAACACATAAGCATACTGTCTAAAGATAAAAATATATATTATTTATATGCGAAACTATTGTGCTGTTATGCAACACGTATGCCCAGTGCCCTTGTGTGGTGAGCAATGTGGCTCACGGCAACAGCACCAGGAACAAATTCTTGCAATTCATAGCACAGTGCACAAAATTTCTTTAAGAGACTTTCACAGATCCTTCAGATCGATTAAAAATTTCAATTATTACGTCAGTTGCGCCGCGTTGATCAAAGAGCTGTAGAGCGACTCTCTTTTGCGGAACGATTTCGGGCAAATTAGAGGCAGCGGCAGGCGGAAGCGCTACGGGCTGCAGATCGCGCGCCTGCTCCTGTGTAGCTCGGAACTGCGCGTTTTAATTAGGTGGCTCCGGCTCTCTGGTCCTCCACTCAGTTCCACACCGGCAAATCGAGTCGCTGCTCTGCATGCCAGCCGTGTCGCCCGCTACTGTTCCACCTTTTCATCTCATCCACTTAGTTGCAGCTCCAAAGCACTGATACTCCCTATTCACTTTCGCACGATAATCTCATATAACGATCCAGACAGAAATTACCACATCCGAACCAGCCATTCAGAATCTCGAGTGTTAACGTCGGCGTCTTTCCTACATTCAGAGTTACTGTGTCACGCTGATCGCAGAGGTGATGGAAGCAGAGAAGTATTGCCAAAATAGATCTGTTTCAGTTGTTGCCAAAAGCTACTACAAAACTAAAAAACTAGTCATATTATTCCTTGCGCCGTTTTTGGTATGGAGCGGAATGAGATAATATTAAAACAGGATGCTCGTATTCGGCAACAGAATTCGGTTTCTTGTAGTACTTTTAATGTCACAAAATACGTTCCACACTTATGAGAACAACATGGCAAGTGCGATAACTAAATTTCCTACAAACTTCGCTCAGGGAAAAAAGGAGTTGAAATAATCGTACAGGTGTCTCGGCTTATCCCTAGATATTCGACCGGTTCTGAGAAAACAAAGGTCAAAGTTTTAGGTGTACTTTAAATACCATTAGCACGCTGGAATGGAAGCACGGCGATTAGCGTCGCGGCTTCTCAGTTTCGCGTCCTGTGTTCGTAATCTGGTTATTGCTTTTTTTTTAATTTATTTTATTGCATTTTTCATTTAAACACATAATGTCCGTAGCAGGTTACTATACGAATGTTTCTTGTCGAGATAGAGGAAATTACAACTGGGTTTCACAATAAGCCTCAAACATTTATTATGTAACTTGTGTTCGGTATCTCCAGGGGTTAGAATCTTTCTTAAATTCTCTTAGTGTTATTTTCATTTTCATTTCAATTAACTCATTAAATTCTATGACCGAGCGAGGTGGAGCAGTGGTTAGACACTGGACTCGCATTCGGGAGGACGACGGTTCAATCCCGCGTCCGGCCATCCTGATTTAGGTTTTCCGTGATTTCCCTAAATCTCTCCAGGCAAATGCCGGGATGGTTCCTCTGAAAGGGAACGGCCGGCTTCCTTCCCCATCCTTCCCTACTCCGATGACACCGATGATCTCGCTGTCTGGTCTCCTTCCCCAGAAGAACCAACCAACCAACCAACCAATTAAATCCTATGCTTTATTCTTACGCTTATATTACAGGAAGATTTGGTGCATTCCGATATATGACATCGATCTTAAACACATTCGAAACATAGAAATTCCGAAAGGCATAGACGTCGCACGATGGCAGGTTTGCCTCAATGACAATCTCACACGCGAAAGAAATGTCGTTACTGTCGAGGAAGATTTAACACATAGTCAACAGCGAAATTGATTATCCATCACAAGGATTTCACCGAAAGCCGTTTAAAATAATTTTCGCGTTCATTTATTTTGTTTTCCTTTCTTTCATTCATTCACCAGACACACAATCCGTAGACAAATAATGACAACGTTATTTCAATATACAGTGGAAAACATTCGTGCAGTAATCTTCTACGGACATGGGCACACAAATGTAATACAGAAATAAAAATAATCGTCGTATTTCGGACAGGGGGAGCAAAAACATGAAGCTGCAACGCTAGCCACTGTGGCACCGCCTCAGCTGAACTTTTTCCTCGTTAAAAGATACGTAAACTACCTCGAAAACATTGAACGCCAATTTCTCAGAGACGATCGAGTATCTACTGGTAAGTCAAGACAAGTGCTCGCTTATTTTGGCTCTTCTTCCACTGAGCGAAATTTCTGGAAATTGTGTTGCCGTTATTACTTAAACAAAATGAAACAAAAGTATAACATTGCTGAAACATGAAGTATCAAATTCAGTACTATAATCAAGGTAAAACTAATGATTTTACTTCCTATTGTAGAACACTCAGGAAATATGGCGTCATAAACACCAACTTGTGTGAAAAATTGTCGCACCAAGCATGACATTTAATTGGTACTTCTTTGCTACTAACTCTATTCCCAGACCATTTCACAAACAGTATTCACATATGCCGCTGAATGTCCTTACACAAATACATCATTGTAAAACTTATAGTTCACGAGATATGTCGTCATAAAAAAGATTTGTGAAAAATGCCGCAACATGACTGAAGTTTTAATACATTTATTCCTTAATACTAAGACGGAAATATTTCTGTTGATCGATGACAGAAGAAAGTACAAAAAGTCAGGGAAATTCAATATTGTAGAAAAACAAGTCATTTAGGAATGAAATAAGTAGGAAGTGCAGGGGAGGTAAGGCGAAATGGCTCACGAAAGACGTGAAGAAATATGAAAAGAAATGCTTGCCGGAAGGTTTGACTCAGCATATAGAAGAGTCGAAACAACATTCGGTGAAATTAAAAGCAAGGATGGTAACATTAAGAGTGCAAAGGGAATTCCAATATTAAATGCAGAGCAGAAAGCGGACAGGTGTAAACAGTACATGAGAGGTATGACTAGTCTAATGACGTGATAGAAGAAGAGACAGGAGTCGATATGAAAGACACAGCGGATTCAGTGTTAGAACCAGTCTTAAGATCAAATAAGGCAGAAGGTATAGACATCACTCAACCAGAAGTTTTAAAATCATTGGGAGAAGTGGCAACTAAATTACTACTCAAGTTTGTTTGTAGACTGTCTGAGTCTGGCGATGTACCATCTGACTTTCGGAAAAACAAGCGAAATGATATCAATGACGGGATTCATTTATGAAATTGCTATCCTCAGTGAAAAATAAGAATTACAGAAGCTGCTGAATGTAATGAACAGTCTAGTGAGTACAGGATATGGATTGAGGGTAAATCGAACGAAGATGAAAGTAACAAGAAATAGTACAAACAGAAGAGCGAGAAACTTAACATCAAAGTTAGTGATCACTAAGTACATGAAACTCAGTAATTCTACTACCTAAGCAGCAAAGTAACCAACGACGGACAGCGCAAGGAGGACATCAAAAACACGTTAGACTGGCAAAAGTGGCATTCCGTTCAGGAGAGGACTACTAAGGACTGCTAGTATCAAACATTGGCGTTAATTTGAGGAAGAAATTTCTGAGAACGTACTTCTGGTGCACAGCACTGTATGGTAGTGAAACACGGACTGTGAGAAAACCGGAACAGAAGAGGGGCATCTGAGATGTGGTGCTATAGAAGATTGTTGAATATTAGGTGAACTGATGAATGAGGAGGTTCTCCGCAGGATCGGCGAGGAAAGGAATATACGGAAACATGGACAAGACAAAGTGACAGAATAGTAGAACATCTGCTAAAACATCGCAGAACAAATTCCATGGTACTAGAGGGAGCTGTAGAGTAAGACAGAGATCTGAATATATCCAGCAAATAATTAAAGACGCTGTTTGCAAGTGCTACTTTTATACGAAAAGGATGACAGGAGAGGAATTCGTGTTCGGCTGCATGAAACCAGTCACAACACTGAAGACTAAAAAAAGCAATCGCTTTGTAGACAAGCGAAACAGCTGTACTTATACGTCTTGCATATTTTTTGTGTGACTGTTTTACAATGTTAAAGGTGTTTTCACAGACATATGGTAATAAATCTTTTCGCTGTTACACTACAAACACAGTTCATTTTTTATTTCCATTTCTAGTCGAAAATCGGCAAATTTAATATCCGGGAAATGCCGGGCTTGTCAGTTGGTGATATATAAGGAATGGGAAGAATGCCAGGCATAGCTTATCAGTAAGAAATACAGAGGAAATTGCCTGGAATCGTTAGGGCAAACTATAAAAAATCAACGTGGCCGAATCTGCGAGCCCAAGTCACTATAAGAAATTACAGTCTTGGTTCCTTCAATAAGATAGTTTTAGATACTTGGACTTACCAGTGTCATAATGACCTTAACTTGTGATATTTATTAACTCATTACTGTTCTGGGCCTGTTCTTCCAATACTTTCTGTGCGGTCTCAAGTGTGGGTTGCACTTTATCGTCAATCTCTACGGTCTTAAGCTCTATCCACTCAGAGAGATCTTCCTCGAACTTTTTGCTTTGACCTAATAGGTCATCATTCCCCTAGAACTTAGAACTACTTAAACCTAACTAACCTAAGGACATCACACACATCCATGCCCGAGGCAGGATTAGAACCTGCGACCGTAGCAGTCCCATGGTACCGGACTGCGCGCCTAGAACCGCGAGACCACCGCGGCCGGCTATCTGTAATATTACTATTAGTTTCTGCCAATGAATTAATCCTTTATGATACTATTCCAAATTGTACTGATAAATTACCGACACTTTCCTGTATTTTATCTACACGGTCGATAATTTTTATTTCCTCCTTTTCCCGTTTCTTAGCCTAGATTCCAGATCCTCAATTTTATTAGCTACATTAGCCTGCTGATCGGCAAATTTATTTTCAAAGATTTGTAGTTGTTCCCTAAAATAGGCTTCAATAGCAGCTTGCTGCTGCACTATCTTAGTATCTATGTTAGATTATCTAGTTTCTAAATTTGCTTGTTCTTCAATTAACCTTTTATCTACGTCAGAAAATTTACTATTTAATATTGCTTTCTGTTCACTGATTTTAGCATTCATATCACCCAATATATTTAATTTTTCTAATATAACACTGAGTGCATCGACACTTCCGGAACTGGCCTGTGAGACAATCATACATTCGTGACCTACTTCCTCCTTAGTATCATAATTATTATTATCTGCTAACTCCACAACTTTACTTCCAATTCCAACACCCGATACACTAGCAGTAATTACTTTATCTGATTCTGTAAGGGTTTCTCCTACTACAATGACTGTTGTTCTACGACTTTCCTCTTATTCAGACAAATCACTTATTTCCTCCCCTTATTCTGGAATGATTTTATCAGTGTCACTACGTAATCTTATCTTTCTTTTAGACATGATGGTAACTTGTTCGCTACGGTCTACTATTATTACAATATTTCAACCAGTACTTTACTTCTACGTAACGCAAGCACAATGAACGTTCAGTATTACCACTACGGTAAAATACTCTACTCTATGATACTTGAATGATCAGTTAATCTGTTGAGTGCTTACCGTTTCTCGTTTATTTGAGATTGTCGTGGCTTTGTTCTCGTCTCTGGTGGCAGCTACTGTCGTTTTCTCGTACAGCTCTCCGATGCACTGCGTCGCTCTCCCTGTCGATCTCTCGAAGTCGTGTAGAGTTGACCCTCGCGTTGCAGCTGTAGAGGCGTCAGCTTCACACGTTGTCTCTGCTCTCGTAATTAGTGTGAAGCGTCGGACAATGTGTCGTCCGGCGTATTTGAATCCTGTTCTGTGGACAAACGCCGTATAAATGTCGTCGTCGAATACTACGTCGTGTGCTCGATATTTTGTCGGCTAGCGTCGTCAGGCTGTGCGTCGTCTGCTGGATGAGATGGCAGCTGGCGACGTCGAGCCCCGCGTTCTAGGCGCCAGAGTGATGTGACGCCCCTCTCCCCTTTTGCTGTCGCTTGTGATGTTGAGCCGCCACTGCTACAGCACGGTCGGTAGAACGGAGACGCGACGCGCAGCGATGGTTGTCCACGTCGAATAACGTGGAACAGCACCTGAAAATCTCTAAAGAAAATTGTTACTCGCGTAACATATGAAAGTCCGTTTGCGATTTCGTACAGTCTTCTCAGCGATGCGAACTGGTGATTTTCATTGTCTGTTATGGTTTTATGATGATTTGCTATGCCCGGTTAGTTAGTTAATGCAGTATTGAGTGAACCATTCATCACCGGCGTCGTTTCACACCACTGAAGCGAGGAAAAATTCATTTGCGGTTCAGTATCAGTAGTTGTTGTTACGTTGCTAGGCAGAATTATTCACTACGGCACGACGCAAATTCAGAAATGATCTATAATGCTATATTGCTTTCGTGCGTCGTAATATTATTTCGGCAAAGCACTCCTTTCAATGCTCAACGTTCATCAAGTCACTCTTTCAATTAAAATGTTCAAACTTAATTAATCTTGATCACCAACCATCACACATTTCAATTAATGATGGAGCCAACACGTGAGATTTCCATTCCTGACGAATAATTTTTATTGTTCCTTCTTAGCAGTTAGTATCTAATCATCACACCACACGCACACCGATGGATCAGATCAATCACGATTCTTTTCAGTTCGGTGATCGTGACAATTACGACAACTTTTACAATCGGCGTGTTTGTATTATCTTCGTGTGGTCGTATTGATGTTTCCTACTCAAGGCTAATCAGGTATTGCAGCCTTCCATACTATGTCCACCCTTCGTTGTAACTGTTCACTTTGATGAAGGTTGAGTTCAACAATAATATCTCCAATAATTAAAGTTCATTAAGTCGTTGTACACCATCAGAATATCACTTCAGTTCAAGTTCTCAAGAAGGAATAAATGAGAAGAAAGTCCGTGCATCTCTGTTACGCAGTAGTACTTTTTCTGAGTATAAACAATCTCGTAGCGTTCCGTTTGTAAGACTAAAACAACCTGTGCTCTCTCTCACGACTTGATAGCAGGCAAGCTAGCAAGCGACTAACTTTTCCATGATCGAGCATTGAAGACGCATTGAATTTCCTTTTCGCCGCGTTTACAATTCTCTTTCACAATAAATGTTATCTCTGATCGACATATTTCTTTGGACTTAGCTTTCGCCTTACTGATTTGCAGTTGTTACTGAGATGTTTGATAGCTAATTAAAAGTAACCTTTCTTTCTTTCTACATTTATATCATGACATACTCAGTAATTATTGAAATTGGTGTTCAACAAAACTTTAAAGTGTTATATTAAGGTCAAAGTTGTCGTACCTGTCAGGATAACACTGTTCCCTACTTAAAATTATCATGACATTCGTATTTGGGTTTTCGGATTTCTTGGGGTGTTACAGGGGCGAGTGAAGCGAAATGGAAAGAAGACGAGGATTTCCGGTCGGATGAGTATGTTGTAACATCAACAACAGCAGATACTGGTATAATGGGAGTAGGATTCGTTATGAACAGAAACATAGGGCAAATAATGTGTTACAGTTAACAGAGTTGTTCTTGTCATAAACTACAGCAAACCAACACCGACAACGAAAGTACCGGTATACATACCGACCTCGCAAGCTGAAGATGAGGAGATAAAGAAAGTAATACAATACATAAAGGGAGGTGAGAATCTGATAGTCACGGGTAACTGGAATGCAGTGGTAGGAGACGAGTAGAAGAAAAGGTTCATGGAGAATAAGGGCTTGGGAGAAGTAATGAGAGAGGAGAAAGACTTATTGAGTTCAGTACTAAATTTCATTTAGTAATAGTCAATACTCTGTTCAATTATCACAAGAGGAGCAGGTATACTTCGAAAAGCCTGGGTCATACAGGAAGATTTCAGCTATATTACATCACGACCTCACAGAGATTCCGAAATCATATACTGAATTGTAAGGCTACCCAGAAGCAAACATAGACCCGGATCACAATGAAGTGGGGAGGGAGAGCAATCTGAAATTCAACAGATTAGAAAGAATCATTACGCAAAGAAATGGGATATATACCAGATACCACCAGATACGCTTGAAGTTCTCTAAAGCTATAGAGACATCAATAAGGAATATCTCAGTAGTCAGTGCAGTTGAAGAGGAATGGCCTTTTCTAAAAAGGGTAACCACAGAAGTTAGAAATAAAAACATAGGTTCAACGAAGGTAACTGCGTAGAAACCATGGGTAACAGAAGAAATACTTAAGTTGATCGATGATATAAGGAAATGCAAAAATGTTCAGCGAAATTCAGGAATACAGAAATACAAGTTGCTGAGGACTGAAATAAATAGAAAGTGCAGGGAAGCTAAGAGAAATGGCTCCATGAAAAGTGTGAAGGAATCGAAGAAGAAATGATTGTTGTAAGAACTGACTCAGCATACAGGAAAGTTAAAAGAATCTTCCATAACACAAAAATCAATGGTGGTAACATTTAGAGTGCAGCGGGAATGCCACTGTTACACGCAAAGGAGAGAGCGGATAGGTGGAAAGAGTAAATTGAAGGCCTCTATGAGGGGGAAGATCTGTCTGATGTGACAGAAGAAGAAACAGTAGTCTCTTTACAAGAGATAGGTAATCCGGTATTAGAATCAGAATTTAAGAGAACATTGGAGGACTTAAGGTCGAATAAGGCAGAAGGGATGGATAACATTCCACCAGAATTTCTAAAATCATTGGGGGAAGTGGCAACAAAACAACTATTCACGTTGGCATGTAGAATATATGAGTCTGGCGACATACCATCTGACTTTCGGGAAAATATCATCCACACAATTCCTAGAAGTGCAAGAGCTGACAAGTGCGAGCAGATTATCGCACCATCAGCTTAACAGCTCATGCATCCAAGTTGCTGACAAGTATAACATACACATCAACGTAAAAGAAAATTGAGGACGTGGTAGATGATGATCGGTTTGGCTTTGGCATTTGTTAAGACATCAGGGAATGGCTTCCACGCTACTAGACGAAGCTGTAGAGGGCAAAAGCTGCAGAGGAAGACAGTGATTTTTTGGCAAATAAGTGGGGAGGTAGGTTGCAAGTGCTACTCTGAGTTGAAGATGTTGGCACAGGATAGGAATTCTTGACAGGCGGCATTAATCCAGTCAAAAGACTGATGGCTCAGAAAAAGAAACATATTAATGGTAGGTGCCGACTAGTTAACACAATCCACATCCGGGGAAGTTTCTTGGGAGGTCAAATGCCTGCCGTCTCGCACGCGACCACCTACTGTCCATAGGTACGCTCCACCATGCGACGCCCTTTTGGTCATTTGGCGATCGCGAGTATTTCGAAATGCTAGGGGAGAACAGCAGCGACAGCCATGCGATAAGTTTCACCGAATTCTGCCAGCCCCCCCCCCCCCCCTTTTCATTGTGCCGCATTCTAGTTCTGATGGTTAAAATTACGTTGTTCTGTGCTAATTTCGGAAAATACCTCACAGTGCCAGTTTCTAAATCTTTTAGTCGTGCTGCGATCTCTGCCACCGTCCCCCAGTGCACATTAAAATCAGTGGCTCCCTACAAGCAAGGTTGTAGTCCATCCTGTCCCACGGTCTGATACTTAGTACAATAATAACACGATATCCCGACTGCATATCAATATTTATCTCACGCAGTAACTTCCCTTTCGGACCCGGGATACGGAACCTGTGGCAGTCAGCTCAGGTATGGCAGCAGAAGTAGAAACACGCCTGTCAACTTTCATTTATGTCGAACAACTCCTTCTTGGTGCTGCGATTCCTGTGTGTGTGTGTGTGTGTGTGTGTGTGTGTGTGTGTGTGTGTGTGTGCGTGTGTGTGCACACTTGTTGGATATGTCCACCTTCATACCTGTCAAGTGCATACACAACACAATTTATGACATGCGTTTAAAACTTATTACGATGTGATATGTCGCAAAAATAGTAACTTTATAAAGTAAATGGAGAGAATATACATGCAGTAATTGTTGTTGCAGTCGATCTACATATTCTAATGAAACTGAGGTATGAAACAAGCAGACATGTAGTCTGAGTTACACACAGCTGATGTATGACATACTAAGTTACAGTCAGCAATATTCTTTGGTCACGATATTTACGTGTATGGTTGAACTCTAATAAAAAATTGTTTACTTTGAATGGGTATTCAGGAGAATGCAGATGTGCGCCTGATTGACATTAAGGAAACAAATTAATTTGAATTTAATTTTGGGGAATTGTTAGACTGTCCATAATACGATTTAAAATTAGTTGTTCCGGTGCCATCCTTCTGAGTGGTCAAGCGGCTAGCTGTCGCCCGCTGGGCCATAGACCTGGCCGCTTCCTTTTTGCCCCAATACTTTCTTAGCCTGGCGCAGCCTTTGGAGTGGCAGGACGTCCGTGTTCGCGAGCGCCTTGAGACGAAGAAGATGCTCCGTTTAAACTACTTTGAACAGTTTATTAATTCATCTCAAAATGACGGTAACTGAGATCTGTTTATAGATTTCGGGTCCTCTGAACAAGTTTTTTCGTTTCAATTGTTATTTACATCCTTTAACTCATGGCCGGCCGGTATGGCCGAGCGGTTCTGGGCGCTTCAGTCTGGAACCGCGCGACCGCTACGGTCACAGGTTCGAATCCTGCTTCGGGCATGGATGTGTGTGATGTCCTTAGTTTAGTTAGATTGAAGTAGTTCTAAGTTCTAGCGGACTGATGACCTCAGATGTTAAGTCCCATAGTGCTCAGAGCCATTTGAACAATTTTCTTTAATTCACGGCTTCGATATAAAACTGATATACAAATTATGGATAGAGCAGTGGATTATTACTCTGTAAAAGGTCCCAAATCTGTCAGCTGTCTTCATAGTCAGTGATTAATCACCACTCATCCTTTGTTTCAGACCTTGCGCGGCCGCCAAAGCACTCGTCACTGCACGTGGCGGCCTTGGGAGGAGACATAATACCATGCGTTACAAGCTGAAAGATGATGTTCATCCAAATTTCGCTCACGTCGCGTAATATGGCTCCAGTCGCGCCACCTGATAATGCAGATGATATTTGCTTTAAATACTGGCTGTAACGGTCGTGAGCGTTGGTTACTTCCGTGATTTGACGCGATGACATGATGTTAGTTAAAAATGTCTTTAAGATGATAAGACGCCATTACCAACACCTTATTCACTTTGAACGAGATCATGTACGAGGGCATTTCGAAAAGTAAAGATACAATTGCTCACTGTCCTTAAATAGAAGATTTATTTATAAAACGTCAGTTACATCTTATTAACTGAATTATTTGTTATTTTTCGACATAATCACCCCCGTTATCCAAACATTTGTTAAGTCGGTGCACAAGCTTTTGTATCCCACAGTCATAGAAGGTTGCCGCCTGTTGTCGGAGCCACATTTCAACTTCATCTTTGATCTCTTCATCGTCGTGGAATGATTTTCCACCAAGATGTGACTTCAGGTAACAGAAGACATCGAAGTCGGTGGGCGCAAGGTCTGGGCTGTATGGCGGATGGTACAATACGTCACATTTGAATTGTTTGAGTAGTGCTTTGGTTACGAGCGCTGTGTGAGGCCGAGCGTTGTCATGAAGCAAGCGGACTCCACTAGTCAGCACTCCCCTGCGTTTGTTTTGAATCGCCCTTCGAAGACGTTTCAAAGTCTGGCAATATGCTGCAGCATTAATTGTCGTTCCAGGAGGCATACATTCCAACAGAAGAATGCCTTGTCTGTGCCGAAAAACAGAAGCCATCATTTTCTTCGCTGAAATCGGCCTTTTGCATTTCTTGGATTTTGGTGAATTCGAATGGCGCCATTGCATTGATTGTTGCTTGGATTCAGGTGTATGGTGATAAACCCACGTCTCGTCATCTGTCACAATGTGATCAAGGAACTCATCAACTGCTTCAGTATAGCGTGTGAGGAAGTCGAGTGCAAAGCCCATCCTTTTCTTTTTCTGTTCTTCCGTTAGCAATCTTGGAACCTAGCGCTCACACAATTTCCTGTACCCTAACTTGACAGTCACAACGTCATAAAAGTTGTCATTGACACGTCCGGTATGATCTGAAGCAATTCTTTCAATGTGAGACGTCTAACTCGCACGAATTGCTTTCTCCTTTCTCCGAAGAAGGGCATCAAAGATCACAAATGGCCGACCTGTTCTTTGTTCGTCATGAACATCAGACCCACCTTAAGAGAAATAACGACTCCATTTCGTTACATTTTGTCGATTCATAATGTTCCCATAAACAGAAACAATTTCTTTGTGAATATCCGTTGGTCGCTGACCTTTTGCATGAAGAAAACGTATGACGGAGCGCACTTCGCATTTGCCGGGATTCTCAATCGGCGCAGCCATTTTAAACTCGACCTACTCCAACCAGAAGCAATGTTCAACTGCCAAACGACCGCGAGGAGAAAGCTAACGGTTCAAGGTTAACACCAGTGTTGCCAACTTTCTCTCCAAAACTCTGGTGTTCCTCTGGCGAACGGTGTATCTTTACTTTCCGAAATACACTCGTAATAAGGCGATATTGCAGAGAGACTTGGCACGAATGTAGCCACTGTACATGATTGCTGGCAGCGGTGGTCAAGAGAAGGTACGGTCGTAAGAAGACCGGCCTCCGGACAGCCACGTGGCCCTTCCGAAAGGAAAGACCATCGTGTTCGTTGCATGGCTCTGTGGCACTCCATTGTATCACAGAAGCAGAAGCAGAAGAGTAGATGTGGGACATCATCGGACGACAACGCCAGTGTCTTCTGTAAACTGCGTTAACCATCTCTGTATTGATTGACCAAGAGAAACAGGCATGGGACTCCATCCCACAAATTGATATCTGGAAACTGCACAACACAATGTAGGCACTTTTGCAAGCTGCATTCAGCATCTTGGCCGATACACAGGTGATTAATGCACCATCATTTCACATTTGCAATGACTTATGTCGCACTTCCATTAACCAGTGATCTTTGTTAATAACTTAAATAAATTACCTGGACAAATGTGTTTCTGAAATTTCATTACTCTGCATTAATTATTTTTTCGTGTTGTGATTTTTTTCCATCAGTGTATATATGTGGTCCAGACACGTTAATTTCACCACCAACAACAGGCAATAACCACTCAGAGATTTCAGGTGGCAGCGCTAACAGTGGAGGTCATAGTGTCAGTGGGATGCAGAAAACATTGCAGATTTTTCTGAGGTCAAAAGAGCATGATCACTGTCCCCCTGGCCAAGAGCCGAAGCGTTCCCAAAGTGCTAACTTTGTAAACTGTGGTTATACTGTTCCGTGCTTGGAAAAATGGCACTATCCACAACTGCCGCTGAGGCAGCTGTAGGACATCATGGACTGTAGATTACAGGAATGAATATCGGCTGCAGAGATGTGTGCTGCAGAGAAGTGTGCAACTATTTAGCAACTCATCACGCAGATGAACCTAGGGCCTCCCAACAGTGTCTTCTCAACAACTGTAGTCACGTATGGGCTTCCAAGGAGGAGCCTGGTTCATGTAGCTGACTGCAGTTCATCGACGAAAAAGGCTGGTACATGCCGCGTGTCCTCTGATACTTGCCAATGCCGCAACTGAACGCCCAGTGAGGGGGGACAGGAGCTCTTTTTAAATGAAGCTTGTTTTATGCTCCGTTGGACACATGGCACTTCGCACCTACAGCCCTACATCCATCGCTGTAAGTGTCCAGGCCAGAGAAGGACTCGCTTCTCGCTTTCCGCGCCCGGGTTCGATTACCGGCGGGGTCAGTGATTTTCTCTGCCTCGTGAAGACTGGGTGTTGTGTGATGTCGTTAGGTTAATTAGGTTTAAGTAGCTCTAAGTTCTAGGGGACTGATGACCATAGATGTTAAGTCCCACAGTGCTCAGAGCCATTTGAACCATTTTTTGAACCAGAGGAGGAAGTGTTACTTTATGGGGAAATGTATCGTGTTGTTCCCTGGATAATCTTGTCATTCTGGAAGACATAACTGACCAACACAAGTATTTATCCACCCATTGGGACCAATTCCACTCCTACATGCCGTTTGTATTTTCCTCGCATTATGGCATCCACTAGCAGGGCATTGCAACATGTAACGCAGTTTGAAGTGTCCATATGTAGTTCAAAGAGCACCAGGATGAGTTTCACATACACTCCTGGTCTCCATACTCCCAGGATTTAAACCCAGAATCTGTGGCACACCATAACTGGGCCATTCACGCTATGTATCCTCAATTGTGAAACCTAGCGCAGTTTGCCATAGCACTGTAATCAGCATGACTCCACAACCTCCCATGATCTCGCTCTCTTCCTACTCGTCGGCACTAATACATGATTATCCAGGCTTTTGACAGGTCATCTCACTAATGTGACTGGACTGTGTATACATCAACAATTTATAGCTGATGATTAGTTATTGCCACTAATTATCATGCAATTTTGCCTGCCGATTGGTCGCCAGTCCAAATAAACAGTCATGTCTTGATATACGAGTCCGCCACAAAAATTTATACACACTTCAAGGAACAAAAAGTATTACTTATGTGTTTATTTTACATTTAGTAATTGAGCACACATGTACAATCTTCAGTTTAGCACATGGCTACTTTAGATGTTCAAAATGTTCACTGTTTGCGGTTATACATATAACAGAACGACGAGCCGAGCAGCCGCCACAACTACGTCAGTCAATGTTACAGTGTAGATCACTGAACATGTGGCTGTAACCTCATGGCGAAGTTCCTCCAGCGGTCATATCTTACGTCGATAGGCGTTGTCTTTTACAGTTTTCCACAAGTAAAAGTCCATAGGTTAGATCTGGTGAGCGTGGAGGGAACTCAATGGGCCCTCTTCGTCCAATCCAATGTTCCGAAAAACTGTCATCCAGAAAAGTTCGTATGGCTAGGTGGTAGTGTGGTGGCGCCCGGTCCAGTTGGTAGAAGACCTCTTTATCAGCTGCATAAAGCGCACGTATACCTGGAAAAACTGATATGCGTAACATTTCCAGGCACACTTCTCCAGTGACAGTAGCATCAGAGAAAAAGGGTCCTACTAATCCCCTAGATGATAGTTCACACCATACATGAACCCCTGGTAGATTGACCGCTTTATCCACATAAACATGCGTATTTTCCAGTTCCCAGTACACACTGTTATGCCGATTCACGGTTCCATTAAGTTTAAATTGTGCCTCGTCACTCCACACTTCCTTCGTCACAAATTGTTCGTTATCAGTCACCATTTGCTGATATCATTCGCAAAATGGCATACGGCAACAGTATCGTCACTAATCACGTGTAGTAATGGGGGAATGTAAATTTTCCACTTTGCAGCTTTCAGAATTCTTCGTAGACTTATACTGCTAACGCCCACTTCACGTGCACACTGCGTAGCAGAATTTTGTAGAGAATTAACAAACGTCTCCAACACGAGAGCCGATGAAGCAGGACTTGTAGCTATACGCTGTCTTCCTAATCTTCTTTTGTGAATATCGCAAATCGTTCCATGCAAATCACACTTGTCAATGATTCGTTTAATTGTTAGGCTGGTTGGCGGTTCTGTTTCAAACTCCCACCTCCACTGACGTCGCACTTAAACAGCATTATCAAACTTGAAAAACCACTTCACAACACATTTTCATTGCTCGAATGTCAAGAATGCTCCAGTCATCTTGTTTTCTCAGTACGGAGATGAAAGTGCTGATATCTGTTGAGCCAAAGATCATTCTCAACACACTCGTAACTCAAATCTAATGACAATATTGATATCTCTAAGGAGCCTGAAAAGAGTCTATACATTTTTCTGGTGGACTCTGTAGATGGCTCTGAATACGCTTTTGGGTACAGTGTGTTCACTGTTGCTACGGTTAAGGCAATATCGTACCTCTGTGTCATCCATTCTGCTGTGGACTGTTGTGGATATTCTGATGGTTCAGGCAATAGCAGTTCTGCTAGTGCTGCAGTAAGAACAAAGCCATAAGTATAAGGACATATGCACATAATAACAATAATAATAATTTATTGACAAATACTTACTGCTAGATATTCCCTGGACCGAATTAGGTAATAATAACATTATTACTGCATTGCTGCACAACTTAGAATCGCTTCTAGTGTAGTGGTAGAGTGGACACATATTTTAAAAAGAAGATAGAATTGGAGCAGATGCACCATGTCTTGTTGGTGGACCTATATATCTTCTCACCATTCTGGTCCATTGCTGTTATTCGTTGAACAACGTTCCTCTTCTTGGCTGTCGTACAATACTTTTTTATCATGCCCTTCCTTCCTAGGCACAGAAAGCTGTGAATACACTTCTCTGAGGGCTACTTACAACAAATACTTGTTAAAATCTTCTTTGTTCAATGCATGTGTCCCATCAATTGAGCATATGAGACGTGTATTTATGTACAGGCAGCAAACGAATGATAACTTTCAGGTCATCAAATTATAAAAATTAAAGTTGCTCGAGGGGTTGGGGAGGGGGCTGGGCTTGCATGTGATTGGCCAAAACGTGAGTGCTCAGGGGCCCTGCAGCCCTCGGCATGCAACATGATGACATCACATGATACCATTGGCCACGGGAGGAGGGAGAGAACGTGATGGGGGAGGGAGTTCCAGGAAATAGGAGAGGGCGAGAGAATACTGGGAAAGAAATTCCGCTGATATGGTGATTATAGGAATACTGATGCTGACATCCTCGATTTTTGGGCCAAAACCTGCAGGGCCACCCTACTGTAGTCTGGTTGCTCAGCACGACCTGTCTGGCTTCAGAGACCTTGGCACTATCTATACCATCGCCGGGGTACCCCTCAGCATCTCTCAGACACTCATGTCTCTCCACTTGGCACGAGGCAATCATAGTCTCAAGGAAAAAAGAACTTGACAGCAACTGGACAAAACTCTGGTTAGTGAAAGAGGAAGTAAACAAACCACAAAAGAAACTCAGCCGTAGCAACAAGTAAAAAAAGAAAGAATAAATAAACGTATGTTTGGTAGCATTTCTCAATCTACATTATTTGCAAGGGCAGTATTCGAGCTCAGACGACTAAAACCTAATAAAAATAATATTAAAATACGTAAATTTGACATTTCTACCACTCATGAACGCCATGTTTCTATAAAACTCCGCATTTATTATACAGTCAACGGTGGAAGTTAAAGAAGAAGCGCAAATCACTGAAGAAGCAATGCTGTGTAAGACTCAGTTATGACCAGCAGGTGCACGAGAGTCGTATATGAAATGTTATTTGGCAAAGCAAAAAGTATTTGAAGATAAAATCTTCGAGGTTGTCAGGCAGCCTAATACTCTTCTTCAGTTTCTTCTACATGACCGATGTTTCTATTCCTGTGCTAAGATCTTTTTCAGAACATTCTAGTGCCCACGGTTAGGTTAGCAACGTCAAACACCACTTTGTTCTTTATTGTTATTTCAGTTCCGCACAGAGTTGTCGAGCTGGAAGCATATGAAACCGGTATTCATCCAATTGTTACACAAATTGAAAATGCGTTATAAAATACGTAAACAGATGTGACAGTAAGTACAAACCGCTGTGTACACGTGGCACAGAGAAGACTCCTACCAGTCACTCTGCAGTGGAGAGTCGAAGGAAGAATGGAAGCAGAACTGTCGCAAACAGATGTGGCCCGATGGCTTAATGTGAATTGTTCTGTTCTTTTTAGGATTGCGATGGTTTATAGGGACCGGAACTGTATCCCGAAGACCAGGGCAGGGCCGACCATGTGTAACACCAAAAAGAGAGGAGCGTTATTCGGTCGCAAAGGCACACGTACCGCGTTATTACTGCACTGCAATTGGAATTTGGCCTAGCAGCACCCACTGAACGTGTTGTACTGAGCCAAGCGATGTACCGAAGGCTTCGGCAGATCGGCCTTTATTATCAGAGACCTCTTGTATGTTTACCTCTGACGCGTCTTCACAGAAAGGAACGTCTAGAGTCTGGAGTCGTCAACATGCCACCTGAAACAGTCAAACAGAGGGCCAATGTTCTTTTTACAGATGAGTGTCGATTTGATCTGGAGACTGATTCTCGACGGATTCGCATGTAGAGGGCTCATGGAACACGGCTTCGGGACCCAAACATAATGGAAAGAGATCGATATCAAGGAGTATCCCTAAAGGTGTGGGCAGGGATTATGTTGACAACTCCAACGTCTCTTTATGAAATTGTACGAAATAACTGGAAGACTTAACTGCTATTAGGTATCGTGACGAGAGTTTTGGACCTTATGTACGGTTGCTGCGAGGTGCTATGGTCTTAGACGCCGTATTCAAGGACGGAAATGCTCGGCCGCATAGAGCATGGGTGGTTGATGTTTTCTAGGAAACGGAAGATGTTTCACGCCTCCTCGCTTTCCTGATTTGACTTCCATAGATCATGTCTAGGATGCACTATGGAGAGGAGCTGCATTATGTCAGTATCTACCAACCACTCTCCAAGACCTGCGAGCAGCTCTGGAAGAAGAATGACCCTTATTGCCTCAATGTGAGATTGATGACATCATTCACAGCAAAACTCCGTCGCTGTCAGGCCTGTACTGCTGCCAGAAGTGGCCACACTCCATACTGAACACCTTCACCGGTTGTCGGAATGTGTTCGAAAACCCATTAAGTTGGAAAAAACGAAGGACATTTTTGTCTACTGTTGTGCTTGTTGTACTTTACTATCATATGTTATAGTGGTTTGTGGCAAAGTAAATGCAATCTTCCAAAATTTCCGTTTGTTGCTTTACTTTTGGACACGAGTGTACGTGGAAGGTGGGAGATGGTCATAGTTGTGCAGCAGCGTACCTGGACTGGTGATTACTGAGTGGGATACTGCATTTTGGGACTGGGTTTTGCGATTAAAATACTGTATCCGCACGTATGGAAAGTGGATGATCTGGCGCAGATTGCGGATTGAAGAAGGTAGACGGATATGAAAGCCGAGGCGTTGTTGACATCTTTCCAGCATTTCAAAGGCATTTTAGAATTTAGAGGAGGTGGAAATCTATCTAACGTTGGAGTAGGTGAAAGTGGGGTGAGTTAGGGAGTCGTAGATGTAGACCCCAGGTGCGACCTCTTAATAGCTTTGCTCGCTTTCGTACTTTGTGTTGGACGGTAGAGAAGTGTGCATTCCACGTTAGTTTCCTTTTGAGGGTTAGTCCTAAATATATTATTGTGTTAGTCTGAGGGGTCGATCACTGTTAATGGGCGATGGAAGTTCCGAGTGGTGCGACCAAAGATGTTCTAGAAGGTAGCTGGGTGGTGGTGGCGATCTTTGACTGTCTACAGTGTTCAAGACTTAAAGAGGGCGAACAGGACAGAGCCTGTACCTGCAGTGGTGTGAAATTTTTGGGGAAGGCGTGGGAGATTGTGACACGTGTAGGGCTTTGGTGAAGAAAAGGCATAGTTAACTGTGAGTGCATAGGTTTGGTGCTTGAAGAGCAGTTCAGAATGCCATACTTAAGGCAAGTAAGGAATGAAGTTGGTTCCGAATGGACTAGCTGCAACGGAAGCCATGCTGGGTGTCGGGTATGGGTGGGTTGTTTGAGTAAGGGTGGTAGCAAGGATTTTACTGAAAACAGGCGTGAGATCTTTGAGGGCGGTTTATCAGATTTGACCCGCTGCTCTGGGTGATGACGTGTATAGAGGATGATTATGTAAGGACTTGTGTGATTATGAGACTTTCTCAAGGTGTCAGGAGGTAATTGTATCGTAGCCGGATGCAACTTGTATAACTACTTTAGCTACGTTTACTCCCGTTCGTGGAATTCTGTAGAGGTTAATAAGGCTTGGTGCGAGATGTGAGATGTCTGTTTGTCTGTTCATACACAGAGAGATCCATCGAGAAATCAAAGCTGAGGTATGGGATCGTGATGGTATATGCCAGATAGGATAAGAAGTGGTTGGCCTTGGTGAGGTTGTCAGGAAGGGATCTGTTGTTGTGTAGGCTAGGGTATGTGGGCTTGATTTTCGGAGATCATACGGAATGCCTGCCAATACTTTGCAGAGTTTGTAGAGTTTCGATAGTTTAGTGGATGCCATGTGCCAGTCCCGAAGTTCTTCAGCTGGGGTAAGTAACTGTGAACATGTCGCTGGAGCATCGGCGGCGTGTGAGCGCATCGTGGCCACAAGTAAGAAGGAAATCTCCGTAGCCACCACAGGACCCGTAGAACGAAGCAATAGCACATGGACGGGGAACGGGACAGCCACGGCAGATAGTTCGGAGCGGGATGTGACAGGAAATTGCATCTGAAAAGATGTGTAGTTGGAAACGATCCCCTTGCTGGATGTCGCCAGTCATGGCTTCCGATTACGGTATGGATTTAGATAACGTATGCATTTCAGTCTACGCGGGAATATTTCTGGATTTATTGGGGTGAATGATTATGAGTGATCGGTTTGGGTTTCGTATGCGGTATGAGCTCTGGAGCAGGACTTCTGATGTGGTGCACTGCAAGATGTTAGGGGAAGCAATAATAGCATCGAGGGTAGTCCACTGGTTTCGGCAGGGACTTTCATTTCGTGATCATTGAGAATGTTGATAAACTGGAGCTATTTTTCGACAGATGTACGGGAGTGTTGCTTAAGACGGGCAGATTTGTTGGATCATTTAGGAGTGGTTGGGAGGTAGAAGGGATATATCGAAAACGGCTGCTCGTTCGCGGACGATACGATAAGAATTATCAGTTCGATGTAAGGACACGTGCGTATGGAATGCTGGGGTTGGTTGAAGTGTCGGAGTGTATACGTAATAAGAAGGATATTTAAGCGGAGGAAACGCATATTTTGGTATAGGATCTTGCATGCCTGCTGTGCCATTTTCAGTCAAACAGGAACGTGTTTAGTGGTTAGTTTAAACGATTTCTTAGAGAGGATCAAAAATGAAATAGTCTTGGTTTTGAAAATGCAACGGAGATTGAGAGATGACTTGTAGGTAGAGAATGTTTACCTGCAGGTAGAATTGTATGCGTTGTACTGGTGTTGTAACTGGCGCGTTGTGGCTGCTTCTGGTGTTGGTGTGACTTCTGGTGTTAGTGGCGATGACGCTGCTGACGGTGATGTGACTGTAGCTGTGATTGGCTACTGTTGTTGGGCGCTGTCACTGGATAGAAACGAAATAGACAGAGCGGACGAGAGGGCAACGTTTACAAAAATTTTATTGCAATACCGCGGACGTGGCATTGCAGTCGTTATTGATACTTCTTGCCCACGTTGGCTACGTATTTACTTGCTTGACGGCGGGAAACCACGGGAAGCCTTTAGCTGTAATTACAGCCGTTTTTCGTTTCTAAGCCGCTTCTCGGACTTTCGTCCTACAAACGTTTTTTCCACGGCTAGCACATGTACGTTGCTGAAATTAATCTCTCGGCCGCTTTTCCTCTGATGTCCCGCTACCACAAAATTACGCACTTCATTGTAGCCGAGTGTGGCGTCTGCGCTTTTTAATACATTCTTTTACTGTTCCTCCAGTCTCGCCACAGCTACGCGTCCCTCCATAGACTCCCGAGTATGAGATAAACAGGTGTGTCCGTTTTGTGTCGGTAAAAACCTTTGAGTTTGGTTGTACTAAAAACATGTGGTCTGTATATAATTTTTACGTAAAATTCTGCTCATGCGATCAGTAACTCTAGAAACGAACGGTAACCGAAATGAGAAGCAGTCCCTCTTCCTTCCTACTAGCATGATTCACAATATTTCGTTTAAAGGCTCTATCCATGGAGAAACCATCCTCGGACATAGTTACACACGCTTCTACAGCCTTGCATTTCTCGTACAGCCACTCCCGCCATTTTGAACCTCGTGCCAGCATCATTTTTTCGACACCCGTCTTCTCTTCTGCATGCTTCATTTGTTTCAGTCAATATTTTCTCCTTTTGTCAATTAAGTTAAATATCTTCTGTGTTATTCAAGGATTTTTACTAGGCTTTGGTCTTTAGACACTCAGCTGTTTTCAGTATCTCATCTCTCCAAGTTCGTCTTGTAGCTTATTCCTTTGTCTTGTTTCAGTCCAACGTTGCTAATGCTCTACGTCTGAACTCTCGGTAACTTCGGTTTCTGTCGTTGCTTCCAGTTCCAACATCCTTAATGTCCCACATTTCTGCAGTTTCCTCAAGCTTCAAAATCTGTAGTACAGTAAATTATTATCAGAGTCCACTGCTATGCTTGGAAATATCTTAAAGTTTAAAACGTGTCTTAGGATTTATATAATCATTCTGACACCCTCCAGTGTCCCCAGGTATTTTCCACACATACAGCTTTCTTTTATTATTCTTAAACCAAATGTTGCCGATGGTTAAATAATGATCTGTTCAAAATTCTACCAGGCGGCTTTCCCCCATTTCATATTCTGCTACTATTTTTTCCTTCTCTTCCTACTACCGATTACCAGTCACCGATCACATTAACTTTTTCTCTCGCTTAAATATCTTTCTTTTTTAAATCTCATCAAACATTCTCCTAATCTCCTATTCATTAGCAAAACCACTTGGAATGTAGATTCCTTTATTACTGTTATGCATACTGACTTCGTGTCTGTCTAGGCTAAGATACTGCATTCACTGCGTCGTTCATAGTAGCTTGCCAGAATATCTATTTTCTTATTCTTTATTACACCTACTCCTGCATCACCCCTGTTTGATGAACTGTTAACAAACCTGCATTCATTGACCAAAAGTCCTTCTTGACATTGCACTTTACTAATTCCCACCGCCTATAATTTCCACCTCTCCACTTCCCTTTTTAAATTTAGCATTGGTTAAAGACAGTCTTGGTTGCAATTTTATTATTTTTTTAATTTTTCAACGAGGAAGATGGGGGCTCAAGTAGTAAGCATAATGCCCCCATCTTACTCTGTTACTCGCTCCTGTGAACGGGAACGCGTTATGCAGATCTTGGTGCCTCTCGCGTCCATATAGAAAAGGTAATGATTTTACTATCTAATATTTCTAGTTTTTACTGAATTTAACGAAGGCGATGTTGGCCTGATATATTCGACGATGCCCTTTGGCTACACTGATTAAAGGATTCTTCTAAGAAATACCAAATTAAGGTATTTGCTCTTTCAAAAGTTGAAATGTTTATACATGCTTATAGGTTATACAAGTCTGCACAACGCGATCACGATTATTAAATAGATGTATGTGTTCTCTGTTTTCTATGTAGATAACCTGAAGATGCCTAAATAAGGCGAAACGCGTCGATGAAAAATAAGAAACTAAAATTGCAACCAAGACTGTTTTCATCCAATACTGTTAAGCACTGGTTTGCTGTATGCCACATATGAATTGGAAGAATTCCCTTTTTAAAACCTCTGCCTACTTGTCCGATTAGAGGATCTGACATTCAACGCTCCAACCCGTAACATGGCAGTCTTATTTTTCCTGATGACGACCTCCACCTGAATAGATCGAAATGGTGGACTGCTTGACCTCTAGTCAAGTATGCCGTTACCATTAAGCTATACAGAAGAGCTGCATGGCCTCGGAATAAAAATAGCAGCTGTTGTTTCCCCTTGCTTTCAGCTGTTCGCAGTACCAGAACAACAAAGCCATGTTGGCTAACGTTACAAGGCCAGATGAGGTAATCATCCAGACTATTAGCTCTGCGGCACTGAAAAGGCTGCTGCACCTCTGTAGGAATCTTGTGTTAGTTAGGTGTCTCCACAAATACCTTTCTGCTTAGTTGAATCTTCTTTACGGCTATCTACATCTTTGTGCGCACAAGCACCCTCACCATGGCAAGCTTCGGAAATATAAAGCTGTGACTATGAAACTTGGTGATGGCGTCAGTCTTTCTTCACACACTCATTCTGCAATGTCACAATTTTTTTTATCGATGGATGACTGCAGAGACATTGGTTGTAGACGTGTGATGCCCAGGAAAAGATCCGCCTCGAAAATCATATCGGCTTCGTTCTGTAAATTTCTGCCACACAACGGAGGAAAGAGAAGGAAGTCACCGGAAATTTCTGGAGGTGGAGTATAGTCCAAACGGTAACAGTTAAATCTCATTACTAAGCGAGACAAACTTGTAACATGCTACTCCCTTTCCTGAAGGGCATTTGCGATATTATTTAATCATTTCAGTGGTTTAGATGTTGTGACATAAAATGGACTGTATGAGACAGCACTCTCAGTTAAACTGTGGGATAAATGTTTGAAACGTGACTTGATGATAGTTAACTATCGGAGAAACAAAGCACGTTTCAACTGAACCCGTCAGTACCAGTAATTTTGTGATGAGATGTTGGTATAAGCTTCAATCAATACAGATGACGCCGAAGTTCTTTAGCGAAGAAATCTGTTTCTTGTTACGTAATTCAACGGTGCACACAGTGAATCCGAGCTGATACTGCTTCATGGTGGTATCGTATTTTCCGATGGCTCATTTCACAAACGATTGAGGTCAGATTACAACATCCACAGATTTTCGCAATCGCTGATATTGCTTCCTAGAAATGGCTTAATGTCTCAATCTGGACACTGGCCAAGTAATCGGGGGATAACAGCTGCTGTCGAAAACAGCCGTGAAAAGGGCGTTCCGGGTGGTTTCACTGCGAACAGGAACATATAGGATCCGAAATAACGATCTTATTTAGAGATTGGTCTTCTGTTTGCATTCTCTTTCTTACAGTGTATTAGTATGTACTAAGAAATGACAGATGCTAGTGCTTTCTATGACGTAAATGTAGATACAAAGCTTCAACAGCTGTATTTTAAAATCTTCTATCCGATTACTAAGAAAAGTATCTGGAGTACGAATTTTGTGTTTGTACTTGACGTGTAACGATTATGGTACAGATGTCTCGTGACCAGGAAAAATGATGTGATTTATAAACAATGTGCCCAACAAGCAATCAGTTCAAGGGACTTCAGGCACAAGGGTTATTGTAGAGAAACTTCTCAGTGTTCTCTGTGAGCTGTATAACTGTTATTGTTACAAGCGAGAGCAGAAATTAAGATCATCCCTAGCTGATACGAAGATGCATCAAGGAACTGCCACACTGATTTATCTCTACATATGGAAACCAGTAAAGTCTGATATCGAATCTGAAATGATTGGAGAACAATGTTTTTCAAGTATAATATTCGTATTGGTTTTTGCTTCTCAGATTTTTGCATTTACCACGCTTAGGCCAGGAAAGGGATGAATGTGAGAGCACGCTGCGCCTACCTGTAAAAACAGAAGTAAGAAGGGGAGCCCACGAACTTTCGTTTTCCGTACGGCAACTCTGACTTGCATGCTTCTTTCCTTATATATTTCAGTAAAATCTGGAATATCGTTACTGCGGAACATTTTACTGATCGCAAAGCTGTTGCTGACGATCGGAAAATTACCGTCACAGCTGTATTCACGAGCTGGGAATAATTTTTGGAATATATTTAGCCTATATATGAAAAAGAGTTTGGTTTTTGTCTACGCAGTGATATGGTCACTTTTAAAATACACTCTAAGACAAAAAAAGTCGCACCACGAAGGAATTATCCGAAAGGGACCGAAAATTGATGATGTACATGTGCAGACAATCAAATGATTACAATTTCAGGAAAATTGCATGATTTATTCAAGCGAACATCTTCACAAATTGATAAAGTCAATAACGCATTGGTCCACCTCGGGCAATTATGAAAGCAGTTATTCGGATTGGCACTGACTGATAGAATTGACTGATGTCTTACTGAGGTGTTTCACGTCAAATTTTGTCGAATTGCCGCGTTAGATCGTCAGCATCCCCACATTGTTGGAGGGCACTGACGACAATGCCACAAACATTCTCAATTGGGGCACTCGGGAGGACGACCGTTCAATCCCGCGTCCGGCCATCCTGATTTAGGTTTGGTTCCTTTGAAAGGGCACGGCCGACTTCCTTCCTAGTCCTTCCCTAATTCGATGAGACCGATGACCTCGCTGTCTGGTCTCTTTCCCTAAAACAACCCCAACCCCATTCTCAATTGGGGAGATATTCGGAGACAATGTTGGCCAAGTTAGGGTTTTGGCAAGCACGAAGACAAGCAGTAGAAACTATCACCGTGTGCGGGCAGCCATTATCTTGCTGAAATATAAGCCCAAGATGAGTCACTGTGAAGGGCGACAAAACTGGGTCTAGAATATCGTTGACTCACTCCTGTGCCGTAAGGGTGCGGATGGAAACCAAACCGGTACTGCTATGATAAGAAATGGCACCCCAAGCCATTACTCCGTGCCGTCACTACGCGCTGGTACGTATTATGCAATATAGATGACGTTCGACGTTGCTCATCTTTGGTTCTTTGGTGACAGTATGTGTGCTGTCTTTGTCCATATACCCCGACAATCGAGGTTCTAAAATTCCTCAAACAGCGCTGTCACGTTGACGCGTGCCTCGAAAAGATTGGTGTGTGCCTAACTAAATATTGGTTTCCTCGAAGAAGTCGCCCGGCTACGTTCCAGTAAGTAGTTTGAACATTTTATACAGGAACTCAATTCCCACAACTTTTATCAGGACAAGAAGGTCGACAGACACAGCATAGCGGGTATAAGTGCAGATATTTTTATTATTGTCTGAGGACAGTGAAGTGAACAACACCGCATCAGTATATATTTGATTTGCAGACTCCAAATTATAGCAATTAGGAGAAGTATGTTTTTAGGATGATGATTACCTCCAATCACTTGTGGTAAGGACAAACCATAAATGCTTATTTAAGTTAGAATTATCAGTCATCATCGCGATAATATTTCTTTACTTACCGGTTTCGGCTTATGTAAAAACCTTCTTCAGAATTTTTGGCCCACTATGGCTGGTGCTGGCGCTCGTCTGTTGTCTCGTGATACCAGGATCGTAAATTCACGAGCACCAGCCATAGGGGTCTTAAAATTCTGAAGATAGTTTTTACATAAGCCGAAACCGGTAAATAAACAAATATTATTGCGCTCTTGACTGTTCATTCCAACTTAAATATAGCATCAGATTGTTGTTCCCCATAGGCTATGTTGTCTACATTTATCAATGCTCTTTTCCCTCGGGCAGCACATCAGTTATTGAAGCATGAATGCGTGAACATAGAAATGTTAGTCTATACTCCAGGTGTAGACTATGTAGTGAGGCAGATACGACCATGCAGGAAAGATCAGGCAGTAAACTATTTGTTGTGTCTGCGGGATGTGTGTTTGACACAGAGCAAAAACAACCAACAAACTGACGTGTGTCACACATAAAGTATATGAAGTATACCTGTTACGCGTTGTACACTGTAACGAATCATCGCGTGTCACAACAATGAAAGACAACAATCAAAGACAAGCTGCGCTGTTTGGTTGGTATTGCATCACTGGCCTTCAGATGGGAAGTGACAGCCAGAAAGTAGGAAACCAAAGCATTAATCTCGGTTATGATCCCAAAATGTAACTGCTTAGCAGCCTATCAACGGCTCAAGTCTAGGAAAAGCTGGCACATAAGAACCTTACTGATACACTATAAAGCACCAGACTGCACTTGTGGAAGGAAAGAACAAACTCTACAGTGACTGGCAACATCGACAGAAGGACACGTCAAGAAGTGGACAAGAAGTCTCTCAACAGACTGCAATGTAAAGTTGCAAGGTTCAAGGGAAACATAGACGTGTTCTCGACGAACGGCCTTCATGTAACTATGGACAGGTGCTGAGTATCACCCACTTCTTGGAGTGTGAGATGTGTTCAAGCAACTGTACTAAAGAGGATCTACAGAAGGCTAATCCAACTACACTGAAAGTGGCAATCATTGATTCAAAACAATAATTAGAGCTATGATCACTTCATCTTTCATACTGTGAAACAGATCTATTCTATTTCGATCGCTGTACCTTCCATATTTTGGGATGAGGAGGTATGGATTAAAACAAGAAAAAACTGTCTACTAGACATGGGTGTGCTCTGAAATGCATACTTTAAGAGCTGGTTCATCTTAGCTACTGTGAAACACATCTCTTTTACTGAACAAGTGCTCATAAGCTTCAGAGCCCATGCTTACTGAACACTTTTTTTTATTTAGTTTACGTTGCCTCATCCCAAAATACGGAAAGCAAAGAGCTTGTAGTAGAAGATATTGGTTTCACCGTATCGAAGGTGAAGCATCCTGGTAGCTCTTAAGGTATGCATTGTATGTATTTTAAAGTTCATGTGCACTAGAATTTCTTGCTTCCATTGATCCTGAAATATATATAGGGTGTAACGGTACAAGTACGGATATTTTTATATCTCTTACCCTACTGTATACACACATCAGCGAATTGCTTGTTTTTTCTCTGATCGAACCGTCCTCCGACAAGCACGTCACAAATTTTACGATCTGACATTTTGTGTCTTTCCGAAGAGTCTGATGTTTCAGCAGATATTCGCAATTTTGTGTTTTCCGGGCGGAGCTGGAGTCATCCCAGACAAATTGCTCTCATCACGTCTTTCATGCAACGCTGTTTATCGACATAAAGCGTTGGTTTCTTTCCCACAGCAAACAAAATAATTTTTAAAGTGGAATTTTACGTGTCCATTCGATAGATCTGTACCAAATTAACCTATACAATATTTGTTGTATCGATATGTATCGACAGGGAGGGTACAACTCGAACAATGACCAGCACTCCAGTAGTAACAGTGATGTCCTGGCCCGTGTCGACTACCAGGAAGCTGAAACGCTGCTGCCGTACTGTTTATTCTTCATGTTTTACCGCCCCTCTTAGCACATATCGATAAAACGAGTTCGGTCTAGACTACTTTGGGAGCGCTCTGTCTAATGAGGACGTAACACTAGTATTTAAATATAATTTTGTTTGTCATGGGAAACGACGCTTTCTGTTGACAGCAGGCGTTGGATGACAGAAGTGACGAGCAGTAATTGTTCGGGATGGCTCCAGCTGCACAGTGAAAACACTAAATTTGAAATGATGTACGCACCTCAGCAAAAAAGTGTACTGTCTTTCTAGCCTCCTTGGCCACCACTGGTAGTTGCGAGCATACAGTGCCTATGTTCAAAAATGGCTCTGAGTAGTACGGGACTTAACATCTGTGGTCATCAGTCCCCTAGACTTAGAACTACTTAAACCTAACTAACCTAAGGACATCACATACATCTACGCCCGAGGCAGGATTCGAGCTGAAGACTGAAGCGCCTAGAACCGCTCGGTCACAACGACCGGCGGTGCGTATGTGTCGGCGGCAATCGGTACTGTGAACTGCCACTTCTGAAAGTGCGCGTGCGGATGCACCTGAAACCTCATGTTGCGAGCGGTACACCAGCAGCTACCTTGCCACCATTATTTTAAATATTTTTTTTACTATATACTTTATAACAGGGGCCATTTCTATAATTCGGTTAATAGTTGCGCTCATCCACTGCCACCACATGTCAACGGACGACTAAATGTGAGATTACATTTTTTAAAGTACTGTCGTATACTAACACTACAATATGAGAACATAATTTATACGTTATATTTCAGGATAGTAGCCCTTTCTTACAGAAACTCAACAGCAATGCAAATGGAGCCGGCCATTTGAAGCCTCTGATCCATGAAGTGTATTCTTCATAGTAACTACGATTACAATGTTCCACTACATACACATTAACGGCGCATATATGGAAAGCGTTTTTAAGGTAAGACAGAGATTTAGGAACCAGGTTTTCAACTGTAAGACATGTCCAGGGGCAGATGTGGACTCTGACCACAATCTATTGGTTATGAACTGTAGATTCAAACTGAACAAACTGCAAAAAGGTGGCAATTTAAGGAGATGGGACCTGGATAAACCGACTAAACCAGAGGTTATAAAGAGTTTTAGGGAGAGCATAAGGGAACAATTGACAGGAATGGGGGAAACAAATGCAGTAGAAGAAGAATGGGTAGCTCTGAGGGATGAAGTAGTGAAGACAGCAGAGGGTCAAGTAGGTAAAAAGACGAGGGCTAGTAGAAATCCTTGGGTAACACAAGAAGTATTGCATTTAATTGCTGAAAGGAGAAAATATAAAAATGCAGTAAACGAAGCAGGCAAAAAGGAATACAAACGTCTCAAAAATGAGATCGACAGGAAGTGCAAAATGGCTAAGCAGGCATGGCTAGAGGACAAATGTAAGGATGTAGAGGCTTATCTCACTAGGGGTAAGATAGATACAGTCTACAGGAAAATTAAAGATACCTTTGGAGAAAAGAGAGCCACTTGTATGAATATCAAGAGCTCAGATGTAAACCCAGTTCTAAGCAAAGAAGGGAAAGCAGAAAGGTGGAAGGAGTGTATAGAGGGTCTATACAAGGGCGGTGTACTTGAGGAGAATATTACGGAAATGGAAGAGGATGTAAATGTAGATGAACATGAAACGGGGGATATGATACTGCGTGAAGAGTTTGACAGAGCACTGAAAGACCTGAGTCGAAATAAGGCCCCCGGAGTAGACAACATTCCATTGGACTACTGACGGCCTTGGGAAAGCCAGTCCTGACAAAACTCTACCATCTTGTGAGCAAGATGTATGAGACAGGAGAAATACCCTCAGACTTCAAGAAGAATATAATAATTCCAATTCCAAAGAAAGCACGTGTTGACAGATGTGAAAATTACCGAACTATCAGTTTAATAAGTCACAGCTGCAAAATACTAACGCGAATTCTTTGCATACGAATGGAAAAACTGGTAGAAGCCGACCTCGGGGAAGATCACTTTGGATTCCGTAGAAATGTTGGAACACGTGAGGCAATACTAACCTTACGACTTATCTTAGAAGAAAGATCAAGGAAAGGCAAACCTACGTTTCTAGCATTTGTAGACTTAGGGAAAGCTTTTGACAATGTTGATTGGAATACTCTCTTTCAAATTCTAAAGGAAGCAGGAGTAAAATACAGGGAGCGAAAGACTACTTACAATTTGTACAGAAACCAGATGGCAGTTATAAGATTCGAGGGGCACGAAAGGGAAGCAGTGACTGGGACGGGAGTGAGACAGGGTTGTAGCCTGTCCCCGATGTTATTCAATCTGTATACTGAGCAAGCAGTAAGGGAAACAAAAGAAAAATTTGGAGTAGGAATTAAAATCTATGGAGAAGAAATAAAAACTTTGACGTTCGCCGATGACTTTGTAATTCTGTCAGAGACAGTAAGGGACTTGGAAGAGCAGTAGAACGGAATGGACAATATCTTTAAAGGAGGATGTAAGATGAACATCAACAAAAGCAGAACGAGGATAATGGAATGTAGTCGAATTAAATCGAGTGATGCTGAGGGAATTAGATTAGGAAATGAGACACTTAAAGTAGTAAAGGAGTTTTGCTATTTGGGAAGCAAAATAACTGATGATGGTCGAAGTAGAGAGGATATAAAATGTAGACTGGCAATGGCAAGGAAAGCACTTCTGAAGAAGAGAAATTTGTTAACATCGAGTATAAATTTAAGTGTCAGGATGTCGTTTCTGAAAGTATTTGTATGGAGTGTAGCCATGTATGGAAGTGAAACATGGACGATAAATAGTCTGGTAAGAAGAGAATAGAAGCTTTCGAAATGTGGTGTTACAGAAGAATGCTGAATATTAGATGGGTAGAGGAAGTATTGAATAGAATTGGGGAGGAGTTTGTGGCACAGTTTGACAAAAAGAAGCGACTGGTTGGTGGGACATGTTCTGAGGCATCAAGGGATCACATTTTTATCATTGGAGGGCATCGTGAAGTGTAAAAATCGTAGAGGGAGACCAAGAGATGAATACACTATGCAGATTCAGAAGGATGTAGGTTGCAGTAAGTACTGGGAGATGAAGAAACTTGCACAGGATAGAGTAGCACGGAGAGCTGCATCAAACCAGTCTCAGGACTGAAGACCACAACAACAACATATATCTCTGCAATGGAAACGAGCGAGATACAGTATAAAAGAAGAGTAAAAGAACGTACTGACAACGAAAGTAGCTTGTAATACATATCTACATTATAATTAACGTTCATTAAAGTGACTGCTCTGTAGCAAATGACGATGCACGGACGGCGTCAGTCTGCATAGGCAAAGGTATCAATACTTACGGGAGGAAAATCTTAAGCATTACATGCTGTACGGTTCAAGACGGAGAGAAGAATAGGTGGATGGTATACTGCTTGCTGCCGTAATCAATTATTAAAATATAACATCCAATTGACAGATCTCACATTCATGTCCAGACCGTACATAGTTTATTCAAATTATATATTGACAGAGTTTTTGTTATCCCATAGATGGCTCTTCCTTCTGTTGAACCTACCCTGTCCTGTAAGTAACATGAAAGGAGAAGAATTCTGGTATCCTGTATATTGTTGTAGAATTCACTCTGACCTCTTTACATGAAGGGGTCTGTAAGCTACTCTTCCTGTTGTGTGACTGGATTGCAAGTATTTTATCAAGGCACCTATGAGTCACTGCGAAAGTTCTGTGATGTGACTGTTATTGACTGGGAGCATTTACATAAATTGCATTTGGAAATTTATCCACACTGCTGTGTATCACTGTTCAAGGACAGCATTGAATGCGGGCTTGAGGGACGAAGAGTAAATACCGGTCAGTGAATCAAGTATGTGCTGTGGTATACAATATTCAAACGGCTGTTATTCGTAGCTATAATTTTACATACTGCAGTGTGCTTTGGCTAATTTTTTTTTAATGACAAAATACTTCCCATACTTTGTAAGTCCATAAATTGTATACATTTAACGAGTACTGCGATACATATGACATAAGGTAATGCATTTGTTTACAAAATATATTTTCCCAACACTGGAGATAATATTGAAAGATACGTTTAACTAGCGAGGGAAAGCACAACCACCCTTTCTATCGGAACGGATCCTGTGTAGAGCATGAAACACACTCGGTAGTGATTGTATATTACGCTAAGATATACAACAAAACAAACCAACTTTTCATCAAGTTACCTTCCATTAGGAACACGGGTGCACTCAATGACTGTGGTATGAGTTTCAAATGATAGAGAACAGCAATCAGAAGTCCTTTTCTTTCAGATTTTATTGCGCAAATCTAGTTTTCGGCTAGTGCCTAGCCATTATCAATGCATTATTTCATGGTATCAATGCATGTCCTTCTACGTCAGTCCCCTGTTGTTTTAACTTCTGTCACAATTCCTCTTGGACAATGCAGTGGCGAACGGCCTTCATTAACCACTGAAAGCAGCGGAATTTGCGCGGAGTTATCAGTGGTTACAAACAGGCAACACTGCGTGAAAGAACCGCACGAGTCAGTAAAACGAAATTATCCGTTGAGACAGTGCGGCAAAACTTAGCATTAGTGACTTATGGCAACAGACGACCGACGCTAGTGCCTCTGCAATCACACCTAACCACTGAAAAACTGTGGCCTGGTCATATGAGTCCTGATTTCCGTTGGTACGGTTCGAGTGTGGCATAGACGCCACGAACCCTTGGACCCAAGTTGTCAACGAGGCACTGTGCAAGCTGGGGTTGCTCCGCAATAGTGTAGGTTGTGTTTACATGGAATGGACTGGGTCCTCTGGGCCAAATGAACCGATCACTGACCATTTGCAGCCATTCATGCACTAAATGTACCCAAACAATGATTGAATTTTTATGGATGACAATGCGTCATATCACCGGGTTACAATCGTTGTCGATTGGTTTGAAGATCATTCTGGAAATTAAAGTGAATGATCTGGCCGCCTAAATTGATCGACCCCGTCGAACATTTATGGGACATAATAGGGAGGTCAGTTCGTGCACGAAATGCTGGACCAGCAACACTTTCGCAGCTTTGGACGACTCTACAGGGTGTAAACGGTATAAACTGCCGACAAAATCGTTATAGTAGAGCACAAGTAATTGATTTAAAACGTCTAGTATCATGTATTTCCATTTCCTATGGTTGTCTCGGGAGAAGAAGAAAGCAGTTCATCTCGGGACAATGTTTTTGAACAATTAGACAATGGACAGTGCTACCGGATTAGACGTGACTTGTGTAAACGTAATGCACAGTAGATGCGAAGAACTCATTGAACAGGATCACAACACTACGGGTTGCTTCCTCCATCCCTTCCCCCAACACAGCTGCACTTACGTAAGTAATCGGTTAGTGTTATATACAGCTGTGCGTATTGGCGTCGCGAGCTTCAGTCGCAAACACACAAGCTACTACGGCCTGCGTAGTTGAGTCATTTAATACGTCGGTCGTTAACAGACGTTATTGCAACTCACTTAAACGTTAGGATGGAAGGTAGGTTTACTATCGCTGAAGTACGTGATATTCATTTAATTTATGGCGAGGCAATAGGTTTTGCGATGGCAGCTGAACGAATTTATCGAGAACGCTTCCAACAACGAAGACTTCCTGCATGATCGACATTTGTTGCTGTTCACCAAATGTCTGTGTCATCATAACTCTCTACTTTTAATCGATTATTTTGCAGATTCATTTGCAACAAAATACAGCAGTTTACGTTACCTTTTTACATTTAATAATGTATGCGAAACGTATTGTCTGTTCCGACATGTATCCATTTTATTATTAAATATCTCATGACAAAATATGACGGACGAACACCTATTTAATTGGCATGCATTTAGAGATACTGGCTCTTTGCAGCGCCGCGCAGAAACCAGAGGCCCACAAAACGAAGAACGTATACTGAATGCTGAGGAACAAATTCTGGACCGCATCCACAAAGACCTTAGAGTAGTAGAAGCATCGCCCGTCAAGTCGTAGCGTCGCACTCCGTCGTTCATCGCACTTTGAAAGAGGGCGTCTGCGATCTTACTGTAGTCAACGCGTACAAACGTTGGAAGACTAAAATCTCCCTGCACGACAAGAATTCACTGAGTGGTTTTTGTTACAAAGTGCGTAGCATGATTTTGTAAACAAAATACTCGTCACAGATGAATCGTGTTTCACTCCTGGCGGAATAACTAATTTCCATAACATGCACTCGTGGAGCGTACACAATTATCACCAAGTAAGAGTAACACATTTTCAGCGCCGCTTTTCCGTAAATTTATGGGCAGCTATAATCGATTATTACACTATTGGGCATTATGTTTTACCTGTGCTGTTGACTGGTAACAATTACCGAGCCTTTCTAGGGGAAACACAGGTAGAAACTTTACTACAATTTTTCTGTACGTCGTAATAGATGGTTCCTCCACGGCGGTGATCCCCTTCGTTGGTCACAGAGTACCAAGATTTTTGAATAGACGACTTCCAGGACGATGGATAGGGCGTTTTGATCCACGTCGTTGGCCAACACGCAGTCTTGATTTAAATCCACTGGACTTTTACTTTTGCCTCATATGAAGGAACTTATTTATGCTCTGCAGGTAAATAATGTGGACGCAGAGTATTTTCGATGCTGCCGTTACTATAAAGGCAAATGTGCCTGTGCTTGAACGAATGCAACGAAACTGGGTTCGCCATAATGCAGCATGTGTGGAATTGACCGGTGGGAATTTTGAACATTTACTGAAGTGTTGGTGTAACAGGAAACAAAGTAATGTGGGTTTCATTTTCGCTACGGTACTGTTGTACCAAAAGAAAAAAAACATGAATTTAATTTTCGTTATACAGGGTGTTACAAAAAGGTACGGCCAAACTTTCAGGAAACATTCCTCACACACAAATAAAGAAAAGATGTTATATGGACATGTTTCCGGAAACGCTTAATTTCCATGTTAGAGCTCATTTAGTTTCGTCAGTATGTACTGTACTTCCTCGATTCACCGCCATGATTTCATACGGGATACTCAACCTGTGCTGCTAGAATATGTGCCTTTACAAGTACGACACAACATGTGGTTCATGCAAGATGGAGCTCCTGCACATTTCAGTCGAAGTGTTCGTACGCTTCTCAACAACAGATTCGGTGACCGACGGATTGGTAGACGCGGACCAATTCCGGGGCCTCCACGCTCTCCTGACCTCAACGCTCTTGACTTTCATTTATGGGGGCATTTGAAAGCTCTTGTCTACGCAACCCCGGTACCAAATGTAGAAACTCTTCGTGCTCGTATTGTGGACGGCTGTAATACAATACGCCATTCTCCAGGGCTGCATCAGCGCATCAGGGATTGCACGTGACGGAGGGTGGATGCATGTACCCTCGCTAACGGAGGACATTTTGAACATGTCCTGTAACAAAGTGTTTGAAGTCATGCTGGTACGTTCTGTTGCTGTGTGTTTCCATTCCATGATTAATGTCATTTGAAGAGAAGTAATAAAATGCGCTCTAATATGGAAAGTAAGCGTTCTTTCTTTGTGTGTGAGGAATGTTTGCTGAAAGTTTGGCCATACCTTTTTGTAACACCCTGTAGTATTGATGTAAAAAGAGGAAATAGTTGATTGTAATGAATGCAAACGAATTACGTGGTAACTGCTTGATTTTGCATTAAGGGCAACGTAGGTAATTTGGCATTAGCTTTTCTGTACTGCCACGACCTTCATTATGGTAATGTTGTAAAAGAGAAAATATCTCTATTACTTAATTCATTCTTCAGGTAAAACGAATTACACATTCTTGACAGTGCAATGTTTACATTGTTTGTTTCAGTAGCATCTGACAGCCGTGCAGCATCGTTGTACACGTCCAATGTTTACGTTGATCTGGCTCGTCCGTTATCTTTCTCTGACCGCCACATGCATGTCAGTAACATACAAACAATCTCGTGTACCCCCATTTGACAATGTAAACAGAAATGCGTCTACGATCACTCCTACAATTACCTGTCTTTTATGAAATAAAAGTAAACAACATGATACAACGATATTTCATTAGACTATCTTGCGAAGCAAACCGAGATGTATCATCTGTATAATTTTGGCAACTTATACGTTTTCCGCCCTGAAGAGGCAGCATGGATCGTATTTCTGCAGGGGATTTTCGACGACTCATTCATTCCGTGCCACATCAACACGCTGCACTATTCCGGACAAAAGAAGATCCGTCACGATATTAGGAGGTATTCCATGACTGCTGTCACCTCAGTGCAGACTTAAAAATACCATCAAAAAGTGTTTTAACATGGGCTTGTCATTGGCAAGTAACCTGCTTCAGTGCCAAATACTTATGTTCGCAACACGTTGACACATTAGATATAAACCCTGCCGTGACTCCTGTGTAATTATTTTAATTCAATACCGCCAAGCACATAGACCACTGATGCGCTGCGGCTGTTGCTTTACCGTAAGTACTGTCACGGGAAAAAAACTACAGGTTGTAGGATACATAGGTAAAGTTAGAGGCAGACGCTGGGCATGGAGAAATGTAACTCATGCACAAAGGAGGTGGTTTTAAAAAAACACTATTCACAAAACCGTGTTACGTCACTGATGTGCATAGCAGCTATAAAATGTGTATAGGTCGGCATACTACATTGAAGTATGTAATAGGAAAAAAAACACTCAAGTAAAAAGACGACGCAGTTCTTCTGAAACATAAGGTGGAGTAAGTTATGTTTGGGAGTATGGAGACAGTCAGTTTTTTACTCAGTCGGTGTGTGAGAGGCATAGAAGGGTAATCGATAATACTCGTGCAATGCACCCTCCGCCAAGCCTTTACTGCAGGATATTTCTTTGGATATGGGAAGCAGTGGGGGGGGGGGGGGGGGGAGGGGGGGAGACCAGAACATTAATAAATCTATTACTCACAAATAGGATTAGAAATCGTATATTTTGCCGCCGGAAACGTTAAGTACTAAACATACTTGGCAGTAAATAACTGGAATGAAATGTGTAAGGCTGATTTATTGGCAGGAATCTTAGGGGAAGTAATGGGCAAACTCGTATATCACCACCCTGATACAAGACACAATTGTACAGTTGGAAGTCGCACTGCTAATTAGCACTGGAAAGTACAGTACACATGTGTCGTCGTGAGAGGGCTGAGAGCAGTGGTAGGGGTGCAAACTGTAGTTTCAGAAGCATTTTGTCACAGTGCGAGGGTACCTTTTTGGGCATCACGGCACAGTTTGGGGGCAGTTTGACACAATGTTTTTTGCTGCAACGTGGGTGGGACGAAGTGCTACATATTCTCCTCTGATTAATTTTCTGTTCCGTATAAATTACTCAAAGCCCAAATTTCATCTGAAATATTTCAGATAATTCTAAAAAGAGCTCTTGGACTCCTATTGGTCTTTGTTGGAATCCGCAATATAATTTGTCCCGTCAAATGCTGCCGATTATAACGGAGTGTAATGAGCGTATTTTGTTCGTAAAAATACTGTTTCGTGGGCATTTAGGCAGGCTTTCACAGGGTCAAACACACAGAAATCGTAAATCAAATATATATAACAAACAATAAGTTAGATTATTATATCACTGTTATTATGTTGTAAAAGACCATGAACCTGTCACTATATAAGGTATTGTTGCTAGGGTAGAATGGAAAAAAATAAAAACAATTTTTATTTCCTAAAAGGATTAATTGAAATTACTTTATGTTAACATCTGGCAAGCACACAATTGCTTTTTTGGTCTATTCCACCAATTTGTATGGCTGCATTTTGGTCTATCCTACCGATTTTACGGTCATTTTACCAATTGCTGGCCAATACACCAATTTCCTACCACTTTTTATGGCTGCATTTTGGTCCCGACGATTTGCAACTCATTTTACAGTCAAGTTACATAGTCTACAGTCAGTTTCCCAGCACTGGACGCTGATTGTTAAAAGAATCTACTACCGCATCGTCACTCTAGATTTTTTATGCATATTCAGCTAGCAATTATCTCTGCCACACCGCTTCATACCTCAATCTGCGTTGTAAACTGCAAATGTGGGTGCTATTATTGATTGAAGTGGCTGAAAATAAAAAATCGTAGGACAGATTTAAACATGCACCCTACATATAAACACATACATGCACGCTATATATTGCATCACCCCAGTTCCCGGAACTCCTTAAGACAGACGTTGACTGTGGATATTGTATCACAGACACAGTCCCTCAAACAGTTCAGTGATATCAGTAAAACCGTCCAAAAACGTTAAAAACCATGTATGAACAGCGCCTATTACACGGAGGGGTCCGACATCCGATTAGTTCCAGTCATTCCACCAGGAAAGAGGTACACGGGTCGTGTTGTCTGTAGTTCAGGCCTTCCTAGGCGGTCAATACCGCGGTTCGGTCGTGTCCGCGTTGTTACTTTGTGCCAGGAAGGGCTCTCAAAAAGAGAAGTGTCTAGGCGTCTCGAAGTGATGTTGTTCGGACATTGAGGAGATACAGAGAGATAGGAAGTGTCGATGACATGCCTCGCTCAGGCCGCCCAAGAGCTACTACTGCAGTGGATGACCGCTACCTACGGATTATGACTCGGAGGAACCCTGACACCAATGCCACCATGTTGAATAATTCTTTTCGTGCAGACGTCGTTCCAAGGCGTGGCAGGCAGCGAAAGGCGTCCCCGGAGGCTGATCAGAAAGCCTCCCCGGTGCGTCTGACAAACCGGTTTCAGGCACTGTCTCTGGCTGAGCCAGATGCAGCTGCCTGCCCTGTTTCAGAGGATCATTCTCAGCCTTCAAGGTCCGGGCAATCGCAGAGGGTGGGCTTACTGGTAGTTGGGAGCTCCAATGTTAGGCGCGTAATGGGGCCCCTTAGGGATACGGCGGCTAAGGAGGGGAAGAAATCCAGTGTGCACTCCGTGTGCATTCCGGGAGGAGTCATTCCTGATGTGGAAAGGGTCCTTCCGGATGCCATGAAGAGCACAGGGTGCAGCCAGCTGCAGGTGGTGGCACATGTCGGCACTAATGACGTGTGTCGCTTTGGATCTGAGGAAATTCTCTCTGGATTCCAGTGGCTATCTGATTTGGTGAAGGCTGCCGGTCTTGCTTACGAGATGAAGGCAGAGCTCACTATCTGCAGCATCGTTGACAGAACCGACTGCGGACCTTTGGTGCAGAGCCGGGTGGAGGGTCTGAATCAGAGGCTCAGACGGTTTTGCGACCGTATTGGCTGCACATTCCTTGACTTGCGCCATAGGGTGGTGGGGTTTCGGGTTCCGCTGAATAGGTCAGGAGTTCACTACACTCAGCTGGCGGCTGCACGGGTAGCGGAGGCTGTGTGGCGTGGACTGTGCGGTTTTTTAGGTTAGAAGGCCTCGGGAAAGTGCGGGATGGGCTGCAATGTCAAAGGATGCTTGGCAATTACAGGACGTGCTTGGATCAAGGAACAGTCGGAATTATAGCTGTAAATTGTTGTAGTTGCGCTGGAAAAGTCCCTGAGCTTCAAGCGCTAATAGAAAGCACAGAAGCTGATATCGTTATAGGTACAGAAAGCTGGCTAAAGCCTGAAATAAGTTCTGCAGAAATTTTTACGAAGTCTCAGACGGTGTTCAGGAAAGATAGATTAGGCAGAATTGGTGGTGGAGTGTTTGTGTCTGTCAGTAGTGGTTTATCTTGTAGTGAAGTCGAAGTAGATACTCCGTGCGAATTGGTATGGGTGGAGGTTATACTTAACAGCCGAATTAAGTTAATAATTGGCTCCTTCTACCGACCCCCAAACTCCGATGATACAGTTGCGGAACAGTTCAGAGAAAGTTTGAGGCTCGTAACAAATAAATAACCCACTCATACGGTTATAGTTGGTGAGGACTTCAACCTACCCTCGGTATGTTGGCAAAAATACTTGTTCAAAACCGGTAGGCAGAAAACGTCTTCCGAGATTGTCCTAAATGCTTTCTCCGAAAATTATTTCGAGCAGTTAGTCCACGAACTCACGCGAATTGTAAATGGTTGCGAAAACACACTTGACCTCTTAGCCACAAACAATCCAGAGCTGATAGAGAGCATCATGACTGATACAGGGATTAGTGATCACAAGGTCGTTGTAGCTAGGCTCAATACCATTTCTTCCAAATCCATCAGAAACAAACGCAAAATAATTTTATTTAAAAAAGCGGATAAAGTGTCACTGGAAGCCTTCCTAAAAGACAATTTCCATTCCTTCCGAACTGACTATGCGAATGTAGACGAGATGTGGCTCAAATTCAAAGATATAGTAGCAACAGCAATTGAGATATTCATACCTCATAAATTGGAGCTGATCCCCCGTGGTACACAAAACAGGTCCGAACGCTGTTGCAGAGGCAACGGAAAAAGCATGCGAAGTTCAGAAGAACGCAAAATTCCGAAGATGGGCTAAAATTTACAGACGCGCGAAATTTGGCACGTACTTCGATGCGAGATGCCTTTAATAGGTTCCACAACGAAACATTGTCTCGAAATTTGGTAGAAAATCCGAAGAAATTCTGGTCGTATGTAAAGTACACAAGCGGCAAGACGCAGTCAATACCTTCGCTGCGCAGTGCCGATGGTACTGTCATCGACGACTGTGTCGCTAAAGCGGAGTTATTGAACGCAGTTTTCCGAAATTCCTCCACCAGGGAAGACGAATGGAATATTCCAGAATTTGAAACACGAACATCTGCTAGCATGAGTTTCTTAGAAGTAGATACCTTAGGGGTTGCGAAGCAGCTCAAATCGCTTGATATGGGCAAGTCTTCAGGTCCCGATTGTATACCGACTAGGTTCCTTTCAGATTACGCTGATACTATAGCTCCCTACTTAGCACTCATATACAACCGCACTCTCACCGATAGATCTGTACCTACAGATTGGAAAATTGCGCAGGTCGCACCAGTGTTCAAGAAGGGTAGTAGGAGTAATCCATTTAACTACAGACCTATATCATTGACGTCGGTTTGCAGTAGGGTTTTGGAGCATATACTGTATTCAAACATTATGAATCACCTCGAAGGGAACGATCTATTGACACGTAATCAGCATGGCTTCAGAAAACATCGCTCTTGTGCAACGCAGCTAGCTCTTTATTCGCACGAAGTAATGGCCGCTATCGACAGGGGATCTCAAGTTGATTCCGTATTTCTAGATTTCCGGAAAGCTTTTGACACCGTTCCTCACAAGCGACTTCTAATCAAGCTGCGGAGCTATGGGGTATCGTCTCAGTTGTGCGACTGGATTCGTGATTTCCTGTCAGGAAGGTCGCAGTTCGTAGTAATAGACGGCAAATCATCGAGTAAAACTGAAGTGATATCAGGTGTTCCCCAGGGAAGCGTCCTGGGACCTCTACTGTTCCTGATCTATATAAATGACCTGGGTGACAATCTGAGCAGTTCTCTTAGATTGTTCGCAGATGATGCTGTAATTTACCATCTAGTAAGGTCATCCGAAGACCAGTATCAGTTGCAAAGCGATTTAGAAAAGATTGCTGTATGGTGTGTCAGGTGGCAGTTGACGCTAAATAACGAAAAGTGTGAGATGATCCACATGAGTTCCAAAAGAAATCCGTTGGAATTCGATTACTCGATAAATAGTACAATTCTCAAGGCTGTCAATTCAACTAAGTACCTGGGTGTTAAAATTACGAACAACTTCAGTTGGAAGGACCACATAGATAATATTGTCGGGAAGGCGAGCCAAAGGTTGCGTTTCATTGGCAAGACATTTAGAAGATGCAACAAGTCCACTAAAGAGACAGCTTACACTACACTCCTTCGTCCTCTGTTAGAATATTGCTGCGCGGTGTGGGATCCTTATCAGGTGGGATTGACGGAGGACATCGAAAGGGTGCAGAAAAGTGCAGCTCGTTTTGTATTATCACGTTATAGGGGAGAGAGTGTGGCAGATATGATACACGAGTTGGGATGGAAGTCAATACAGCATAGACATTTTTCGTCGCGGCGAGACCTTTTTACGAAATTTCAGTCACCAACTTTCTCTTCCGAATGCGAAAATATTTTGTTGAGTCCAACCTACATTGGTAGGAATGATCATCAAAATAAAATAAGAGAAATCAGAGCTCGAACAGAAAGGTTTAGGTGTTCGTTTTTCCCGCTCGCTGTTCGGGAGTGGAATAGTAGAGAGATAGTATGATTGTGGTTCGACGAACCCTCTGCCAAGCACTTAAATGTGAATTGCAGAGTAGTCATGTAGATGTAGATGTACGACTCACTGTGCACAATAGACTGCATGATGCGCAACTTCACTGGTGAGGTCCATCTTTGAAACCACGACACCATGCAGCGAGATGCAAATGGCCCAACAACGTCCCTAATGGGCCGCTTAGGATTAACATCACGTTCTCTTTACCGATGAGTGTCGCATATGACTTGAACCAGACAATAGTCGGACACGTGTTTGGAGTGAACCCGATCAGGCTCAACGCCTTAGACACACTGTCCCGCGAGTGCAGCAAGGTGGACGTCCCCTACTGTTTTGGGTTGGCATTTTGTGGGGCCGACGTACGCCGCTGGTGGTCATGGAAGGCGCCGTCACGGCTTTACGAAACGTGAATGCCATCCTCCGATCGATAGTGCAACCATATCGGCAGCATATTGGCGAGGCATTCGTCTTCATGGATGACAATTCGCGCCCCCATCGTGCACATCTTGTTAATGACGTCTTTCAGGATAACGACGTCACTCGACTAGTGTGGCCGGCGTGTTCTCCAGACATGAACCCTACTGAACATGCCTGCGATGGATTTAAAAGGGCTGTTTATGGACGACGTGCCCCACCAACCACTCTGAGGGATCTACGCCGAATCGCCGCTGAGGAGTGAGATAAGCTGGACCAACAGTGCGTTGATGAATTTGTGGATAGTAGGCCACGACGAATACAGGCATGCATCAATGCAAGAGGACGTTCTACTGGGTGTTAAAGGTACTGATGTGTACAGCAGTCTGGACCACCACCTCTGAAGGTCTCGCTGTATGGTAGTACAACGTGCAATTTGTGGTATTCATGAGCACTAAAAGGGGCGGGGATTATGTTTATGGTGACCTGCATTCCAATTTTCTGTACAGGTTCCGGAACTCCCGGAACTGGAGTGATGCGAAACTGTTTTTGATGTGTGTATATAATGTTTGTGTAGGTATGCATATACAAGTTGTAATGGGTGTAAGTGTAGATATTTTTACATGTGGTGCCTTAATACTGTATGTACACAGTGTGTACTAGCTGTACATTGGTGAGAAAATACCAAATGAAAATAATCGTATTGTGAATATTTTAATTATTGGGGAAGTGAAATTATACATTTGACTGACACCTTTCGGTTATATTTTAATGCGCCTCTACCACAACATGTAATCCAGCTGTCAATATTTCCTTCTGAGGAAAACGTGTTTGACCACATTTAAACCATGGTAAATGGGTTTAATAAGCCTCCCATTTTGTAACTGACTGGCTGTTGACTATATCTACAAGAAGACACATCACTGTGTTGGTTGCTTTTTCTCTGTATCAAATAGTCTTTCCACAAACACGTCATATAATATACTACCTGATGTTTTATTCACAGTCGTAACAGTGGACCACACCTGTCAGTTTAGACTAACCGTTTTGTGTTCATGCATCCACACTTCAACATATGGCTGCTGCCAAGATGAAAATGATCATTAATGATTTTCTGTTGCCACATTCACCTCAAGGTTCTAACCAACCTAAAAACATACGACTTGCAATAGGTATAATTGTTGGTCTACAAATGATATTGATACTGATGAAATGTCGTTAAGTACTCCCTTCTCAGTCACAAAAGAAATATCTGAACTTGTACCTGTTACACTCTCTCTACATCTTTCATATGAATTACACACACATTGCAAACTTCCTCTAGCTACTACTTCTTTCTTTGGCAAGCCAGCCATGCGCGTTCATGGCAGTCATTCGCTAGTTGGCCACACCTTCTATTCGATCTGGACTGCTGGAGGCTGTAGTCGCTCAGCCAGCACTGATCAGGGCTGTAATAATAACAAAATCCAAATAAAAACGGTAGATATATATAATATGAATAAGTTCCTCAAAAGAATGTGATGACATCATTAATTTATTGTAACAGGTCGATGCACATGTTGGTAAATATATATATATATGTACGCCATGATGGCACACACAACAACAGCTGGACCTCTGAGTCCTGCATGGAAACAATACAATCTTAGATGCTGATCGCACATCATGTTGGAACGCTGTGATGCACATGAATAAATTAGTTGTTTTTCTAGTAGTAATCCTGTTGTTATATCAAGAAGAATTGATAAATACTTACTATCAGTCTTCTTCTGCTTGCTGCTGATGTTGCATACTGGTGTTCTCACTACAAAGTGTAAACAGAAATTGATGATTCTCACACAACCAAATTATAAAAATTAATACTGCTGTAAAAGTGTGGGGCTGAGCTTCCAAGCCATTGGCCAAGACTTCAGTGCCCTGTGCCCTTGCAGTGACTGGCTGAGAACAGGATGACGTCATGTAAAGCCATGGGCCACATGGGGAAGGGAAGCGAATACCTGGAAGTATGGAATTCAGGGAAAAAATTACGCTGACATTGTAATTCCAAGATTCCTGGTATGCAGCTGTTGACATCAACGAGTTTTGGACCAGAACCCGTATTGATACCCTGCTGGCATGTGTTGGTTGGACCACATGAGGACGTTAGGAACCCAAGAAAAAGGAAAACCAAATATGAAATATTTTCATAGCTCTTTACGGCAACAAATCTAAACCCTTGTCACCAGCTCCTGTTAAAATAATCTCATCCAAGATTAATATGCAAAGGATCCTCATAATACGTAGGCACAATCTATCCTTAGTTCACTATCTTACCCAGTAACCCTGCGTGTGCTTAATCACGAAACTGATTCTTCCAGATCACGTATGAGCAACACGTTCCAGTCGTATGTGTGAACAATTAGAGGCTCAAGCCCATATTAAGTTGCACATACTCAAACATGTATGTACAAGTTTCACATATATGAATCAGAAAACTCAAACTATCTGTAGGATCTTCCAGCAGAAATGACTTTACTCAAATAAGCCTGAAAGCTAACTCCAGTTCTTGACCAACTTTTTTTTTATTTCCATGACAGAATAATTCTACTAAACGAGATTTTTGTCTCGATTAATTTGAACAAAGTAGTTTTGTAACCGATCAATCTCCGACTCTTTTCTGCGAAGGCTCCACTGCCATAGAGTAATTTTCTCACCTTTTGGGGAAATACATTCACCACAAACACAGATTCGATAATAGAAATACGATGAATAGTGAAAATTCGAATGTTTTAAGTCTAGAAAGACAGTAGTCTCTGCCAAAGTTATGTCACAAACTACAGCTTCTCGTTTTATAATCGTATAGTAAAAGAGAAGCACTGTCATAGACTAGACCTCTAGTACAAAGGCTGCAAAAAGAATTCAAACACGTTTTTACGTTATATATATAAAAAATTATATATATATTTCATATTTTTATTTATATTTATCAGGTGAATTTCTCTTTTCTTTGAGCATGATTCCTTATCTCAGGGATGTTATCTCTTCTTCTCACATTTAATTACGTACATAAGAAATGGATTCTTGAAGGGCCGCTGTTACTCATACACCCACTTTAAATTTTGGACGTGATGACTAAAATATAGTTGCCGTTAACTAAATTGAATGTAATTTTGTTAACTTCTCTTTACTGATTGCAAAGCAAGGCTCGAGGGAATTTCGATTGTGGCCCTGGAGCGGCCAAGATAAAACTTACTGAACTCCTGGAATCTGTATAATTTAAAAAATGAACTTTGACGTAAATTAATTATCTGTTGCAATTTAGAAAGGTTCTTACAACGAAATCTCTCGCATTTACTGTTACTGTTAACACTTTGAAAAATAAATTAATACTTCGGCGCGTAATAGCCGACCAGAGGCTGCATCGGAAGATGAGCTTCCTGCAGCGCAAATTACAGAAAAAATGCTTATTAAAAATAATTAGCAGCTGCGACCATTTGAGGTTACAGATATTACAAATAAATTCGTTTTGTGATAACAATAATTAGTTTATTTTAGCAGAATACCGAATAACTTACATAAAATATGTGCAGCCGCACAATGGCTGTGTTCCGTATCGCAAAACAAAACAGTGTGAGTACCATAAAGTACGTCCTTCCTCCTCAGCCGTACAATCGCGTCTCTTTTGATCCTTTTTTATTTTCATAGACATGTTTTAAATAACGATACTACTTTTAAATTATCGCTGCATGTCAGTTGTTTCAAGAACATTAACTGTATGTTTTAAACTGATTATGTTAATGAAATACGTTAAATGTTTACAAATGATTTTTAGTTCACCCTGAATACTTCACAGTATTGTTCACTGTTTACAACCGATAAAAATGTCAATATTCATGTGGCGTACCGTCACAATGTTTTGGCAGTAGCTAACAGTTGACATTAACAGATCGCACATGTTTTCACTGACCTAATTCATAAATTACGTGAACTGAAGTGTCATACATTCAATTACCCAAAGACATAAAGTAAATTACATATATGTATAATTGCAAATGAATTCGTTACCATGGTAGACAATGCTGGTTGTATCATATGGGACTTCCTATGAGACAGCTGTAGACGAAATATCGCAGGCGTATCAATACACTTGCGCATTTCGTAAGAGCATAATCACAAGAAATACAGTGAACTGGAACAGTTGCTAAAATTGCACAAGAGTGTGTGCAATAATATGACAACATCTTACTCCTTTCAAATAAAGCAACGTCTGGAACAGCGCGACAGAGAAAATAACCAACACTTCAGTTCGACGGCAAAATGAGTTGAACTCCGTTAAAAAATAAAGCTTAATAATAAAGATTATCGATCCGTAACTGTCTGCGGCTATCTGTGACTGCTCTGACGGAAATCCAAACACGATCTAAATGAAACTTCTTGGCAGATTAAAACTGTGTGGTGGACCGAGACTCGAAGTCGGGACCATTGCCTTTCGCTGGTCAGTGCTCTACCAAATGAGCGGCCCAAGCACGACTCACGACCCGTCCTGACAGCTTCAATTCTGCCAGTACCTCGTCTCCTTTCTTCCAGGAGTGCTAGTTCTGCAAGGTTTACAGAAGAGCTTCTGTCGAGTTTGGAAGGTAGGAGATAAGGTACAGGCAGAACTGAAGCTGTGAGGACAGGCCGTGAGTCGTGCTTGGGCAGCTCATTTGGTAGAGCACTGACCAGCGAAAGGCAATGGTCCCGAGTTCGAACCTCTGTCCGGCACACAGTTTCAATCTGCCAGGAAGTTTCATATCAGCGCACACTCCGCTGAAGAGTGAAAATCTCATTCACGATCTAAATGGTCCAAGTTGTTTTATTCGCTCCTGTAATAGGTGTGGAATTCACGTCACATTATGTCCCACAGCACAGTAGAGAAATTCTGCAACATTTCTCGCAAATAGAGAGACGATCCATAACGAACATATGCATACAGCATACGCGATAGCTGACTGAAGACACAGCTACCATTCATGAAGGAGTACATGCAGTCGACCTTACAGCACGGCATTCACGAAAGGCATAGGAACACAGGTTTAAAATTAAATCATCCGATAGTTTTAACATGTGGTCACTCATTCTTAGCTTAGCAGATACCGTGGTGCAACGCAACGACGAACATCCTAATCTCATTGTCCCGTAGAAAGCCTCGAGATGTGTCTTAGCAAAAATGAGAAACACACCACGTAAGTGAAATGAGCCTCTTATAAGTTTTTTGCCGTTAGGATATACACTCTGAGACGAAAAAGGAAAAAGGATACGGCGTGTCACAAAGGAGTTATCTGAATGGGTTGGAAATGGTTACCATTTCAGAAAAATTGGATGATTTATGCAAGAGAGAGAGCTTCACAAACTGTGCAAATAAGTAGCATGTTGGTCCACCTTGGGTCCTTACGTAAACAGTTATCTGGCTTCACAAGAAATGGCTCAAATGGCTCTGAGCACAATGGGACTTAACATTTGAGGTCATCAGTGCCCTAGAACTTAGAACAACTAAAACCCAACCAACGTAAGACATCACACACATCCATGCCCGAGGCAGGATTCGAACCTGCGACCGTAGCGATCGCTCGGTTCCAGACTGAAGCGCCTAGAACCGCTCGACCACTGCGGCTGGCCCGGCTTGACAATACCTGGCAGAGTTGTTGGATATCCTCCTGAAGGATATTTTGCCAAATCTCGAGTAATTAGCGCTTTAGATGCTTAAAATCACAAGCTGGTTGGAAGGCCTGCCCATAGTCCTCCAAACGTTCTCAACTGGGAACCTTGTTGGTCAATGTAGCATTTCGCAAGCACGAAGACAAGCAAAAGAAACTCTCGCCGTGTGGTAGGTGGACATTATTTTCCTGAAATATAAAACAGATTGGCCTGCATTGAAGGGCAACAGAACGGGGCATAGAATATCGTCGACATAATACTGTGCCGTAAGGAAGCCGCCGGTGGCAATCAACGGGTCCTGCTAGGAAATGAAGTGCCACTCCAGACCATCATTGCTGATTGTCGGGCCGTATGGTGCGCGATAGTCATACTGATGTACTGCCACTGTCCAGAACGTCTCCATTCGCATCTTTGCTGGTCCTCTGGACTGAGTTCGAAGCTTGACTCATCACTTAAGACAGTTCTACTCCATCAATGGGTTTTAAGGCCGAAGCGTGTCAGGAGATAACCTGGACACCTGTTGGATACCAGTCTGACTGTCGCCGACTTACGCCCCGACAGCCAGGAATGATGGATTGGGGTGCCATTTCGTTTCATAGCAGGACACCTTTGGTTATCATCCGCGGCTCTGTAACACCTCCGTTTCTATCCCGACCTGATCTGATCGAATAGCAGCGAAATATTTATTATTAACATGACCGTGAAACTAATGGGGCTGGTAATCGGAATTGACTGCTACGGAAGTTGTTACTTTCCAGTTCGTCCTGTTCAATACTATAATACTGAATGTATGGTAATAAGGAACACCAACACAGTTTTACTAATTACAAACTTATATTCTTCTCAAAACACAAGAAGGAGACAGCCACTGCGTTCGTCAAACATATCTAACAACGGCTAATCTCAGCACAGGCTTTCTTCATTTCCCATTATTGTCACACGCTAATACATCACTGCATCCAACACTGCAATCCATGGTTAGGCCCGCGCGGTAGACGCGAAACTAAATATCGGCACTAGTAACGTCGCAGATCACTTTTATAAAGATACTTCATCACTTTCCCGGTATTCATTTATTATTTATGGGTTTAACCACGGCGGTGGTGACACCCTTTTCGGTTAAAAACCCTGTATTCCAATAATGGCCTCCACACACACTCACCATTCCCGCCAACCACTCTGGCGCATCTCGACACTCGCTCTCGCAACATATCACAGTCGATTGTTTGCCCTATCGACGTGTGCCGAGTGCAAAGTTATATAAAGGGCCTACGGACGCCTTACAGCTCCCATACACGAGAACGGTACGTAGACGACATTCCACACCTCATTCCTGGAAAGTTACCGTGGGCTTTCGTTCCCAGCATAGCGTCCACCCACACATGACGAGAGTTTCTACTGCTCGTTGTGCTTGCCAAGCCCTACCTCGGCCAGCCATTAAGACTGCCGGTTCTCTCTTCAACTGAGAACGTTTTGAGCATTGTGGGCAAGGCCCTCCAACCATCTAGAGACTGCTTGAATGAGGGCCACAGGTGGACCAACGCGTTATTAACTTGCTCAATTTGTGAAACTCCTTCTCTTGAATAAATCATCCAGTTCTTTTCTGGAACTGTAATCATTCGTATATCCCTGCATGTAAATCGCAACTATTTATTTCCGTCTTACTCGGATAATTGGCTCGTGGTATGTCTTTGTTCTTTCTAAGTGTATTCAAGCTGTCAGCAACACTCCTACCACTAATTTAACTCGTTGATTCACAGTGGAAGCAGGAAGATTATGAGTGAGCCTAAAAGGAAGAGCGGATCCGACTAAACGACAACCACTGTGAAGTGACAAAGCGTAATTGCATTCTGCTGCCAGCCGCAGCCGTCGCGTCCAGCCGACTCGGTCCGCCGGTCGTTATCCCGGCTGGGTGCGCAAAGCGTCCGCTGCCTTCCTCCCCCGGCTGCGCTTGGCGTATCAAACTTTTATTGGCGTCGCTCGCACCAAACCGCGTTGGCAGCCACCGCGTCGTGTTCTCAGCAGTTTTAAATCGAATTCATCCCCCCCCCCCCCCCCCGCCCATGCCGCCCTGCCGGTGGAACCCCGAATAAAACCCACCACCACCACCCTCACACCTCTTCCTACAGCGGCCCTTGCCTTCATGGCACGCACTGCCTCTGGACGGCGAGAGGGATTCCTGAGAGGAGGAGACAGGAAGAGGGGGGCAGAGAGAGAGAGAGACAGACTTGTTTGCCAAAAAGGAAGCCGCAGCAGCACTCTGCAGAATATTGCAGTTTCTGTCGGCGTCGGCGTGTTCAGGGACCCGCCAGGGGGGGGGGGGGGGGAGGGAGGAATGGGGAAGGGGGCAGTTGCACTTCAATCCTTCACGAGCTCGGATGATCGAATACAATAGAATCAATATCTGACCTCTCATCTGATCTGCTCTTTATATGACGTCCCAGTGAGCAGCATCAATCACTAACGAACGAATTTCATTTCGAAACGACAAACTTGTCTGAACAATAAAATTTTCAGCAGTTACGTAACTACCAAAGGCGCCCATTTCGGCGTTCTGGCCACTATTTCCGTTTATGTGAAGTGATGACGTCATCTGTCTCCGTCTTGACGCAAAATCAGTTACATAAGTAGCACGGAGTTTTCGATACGAGCGCTGGTGGCAAAAATTGATTAATTTATCTTTACACTCGAGTGCGAAATCTATCTGGACAACGTGAGAAGAAGCACAGAAATTCATGTAGGCTCTAGCGTCTTTAAAGGTGCGGCAGTTCGTATCACTGCGTATCAGTCTCTTCATTAGCTGTCGCGATGTACTATCAGTCAATCCATTGTCATTTTCGTGACGTGGGGTTCAGTTAAAGCACTGCAGATTCCATTTTGAAGAAACAGTTATATAAATAACGCTCGTCCTTTTTTCTGTCATGATGTAAACAGACTTTAGTAGATTTCGTCATATGTGGAAGAGTAATGCTCTAAAAAATTGCCGCGCAGGGTAGCCGAGCGGTCTGACGCGCCTTGTCATGGCTATCGCGCCTCCCTCCATCGGAGGTTCGAGTCCTTCCTCGGGCATGGGTGTGTGTTTTGTCCTTAGCGTAAATTAGATTAAGTAGTGCGTAAGATTAGGAACCGATGACCTCAGCAGTTTGGTCCCATAAGACCTTACCACAAATTTCCAAACTTTTTTCTAAAAAATTATTTAATTTTACAGAATTAATTTGTGTACATTCAAATTATTTTAAAGAGCATAAAAAAATTCAAAATGTAAATCAACATTTCATATCACGCCTCAAATATCTGAGTATTTTATTATGCTTCGATGCTTCGATTTTATAAGTAACTTTGGCAAGCGCGTGTATCCTGAGAGAGCTACAGTCCAGATCTGGTACGAGCCTGAGTCAGTTGTGAACAAAATCGGACGAAATGACAAGATTGACGATTTATTAAATAGGACCTATCTGCAATCAAATGAGGGCGGACCCTATGGCTGAGATAGTTCCAAAGACGCAGACCTCGATCAAGGACTCACTAATTGACGCTGATACAGTCAAGAGGCTCATTCACAGAATCCCAGTTCCTCTTAGAGTTTATGGTGTACCAAAATAATGAAAGAATGCCATTCTTTAAGGCTGGTCGTAAATGAGATCAATTCGGCTACATTCAACTTGGAAAATTATCTAGCCTGAATATTAAAACCACTATTTTGCAAAACGGAGCTTTCTGTAAGGAACTCGACAGGCTTTATAAAAAGCATCAAGAGGAAAACGGTTTTACGTACAGATGTATAGTCAAATGGTTCAAATGGCTCTGAGCACTATGGGACGTAACATTTGCGGTCATCAGTCCCCTAGAACTTAGAACTACTTAAACATAACTAACCTAAAGACATCACAGACATTCATGCCTGAGGCAGGATTCGAACCTGCGACCGTAGCAGTCGAGCGGTTCCGGACTGAAGCGCCTAGACCCGCTCAGCCACAACGGCCGGCGATGTATAGTCACTATATACAGACTTTACAGTAGACGAAACTGTTGTCATCCAAAGAGAGCACGTCCTACCAGACATATGTGGCCTATTTGCTTCACGTTTGTCATCAAGATACTTGAAAGAGGGATATAAAACACGAGCAGATAGACATCGTAGGAACAGTATCTCCCCTTCCTCGACCACAGCCTTTGAAACAACAGCACTTTGTTCACCTTCTCTACGCCCACTGTCTGGTTCGGATACGTGGGTGACACATTCGCTACCTGACCCCAAGATAAGACAGCGTTACACAGGTTTCAGAAATATCTGAACAAAATATACGAGAACAGTAGAGAAGAGTGGTGCAGTTCCATTCCTCGACGTGGAAATATACAGGACAATCTCAGAGTACATGGGAAGCGATCACACACAGACAGGTATTTACAATCCGAGTTACGTCACCACACAAAACAGAACAGAGTAATCTATTCTCTGATAATTCGCAGGCAGCGGCTAAGTGATACAGTGAAAGAGTTTATGAGGCTGCTAACAACGTTCTTTGCGAATGGTTACAACCCCAAATCGATCCACCCAGCCATGACAACGAACAAAAGAATGCAAGATAGGCAGTACATCGACAAACTGCAGCCAGTAGCGCGCTTACCGTATGTGAAGAATGTCACTGACCGGATTCGTAAACATCTTCGCTGGATTGCTGTCCACGACACTCGCTAGTTCCAGAATGTGCTAGGCTACATCAAGGACAGGGTGGATGCTCTGCACACTGCGGGCAATTTGAAGATGGACCGTGAATGTGCAGAAGTCTGCATCGGCGAAACCAGCAGGTCAATAGCAACGGTTATACGGCAGCGCGAGCGTCTCAGTCGATTTGGGCAGCACAATAAATCTGCAACGGTCGAACTCTAGGGAGAGTGCGACAAGCATCCAGAGATGGTGACACACAAGATCAGGGCGGCTACTGAAATACTAAAGGATCCTCAATCATCAATAGAGAGGAGACTTGCACCACCCTGGCTGCCAGTCGGCAGGTCGCACTAACAACACCAGACGCGACCGTCATCGGCGAGTAACTGCCACCGAGTGACCGAGTGGCATATCTCCAACATGAGGAAAACGAAGAGTCGACAGCACATTTACCGATGACTGCCAATCAAGGCACATGCTGTAGCTGGTCCCACTCCCTCGACCACGGGAAATATATCACAATAACACTATATAAATGTGTGTGCTGTCTTTTCTGTTAGACATGGACATGTTCAACATAACAGATCCCCCGCCCCCTCCCCCCCCCCCCCCCGGCCACACACACACACACACACACACACACACACACACAGTTACTGACAGGCGTGACTGTATTGATAACGTCATGGTCCGAGCCTCTTGTGGGAATACAGGCCTCTCTGCGAGCAACTAGGTGAATGGACCATGGACACTACTACAGTGTGACAAGTTGAGAATTTTGGGTTTGACGGGAAGCGTGTCCGGATGGCCGAGATGTTTAAGGCCACTACTCACCTTAAGCGGGAGATATGAAGTCGAGTCCTCGTTGGACACAGATTTTCAACTCTCACCATCGAATTACACTGACGGAAAAAATGCCGCAGCACCAATAAGGAGTTGTGCGACATAAACCGAAGTTAACAGAAGTGTTTCTACATCTGCAAGAAGATGGCTACTTAAATTTCGCTCCAGTCCCATAAGATTGACAATAGTAGCTCTACTGCTTGGATGTAAATCAGGTTTGCTTTAAATACACGCTGCAACGGTCCTGAGCGTTAGTTACGTTTGAGATTGCGAGTGGTGAACTGATATTGGTCAAGAATGCCTTTAAGGCGATAAAGAGGCCTTTATTAACACTTCGCTCCCGGGTCCGAATGCCTCCACTGCTTAAATTTTGATTAATAATCAGCATTGGCGGCCGAAAACATCCGGCATAAGATGTCACACCTCATTCTGCCAACGGCCTTTTCAAAGAGGGCGGAGGAGCGGACAGAGGTTCAGGGCCTCTCTTGTGCTAGGGGTGGGAAACTGCCCCTAAAGGCGAAAGAATCAGCAATGATCAACGGCATGAGGATGCAGAAGAGGCAATGGAAACCACTGCATTAAAGGCACGTAATGTGTACCCACCAGTCATCTGGCCTGTAATTGAAAAGTGTCACAATCAGCTCTCCATTGGCAAAAGATTTCGGAATAGTCCCCCATTCGGATCTCTGGTAGGGGACTGCCAAGGGGGAGGTTACCATGAAAAAAGATTGAATAATCAACAGAAGGATAACGTTCTAGGAGTCGGGGCGTGGAATTCTGAAACTTTAACGTGGTAGGGAAACTAGAAAATCTGAAAAGGGAAATGCAAAGGCTCAACCTAGATATAGCAGAGATCAGTGAAGTGAAGTGGAAAGAATAGAGCAGCAAAAAATGGTATAACAGGAGTAGGATCCTTTATTAATAGGAAGATAGGGCACAGAGTGTGTTACTGTGAACAGCTCAGTGATAGGGTTGTTCTTATGAGAACCGTCAGCAAACCAACCACAGGTATATATGCTGAAGTCGCAAGATAAAGATGAAGAGACAGAGACACTGTATGATGATATTGAAAGGGTAATACAGTATGTAAAGGTATATGGAAACCTAATAGACATGGGAGATTGGAGTTCAGTTGTAGGGGAAGCAGTAGAAGCAAAGGTTACAGGAGAACGTCGGCTTGGGCCAAGGAATGAGAGAGGAGAAAGACTAATTGAGTTCTGTAACATGTTTCAGCTAGTAATATCGAATACTCTGTTCAAGAACCACAAGAGGAGGAGGTAAACTTGGAAAAGGCCGGGTGATACGGGAAGATGAGTTAGATTAGATCATGGTCAGACAGAGATTCCGAAATCAGATACTGGATTGTAAGGCGTACCCAGGAGCAGACATAGACTCAGATCACAATATAGTAGTGAGGAAGAGTAGACTGAAAAAGACATTGTTCAGGACGAATCAATACGCAAAGAAGTGGGATACGAAAGTACCAACGAATGACGAGATACGCTTGAAGTTCTCTAAGGCTATAGATACAGCATTAAGGAATAGCTCAGTAGGCAGTACAGTTGAATGGACATCTCTAAAAAGGGCCATCACAGAAGCTTGGAAGGAAAATATAGGTACAAAGAAGGTAACTGCAAAGAAATCATGGGTAACAAAAGAAATACTTACATTGATCGATGAAAGGAGTAAGTACTAAAATGTTCCGCGAGATCCAGGAAAACAGAAATACAAGTCGCTGAGGAATGAAATAAATAGGAAGTGCAGGGAAGCTAAGACGAAATGGCTGCTTGAAAAATGTGAAGAAATCGAAAAGTAAAGTATTGTCGGAAGGACAGACTCAGCATACAGGACAGGTCACTTTTTTCTCTCTAAATACTAATACTAATTAACAATGCTGTTATGTAATTAATAGATGCCGTTAATATTGAGGGGGCGGGGAGGAGGCGTCAATTTCAACTGCGTTGTCTGACCCAAGACAGACGCAAATGCCTACACATAATCGGATCACTTTGCCACATCGCTCCGGCGGGAAATCTTTGTGATTTATGTAGTGAGTTTCATGGATTTAATGTCGTGATTTGCTATGTTATAACCTTAAATGTTGGGGTTCCTAGTGATCTAACAATAAATGCGCTTAAATTACAGAGAAGTGTTAGTTCTGTGTACCAGCGTATAGTGTCAAATCTTCTTCATACAAAAGTGAATTTTTTGAGGTATATGACTTCTGTCGTCGTCGTCGTCGTCCCCCCCCCCCCCCCCCCCCCCCCCCATGAACCATGGACCTTCCCGTTGGTGGGGAAGCTTGCGTGCCTCAGCGATGCAGATGGCCGTACCGTAGGTGCAACCACAACGGAGGGGTATCTGTTGAGAGGCCAGACAAACGTGTGGTTCCTGAAGAGGGGGGCAGCAGCCTTTTCAGTAGTTGCAGGGGCAGCAGTCTGGATGATTGACTGATATGGCCTTGTAACACTAACCAAAACGGCTTGCTGTGATGGTATTGCGAACTGCTGAAAGCAAGGAGAAACTACAGCCGTAATTTTTCTCGAGGGCATGCAGCTTCACTTATGATTAAATGATGATGGCGTCCTCTTGGGTAAAATATTCCGGAGGTAAAATAGTCCCCCATTCGGATCTCCGGGAGGGGACTACACAAGAGGACGTCGTTATCAGGAGAAAGAAAACTGGCGCTCTGCGGATCGGAGAGTGGAATGTGAAATCCCTTTATCGGGCAGATAGGTTAGATATAGTGGGAATTAGTGAAGTTCGGTGGCAGGAGGAAGAAGACTTTTGGTCAGGTGAATACAGGGTTATAAATATAAAATCAAATAGCAATAATGCAGGAGCAGGTTTAATAATGAATAAAAAAAATAGGAGTGCGGATAAGCTACTACAAACAGCATAGTGAACGCATTATTGTGGCCAAGATAGACACGAAACCCACACCTACTACAATAGTACAAGTTTATATTCCAGCTAACTCTGCAGATGATGAAGAAATTGATGAAATGTATGATGAGATAAAAGAAATTATTCAGGTAGTGAAGGGAGACGAAAATTTAATAGTCATGGGTGACTGGAATTCGAGAGTAGGAAAAGGGAGAGAAGGGAACATAGTAGGTGAATATGGATGGGGGGAAATAAATGAAAGAGGAAGCCGTCTGATAGAATTTTGCACAGAGCATAACTTAATCATAGCTAACACTTGGTTCAAGAATCATAAAAGAAGGTTGTACACATGGAAGAAGCTTGGAGATACTGACAGGTTTCAGATAGATTATATAATGGTAAGGCAGAGATTTAGGAACAAGGTATTAAATTGTAAGACATTTACAGGGGCAGATGTGGACTCTGATCACAATCTATTGGTTATGAACTGTAGATTGAAACTGAAGAAACTGCAAAAAGGTGGGAGTTTAAGGAGATGGGATCTGGACAAACTGATTAAACCAGACGTTGTACGGAGTTTCAGGGAGAGCATAAGGGACAATTGTCACAACTGGGGGAAAGAAATACAGTAGAAGAAGAATGGGTAGCTCTGAGGGATGAAATAGTGAAGGCAGCAGAGGATCAAGTAGGTAAAAAGACGAGGGCTAGTAGAAATCCTTGGGTAACACAATAAATACCGAATTTAATTGATGAAAGGAGAAAATATAAAATGCAGTAAATGAAGCAGGCAAAAAGGAGTAAAAACGTCTCAAAAATGAGATCGACAGGAAGTGCAAAATGTTTAAGCAGGGATGGCTAGAGGACAAAAAATGGTTCAAATGGCTCTAAGCACTATGGCACTTAACATCGGAGGTCATCAGTCCCCTAGAACTTAGAACTACCTAAACCTAACTAACCTAAGGACATCACACACACCCATGCCGGAGGCAGGATTCGAACCTGCGACCGTAGCGGTCGCGCGGTTCCAGACTGTTGCGCCTAGGACCACTTGGCCACCCCGGCCGGCCGCTGGAGGACAAATGTAAGGATGTAGAAGCTTATCTCACTAGGGGTAAGATGGATACTGCCTACAGGAAAATTAAAGAGACCTTTGGAGAAAAGAGAACCACTTGTATGAATATCAAGAACTCAGATGGAAACCCAGCTCTAAGCAAAGAAGGGAAAGCAGAAAGGTGGAAGGAGTGTATAGAGGTTGTATACAAGGGCAACATACTTGAGGGCAATATTCTGGAAGTGGAAGAGAATGTAGATGAAGACGAAATAGGAGATACAATACTGCGTGAAGAGTTTGACAGAACACTGAAAGACCTGAGTCGAAACAAGGCCCCCGGAGTAGACAACATTCCATTAGAACTACTGACGGCCTTGGGAAAGCCAGTCCTGACAAAACTCTACCGTCTGGTGAGCAAGATGTATGAGACAGGCGAAATACCCTCAGACTTCAAGAAGAATATAATAATTCCAATCCCAAAGAAAGCACGTGTTAACAGATGTGGAAATTTACGAACAATCAGTTTAATAAGCCACAGCTGCAAAATACTAACGCGGATTCTTTACAGACGAATGGAAAAACTAGTAGAAGTCAACCTTGGGGAAGATCAGTTTGGATTCCGCAGAAATATTGGAACACGTGAGGCAATACTGACCTTACGACTTATCTTAGAAGAAAGATTAAGGAAAGGCAAACCTATGTTTCTAGCATTTGTAGACTTAAAGAAAGCTTTTGACAATGTTGACTGGAATACTCTCTTTCAAATTCTAAAGGTGGCAGGGGTAAAATACAGGGAGCGAAAGGCTATTTACAAATTGTACAGAAAGCAGATGGCAGTTATAAGAGTCGAGGGGCATGAAAGGGAAGCAGTGGTTGGGAAGGGAGTGAGACAGGGTTGTAGCCTCTCCCCGATGTTATTCAATCTGTATATTGAGCAAGCAGTCAAGGAAACAAAAGAAAAATTAGGAGTATGTATTAAAATCTATGGAGAAGAAATAAAAACTTTGAGGTTCGTCGATGGCATTGTAATTCTGTCAGAGACAGCAAACGACTTGGAAGAGCAGTTGTATGGAATGGATAGTATCTTGAGACGAGTATATAATATGAACATCAACAAAAGCAAAACGAGAATAATGGAATGTAGTCGAATTAAGTCGGGTGATGCTGAGGGAATTAGATTAGGAAATGAGACTCTTAAAGTAGTAAAGAAGTTTTGCTATTTGGGGAACAAAATAACTGATGATGGTCGAAGTAGAGAGGATATAAAATGTAGACCGGCAATGGCAAGAAAAGCGTTTCTGAAGGAGAAAAATTTGTTAACATCGAGTATAGATTTAAGTGTCAGGAAGTCGTTCCTGAAAGTATCTGTATGGAGTGTAGCCATGTATGGAAGTGAAACATGGACGGTAAATAGTTTGGACAAGAAGACAACAAGAGCTTTCGAAATGTGGTGCTACAGAAGAATGCTGAAGATTAGATGGGTTGAAGAGAAGTTTGTGGCGCAATTTGACAAGAAGAAGGGACCGGTTGGTAGGACATGTTCTGAGGCATCAAGGGATCACAAATTTAGCATTGAAGGGTAGTGTGGAGGGTAAAAATGATAGAGGTAGACCAAGGGATGAATACACTAAGCAGATTCAGAAGGATGTAGGTTGCAGTAAGTACTGGGAGATGAAGAAGCTTGCAGATGATAGAGTCGCATGGAGAGCTGCATCAAACCAGTCTCAGGACTGAAGACCACAACAACATGAGTTCTGTAAAGTCTGTTCGTTATAATCGAAATGAGCCACTTTTCAGTCTCCATTCACTGTGACTTCTCACACTTTCATGAAACAATTTGTATTTTAAACTCTTTCTTTACAGGCAACGCAATTACGAATGTAATTTCTAATTTTAATGCGGAACATCAATGGAGGCAAGGATTATTAACTGTATTTGGAACAAATAAAATTACCAGTACCGATAATTCAGATATTTATGATTTTTCGCAGTTGTGCTAAGTGAAATACGAGAGGCGTTCATATGCAGTGCAACACATTTTTTATCGGGAAGTTTTGGGTGAAAAAATGCGTTATTTGTTTTATGAAGTTCCAGTAGGTAGCACCACTACACATAGCCTTCAGAAGGGTGTCTGAAACGGAGGTGGGCTCGAAGCAGAGAATTGTCATTGAGTTTCTTTTGGCGTAAAACCAGAGCATCGTAAATATTCATAGAGCCAGAAGAATGTCTACGGTGACATGTCAATGAACAAACGCCATGAGTCGTTGTCAAAGGAGTTCACAGAACTTCATTCGACTGGTCTCCCCCATCCACCCTACAGCGTGGATGCCGCACCTTTCATTTTTTTGGCCCAGTGAATGATGCATTGCGTGGAAGCAGTACGTCGACTATGGGGAGGTTATTGATGCAGAAAGACGTATTTTAAATGTACAAAACGATTTTATGAAAAGTTTGACAGTGGTGCTGAAAGTTCATCTTTTTGTCTGTAGCAGCTGACATTTTTGTGGAAGATTAGGTAACACTCCTTTAAAACCTCTCAATTCGCTCCGCTATGTGCATCACACATTTATTATACGGCTACATAGCAAAGAAGAGCTCCACGGATTCCACTATTCCTTAAATAATATTCACTCCAAAATCAGATTTACCTTGGGGCTGCGAGTGACTGTGGTCTCCCGTTCCTGGATGTGTTGGTATACAGAATGTCAGACAACACTCTAGGATACAAAGTGTATAGAAAGCCTACTAACACACCAGTTCGCACCACCCATCCCAGAAGCAAGCAGTTCTCAAATCTCTGTCTTCATGTGCATTCCGTATCAGCGACCACAACACCTTGAAGACGGAGTTGGATTTCTTAAAGAAGAGAAGACGGCCAATGGCTATGATAGTTTACCCACAGGCAGATGTCTTGAACGAAATACTAGTTATGATAATGCGAATTACAAGGAATCATCTTCTTATTCTATTAAGTGACCATCAGCTTTGTGGAGCTACTGACCGCTTCAGCAGTATTTGTCGGAAGAAAGGTACACAGACATCTGGAGCCAGTACAAAATAAAAGCATTTATCCTGAGCAAAACGAATGCACCATATTACCTAGACACTGCGCGCCCTATGAAATGCCATGTAGCAGTGAAAAGTGCTATCAGGCGAATGGGAAGGACTGTCAAAGAACTTATTAATGAATGCGAACGCCACGTGTGGCTTAAACGAAGTGTGAAGTCTGCGGGAGCAGAATATCAATAGACTGTGGGTTTGACACTAATTTTAATAACCTATGTGACTGTGAATTGACACTGATTTCAATAACGTATGTGTGTTTACTGAGTAAACCAACATTTACAAAAGACAGTTCGAAAAGCGATTGAAATGTCTATGATCGAATTAACCTAAATACAGAGGACGGCTCTTTGCTTCCGGCTTCGTTGTTCCCGCCATCGAGGAGGTAAGTCCGTGGACGCTGTGCGCCCGTAAGTCAAACAACAGGAAGCCAAATCTGCGGATCATAATACACTCCTGGAAATGGAAAAAAGAACACATTGACACCGGTGTGTCAGACCAACCATACTTGCTCCGTACACTGCGAGAGGGCTGTACAAGCAATGATCACACGCGCGGCACAGCGGACACACCAGGAACCGCGGTGTTGGCCGTCGAATGGCGCTAGCTGCGCAGCATTTGTGCACCGCCGCCGTCAGTGTCAGCCAGTTTGCCGTGGCATACGGAGCTCCATCGCAGTCTTTAACACTGGTAGCATGCCGCGACAGCGTGGACGTGAACCGTACGTGCAGTTGACGAACTTTGAGCGAGGGCGTATAGTGGGCATGCGGGAGGCCGGGTGGACGTACCGCCGAATTGCTCAACACGTGTGGCGTGAGGTCTCCACAGTACATCGATGTTGTCGCCAGTGGTCGGCGGTAGGTGCACGTGCCCGTCGACCTGGGACCGGACCGCAGCGACGGACGGATGCACGCCAAGACCGTAGGATCCTACGCAGTGCCGTAGGGGACCGCACCGCCACTTCCCAGCAAATTAGGGACACTGTTGCTCCTGGGGTATCGGCGAGGACCATTCGCAACCGTCTCCATGAAGCTGGGCTACGGTCCCGTACACCGTTAGGCCGTCTTCCGCTCACGCCCCAACATCGTGCAGCCCGCCTCCAGTGGTGTCGCGACAGGCGTGAATGGAGAGACGAATGGAGACGTCTCGTCTTCAGCGATGAGAGTCCTTCTGCCTTGGTGCCAATGATGGTCGTATGCGTGTTTGGCGCCGTGCAGGTGAGCGCCACAATCAGGACTGCATACGACCGAGGCACACAGGGCCAACACCCGGCATCATGGTGTGGGGAGGGATCTCCTACACTGGCTGTACACCTATGGTGATCGTCGAGGGGACACTGAGTAGTGCACGGTACATCCAAACCGTCATCGAACCCATCGTTCTACCATTCCTAGACCGGCAAGGGAACTTGCTGTTCCAACAGGACAATGCACGTCCGCATGTATCCCGTGCCACCCAACGTGCTCTAGAAGGTGTAAGTCAACTACCCTGGCCAGCAAGATCTCTGGATCTGTCCACCATTGAGCATGTTTGGGACTGGATGAAGCGTCGTCTCACATGGTCTGCATGTCCAGCACGAACGCTGGTTCAACTGAGGCGCCAGGTGGAAATGGCATGGCAAGCCGTTCCACAGGACTACATCCAGCATCTCTACGATCGTCTCCATGGGAGAATAGCAGCCTGCATTGCTGCGAAAGGTGGATATACACTGTACTAGTGCCGACATTGTGCATGCTCTGTTGCCTGTGTCTATGTGCCTGTGGTTCTGTCAGTGTGATCATGTGATGTATCTGACCCCAGGAATGTGTCAATAAATTTTCCCCTTCCTGGGACAATGAATTCACGGTGTTCTTATTTCAATTTCCAGTAGTGTATTAGAGCTATTCGGTAAGTGAGGTCCGCTAGATAAGCCACAGTGAAAATCAAAAATTTTTCATTTGCAACAGTTAACTACGCCTTCCAGCTACTTATACTACGCTGCGACTTAGACATTTGTCGTAGCGTTGTACAATGTTACCTGTACTTTCGTCGCAGAAGGCAGCCGCCTGTGGTTTACGCGAAAGCTCTACGGTGGTCTGCAATACTGTTGTTTTCGTGGCCAGGATTCATATGAGTATACGTGAAGCTCAGAGGGAGCCAAGTCCGAGCTGTATGATGAGTGATCAAACACCTCCCACCGAAAATGCTGTAAGAGCTTCTTCATTGCCCCTGCAATGTGCGGCTGAGAATTGTCGTGAAGAAGGAAATGCATGACAGTTACGATACGTGAGGTTGCATGAAATTAGATGGAAACCCTGATCAGACACCCATACTTGGCGGGGACTCTATTTTTAAGTATATTTACGTGCTCACTGTGCTCTCAGAACAGCAAACAGCGACGTGATGCGATCGATGGTCTTACTGCAGACACCGCCCAACGCATCTGTGCAAATCTTCATCGGGTTTTCATTGTGGTTTCCGTTTCGCTACAGATCGGATCTTAATAAATGAATAGTCGTCTTACGAGGGCTATTCAGAAAGTAGGGAACGTTTCGTTCACGCTGATCACGTGTATTTTGATAAGTGCATGCTTTGCAGCTCAGTCGGCATCCATCCGAGACATCGGGAATGTCTCTGCGCGTCTGATTTTTTCGATATTCGAATTTGAAATGTGCGCTGCAATCGAAAATCCCGCCAGTTGTGAGGTGCGGTCTGTGATACAGGTTTTTTGTCGGCAAAAAACCTAAAACCTATAGAAATTTATCGTGAACTGTGCAAAGTGTACGGAAACAACGTAATGAGTGACTGTTCCGTCCGGAAATGGTGCATTCGGTTCAAAAATGGCCGAACCAATATTCATGATGAAGAGAAGAGTGGTCGCCCTAGCATTGTGACTAACGATCTTGTCACTAAAGTTGAGGAAACGATTCGTCAAAACCGTCGCTTTACAATGACGGTGCTTTCGTTTTCTTTTCTACAAGTTTCACGGAGTTTGATGTTTGAAATTGTCACTCCAAAGATAAGTTACCACAAACTTTATGCACGATTGGTGCCCAAAATGCTTACAGAGCACCATAAAGAACAGTGAATGTGGGGCAACGTTAACATTTCTGAAGGCCTACCACAAACATGGGATTCATTACTGGATCGAATCATAACCGGTGGCGAGACTTGCGTGAAACACGTCAATTGCGAAACAAAATTACAGGCCATAGAGTGAGGGCGTACAAGGTCCCCCCAAAAACCAAGAAAATGTTTGCGAACCTTGTCAACAAGAAAGTTGACAGCGACAGTATTTTGGGATAGGCAAGGTGTGCTTCTTATTGATTTTCTCGAACGTGGAGCAACCATAAATTCTTCCCGATACTGTCAAACTTTAAACAGCCTTCGAAAGCGTTTAAAACAAACCCCGAGGAAAGGTGATGTCCAAAATTTTGTTTTTGCACCGCAATGCTCGACCTCGCACGGCAAACCGCACTAAAGAACTCCTTAATTCATTCAAATGGGGAATTTTCCCTCATCCGCCCTGCAGCCCCAATCTTGCACCAAGCGACTTCACTTATTTCCCAAGATGAAGAACTGGCTTGCAACGCAGAGCTTTGATGACGACGCGTAACTGCAGGCGGGCATGACTCACTGGCTGAAGTCCCAGCCAGCAGAGTTTTACAACGAAGGTACTTCAAACCTTGTCCACCGCTATGATAAGTGCCCCAATGTGTTTGGTGACTATGTGGAAAAGTAGTATGTCAGTCGCTCTTTCAGATGTATGTAATAAAATGTTTCCTTGTACTTAGTTTTTTTTAATGCCGAAACGTTCCCTACTTTCTGAATAGCCCTAGTATTTTTGATAAAAATTCCCCCTCCCGTGTTCTGCCCATTTCGCGTCTATCCAGCGACGGTGGCCCACCAATAGGAGCAGGATGAATTTTATACAACTATTCATCATCATAAGTGTTATGGTGTAACATCAGGACGCGGTACGTCGGCCTGGTACGTCACAACAATAGAGCTGTGAGAGGACGTTAGTGAACAGTACGCTGACAAGGGCGACACCGAGGCAGGAGCGGCCCCTATGCGAAGAGAAGGTAAACTCTGCTCCACCTAGCCGCGGCGCACTAGAAGACGAGCACACTATACTGTGTTCATCATAAGAATAAACCTGACGTAAACGTTACGGATGTATCCTTCCGCGTTTCTTTGAATCTCATTACATTTCGTTTCAAGTGGAGCGGAAGCCAAATGGTGACCCGTACAGTCAATTACGATCATAAGGATACATTTTATGCTGTGTTACCGCACATAGATTGAGCGATAATGCGGGACAACAGCTCCACCGGCGTTAAACTTAGACAGCACTGGCCAGCCTGCTGTCCAACTGATATGCAATGATGTGAACAGTTGCAGCGAAGAGAGACGTGCAAATAAACAATACAGCTTCCGATATCATTTAATTTTTAAAGAGAATGTAATAGTATTCGCAAAACTCTAGCACTACAGCACACTTCTTAGGCGACCAGACGGAAATTATAAAATGGTCTCTTCTTACCTGACATAGTATTCTAATTACAAACATCAGTGATGAAAATTCCTAACTTAAACACAAGGTAATTTTTCTGGGCAATCTATGCGTAATGCGGAAGCATACTGTAGGGATTTCATCGTACTGGCGAATACTGAAGCCACTTCAGGTATTAATTACTGTCAGTCGTTTGGTAACCTCTTAGCTCCTTCCTTATCCGAGTCCGAGAAATACACTGCAGTCCTGGAATTTGTCATTTGCTACGTTGGTGATGAGTCGACCAACAACAGCTGCCTCATTGTCTCCTCTTTTTTATGACTTGCCGTTCTACATCCCGCCTGTGTTCCGCAGTGACAATGGAAAAGCTGTGTGCGTTGGTCCCAGTACGTCTGGCAGCTTAACAGTCTTGTTATTTCTCGGACCAAATCCCGCAACTTCGCTCCATATCAGTTCTGCTGGGTTCATATTGTAATGGTACAATGGCAAATGTAAAAATGCAGCGTTTGTATAGTGCTGCTCGATACTGTGAAAATGACTGTTTTTCATGTTTCTGCATCTATCTACATCTGTGGTAACAATGGACACAGTTCAAATAAAGCGTTTGGTTTTTCATTTTTGCCATAAAATATTGAACTACTATGTCTTTTATTAATGTTGGCAGCCTCTGTTATCATTCTTTGACAAAATATTAAAAATTAAGAATTTATATTTGAAATGAAAAATTCGCGTGCAGTATGTAATTAGAAACAAGAAGACGTGCCTTATTCGTAAAAAATGACTATGAATTTCACAATTACGAAATGTAGATATTTGAAACTGAATGCGAAAGGACAGTGAGTCCGAAGAGACTTGAACCAGCGAACCATTAACTGCGTATGATATTAATTATCTGCGCTACTCCTAGGCACTTTTTAACGAAGTTCCACGCACATGTTTCACTACAGAACAGGAAACAGGCTTAAATCTAACTAACCTAAGGACATCACACACATCCATGCCCCAGGCAGGATTCGAACCTGCGACCGTAGCGGTCGCGCGGTTCCAGACTGAAGCGCCTAGAACCGCTCGGTCACACCATTAGGAAAGTTGTGATGCACCACGGGATGACAGGTGAACGGTAGCTGTGCATATGTGTATGGGCGAATAGACGTGCAAGTTTTGAGCGACTGGTAGCTCATATGAACAAAGCTCCATGCTCTATCGGACAGATGGCGATTGTATCTTCGGAATGGTCCGAGCTGTTGGAGGGATCTTTATAGTCTGAGGAATGTTTTCGTAGCGCTCCTCCCTAGGTGATCTCGTGACTCTAAAAGATACAATGGATCAACACAACTATGCATCTCCACTTGAGGACCATGTCCACCCCTACATGCAGTTTGTTTTTCCACGTCACGCTGGCACCTACCAGCAGAACAACCCAGCTCGCAGTGTTTTGTGTGATTCGTAGAGAAACAGGATGAGTTCAGCGTCCTCCCCTGGCCACCAAACTCGACTATTTTAACCCAGTCGATAATTGTGGGATCACCTCGATTGGGCTGTTCGTGCCATGGATCCTCAACCGAGAAACGTAGAGCAGCTGGCCACGTCAGTAGATTCCGCATTCCGGCCGCTACTTTCCAGATCCTCTCTCTCTTCCTGCATTTCTCGCAGAGGTTCGCGCTGCAGAAGCTAGTTATTCAGGCTTTTGACAAGTGGTCATTTTAATGTGACTGTACAGTGTACTGTGGTTTAGGGTAGAAACTTAGCAGTTAGTACGTGACAAAGATATAGGCGATATTTCCAAGATTACTTGGAGAACAATAAGTATCTACATAAATTGCTAAATGGCAGCTAACTTTCGGAGAATAAAGTACAATGAAAACACAGAATCTAGACAATGGCAAGAAATTCTAGAACTTTCAAGCTACGATTAACACACGATACTTTTCAGTTACTTGCCTGCCTGAGGATTAACGTGTGCCGTGACCACTAACATTCCATCCCGGTAAAAGAACACATTGTAGCTGCTGTCAATAATAAATGCATCACACTTTGTGAGTCAACAGATAAAACCTGGTGAAAGAGAAGAGGAAAGAACCTTTATTTAAAAAATACATATCAGAATAGTTATTTTCCCAAACGTAGGCAGAAACCACTGAACGAACCAAACTTCCCCTCATTTGAACTCCGGTGTGGCCATAGTTTGCAGACCAGCGTCCACAGTCGTAGTGACATAATGATAAATGAGTGCAGCTTCGATTATATATGGTGTAAATTATGACGTTATTAACGTTGTGAAAGTTTTTTTGCCTTTTTAGTTAAATGAACTGAATGACACAACAAATTTTCGGACGTACGGGTTTTCAAGGGTTAGCATTTTCTGACTTACAATTACACATTACACTAAAGAAATTTATGGTTCATCGATACTACTAAATCTTTATTGTCAGAATAAAATACTCGATACGTTTTATGAGAATTTATTGCACCATTGAATTGATGAAGTTGGTTGTTAAGTAATGCATTGCGTTGCCGACGTAGTGCATTACGTTGAATCTACAAGCGGTATCCCCATCCGCCAATAGATCTAGCAAAGACATTTCGAACAAAATCTCCTAGGCTAAAGAAAAGACTCATCACCAAATAAAAAAACATCAACATAACGTTTTCCCTCTAAATAACAAATTTTACATGTGTGCAATCTAAATAAGTGCCTACTTTCCCACGTAATTTAATCGCAGCACAACCTCCTGGGTTGAGAAGAGTTTCGTGTGGTTCTTCATGTCTGTCAGATTCTTGGTCTTCTTATTAATAAACACTGTCGATTGCTGTTTATTTTTTCCTCACAAACTCTAACAACACAACCCTTCATTTTCAGATAGCCAAAACACAAGTCAGATCAATGTATACTTTAAAAGTGAGCGTTTGGTTAATGAAATGAAACTGCAAATTTGCTTACCATGTCCTTAAAATGAAACAACACGATTTAGAGAGGTACTTACAGATAAAGTTCGAAGCAAACAAAATCAGCACCACACCCGATGTTTATCAAACAGTGAACAAAGCATCAACTGAAAGTGTCGCCATCTTTGAAATTCATAATTTCCCTGAGAAACTGATTCACTACCAGCCTAGACAAACAAGTATCTGAACGATACCTCATTTGTTTTCTGACACAACAACACAGAACTTTTTAGAAGTTTGTAAATGTAGGGGACAGATTATAAATGACAATGAACGAAAGGGAGAACAACTTCAAAAAAAGAACAGGCACTAAATGGATATTCAGGTGATTACGATCTCAAGACCAGGATCATACAGCACCACTTTTTGACTGAAGTGTCGCAGGATTTAAGGACATAGACTGGTATTCAGGAAGACCAGAGTCTAAATTCTCATCCTGCCATTTCCTACAGACTTCCTAAAGCGATTAAGAAAAATGACTGATTGGTTCTCAATACTTGTCCAGTTCGATCTTGTGCCCTTTCTCTAATGATCTTGTTGTTGACGGACCGTTAAAACCCGATTCTTCATTCTTTCTTTCAGTAACAATACCTCTTACATGATCAGTGTGAGACGCTACGATCACTTGCGCGGGCGCCAGTCTGTATCAAGTGACCTCTGGCAAGATCGCGCTGTAACTGCTCTTACTTACTGCTCTGAGTCCTTTCACAAATACGTTTCCGCAAGATTATTCTATTAGTGGCTGGTTAGAAAATGAACTTTACTGTCTCTGACCTGCCAGACTTATGGTCTTAGCAGGCAGACGAATATGTCTTAAAAAAGAAAGGAAAAAGATAGATTTGATAACACGGCTTTGCGTTCGCACTGCATGACGTTGCCTACAAGACCACGAATGAGTCATTCACAACAACAGCTCAGGCGGAAGTCAAAACTTATCGCACCGTGTCCTGCGTTCCCCATTATGACAAAAACATGGTGCTATCACTTGTGAAATTCGGTGGTTGGACGGACGGAGGCTAGCATGTAATGGCTAAGTTGTGAGTTCGATCCCCGCTGGGGATACTAGTTTTTAATACCCGCAAACATACACTCTTCACCTCCAGTAAAGCCAAGTAAAGAAAGCAGGATCGTGCCATTGATCCAAATTAATATTAAACATCGCTAGTGACTGGAACAAAATTGCATTAGTCTTGGCTGTCAAAGGCGGAAGTCGCTGCTTGCAGGAAATCTGTCTCTAGTAAGCTTTTTACACTAGCAATGTTATTTTACTCCACGAACCAATCGTCATGTAATTTGGAGTTCTATTTAATGTTGTTGTGGTGTGTAAATGTTATTGCTAAACATATGAAACTGTAGCAGCAAGAATAACAGTATTATTTGAAAGAAATAAATAAACTCTCATAATTCTTATTTATGTGCTGCTGAGCCCGACTATAACGAGTTTCAATAATTCCTTACTTGACATTAAAATGTATGCACCAAATAACTAATATATCACACCACCATATCTACCCATAACAACACTGGAGTCGTAAATATTTCTATTTAAAGTCACTGATGAATTAGGTTTGCAAAAATTAATCTTACGAACCAGCCATAAAATTATTTCATTACGTAAAGTCTAAGATTGTTCTACTGAATGTTATCTTCACTTACATAATAGAAAAATAATAAATTCCTCTGGGTTCTTGTCGTCTGAGTTCAAATGTTGTAATATCGATTGAAAGAATTAGTGTCTGATTATTTCTGCAGTTTAAAATTGACGCTTCATACGCTCACGTAATGGCGGCAAACAAAACACAGTCTGGACTGCTGCGGACACAAAACTTAAAACATTCACAGGTGGATATTTAGTTACAAATAAAAGTTCGTACACTGGAATTCCATTTAGTAAATTTTAAGTTATATTTTTCGTTTGACCATTTATGTCTACCTTTTACAGTACTTAAAAGAACAGACCTTAGCTTATCTTCGATCTAATCTGTTTCATACAATATGGAGAAGAAAAACGTAAGAAGGAAGATTTCCACGGATAACACATTCTTTTAGTGGTATTACCATTTGTTATTCTCTGTAGGAAACTGGTTATAAAACAATAAAACATATTGCCGTTATTTCACAATGTAATAATAACTTACAATATAATAATAAGTCTTTTCTCAGTTAAAAGTCATTCCTAGAAAAACACTTGTTAATTCACAAGTCCCGAGCACTTTCCTACACACTGGCGACACAAAATATTTGCGTTGACATTACAACCCGAGATCGCAGGTTCGGACATTCGCCAGTGTAAACTGATACTGGTGAACAGTTCGATATTTCACGTCTCTTTACGCGTACTAGAGTCCTGATCAGACACGCAGGCGTTGTTTGGTTAACAGTTGGTTCTAGTTCGGATCACCAACAACAAATCGTCGTGATATTTAAAGAGTGAGATAAGACATCTGCAGTATCACTTATTGTAGAGAAGTTTAATTTACAAGCGTCAAGGACTCCCACACCTTAAAAAAATGTGTTTTCTAATATTTGTTGTATGACGGTAATGGTTTCCATCTGGACTGACTGCCATAATTACCAGTGCTCTATAGTAGTCTCTTGTGGTCCTTTGTGTATAGTCAAACATAGGTGCTGCATAGGAATTGGAGCTGTGCTATGTTGGTTCCATACAGTCAGATGCGGCCTACATATTCCTATTCAGGGGTGGCTTGCTTTTTGTGCTATCAAGTGTACAGAACACAAAGCATTTAACACAACTGTTTCACATAGCAGCAGAGAGTACAGATAAGGAAAACGGTCTGGACCATTGCAAATAACCTAAACAGAAAGGAAACCACAGAACAGAACCTTCAGAGCTGTGAGTGACATCTGTACAAAATGAAAAAAAAAGTATTACTAATAGGTATAAAGCAACAGTTCTTCAATAATATGGTCTATGTATAGTTAATCACTGTATGTTAGGACATAAAGCACACTTGAACCCCAGATCGCAGGGTTCTATCATAATTAACATGATGTATGTTAAAATCTATCCACTTAATGTTGTGCACATTAACTCTGTAAGAATATTAATTTAAAATATGTTATAGATCAGGCGAGAATGTTTCTTGTGCAATATAAGAATTTTTGGCAAGCATAAGGGGGAAGAGATGCGCAATATCGTATTAAGTAACTTCAATATGAAGGTCACATGATATGTGTGAACAACAAAATGGATCAAATACTAAAAGTAATTAACAGGGATTATGGAAAGGAAGATAAATGAAAATTAAGAATGTACTGTTTCGTGCAAATGGAACTGTATCACAAGACAGTTGAGTGAAGACCGGAAGTTATTTTTAAGAGAAAATTCTTTTTCATCATGCTCACTCTAGGTGTAGCCAGTTATGACACGAGAAATTAGTTACCTTCTGGCGACAAAACAGTGCACACCTCAATCATCTATTGTAAGCTATATAAATGAGAGCATATTCAATATTATTGACTGCTGTTCGGCGTCGCTTAACTCATATTTGTTCCTGCCCCTTTGTTATGTACTTATAATCCATCCCTTCTTCAGTATGATACCTGTCTTGTAATAACACTCTTTCACCGTTAAAGTGCGGTAGCGTTGATAGTGTTGTGTCGGAGATTCGGGTGTTAAACTATCAGGCCGAGCCACGAGACATCAAAGTATCGTCGCTGTTTGCGCTAACATCAACCACTAATTACTGGACTAATTAATTAATTGAGTAATCAATTAGTAGACAGCACTTCAGGCTAGATTAGAGTGCTGTCATGATGCATAATTATTTGTACTGTCCATGTCAATAAACACCACTCCCACTTAATGTAAAAATTAACGAGATCTGGAGCAACACTACTGAAATAAAGGTCACTGCATTCATTTCTCGCATGTTGCTGTCACTTCAAGCGATTAACGAATAACGAAATAAACTGAGAATTACAAGTATCAACTGGAGAAAATTATTTCCAGACAGAACCATTATAGCAAATATCTCAACAGTTTGACAACTTTTATTTCGTAGTTAGCCGCTACACTTACAGTTACGCAGTCTGCGTTTCTTATACAAGTGTTCAACGTCCGTAGCAGCGAATACTGCGAATACAGTTCTAAACGCTGAAAACCTGTGCAAACACGATGAAGAACCTTTCTGCTAAATACATTAAGTAAATTATGTCGCAAGCCCTTGCATAGCGCGTGGTGGTGTGAGTCTCTCAACTGTGTATACTCCTCTTTTCTCGTATCACTCATGAACGGAGCACGTTAAAAATTAACTGTACACCTTCGTAGTCAAATACGTTTCTCTTACATCTTGAATCTCCTGGTGCCAAACAAATCAAAAAATTTCGACTGAGTTAACGCAGAGGAATGACTCAGTCACTGCAAGACTATTACAACATTAATCAGTAAACCTCTTTTTTCCAAATGGATTCTATCGATGTGGTCTCACTGCTAATGAATCATCCGATAGCACTTTCCCGATATTTCTGTAATTTTCAGCTTTTGTTGGTGAACTGGCCTTTATATTGTATGTGTCCGTTATTTCTATTTAATTATCCTACTGGATAGTTATTGAAATACTCCGTAGCCTTTTTTGTAGAATAAATCTGTGTCCTCTAAGAAACTAGTCATCCAAGTATTTTTACATTTAACTTGCACAAAATAGAATAAAAAAATTATTAATCTAAATACAAATAATATTTTACAGCAAGCGGAACGCATGAACCTCTATTTTTCTAATGTACAGAATTAATGTCTCTGTATAGAACGATGTAACTCTTTTGAAAATTGTCTTTGATTCATTATGGTCTTTGATCATGAACTGATGCATTCTGGAATAGTCTGTGTTAAGTTGTTGTTGTGATTATGGCTCCCCTCGGTTAAGTCAAGTCATCAGCAACAGCAAACAATTAATATTCAGTCATTTATAAAGCAAAACACTGACCTCCATATTGCAAAGTTTTGATGAAAGAATTTTAGCTCACCGAAGTCAACAAAAAGATAAGTAGAGCTCGAGGTTTTACATAACTACCATTCAACGGACTATTTTTCTTTTGCAAGAAGATGATGATTTGCTTAAGTGCCTCATACATATTTTTCCGAATAGCGTCAGTAACATCATTGTGAAAGATAGTTAGCCAACGTCATCATCAATAAGAGTATCTCTTACTTGTCATGTCCTCAAATATTTTTTCTGTCCATCGTTCCTTTGACTAACCGATCCATCTTCTTTTGTGTTTTGGCTTATACCTCAGGAGTGACTTTGTTTTGTTTTCTTCCAGTTTTGTTAAATGCTCTTTCCATTTGTGCCTGCATTTCAGCATATCTTTATTCTGCTTAAATCTGTTTCCTTCCTGAAATATCCATTTCTCTTCTTATCAAGTAATGTATGACCCTTTACTGCCCTCAGAAACGTTATATCTACACCGTCATTCCATCTCTCGTTTAGTCAGTGTCCAAAATTCACATATATACAATCATATTTATGTAGCCATTACTTCGTATAGTTTACGCAAAGTATCTTTTCTGCTACTTTCAAAATGCCTTTGATAGTGACACATAGATACTCGAATTTCTGTACCTTTTTACTTATATCATTGGATATGTAATTAATATCTAACTCGCGAATATGTGAAGCTGCTTTATTGCGTTGTTATTAATTATTATTTGGTCGTAGCTGGTTCATTTCATATACATGTCACCAGCTCTATTTTTGATGTGAAGATACTTATCTGATTCTCATTTGCTGCTTTCAGGAACGGATAAGTACAGTCCGGTTGTGGATCACCTCATATTACAGCTAAAATTACTTGGCCGTCTGGAACTACTGTTGTGTCCAGAGATGCTTTTTTTTTAAAGTGATCTAACTGATAAATATAGAAAAATATTTCTCGTTGGCAAGTGCGATGGAAAGCAAATAACTCACTGTCTGATCAGTCTACATCTAGTGTTAGTTTCTGAGGCTGAAAATATGGACTATCCTTGGATTAAATTCAAGGATATTGTACAATATGAGAGAGGTTGTATGGGTTTGGTAAGGTACGGCGTGGTTCAGTAGACCCATGGGAGAAGAGTGTGGTTCAATAAAAATTTAAGTGAAAGCAAAGCCTTGTTAGCAAACGAAAGTGAATAAAGCCAAAAAGTGTAAGGGGAGCAATGCGACACGTGTTCAATGATGTATAAAGTAAAATATTGTCTACCAATGTGGCGAGATGCCAAGAAGTTTCAGTCTTACGCAACATTAGTATAGATCAAAGTCTACACAGTCGCTCAGATAGTCTTCTGACACCGAAAAGGACGCAAAATACTGAATTGTGCCTTCCGAAATTGACTGAGAGACGAATTAGAAAATACGCTTTCTCCTTTCATTTGTCATTCGAACTCCATAATAACAGACATTTAGATAAATGTTTTTGGAGTAGAAAATGTCCTAAAATAACTCAACAGATGAGCTTTACCAGAGAGGATACCTCTGCGATTACATGAATAAAATTCCATTCCAGCATTAGCGTCTCGTAGGTTGCTGAAGCAACGAAGTGTTGAAAGCGAATGAGAAAAGGATGGCAGGCGTTTCTAGTTATTAAGGAGAATCGTCGGCCAAACTCCAACAATAATAGGGACCAATATATTGTGGAAATGTTGAACTCAATTCTAGTTTCTCCATTGCTTACATTTTGGAGATACATATGGATTGCAAAAGAGCTTATCTGCGGAGCTTATCCGCTCTGAAACTTACAGGCAAATTAAAACTGTGTTCCACAGGAAGTTATAACCCAAGGCACATTCCACTGCAGACAGAAAGACTAATTCTGGCAACAACACTTGGACTATGTCTTCTACATTTCTCCACGATAGCATTTCTTCCAGGAGCGGCAGTCCAGTAAGGAACACAGGAAAGCGTTTGTGAAGTTTGTAAAAATGGAGCGAAGTACCAGCCGAAAGTGAAGCTGTGAATAGCTCAATCGAAATGTGATATTCCGGGATATAGACACAGTTTTATTCCGTCAGTACGTTTTAGACTGGGAAGACAATAATTACAACTAGGCAAACACAAATCGATTACTGATGTAAGAAGGATCAGATCAGTTAAAGGATTTAGACTAAAATATGTGTTAAGAAATTAAGATATTAGAAAAGAGCTTAAAATGTTTTGCAACAACAGAAAAAAATTTCAGACAGCATCAGAAATGGGAGGAACGTGTAAACAGAATACAGCAAGCAGATACTCTAAAAAAGTTTTGTTACATATACTCAAAGAGGTAAGGGACGTAGGACGCCACAGAAAACGGAGTAGCTAACAAATTGAAGCTTTCCGAAGTCAGCTCATTGCGCTCTTTCCTGAAATCCAGAATCGTGTAGATAGCGGTAACTGGCTGACTTTTTGTTTCTGAAATCCGCTTCACAATGTCGCTTGTTGAAGAAAATAAGAGATAGCATAAGATAACGGATGCTGAGGATATACACAGGAGCTCTCGACTTTAACGCTCATGGCTGTCAAACACGCCGAGGTTTCTTCCTTCTTAACAACGATAAAGGTCTGCACCTATTTTCCATTCGCTTTGAACGCTTCGCTGGTTCAGCTACCTAAGAGACACTAATGGTGAAAGTAGAATTTTTTTTCGCATAAACTATACATAATAGTACAGATATCCTCTCATGTCCAGTTTTTCTGTTGAGCGACTGTAGCGCGTATGGTATTCACGGACACTGCCATTGCAATATCAGCTCGGCAGTTGAAAAGTGTCACTGTGTTATCCTGACTTATTTTGGCCTTGCTGACCCACCCTCAGTTCGGTGTCAGTATGACCTCTTAGCGACTTTACAGACGTTGATCCGTTCACTAATTTTGCGTCAGACTGAAACATCTTAGTATATCTCTCCGTATCGGTAAACAATATTTTACTTTATAAATTATTCAACGCTTATCTTCCACTCATTTTGGCTTTTTTCAGCTTTTGTTTGTTAACAAGTCCATCGACGCCTAGAATACTTTTATAAACCAAAAATTACGCACGCTACTGCAACATTAACAACTAGCATTTACCCAAGTCAATAAATTACATCTGCATACGTTTTCCGCAAAACAACATATGTTGCGTGGTGAACCCTGTACCACTACTAGTTCTTTCCACTCCAGCAAACAGAGGAGAGAAAAACGACCATCTGTATGCCTCCGCATGAACCCTAATTTCTCGTATCTTATCTTAGTGCTCCCTACGATTAATGTATGTTGGCACCAGTAGAATCGTTCTACAGTCAGCTTCAAATGCTGCTCCTCTACACTTTCTCTGTGGTGTTTCTCGAAAAGAACCTAGCCTTCGCTTCAGGGATTCCCTTGAGAGTTCCTGAAGCGTCTCGAATTACTTGTGTGGTGTTCTAAGCTACTGGTAAAAAGTCTAGCAATCCGCCTCTAAATTTCTTCCACGTCTTCCTTTAATTCGAACTGGTGTGGATCTTAAACACTCGATCAGCACTCAAGAACAGGTCGCACTAACGTTCTATATGCGGTCTCCTTTACAGATGAACAACACTTTCCCAAAATTCTCCCAACGAACTGAAGTCGATCACTCACCTTCCCTATCGCCACACTCGAGTACTCGCTCCATTTCATACCGCTTTGAAACGTTACACGCAGATATTTAACCGACGTGACTGTGTCAAGCAGGGCGCTACTAACGCTGTACCCGTACATTACACTTACATTTTTCTACCTTTGGAGCTAGCTGACATTCCTCACACCAACTACAAATTTTGCCTTAGTCTTATTGTATCCTCCAACAGTCACTTAACTTCGAGAGTTTCTCCTAAACCACCACGGCATCACCAGCAAACAACCGTAGATTACCGACCACCCTGTCCACCAGATCATTTATGTATACAGCAAACAATAGCAGTCCTATCACACACCCCTGAGGCACTCTTGATGAAAGCCTTGTATCTGACGAAGACTCACCGCCTAAGACAACACACTGGATTCAATGATTTAAGAAGTCTTATAGCCAGTCTGAGAGGAGGAAGAGGAGATTAATGTTTAAAGTCCTTTCGACAATGAGGTTATTACAAACGGAACACAAGCTCACAGTAGGAAAGGAGAGGGAAGGAAATTAGCTGTGCCCTTTCAAAGGAACCCTGAAGCAATTTAAGGAAATCACGGAAACCTAAATCAAGGTCGTCCTCCCAAATGCAAGTCCAGTGAGCTAACCACTGAGCGACCTCGTTTGGTACATGTCTGGGAGCCTGTTCCACACGCTAGCACCGTCGTTAACAGTCTGCAGTGTGACAACATGCAGAATGCTTCCTGAAAATCTAGAAATGTGGAATCTGCCTGTTGTCTTTCGTCCATAATTTTGTGAGGGCCTGATAAGCTATGAACTCAAAGAACTTATACCTCTTCACACTATTATAACATTGGAGCTCAAAGAGAAGACATAGAGGACACTAACTACAACAGTAAATCTCTGATGGCTTAGTGTGCGATCGAATTCTCTGCTGAGGAAGCATGATGGGCAGCTGAAGAAGGACCGATGATCGCTATAATGTCTTCCTTATTTAGGCTTATCTACAATAATTAGTCCTTCCCCATGAACCATGAACCTTGCCATTGGTGGGGAGGCTTGCGTGCCTCAGCAATACAGATGGCCATACCGTAGGTGCAACCACAACGGTGGGGTGTCTGTTGAGAGGACAGACAAACGTTTGGTTCCTGAAGAGGGGCAGCAGCCTTTTCAGTAGTTGCAGGGGCAACAGTCTGGATGATTGACTGACCTGGCCTTGTAACATTAACCAAGACGGCCTTGCTGTGCTGGTACTGCGAACGGTTGAAAGCAAGGGGAAACTACAGCCGTAATTTTTCCCGAGGGCATGCAGCTTTACTGTATGATTAAATGATGATGGCGTCCTCTTGGGTAAAATATTCCGTAGGTAAAATGGTCCCCCATTAGGATCTCCGGGCGGGGACTACTCAGGAGGACGTCATTATCAGGAAAAAGAAAACTGCCGTTCTACGGATCGGAGCGTGGAATGTCAGATCCCTTAATCGGGCAGGTAGATTAGAAAATTTAAAAAGGGAAATGGATAGGTTAAAGTTAGATATAGTGGGAATTAGTGAAGTTCGGTGGCAGGAGGAACAAGACTCTTGGTCAGGTGAATGCAGAACTATAAATATAAAATCAAATAGGGGTAATGCAGGAGTAGGTTTAATAATGAATAAAAAAATAGGAGTGAAGGTAAGCTACTACAAACAGCATAGTGAACGCACTGTTTTGGTGAAGATAGACACGAAGCCCACGCCTACTACAGTAGTACAAGTTTATATGCCAACTAACTCTGCAGATGATGAAGAAATTGAAGAAATGTATGATGAGATAAAAGAAATTATTCAGGTAGTGAAGGGAGACGAAAGTTTAATAGTCATGGGTGACTGGAATTCGAGAGTAGAAAAAGGGATAGAAGGAACCATAGTAGGTGAATATGGATTGGGGGAGAGAATTGAAAGAAGAAGCCGCCTGGTAGAGTTCTTGGTTCAAGAATCATGAAAGAAGGTTGTATACATGGAAGAATCCTGGAGATACTAGAAGGTATCAGATAGATTATACAGGGTGTCCCAGCTATCTTGTCCACCCAAAATATCTCTAGAACAACAACAGCTATTGGAAAACGACTTTCACCGGTATCAATGTAGGGCTGGGGCCCATGAAATACATATTTGGAAACATTCTAAAACGAAAGCATATGTGTCTTTAACACAAACTTATGTGTTTTAAATGGACCTCCTATATTTTTTCTTCAGCAATCCATAGCATGACAAAGCACATACACAATGGCGTTGATTGTATCGCAATATTCCCATTACATCCCGAGATATTGAGACGCGAAGTTGACGCTTGAAACACCCGACATGCGCTGCTAGCGCACGTCCTGAGGCTCAGGCGTGAACCCCATGCTGCCCGTAATCGCGATGTGATTGACGTGCGTAATCACACCTCCATACTTATCAAGAGGTCCGAAACAACGGTAAAACTTTTAGTCCACTTGCTCGTTGCACTAAAACCATCAACATGAATTTTACTATTACGAGTGAATGATTAACTGTCACTTGCGCTAGATCTACAGTAAAGTAAAGTTTTAACGTTGAACGGCATTACCTTTTTAATAACGGATTAACGATAAGCGAAGTTAACTATGTGACTAACGTTGCAGTACACAGATATGTTACAGAACCGCATCACCCCTAGTCTATGGGATAAATACCTGCTGGAATGTACGACGTTAATGCAGCATGGCAGCAGACCTTATTATTCGTTTCGGACCTCTTGATTAGTATGGAAGTGTGATTACGCATGTCGATCACATCGCGATTACGGGCAGCAAGGGGTTCACGCCTGAGCCTCAGACCTGAGCCTTAGACTTGCCGCATCTTTTCCCTTACGTGCTGCATGTCTATCCTCTTGCTACTCTTTTTCCCCTCCCTTGGCGAACATGCCTGGAATGTTATTGGGAATGTTCCGCATTGTCCGTCGCTGACAAAAAAACAGTTTCACCACTGTTTCTCGATCCCTTTTCCTTTCTTTGTTTCCCTTCTGTTCCCTTCCTCCGCTTCGGCGTTTGAGGTTCCTTTTTTTTTTCTTCCTCCCTGTGTGCTCCTTAAGGCCGACCGATGCATCTGACGCATAATAGGTGACAGGGTAATGCGTAATTACGAGTCCCAGGTCGACAGGGTTCCCACATACTCCCTGCTACAGGTCAGGCTCTGGGAGAGGTGACTGCATTAGCTGCTACCTTCCCAAATTACCTATTGGTCCCTCTGTCATTTGTTCGGGAGGTGTGCCCTGAGGTGTGAACAATCACCTAAGGTGGGTGCACCCCCTTGTGAAGCGTGCCTCCAATTGGCAGGATGGTGCTATCAGAGACATTGGCAATCAAGGGGGATTTACTCACAATGAACCAATCATCTTCACAATCAATATTTATGAAACGTAAAAGGAATGAAGTTACCGATTCAAAGACCCTGCTAGCTGCACCACAGTTCATTGTGGTTTCACATACTGAAGACAGTCAGTCCTTCGGAATAGTAAATCCATTTATTATTTAGGTGTTGATGCAATGGCCAGCCCTGTGAAGTCCTGCTCTCGTTTATGGAATGGCACTTTGCTACTGGAGACTGCTTCTGCTTCTCAAACACAATAACTGCTTGTCACCTTGCTTCTCCGATGCTATCCTGTTCGTGTCGAGGCCCATAGAACTGCGAATTCTTCATGTGGTGTTATTTACACTAGGCTGCTCGGCAGTCTGAACGAGGCCGAAATTCATCAGGGTGTCACTACCGTCCATTGGGTACTGAAAAGGTAGATCCTCCTTAGTGCCCATCCACACTCTCTTACTGACCGTTGATAGATTGGTGCTTCTGTCCAAGATCAAAGCAAGCTAAGATATAATCATGGCCCAACCGAATATTCTGAACCCAAAGTGCTGCTACTAGTGTCATCGTTTCAACCACACTAGAATTTCTTGTCGACACCCAGCCAAATGTGTAAACTGTGTTAGGGATGCACACAAGGGTGATTGTCCACCTCCTTCTTCCCTCTGTATCAACTGCAAGAGCGGCCATGTCGCCTCCTCTCGAGATTATCTCGTGTATCTTGGTGATCTGGCTGTCCAGGAAATCTGGGTAGAGGAAAAAGTGCCTTATCTGGTCGCTTGCAAGTTATTGACTTGTCGCAGTCCCTGCATTCTACTGTCTGGCACTTCTGTTCTTGTTACATCTTGCTTCAGGAAGGACATGGCCACGCAGACATGAGATCTCGGATTCAGCTCTGAGGTTGTGAAATCGCCCAGTAGTAAGGCAGCATTGCCATCCCTCCGTCCAGCTGTGCAATAAGCTGTGAAACTCTCACCTCAAGGCCCAAAGTCACCAGCTACACAACTGGCAGGCCGAAAGGGACAGAAGGAGTACTCCTGTGAAGACTTCCTATGTCTCTCCAGCAAACCAACACCTGACTCCTCCTCTGCTAACCGGAAAGGCTGGAAAAGTCCAACAAAGGCAGATGGTCTTCCCCTTCATTGACTTGAAGATTCTCATCGAGGGTGTCTCCATACAATACTTGGCCCGGTCGGCCTCTGTATCGACAGTGGACACCACCAAACTATTTTCTGCGTTGGGTTCCACAGACTAACAGCATAAGAAAGCTGAAGCTCCTGTGGACCTTACGGATCAGGGTCCTCCTGCCCCTGTGCCCTGTAGCAGCGAGGCTTCGCAGGCTGCCACTCGGCAACCGACAAGGATACAGCCCTTCAATTTTTCTTTATTATGAGTCTACGCCAATGGAACATTTGTGGCTTTACATGCCGCAAAGAGGATTTATGACTGCTTTTAGAATCGGAAGATCCCCTTGTACTTCGGTTTCAGGAAACGAAATTGTGTCCTCACAACCGCTTTGAGCGCTCGCATTTCTTCCCAGTCTATTTTGACCTTTCCCCTGAGGTCGGCTTTCCAACTGTTGGGAGCGACGCTGCTCATATGGAATGATGTTCATACTCACCCCCATCTCCCTGACTACCCATCTTCAAGCTGTTGCAGTTTCCTACCTCACCTGAATTGTTCCCTATGCACCATTTATATCCCTCCATCATTCAGCGTCACCAGGGCAGACTTCCTCTAGCTTATTGGGCAGCTACTTTACCCATTTCTGCCACTCGGTGACTTTAATGCATATCATCCCTTTTGGGGTTCTGTGAGAATCTGTCTGAGAGGTGCCTCCTGGCTGACCTTCTTAATCAACTTTACCTCTCCTACCTTAACACAGGAGCACCCACATTCCTTTTCAACTCCTTGCACGCCTATTCCCATTAGGACCTCTCTTTCTGCACTGCCCAGGTTGCCCATTGTCTCAAGTGGTCCGTTCTTTCTGACACCTACTCTAGCGACCAATTACTATGTGCTATCCATTTGCTGACTCCTCACCGGCGGCTTTACTCCTCACTGGCGACCTTTTAAGAACAACATCATCCGGTATCATTTCCCAGCACACTGCTCAGTATTTACAGCCGAGCTCTTCGTCTTGTATCAGGCCACAAAGTACATCCAGCGACACAGTCTTTTATTGTTTCCTCTGTGCAGTCTGCAGTCCTTGTACCTCAGCCCACCAGTTCCTATTTCCTACATTCCCTCCAATGATCTCTGTGTTCTGTCTGTCAGGAGATGGTGTCTCTTTGGCATCGCCACTGGTCCTCCCTTCATGGGAGATTATGAAGCCTCTCCCAGCGGTTTGGACGACCGCCTCTCGGTCCTCCCGCCGGGAGGAGGTCATTTTAACTAGGTTGCGTAGAGGGTACTGTCATTTGTTAAGCGGCGCTCACCCACCTCACGTGACATGTTGAATTCTGTTCCATTTCATCACTAGCTGAGTGCCAGCGTTTCCCAGATATGTATTTATTCCAATCTTATCCCATTCCTCCTCACCCTTTCTCCACCTCATCCCTCGCCCATCCCCCCCCCCCCCACCGTCCTTCTTCCTGTCCATCTGCTCCTCCCCACCTCTCTCTCTCTCCATCACACTTTAAGTTCGTCTCCTCTTTCCAATTCCACACCCGCCCATCACATCAATTTCCCCATCGCCCTCCGTCTGTCCACCTACTCCTCTCCCTTTCTCTGCCTATCTTCTCATCTCCCCTCTCTCTGTCCATTTCCTCCTCCTCCTTCTCCTCCTCCTCCGCCTCTCCCTATTCATCTGATCCTCCCCCTGTCTCTGTTCATCCCAACCTCTTCCTTTTCTCTATACATTTCTTCGTCCCCTGCTCTTTGTTCATCTCCTTCTCCCAAATATTTGTGCCCATCTCGTCCTTATCCCGCTGTGTATCTCCTCCTCCTCAAATTTTCTCACCAAGTTATATCCCCACCACCATAGCAGGCTGGTGATTCTTACCCCCACACTGTTTTCTTCCAGCTACTACGCAACATGTGCACCAAGTATGGTTGAAATTGATCCTGTTGTTCAGGAGGAGCTTTTTTCCCGCGACTTCGCCAAAGTATGCACACGTCACGTATATTTCACATTGATTTCACATATGTCACACATATTTTTACATATATTTCACCTGTATCTGTAGCGAATTTCGCCCTCCCATTTCGTTTCCATGCAACTCAATGTTTATAACGTCATATCTTCTGAACTGTGTACCGTACACTGACATAATTTTGCAGATACATTCAGCTGCATATGTGTGTACTGTTTCTGAAATGCATTGCGAATAGAATTAGCAGCAGAGAAGTAGTAAATTTAATCGTCATGCATGATGCGGCAGTTTTACTGCATTAACAGAGAAAATGTATTAAACTTTTTTCCATTCTTCAGTTTGTGGTGGTTTTCAGCTAAAGTTAGTTTTAGTGAGGTTTAAAATTATGCGTGAGTCTGTTGCAAGTCACCAAGCACCCTCTCAAATAAGAGATAAATAAACATGAAAATTAGCGCATGGCGACCTGCACCTGCTTTGCACCCCCACCCCTGGCCCTTTGGTAAGTATGTGGTTCTTTATCCCAGACATTAAGTGATATGTGTACCGATTTTGACTGAACTCGGTGCAGAGGGCTAGGAGGAGATGTGAAACATACGTACATACATGCAGACATATAAGTATATCCACAAATGCCGCGCGGGGTGGCCGCGTGGTCAGAGGCATCTTGCCACAGTCCGGGCGGCTTCCTCTGTCTGGGGCTCGAGTCCTACCTCGGGCATGTGTGTGCGTGTTGTCCTTAGCATAAGTTAAGTTATGTAGTGCGTAAGCTTAGAGACCAATTAAGGGATCAATGACTTTCAGCAGTTTGGTCCCATAAGACCTTACCACAAATTTTCAAATTTTTACATCCATTAATTAGTTTTTGTATGTATGGTTTCTTGGGCTATGGCTTTTCATAGACTCCAAGAACTTGAAGTTTCGATGTATGTTGGACTCAGCAGCGAGCTGAGTTATCACTTTTTGCTGACTGTCGTAATTCACTGAACTGAACAAAGACTGATTTAATTATCATTATACAAACATTTAGCACTAAAGAGAAACCGTATAAATATTATTGGACAGTTTCATAATTACTATTCACTGTTACTTCTAATAATGGCAGTTTATTCCCACTTCTCATAAAGTTACGGCGCTTTTGGCCTTCGAAATCGAGCTGTGCGGTTAAGTTTCCTTCGAATTTCGAGGTCTGTTTGTGCTTTGTGTGTTCGCTTCTGAGGTCGTGTTCTGGTGGAGGCGCTGGCCTGACGATGGCAGCTCGCTTTCGGTGATGGCCGCGAGAGGACGCGATCGGCAGTATGGTGGAGCGGCTCTGGCCGGACGGAAGTGGCAAGAGGAGTCAGGACGGACAGGTCGTGGACCATCGGTTTTCAGAACGAGGGGCCCCAGGTGTTAACGTTTGGTTGAAGAGGACCATCGTCCGTCCTGGTCGTTTTACCACTAACGAGTGGCGTTTCGTGGAGTGGCTGTAACGGTGCGATACCAGACATGAATGATCCTGATTACAAAATTCTGAATCATGGCCTACCTGTTGGGTTACATGAATTACCAAAAGAATGAGCCTCCAGAGCGTCGCCTTGGTGGCAGTTGTTTCATAATTTATTCAGTTAATCTGAAGATCCGCCCAGTATTCTGTTCGAGATACTTCCTGACAACTTCGTGGTAAAACCCACTGTTGAACTGTGCAAATTGCTGTCTTCCCCGGAACTGACCGAACCCGGACGGCTGTTTGGTTCAACCTTTGCGTCTCTCGGCCACCTCTTGAGTTTTTCTGGGTGTTCGTAACGCTTGTCTTGTGTTTTGGTTCGATACAGCCACGTGGGGGCTGCAGGCCCTGGTTTCTGCACGTTGCCTCTGAGCGCCTGGTAGCTCAGTTCTTTCATGCTGACTGTGGTTTCACAAAGACATAGTGTTAACACTAGACTCGCATTCGGGAGGACGACGGTTCAGTCCCGTCTCCGGCCATCCTGATTTAGGTTTTCCGTGATTTCCCTAAATCGCTTCAGGCAAATGCCGGGATGGTTCCTTTGAAAGGGCACGGCCGATTTCCTTCCCCATCCTTCCCTCACCCGAGCTTGCGCTCCGTCTCTAATGGCCTCGTTGTCGACGGGACGTTAAACACTAATGTCCTCCACATAGTGCTATTTCGCAACGGACGTATACTCCCCTCCAGTGTGTATTTACTAAAACTACTTCTGGACTAGTAGTATGGAACCGACCGTTAACACACGCCTCAGTGTGTTCTACTCGTAATTTTGCTGTCATGAGGTCCATGCCTTGTATAAGACGATGCCAGTCCGACGGGGTGAAAGCACTCCCAGACCTGCAACAACAGAGGGACAATGGCTCTGCAAACATCTCACTGAATCCAGAATAACGAATCTGCAAAACTGAGCTGAAGCCACATTTTGGGGGGGGGGGGGGGGGGGGGGGGGGGAAGGTGCCTAAAATAGTTGTTTCTTCTTAAATGCTTAATACTTTGCAAATTTTCCTGTTGCCTGGTTAACTGAAAGAGATGGTAAGATTTTATTAAGTAGGGTGGACTCATTGAGATTTTAATATTTTAAAGTAATTATACATAACTGGAAGCTTACCTTTAAAGCATATTTTGGGGGTGTCTCTTGAATGGTTCTTTTTTCTTAAACGGTTAATGCCTTTTTTTAGAAAACAATTTCCGGCCTTTTGTTTATTGCTAAACGTTGTGGCCTCACTGGGAGTTTAGTATCTTAAAGGATGTGAAAGCGCATTTTTGTGGAGCCTCTTAAACTCTTTTGTATTGACTGTTCAACTCTTCCTTTAAGAGTTGGGCAACTGTAAATCTTTCTCAAGCTCTTGAATAGGCCTGTAGTTAACGCTGTGATTTTTTTATTTCAATTCTTTAAACTTTACTATTAGATTTCTTAAAACACCGTAAAGATTTCCTTATTGAAAAAAATTGGGTCTTATTCAAATAAAGTGTGTAAAATAAGGGATGAAACGTGCCTAGCCGTTCCACGCTCCCTTGTCCTTGTTGCTAAAACTGTATTACGTTTTGATTGACCGTGTCAGAAATTAAGACCCCATTGTGATAATAACTGATATGGAAGTTCGCTGTGTCCAGATTTGGTGTACTACTAGCTTTACTCCACTCGTTTATAAATTTTCTGACCACCATTCGCGGTGAAATAATTTTTAGTGAATAAAAGTACAGGGCTATCAAAAAGGAGGCGGCGATTTCAAATATTTATTGCTTCCAAACTACAGAAGATAGAAACACAATTCCAAAGTTCCTAGAAACAGAAAAGTTCAAATTTGTATGCATTCATTGTGAGTACCATGTATTTCAGGACAAATATCAAAACGGTGACTCATTGCCTGCCACACACAAAGCAGCTTAGAAACATTCTCTAAGCACGTCCCACGTTACCTGAATGATACAATTCCAGGACGTTGGACTGGAAGAGGTGTAACAAAAGATGGACTTCATCGCCGGTGGCCTCCTGCGTCTCCACACCTCACATCTTGTAACTTTTATCTGTGGGTTTACGTAAAAGACCGCGTTTTTATCCCTCATACGCCTGACACTCTTGAAAGTCTGCGACATCACATTGTTGAAGCTGTGAATTCCGTAACGAAAGTATATCAAGAATCTTCGGGAAGGTTCTGCAGGAATATTTAGGCTGATCTTCGAAAAAGTCAGGGAAAATATTTCTGTGGAAGAAACTCGTACAGAGCTCCCTGAAAAACCACGAAATGAGCGTTTGGCTTCATTGGCCGGGTGTCCTCTTGCAGGGCAGGTCCGGCCACCTTAGTGCACGTCTTACATTCGACGCCACATTGGGTGACCTGCGTGCCGGATGGGGATGAAATGATTGTGAAGACAACACAACACCCAGTCCCCAGCCGGGAATCTAACCCGGGCCAGTAGGACGGCAATCCGTCACGCTGTCCACTCAGTTATCGGGGCGGACTGTGTAAACGGTCAGTGCGTGTGATCAAAACAGAGATTACTAGGAAGCAACTATGTGCAGCACAACAGAGTCGTCGGGAGCAGTCACCGCAGAGCGACACTTTGACAATGATACAGCAAAACCTACGAGAAGCCTGTATGCATTCGAGGGAGGACAACTGATTTTCTGATATCTTTCAGCAGTTATCTTGGGTTTTCTGCCTGCTACTACAGTCCATAGAGTCTAGAAGCAACGAGAAATAGTCAGTACTTCCTGTGTTTCATAATATAAAGAACTGCCTCACACTTAACTCCTATTGTGAATGTTTGCATATAGTTGATTCTGTATTGTCGCAACAAGTAGTAAGCAAAGCACTCGTCTTTCAACAGCAAAATGTGGAACTCAGGAACTGGGAATTGGTGGAAAAGACTAACATATAGAGCCGAAGAGTGTAGTCATTGATGTCTGAGGCAAGAAGTTGGGACTGCATAGTGGCGCCCTAAAAAAATGGTTCAGATGGCTCTGAGCACTATGGGACTTAACATCCGTGGTCATCAGTCCCCTAGAACTTAGAACTACTTAAACCTAACTAACCTAAGGACATCACACACATCCATGCACGAGGCAGGATTCGAACCTGCAACCGTATCAGTCGCGCGGTTCCGTACTGAGCGCCTAGAACCGATAGACCACTGCGGCCGGCAGACAAGTGTCCTAATAAGATTAAACTATTGGGAAATAAATTGTTCTTGAAATGAATCCTTGAGTGCTTGAACCCTTATTCAGTTCCTACAATGCCAACAACTTCTCCTCTAAGCTCCAAAATCACTTGTGCCGATCATCTTTGAAGACTTTCTCCCCCTCGCTCCATTAAAGGTAACTTAGCAGACATTATCCCATATTGTCGTCAACCTCCTGTTTGCGCCATGCCGAAATGGAACACGACACTGCTTGCTGCTACATCTCCTGCCCAACATGTGCATGGTCCAGGCATATTAAGCAACCACCGCCGATGTTCGACGTCAACGTGCAATAATTACTCATCGACGCGTATAGGGGGAGGAGGGGGGCGCTGAAAACTGTACAGTTGTAGTCTAACGCAAAAATGGAACGATTTATCTCACGTCCAAAAGGAAATGATCATTGACTTCCTTGTCAAGAAGGGAGTAAGCATTTTAGAATGAGTTAAATATGCAAACATTTCACGCACCGCTGTTGTATGTGTCGTTGGATTTGTTAATTTTGAATAGGCTTCTCAAGCCCAGGGTGGCAAACAGACATTCCACACAGCTGAAAGTTCCTGGCAGATTAAAACTTTGTGCCAGACGGAGCCTCGAACTCGGGACCTGTGAGGACGGGGCGTGAGTCGTGCTTGGGTAGCTCAGTTGGTAGAGCACTTGCTCGCGAAAGGCAAAGGTCCCGAGTTCGAGCCTCGGTCCGGCACACAGTTTTAATCTGCGAGGAAGTTTCATATCAGCGCACACTCCGCTGCAGAGGGAAAATTTCATTCTGGATTCCACACAGCCATTAATTCTGGCCCTATCTCAAGATAATCAAAAAGGCTACTGTTACATTCCAAGAATACGTAAATTGATATTAATGACAAGTTTGGGGTTAACCTAAAATGATAACACAGTTTCTCCCTTTCCATATTACATTTAATCATGGTGAAGTAAACAGAACCTGGATTCATCCGAAAGAATGACGTTTTGCCACTTGTGCATCCGGGTTCACCGTTGAGTACACCATCGCAGGCGCTCATGTCTGTGATGCAGCGTGAAGGGTAACCGCAGCCGGAGTCTCTGAGCTGATAGTCCGTGTTGCTGCAAACGTCGTCGAACTGTTTGTGCAGATGGTTGTTGTCTTGCAAACGTCCCCATCTGTTGACTCAGGGATCGAGACGTGGCTGCACGATCCGTCATCCGGATAAGATGCGTGTCATCTAGACTGCTGGTGATACGAGGCCGTTGGGATCCAGAACGGCGTTCCGTATTACCCTCCTGAACCCACCGATTCCATATTCTGCTAACAGTCGTTGGATCTCGACCAACGCGAGCAGCAACGTCGCGATACGATAAACCGCAATCGCGATAGGCTACAATCTGACCTTTATCAAAGCGGGAAACGTGATGGTACGCATTTCTCCTCCTTACACGAGGCATCACAATAAAGTTTCACCAAGCAACGCCGGTCAACTGCTGTTTGTGTATGAGAAATCGGTTGGAAACTTTCCTTGTGTCAGCACGTTGTAGGTGTCGCCACCGACGCCAACGTTGTGTGAATGCTCTGAAAAGCTAATCATTTGCATATCACGGCATGTTCTTCCTGTCGGTTAAATTTCATGTCTGTAGCATGTCATTTTCGTGGTGTAGCACTTTTAATGGCCAGTAGTGTATTACTCATGCCCCTGTCGTTAAAAGGGTAAATCGTTTGTTATTCCGTACATGAGATGTCTCTAATTATTTCCTGTTGTCAATAATATCGCTATTTGCTGGGAATTTTATTCGGTATCGTCGTTATGCAGCTTACGTAAGGCCCGAAAATGTGGACACCTTACACCATGGTTAAACAATGCCATGCGTGGCAAAACGGTGCTATCCAAAACCAGGGCCGAGGAAACTGTGGTGTACCACTGGTCATGGATGACAGGCGTGAACGACGTTGTGCAAATGTGTAAGGGTGAACAGTCGTGCAACTGTTGAGCAGCTGGGCGTCCAGATGAATAAAGCTCCATGCTCCAACAGACAAATTTTCAATGAGTCGTTGAAAGGGTCCATGACCGAGGAGGGAGCGTTATAGTCCGGGTAATGTTTTCGTGGCACTTCCTGGGTGATCTCGACATTCTCGAAGGCGCAATGGATCAACACAATTATACACGTCCACCCTTACATGCAATTTTCTTTCCCTAGGCACGATGGCAGCTACATCGTGAGAATGCAACATATCACATAGCTCGTAGTGTACGTTCGTGGTTCGAAGAGCACTTTGGTGACTTTATCGCACTCTCCTGGCCACTTAAGTCCCCAACTTTAAACGCAATGGAGAATCTGCGGGATCACCTCAACTGGGCTGTTTTGAGTCATAAATCCTCTATCGAGAAACCTAGCGCAGCTAGTCGTTGCACTCGAGTCGACGTGGCTTGTCATCCCTGTCGGTTCTTTCCAGGACCTTGTACCACCGAAAATGCAGGATGCATGGCACTTGCTACCGATATATAACATTTTTATAATTGTACATAAATATTTGTAATTTAAGTGCTTTCTTTTAATAAGTAAGGACATTGCTTCACTGTATGTGTAGTTTTAGGTAGAGGTCTGTTGACGTTTCATTGTACTTATCTGTGTCTTACTGTGAAACTTATAAGCTCTGGGAAAAAGCCAAAGGAATTGTTATTTGCATCGACTAGCAACGATAATAACAGTGCTTGTGCATTGTAAAATCTTTGGGTAGTATTAACGGCTAACACAGCAGCACATCTGAATGTGATTTGATTAACAAGATTTCTTTAAATAATAATCAGTTAAACTCAGGGCGATTGTGTCTCTGCCCCCAGACATTGTTACCAAGCAGGATCCTTGTTCCTTTTTTTCCTAATATGCTAACTGAGTGTCATAAGAAACAAATTGAATAGTTACAGCCAGTTTATTAATGAATAATTTCTCTTTTAAGAATTTTAGACTGTCTGCTTTCGGTTAACTGTTGTACAACAGAGGCTTCAGTATATGATTAAATTAAAGCAAATTCATTTTTCAAGTTTGAGAATCAATCACTGGAAAAAATCCAAATCTAAAGAAATGCACAAATTTAGAGTGCAGAAGTTTTATTTATTTTACATATAGCTCGGAGTACATGGCTGTTGGTTTGGTACGTATTCTAGTATTTAGTTCTGTTCAAGTCAGTAAAAAAGGCTCAGTTGTTCAGACAATAATATGAAATCCAATTTGGAAAATCAGTAACGGCAAAGTAAAAATTGCTTGCTTTTTTTTCTAAATTTCTTTGATGATGTTATGCTGAGGTCACTGAAAGTCATTATTCACGTAACGAAGTTCAGTACTAACATAAAGTTTAATTGCATATTTTCAAATCATTACTCGATTGCCTTTTTCAAAATTTGATGCCAAACATAACGTAAGAGTGATTTATGACTTCTCAGTTTTCTTTATCATTACATACTCGCTTAAAATTATTGTTAAAAAAAAAAAGTTGCCACCTTTAGTTGCCACTTCAGTGTTTAATAATACATGTATTTCTTTCCCATCATCTTGTACAGGATGTTGGATGTAAATTGCCCTAGTGGCCTGGCGACCGTTAATTACTCCCTTTTCGTTCATTAGCGTAAATTTTGGCACCCCTTTCTGTCCAGTGTTGTTCATGAGTGAATGCACATAATAACTTACATTTTCCAAATTATAGCCCTGTTCGGTTTAATTACTTTTATTTTTTGTAGACTTTCCAACAGAAGGTTCGGTTGTACACTTTCCTCCTACTTATCGGTATCACTTCTTCGGGAAAGATAGCCTTATACAATTAGAAAAAATCTATTAGGCACACACGTGATCCACGGTCATATTTTATATTGCAAGCAGGATAGGCCGATTAGTACGTGGGAGGTTACAACCTCACTGACTCTTTTCCCGCGCCTCTCACTGCGGGTCACGCTGCGAAAGCTAGTTATTCAGGCTTTTGCCGGTTGGTCACATTAATGGGATTGCCCAGTGTAATAACGGACACAGGCTCCAGTCTTCACAATCACGCCTCGCAGTGCCTACAAACCCGCGCTTTCCTTTGTCGTTAGCCTGCCAGGCGCCTCGGCGCGTGCTCACAAATTACCGCGCCTGCTGCGGCCTGAGCCCATTTCTTCTGCCAGCAGAGCAGGGGGAGTCCCCCGAAAACAGGAACAGCGGTCCAGTACTTGTAGGCCGATGCGGAGGCGCCGCCTGCAGACATTTAACAGTCTCCGCAGCGCGGCGCCGCCCGCGGTACATAATTCGGCTCTATCTGGCGCCGCGCAAGAAAACGGCCGCCTCTGGACGCCGTCCAGGTTTTATATCGCGCGGCCGACGCCGTGCCAACCCCGTAACTCGGCGGCCGTTTTAGGCGTACGCTCCCTTGTCTCGGCCGACTGCTGGCGCCGTCCTCAGACAGCAACTGACGTGTTCAGGGATTAAGCGCCTTGTTTCCTCCCTCACTAATACGCCCGGTAGTTTGCTTTGCTGTGACTATAGTCTGTTCATCATAAGGTCGCACGTTTTTTCTTAATCACGCTTTAGCTACGTGGTTTTTATTTAAAAAAAAGCGTGTACAGTCACAGCCTCTGCAGCGTTGTGCTCCTATTGTCATGCTATTAATGCGCAGTATGCAAATGGCAGAAATTAGAATTACATTAATAATGCCTCACGGGCGTTGATATACACCAAAGGGAACAGGTGAAAATGTGTGCCCCGACCGGGACTCGAACCCAGGATCTCTTGCTACGTGGTAGACGCTCTATCCATTTTTTTTAATCCCATTTTGTTCACTTTCGTTCGTTGCATTGGCTCGGGGCGGACGCCGTAAGACATCCGTTTCAGTTCGTTGTTGATCGGTGCACTCAGTTTTTTTTTTTTTTTTTTTTTTTTTTTTTTTTTTTTTGCAGAGGGCAGCTAACCCTCTGACCGAACACGCTGAGCTACCGTGCCGGCATCCATCTGAGCCACCGAAAGAAGAGACACCGTATCTATACGAAAATGGCTGTGGCTGATTTCTGTTCCGTAGTGAAACATGCGAGTGCAACAAGGTTAAAAAGTACCGAGAAATAGGCTGTTCTTAATGTTTTTCATAAATTTACGGAGATAATCGGCTATGACGTTTTCCCAGCGTTACATGCAATGCTACATTAAACGTGTGGCGCAGTCGCTAATGTCATGGACTATATACCAAATGCGGTTATTTTTGAGTTGGTTCAAATCTCCCTACCTTTCATTTTTTTCCTCGTTCAATTTGAAATACCTACATCTCGTAATTATAAAATTCATCATCATTTTTTATCAACAATTCGTATCTTCCTGTTTCTAATTACATAACGGACGCGAAATTCCTATTTCAATTTCAAATACAAATTCTTATTTGTCGAAGTTTTATGAAAGACTTCATAGAAGTTGTTTAAGAAAACATAACAATTTAATTTTTAAGGCAAAAATGAAAAACCAAGTCATCTTTATTTGGCCTATGTTTACCGTTTTCTACCACAGAGGTAGATAAGTATCGTAGAAACGTGAAAAACAATCATTTTCACAGTGTCGAGTTCATCATACAAATGCTGCATTTTTACGTTTGCTGCTGTACGATTACAATATAAACCGAACCGAAGTGATTTGGAACCAAGCTGCGTCATTTGGACCGAGAAGTAACAAGACAAGCTGCCAGGCGTACTGGATGTAACGCACACAACTTTTTCACACGTCACTACCGATCGCTGGCGGGATATAAGACGGCTCGTCATAAAAGAAGAAAATGTTGCGCCTGGTTGGCTTCATGAACTCTGTTGTTGATAGGCACGTTATCAACGTAGCAGGTGACACTTCCATAACAGAAACGTATTTCTCGGATTCGGACAAGGAAGGAGGTAAGAGACTACCAGACGACTGACTGTAATACCTTCAGCGGCTTCAATATTTAACTATACGGTGAAATGTTTCAATACTCTCTTACGTTACACACAGCTTAAGCAGAAAAATTACTCTCTACGTTAGCTAAAAACGATAACATGTTACGGTTTTCGTCTAGTCGTCTAAGGAGCATATTGTGGGAGATTTGCAGTGTGTTATTTCATTCTACTTAAAAATTAAATGACATTCGAAGCTGTATTCCTTCTCTGCTCGTCGCTTTTTACATGTGAACCGCAGGCTAGCTGTACCAGCTGACTGGCCAGTGCTGTCCAAGTTAAATGGTTCAAATGGCTCTAAGCACTATCGGACTTAACATCTAAGGTCATCAGTCCCCTAAACCTAACTAAGGACGCACATCCATACCCGAGGCAGGATTCGAACATACGACCGTAGCAGCAGCGCGGTTCCGAACTGGAGCTCCTATAACCGCTCGGTCACACCGGTCGGCTGTCCAAGTTAAATGTGGCGGAAAATCTGTTGTCCCGTATTATCGCTAAGTCGATGTCTGCGTAACGCACAGCACAAAACGTACTCTTATTATCGTACCTGACAGTGCTCGAGACAGCTTGGCTGCAGTCCCACGGGAAACGGAAATTTGATGAGGTTCCAACAGACGCGGAAGACTAAATAGCGCCATGTTTACAGGAGGTTTATTCTTATGATGAACAGATTATAGTGGGGTGCAGTTCCGCAATAGCTAGCGTTTGAAAAACAGTATATAAGTTACACAGGAAGATAGGTATATGCTTTGAGGGGTGGTAGTATTGGCGATTCTGAACAAAAACTTCATACGGACATATGTCCTGTCCTGAATGGTTTCCGAGGCAGAACATCTTTAATGTCACTTTTGTACGTTTTTCTTTAATAACTCGAAAACAGCGGTCTCTAGCAGAAACATGTCGCAGTAAGAAATTAATCTACATTAAATATGCCATAAAAAAAGATCCTGTTCATATTTTCTCTCGGGCTCACAGTTTTCGAGAAGTGAGGGAGACAGTATTCAGCATCCCACGCGACACGCATGCGCTGTAGCGTAGGTAATTTTTGTAGACATTAGAGGTAGATTCCCGACATTATAGATCACGAAATGGCTCTAAGCACGATGGGACTTAACATCTGAGGTCATAAGTCGTTATAGGTCACAAGCTCTCATATCAAACTGATCGTCTCCAATTCTTCTGCACTACTGTGGCACGTTGTAGCAATGATAATATACTGAATAATATAAATAATAAATAACAATGTACATTACATGTGCTACATCTCGGAAACCATTCGGAATACGACAAATGTCCATACGTAGTTTTTGTTCAGCATCACCAATACTATCACCCTCAAGGCATTAACCTTGCATCCTGACTCTCCTTGTATAGAATTCAGTCTGGACTTTACTGGCAGACTTTCGGACACTGATCTGGTTGCATTTAAATAAACTATTCGTAATCAAAATTGCAGCAGCGTGAAGAATAAGAAATAACAATTTTTTTTGCTGTTCACACACAGTAGGAGAAGAATATACAGCATTAAGTGAGATAGTAGTGATGGCAGCAGGGCAAAAATAGATAAAATGACAAGACCCATTAGAAATCTTTGATCACGCACTGAATCCAGTAGACGAAAGAAGGAAATATAAAAATGAGGAGGCCGGCCGCGGTGGTCTCGCGGTTCTAGGCGCGCAGTCAGGAACCGTGCGACTGCTACGGTCGCAGGTTCGAATCCTGCATCGGGCATGGATGTGTGTAATGTCCTTAGGTTAGTTAGGTTTAAGTAGTTCTAAGTTCTAGGGGACTAATGACCACAGCAGTTGAGTCCCATAGTGCTCAGAGCCATTTGAACCATTAAAAATGAGGAAAGCGAAAGGGAACTCAGACACCTAAAAAATGAAATTAACAGGAAGAGGAGCCTAGTGAAGCAGCAATGGCTAGAGGCTAAATGCAAGACTACAAGTATACATGACTGTGGGAAAGGTAAGTGCAGAGTACAGGAAATTTACAGTCCTTACGAGGACATACAAGCGTCTGTACGAAAATAAAGAATTCTGAAGGAAAGTCTGTACTGAGCACTCACTAGCACTCCGTCTTCAGGCCACAAGTGGCCCATCGGGACCATCCGACTGCCGCGTCATCCTCGGCTGACGCGGATAGGAGGGGCATGTGGTCAGCACGCCACTCTCCCAGTCGTTATGATGGTTTTCTTTGACCGGAGCCGCTACTGTTCAATCAAGTAGCTCCTCAATTGGCATCACGAGGTTGAGTTCACCCCGAAAAATGGCAACAGGCGTAGGGCGCACTTGGATGGTCACCCATCCGAGTTCTGGCCACGCCCGACAGCACTTAACTTGAATGATCTGACGGGAACCGGTACAGCCACTGCGGTAAGGCCGTTGCCAAAGTCTGCACTGAGCAAGAAAAGAAAGGTTGAACGGTGAAGGGAATATATTGTATAGAAGGTCATTTCAAAGGGGAAGAAGCTTGAGGATAATACTGTAAAAAGAGAAGATGAAGTAGATGAGCTGGGAAAAACGATACTGTGAGAGGAATTTGGCAAGATTATAGAAGATGTAAGTCGAAAAGAGTTCCCTGGAGTAGTAGATGACGTTCCCTCCGAATTTCCGACATCCTTCGGACAGCCAGCCGTGACAAAACTACTCCACTGTGTATGCAAGATATGAGACAAGTGAAATACCCTCTGACTGCAAGAATAATATAATAATTCCTGTCCAAAGGATGGCATGTGCTGGCAGATATATTACCGAAGCATCAGTTTAGTAAGTCATGGTTGCAAAATACTGACATTATAAATATTTACAGACAATTGGAAAGTTGGTAGAAGATGACCTCGGAAAGGATTAGATCGGATTACGGAGAAAATCCATAATGATCCTACAACTAATCTTAGAAATCAATTTGCAAAAAGGCAAGCCTACTTTTGTAGATTTAGACACGGCCCTTGAATATGTTGACTGTTCAAAAGTCTTTGGTTTTCTGCCGACACCAGCAAAGCACAGGTGCGGAAAGTTGTCTGTAACTCGTGTAGTTGTAAGATTCGAAGAACATGACAGGGAAGCAGCAGATGAGAAGAGAGTGAGACACTGTTGTAGCCTGTCTCCAGTGTTATTCAACCTGTGCAGTGAAGGAAACCGAGGAGAAATTTAGAAGGAAATTAAAATTCAGGAAGATGAAATAAAAACTTTGAGGTTTTGCCATTGACATTGGAATTGTTAAAAACTGCAAAGGGCTTGCAAGAGCAGTTGAACGGAATGGATAGTGTCTTGAAAAAAGTTGTAAGATCAACATCAACTAAAGTCAAAGAAGGGCAATGGAATGGAGTCAAATTAAATCAGGCGACGCTGAGGAAATCAGACAATAAGTGTAGTAGAACTTTTGCACTCTGGGTAGCTAAATAACTGATGATGGCCGTATTAGAAAACATAGAAAATGCAAACTGGATATAGCAAGAAACGTATTTCTGAAAAACTGGATTCAACCGCTGCCTTTGTCTATCTTTTTTTTAAACTGAATAGAGCAACACAGTCACACTCATTGTTTTGCAAAACCTTAATTACTATTTGTCTTTTCCCTTTATTTTCTTTCAGGTTTTGTTCACAGTTCCGTATATATTCTGAAATTTATTGATTTTCTACTGTACATCATTATCATTATTCAGATTGATACCTTCTTCTTCGACTGGTTAGGATTTGCCCTGTTTGTCGACTTCATTCTATGGAACTAATGGAGCAAATGTTGTCCCATCTCTTGAGTGGTCATCAGCGCAGTCGTTTCCCTTGCGTTTCGTGTTTACAAATTTAACTAATATTGTGGGGTTCATTCTCCGCACATGATCCTCCCAGTTCATATTTGTAAGTTTGGTTCAGCTGCATGTAACATACCGTGTAGATTACAGTTTCTTTTCAGTTGATCAGGCATGATACGGCATTCTTTCATGCAGCTCATTGTTTATGACGTCATGTCCCCTGATCTATGTGTAGTCCATTGGTTAATTTTGTAGGTACAGTTAACGGTATACGTGCATACTGTCTGCGAAATTTATTGTGTCTTGAGTCTGTAGCACAGAACTAATAAATTTAAACGTCATGAATGAAGTAATTTTTCACCCATCTTGTTCTTTATGACGTAATATCTCCTGAAATGTGATAGCTAGGTGGTTCTTACTCTCACAGCGACTGTGGCCTGACAGTGAGGGATAAGTGTACCAAGATTTTTGTCTTCCGTGTAAATGATGTTCAATGTTTGTAATCAATTATTCCACGGATCTTGGCGGCCTTCTCTTCTTACTTGTTTGGCGTGATTTCGCTTATCTTCGTACTGCTGCTCCGTGATCTAGTAGAAATTCATATGCTTTGTGTTTATCATTCACGGGTCCCTCTATCTCTGAGTTCCATATCCTCAATCCCGTTTTTCTTCGATTTTTTTCTTTCTTCTGGCTACTTCAAGAACTCAGTTTTGCATACAATCTTTAATGTTATTACATTCAGTCTTTGCATCATCATCTAGAGGAGTGCTTAACGGATACTACTGTAATCTACGTCGATAAAGTTTTCTAATACTTTCTTCCTGAAATAAATATACCATGAACACTTCCTTTCAAGAACTTGGTTTCCTTTGTATTCTTCCATTTGGCTATTAATGTTATAGTTCCCACTAGCAGGAACTTGTCCAAATATATGTCTTTGCCTCCGTAACAACTTACACCCTCTATAAGTCTATAAGATTTCTCGTTTTTGAGTTTACAATAAAGTAATCTATTACCGGTTTTAAGCGTCGAGCCAAGCACATATATTGAGTTGCGTTTTTTTAATTGATTATATGGCACAAATTGGCTTAGCTCTGGTCCATTATCATAAATTCCTTGTCCCTGAAAAGTGCAAACAACGGTTGGTTGACAGTTCCTACGTTACGATCTCCACACATGATAACGCGGTCGTTCTTATTTGTATCATATACTTCTTTTGCAGATATCATAAAATTTCTTGGTCTCTTCTTTCCTCCCTTCTCCTGGGGCATAGGCATTACCGTGAGAGCACCTCTATTTCAAATATGTACATGATAATTCATTTATATGGCAGTAGCCTGTTATCTTAGTTTTCCGTTAACTATTGTTTAAATCTGCTAGTCGGCAGCGGACTCCTCTATTTTCAGGAACACTACTACATATCAATGTATAATCTTTTAATTCTCGCTTACAGCTCTTTTTCTTGTTTCCATTACAACTACTATATCAATGCCGACTTTTTTAAACATTTTTTCAGTTGGATTTCTTTATTTCCCAGAGCTCTCAAGATACCAGGTTGCTATTTGTGATCCATCCGGAACCCACGTCGTTTGCCCTATATTTCGCGATTAGGTCGTTCGCCGATTTTTTAATTTTTTTTTTTTGTGAAGATTTCGAGGGAATTGTTATCTTATGCAACTGTAAGAAAATCTTTTCTGAAGGTATTCATCTGGAACGTGGCTTTGGAACGAAGTGAAATGGAAGGGATAAGAAGTTGTCAGAAGAAGACAACAGAATAATGTTGAAGGTTATCAAGCATCTAATGCGAATTTCCTGAATCGAATTCGGGAACAAACAAGTCGCCTGAAAGAACAGACTGGTTGATGGCACACTTCCTGAGCCAGTAACGATACATCAGTTTGTCAACGCGCAGGGCAAACAGAAAGGGGGGGGGGGGGGGGGTAGAAGGAGACGAAGGCTTGAATATACACAATTGGACATTGAAACTACTACACCAAGAAGAAACGCAGATGATAAACGGGTATTCATTGGACAAGTATATTATGCTAGAACTACATGTGATTACAATTTCACGCAATTTGGGTGCATAGATCCTGAGAAATCAGTACCCAGAACTACCACCTCTGGTCGTAATAACGGCGCTGATACGCCTGGACATTGAGTCAAACAGAGCTTGGATGGCGTTTACAGGTACAGTGCCCATGCAGCCACAACACGATACCACAGTTCATCAAGAGTAGTGACTGGCGTATTGTGACGAGCCAGTTGCTCTGCCACCACTGACCAGACGTTTTCAGTTGGTGAGAGATCTGGAAATGTGCTGGCCAGGGCAGCTGTCGAATATTTTCTGTATCCAGAAAGGCCCGTACAGGACCTGCAACATGCGGTCGTGCATTATCCTGCTGAAATGTAGGGTTTCGCAGGGGTCGAATGAAGGGCAGAGCCACGGGTCGTAACACATCTGAAATGTAACGTCCACTGTTCAAAGTGCTTTAATGCGAACAAGAGGTGACCGAGACGTGTAACCAGTGGCACCCCACACCATAACGCTGGGTGATACGCCAGGTGATGGCGAAAAAACGCTTCCAATGTGCGTTCACCGCGATGTCGCCAAACACGGATGCGACCGTCATGATGCTGTAAACAGGACCTGGATTCATCCGAAAAAGTGACGCTTTGCCATTCATGCACCCAGCTTCGTCGTTGAGTACACCATCGCAAGTGCTCCTGTCTGCGATGCAGCGTCAAGGGTAACCGCAGCCATGGTCTCCGAGCTGATAGTCCATGCTGCTGCAAACGTCGTCGAACTTTTCGTGCAGATGGTTGTTATCTTGCAAACGTTCCCATCTATTGACTCAGGGATCGAGACGTGGCTGCACGATCCGTTACAGCCATGCGGATAAGATGCCTGTCATCTCGACTGCTAGTAATACGAGGCCGTTCGGATCCAGCATGGCGTTCCGTATTACCCTCTTGAATCCACCGATTCCATATTCCGCTAATAGTCATTGGGTTTCGACCAAAGCGAGCAGCAATGTCGCGATACGATGAAACGTAATCGCAATACGCTACAATTCGACCTTTATCAAAGTCGGAAACGTTGATGGTACGCAATTCTCCTCCTTACACGAGGCATCACAATATCGTTTCACCAGGAAACGCCGGTCAACTGCTGTTTGTGTATGAGAAATCGGTTGGAAACTCTCCTCATGTCAGCACGTTGTAGGTGTCGCCACCGGCGCCAACCTTGTGTGAATTCTCTGAAAAGCTAATCATCTGCATAACACAACATCTTCTTCCTGTCGGTTAAATTTCGCGTCTGTAGCGTGTCAACTTCGTGGTGTAGCAATTTTAGCGGCCAGTAGTGTAGTTTACAGGTTGCAGAGATTACGCAGAGATGAAGAGGTCTGCACAAGACAGCGTTTAGAGCTCCATCAAATAAATCTTCAGACTGAAGAGAACAAGAGAAGTATAGTAGGATTAAATCTGTTGGTTACTTGTGGATACATAGGGTTAGAAATTCAGTACATAGTGCTGCCACCTCTGAGAGCAAGAATGGCTGTACCGTGGTTGGGCATCGACTCGAACTGAACTTGGATGACGATACCTCTATGTCGTTCCATGCTGCTGCAAAACTACGCCAGAATTCTTTTCCGCCGGCCGGAGTGGCCGATCGGTTATAGGCGCTGCAGTCTGGAACCGCGCGACCACTACGATCGCAGGTTCGAATCCTGCCTCGTGCAATGTTGTGTGTGTTGCCGTTAGGTTAGTTAGGTTTAAGTAGCTCTAAGTTCTAGGGGATTGATGACCTCAGATGGTAAGTCCCATAGTGCTCAGAGCCATTTGAACCATTTGAATTCACTTGTCACGATGGCCTGCGAGTGGTGGCTTGTCTGGTATCCCGCTCGGAAGAGCTTGAAAGCCCGCCCGAACGCACGGAACTAGACGACAGCAGCTTAGCGGCGCTCGTGATATTTGCGAGCGCTGCTTTCGCCGCCTCAGCGCCCTCCCAAGCCAGCTAGTTTCCTTCAGCAGTTACTTACACTCATTTTCATTATTTAGACTCCAAGATGTTAAGATCAAAGTTTTGTGTCACGATACTGTTCACATGCGCAACACAACTCCAACCAAGTCAGTTGTTCAGTACTTGTTCAGTAGTTGAACATGATACCTAAATTACATGTTACAAGAAGAGAAAGTTTTTGAAAAAAGAGTTTTCACTATTTACATCTATTTATGAATCTGTTTGTAGAAAGCTTATAAAGAAGATAGTATTAGTTATCTCATCGACTGATCTGGAGCAGTGGTAAGATACACTACTGGCCATTAAAATTGCTACACCACGAAGATAACGTGCTACAGACGCGAAATTTAACCGACAGGAAGAAGATGCTGTCATATGCAAATTATTAGCTTTTCAGAGCATTCAAGAGCATTCACACAAGGTTGGCGGATGTGGTGACACTTACAACGTGCTGACATGAGGAAAGTTTCCAACCGATTTCTCATATACAAACAGCAGTTGACCGGCGTTGCTTGGTGAAACTTTGTTCTGATGCCTCGTGTAAGGAGGAAAATGCGTACCATCACGTTTCCGACTTTGATAAAGGTCGGATTGTAGCCTATCGCGATTGCAGTTTATCGTATCGCGACATTGCTGCTCGTGTTGGTCGAGATCCAATGACTGTTAGCAGAGTATGTGTTACGACCCGTGGCTCTACCCTTCATTCGATTCCTGCGAAACCCTACATTTCAGCAGGATAATGCACGCCGCATGTTACAGGTCCTGTACGGGCCTTTCTGGATACAGAAAATATTCGACAGCTGCCCAGGCCAGCACATTCTCCAGATCTCTCACCAATTGAAAACGTCTGGTCAATGGTGGCCGAGGAACTGGCTCGTCACAATACGCAAGTCACTACTCTTGATGAACTGTGGTATCGCGTTGATACTGCGTGGGCAGCTGTACCTGTACACGCCATCCAAGCTCTGTTTGACTCAATTCCCAGGCGTATCAAGTCCGTTATTACGGGCAGAGGTGGTTGTTCTGGGTTCTGATTTCTCAGTATCTACACACCCAAATTGGATGAAAATATAATGACATGTCTGTTCTAGTATAATATATTTGTCCAATGAATACCCTTTTATCATCTGCATTTCTTCTTGGTGTAGCAATTTTAACGGTCAGTAGTGTACTTGATTCGAATTACAAAACTCCCGTCCGATCATCTTTATAAGCAGGCATTCCATGGTTTTGCTGAAGCACATAAAGGAAGCGGAGGGAGCATTCCCTTGAATAGAACACTGTCGATTCCTTTTCCATCTCCCCCGCTCCCCTTACCGTCACACTTTATTACTCCGTCTCTAACGACGTCGTCGATAGCGGGACTTTCCGCCTTCCCATTTTATTGACCAGCTGATCATCTAAGCGGTAAATGTATGGGAGGTTACGTCGCTCCTTTTTTTCCGACTTGCTTGTGAACGTCGTTTCTTTTACGAAGGCTCTGTCCCTTAGCAGCATCTCCTCTCGTAAAGAGCGACCCAAGTTTCATATCCTTTTCAGCGGATCTGTGTCAGTGCGGAGTGTTTATGAAGCAATAACAGCGAGCGGACAATTAAAGTATCCCACGTTACTCTGAAGACTCACTGTAAGCCAGTTTGCTACTTATGTCGTAAAGTCGAGTTTTCACACCGAAAATTAAATGAAACTTGGTGCAGAAGTGTGTGAAATAATTTGTGTACTATCTCTGGGAAGTTGAGTAGTCGCTGGACGTGAATACTGGTTCCACTCGTTACTTTCCCACTGCCGGCCACCGCGCGCAGACTCGTAAATACGTGGCCGCGTCACTGATAATCTAGACCGCCGCAAAGTTTAAGCGGAGCCACCGCCTCCAGCATCTCTAATTAACAGACACCGCCGGCGGGGCCCGGGCGGGAGGCAGCCCGCAGACCTGTTATTTTGGACTTGGCGTGTTGCAAAGGGCGAAAAAGTAACCCGCCGAGCAGCACGGGAAGAAGTGTGTAACCGAAATACAGGGCGAGTCAAAAGTCCTTGGACACCTTCATAAGTTGGAAGATTAAAGGGAAAATTGAAATGTGATGATGGGAACATAGGTTTGATGTGGGGCCGCAACTTTTGGAGTGAATGTCATTCATGGCCGCCATCTTGAAATCTGCCATTTTGGATTCAAGTCGTTCTTTTTAAATGGGAAGGGGGGGGGGGGTGTATAACACATCAAATAACACTCGCTTGAGCTCTGGAATTTAGTGGTATAAATTGTTTTTGTCTATATTGTACAGTTTAGAGGTTATTTATTTTCGAAATAGGGAAATTGCCTTCATACCGACTGCTACAACACATGTTCTACGTGTTGTCCATCCCGTGCAATGCACAACTGTAGTCGCCGCAACCACTCTGACTGCACGCGGAGGAGAGTGTCTCCTGCAACTTGGTCACAGGCGTGTTGTATGCGTTCCTCCAGGTGTCTCAGATCACGGATGCTCTCAGCATAAACTATCTGCTTAAGATGTCCCCATGGATTGTGTGATGTCCTTAGGTTAGTTAGGTTTAAGTAGTTCTAAGTTCTAGGGGACTGATGACCTGAGAAGTTAAGTCCCGTAGTGCTCAGAGCCATTTGAACCATTTCAACCATGCCCGAGGCAGGATTCGAACCTGCGACGGTAGCGAGACAATGATCAAGGGGCGTTAAGTCAGGGGATCTGGGCGGCCACACCACGGAGACCAATCCACTTCCCTGACAGTTGTTCCTCCAACAACTCACGGACACCAATGCCATAGTGTGGAGGGGGTCCATCGTGCTGAAAATAAGATGGGAAAATGCCTTCAGCGTGGAAGGGAAAACAAGGTCCTGCAGCAGCATCAGATACTGTGGTGCAGTTAAGGTGTTGTAAATGAAAAATGGACCAATGATGTGGGTGTCCCATATGCCACACCACATCATCTTCGCTGGACTATGTTCTCGAATTGGGGCAACCCAGTTCGGATTTGCATCATTCCAGTATCGACAATTATGTCGATTAACCTCCCCATTCGAAATGAAATACGACTCGTCGCTCAACAGTATGCCCTTGGCAAACAAAGGATCCAGTTCGTGTTGTTCAGGAGCCCACAGGCAGAACTCCAACCGGTGATCAGGGTCATCCTCGTTAAGTCGATGTTGCATCTGCAGCTTGTAAGGATGCCACTTATTGGTGTGCAATATCCGGACAACGGAGGTTTGGCTAATTCTACATGCTAGGGCCACACGACGGGTACTTAGTTTAGGACTTATCACAAATGACGCAACAACCGCAGATGCAGTTTCCTCATAGGTGGAAGTCCTTGGTCGCCCACTATGTGCCCTATCGTGAACAGAGCCCGTCTCCCGGAATTTGGTGTTCACGTGAGGCACAGTGCTGTGCGATACCGGTTCTCTGTCTGGGTGCCGTCTGTTGTAGTCAGCTACTATTGTGCGGTAGCTTCGTTCCCCTGATGTAAGGATGATTTCGATATTCTGTTCACGTGTCAGACCCAGTTTAGATCACCTAGAATAAAGAGAGACATGAGTCGGTATCAAGGTAACTTTGAACATTAATAACTTCTAAACTGTACAAGACAGACAAAAACAAATTACACCACTCAATTCCAGAGCTCAAGTGAGTGTTATTTGATGTGTCATACACCCCCCTTCCCATTGAAAAAGAAAATACTTGAATCCAAAATGGCGGATTTCAAGATGGCGGTTATGAATGACATTCACTCCAAAAGTTGCAGCCCCACGTCAAACCTATGTTCCCATCATCACATTTCAATTTTCCCTTTAATCTTCCAACTTACGAAGGTTGTCCAAGGACTTTTGACTCGCCCTATATAACTGAAAGCAACTTATACTGGTGCCTCCATTAGGACTGTAAAAACACCCGTTTCGCTCACATACCTCGCAATACGTGCAGGCATGCGTATTCAAATACACAGATGTGTAAACAGGCAGAATACGATGCTGCGGTCGCCAACGCGTATATAAGACAACCGGTGTCTGGCTCACTTGTTAGATCGGTTACTGCTCCTAAAATGGCAGGTTATTAATATTTAAATGAGGCTGAATGTGGTATCATAGTCGGTGCACGAGCGATTGGAGACAGCATCCCCGAGAAAGCGAAGTGGCGATTTTCTCGTACGACAATTTCACGAGTGTAGCTTGAATATCAGGTGTCGGGTAAAACATCAAATCTCGGACTTAGTTGCGATCGGAAAAAGACGAGAGAAAAGAGTCGTTCAGCGTGACGTAAGTGCAATCCTTCCGCACATTGCTGTAGATTTCAATGCTGGGCCATCAAGCGTGCGAATCATTCAACGAAACATCACCGATATGGTATTTCAGAGCCGAAGGCCTAGTCTCTATCCTTGATGGCTGCACGCCACAAAGCTTTACGCCTCGCTTGGGCCCGTCAGCACCGACACTGGACTGTTGGTGACTGGAAACATGTCGCCTGGTCGGACGAGTCTTGTTTCAAACTGTATCGAGCGGATGGACGTGTTCGGGTATGGAGACAACCTCGAGAATCCATGGAGCCTGCATGTCAGCAAGGGACTGTTCAAGCTGGTGTGGCTTTGTAATAGAGTGGGGCGTGTGCAACTTTAGTGATATGGGGCCCCTGATATGTCTAGATTCTACTCTGACAGGTGACACATACATTAGCAGTCTGTCTGATGATATACATTGCGCACTCCGAGGGACTTGGGCGATACCACACGTCCATAATTGCTACAGAGTCGCTACAGGATCACTCTTCTGAGTTTAATCACTTCCGCTGGCCACCAAACTCCCCAGACATGAACATTATTGAGCATATGCCATGCAGATTACTGCTCCGAAGAGATCTCCACCCCACCGTACTCTTATGGATTTATTGACAGCCCTGCAGGATTCATGGTGACAATTCCTTCCAGCACTGTTTCAAACATTAGTCGAGTCCATGCCACGTCACGTTGCGGCACTTTTGCGTGCTCGAGAGGGCCCTACACGTTATTAGGTAGGTGTACCAATTTTTTTTGGCTCTGATAATAATAAATATGAACCGGAATACTAGTTCAGATATTGACGAGTCTGTCCTCTCATTCCCATATGTTCGTTACAAGTGGACACTGTGGGTAGTGGTGCTTGTGGCTACCACGGCTCTTTACACAGTGACTCAGGCACTCTTTCAAATACACCTGACTCCTTTCGGATTGCGTCATATGCATTGCTCGCTTACTCCTTTAAATCTGCACATTGTCCATGGGGTGGGTGTACACTTGGACATACACCAGTCCGACGGATTCAGGTCCGATCTGTGGAGGAACAACGACAGCGCGCCTCCTTGGACAATCCATCGCCCGTGAAGCTCTGCTTTATGGTACCGTCGCACGATCCGTAGAAAACTGGGTGGTGGCCAGCCGTGCATAAACCACTGTCCTTAGCTTTCAGCAAGGATAACGTTCTTCAATAGCAGTGATAATCATATAATCATCGCCCAGAAATCAATATTGTTTAGTGTGCGGTCCTATGAGTCTCCCACCGACAATTTTCGAGCGCACATTGGTGCTGAAGATATCGTCTTCCCTTATCACCACGACTTCTCGAGGATTTGCATTTGCCCACAGGTGCGTATCGCCGCAAATTACCATTCTGTGACACTAACACGGCCTACAATAGCGCAAACTACACATTTATCGTCACAAGTAACACGGCCCATGTACACATAAAGAAGACACATGGTGAAGGAATTATCCGAATGGGACGGAAATAGTCAGGTGTGACCTGCTTATACAAGAAGAAAAACATTATAATTTCAGATAAATTGGACAAGTTATTAAAGAGAAAGAGCTTCGCAAATCGGGGAAGTCAATAACTCCTGACCCTTTTGCGAGCAGTTATTCAGCTTGTCCTTGATTAACAGAGTTGTAGGATAATGTGCTGAAGGACATCGCACTAAATTCTGTCGAAATGGCCCGTTAAAGGGTCAAAATCCCTAGCTGGTTGGAGGGCCACGCCTTTAATGCTTCAAACGTTGTCAATTACGGAGGGATCTGGCGATCTTGCTGCCCAAGTTAGGTTTTGATAAGCGCGAAGATAAGGAGGAGAAATTCTCGCCGTGTGCGGGCGAGCATTATCTTACTGAAACAAAGACCAGGATGGCTTGCCGTGAAGGGCAACAAAACGGGCCGTAGAATATCATCGACGAACCGCTTTGCTATAAGTGTGCCGCAGATGACAAACAAAGAGGTCCTGCTGTGAAAGGAAATTGCACCCCACACTCTTGGTTGCCTGGCCATATGGCGACTGACAGATTAGTACCCTACAACTGTCCAGGACAACTCCAGACATGTCTTCCCTGGCTCAATTCGAAGCGAGACTTGGCACTGAAAACAATTATGCTGCAAGGTCCAGATGACCAGCGAAGGTCGCCAGATCTCTCCCTAACTGGGAACCTTGGGAGGATAATGGGCAGGGTCCTCCAACTAAGTCGGGACTTCGACAATGTAACTGGCCAGTAGGATAGAATATGGCACGATATCCCTGAGGAGGACATCCAACAACCCTACTAATTAGTTTCAAGCCGAATAATTGCTTGCATATAGGCCACAGGTGGACCAACGCGTTATTGACTGGTTCAATTTGTGAAATACTTTCCCTTTTATGAAGTTGTAATCATTTGTTCGTCTTTACATGTACGTCACATCTACTAATTTCCGTCCTATTGGGGTAGTTCTTTCATGGTGCGTCGTTATCTTTTCCCCGCTTAGAGCGTAACTACAGGAACTTTTGTTCTAATTTCAACCAATATTATCTCCTGTAGCAATATGCGACATTTTCTTTTAAATGCCACGTGTTTGGTTCGATTTGAAACGATTAATTTGGACATTTGGTAACATGGACTGTTTACTTGTAAGAGTAAAGAATCAGTCAGGAAATTTAAAACTTCTTAAAACGTTGAACAGATGGCACAACTATATTTAATACCGTAATAACAAATAGGTAAGAAAAAGGTAACGCTACCATGAACCAAATGGTTGGTTTGACGTCAAAGGGCTTTTCTAGTAATGTCCTATTGGTGGAGATATGCCCATGCTCCCTCCGATCGTTCATCCCACTCAGCCAGTAATCTACGGCTAAACGTAGAACTATGGAGTAACGTGGCATTTTTCACGTAAACAATCACTGACATAGCCCGATTCACGAAAGACGGCGGTCCACGTAGGTGTAAGCACAGACAGGGATTGCTGTGATGCCTGTTTCCAAGAGTCGGTTGTGGTACATCTACATCTGCATCTACATATATACTCCGCTAGCCACCAAGCGGTGTGTGGCGGAGGGCACAACACACGCCAAAATCATATTTCCCCTCCTCTGTTCCACTCGCGGATGGCGCAAGGGAAAATAGACTGTATGGACGCCTCAGTACGAGCTCTAATTTACCTTATCTTTGAATGGTGATCATTGAACGATTTGAAAGTTGGTGGTAGTAATATATGCTCTACATCCTTGGCGAAGATCGGATTTCGGAATTTAGTGAGCAGTCCTTTCCGCTTAGCGCGTCGTCTATCTACAAGTGTGTCCCGCTTCAAACTTTCAATGAGATCTGTAACGCTCTCGCAATGGCTGAATGTACCAGTCAAGAATCTTTCCGCTCTTCTTTCAACCTTCTCAATCTCTTCAATCAGAACCAACTGTTAAGGGTTCCATACAGACGAACTGACGTATTGTAACCAATTTCCTTTGGCGAAGGACTGCATCGCTTCAAGATTCTACCAATAAACCGCAATCTAAGAGTTCGCGTTACCTATTACTTGTGTAATCTGATCATTCCACTTGAGATCATTTCGAATAGTCACATCCAGATACTTGAAGGACGTTACCGCTTCCAAAGACTGGGCATTTATTTTCTACTCGTAAATTAATGGGGATTTTCGCCTTGTCATACGCAGTAGGTAACAGTTACTAATACTGAGAGATAACTGCCAGTCATTAGAACACGCATTTATTTACTGCAAATCCTCATTGATTTGATCACAACATTCATGTGATACTACTTCCCTGTAGACTATCAGAAAACAGTCTAAAGCTGCTGTCAATACCATCAACCACATCGTTTATGTAACTCGTAAAAAACAGCGGACCTATTACGCTGCCCAGGGGCACACCTGAAGTTACGCTTGTTTCTGTTGAAGTCACCCCATTCAGGACGACATACTGCTCTCTGTCTGTTAGAAAACTTTCTATCCAACAGCATATGTCGTCGGATAGACCGTAAGCGCCCACTTTTTAGAGCAAGCGACAGTGCGGAACTGAGTCGAACGCCTTTAGAAAGTCGAAAAATGTGGCATCGACCTGGGAGCCGGTGTGTAGAGCCTGTTTCATATCATGCAGCTGTGTCTCGCATGACCGCTGTTTCCTAAAACCGTACGCATTAGAGGAACTGTGCACTTTAACAATGCGTGTATCCTACTAATTCAGTCTGTCTTCTCCTGTAAAGTTTCTCGCTTACTACCACCATTAAGCACAATTTCCAACAAATGGAATAAAAATTCGCTAACTAACTCGCTACGACCGCGTTTAATCGTCGCACTTCCTACGGCATCCAGAGCACAGCGCTCTGACACTACTGACTGGTCATTGGCTATCGGAGAATGCGTAACGTCAGATGCGTAGAAGTAGCAGAAGTAGCCAAAATTCGACCGCCGTCGTTCGTGATACAAATATAGAAGCACAGTACGTCAACCGAGGGGGACGCAGCAGGCAGTGTGTCAGGCGACCGGGGTTGCTCTCGTCTCCCACAACGCAGAGTCTGAGGTAGAGGAGAGGGCAGAAACACGGTTTCCATTCCCCCACACCCCACCCAAAAAAGAAGTTCACTTGGAGGTGTGCTTGATCTATAGACTGTGTCAGAGGTAAAAATTATGCCGCGCTGCAGTACATGTGCGATTAGTACAGCACTGGCCATTAAAATTGGTACACCACGAAGATGACGTGCTACAGACGCGAAATTTAACCGACAGGAAGAAGATGTTGTGATATGCAAATGATTACCTTTTCTGAGCACACAAGACTGGCGCCGGTGGCGACACCTACAACGTGCTGACATGAGGAGAGTTTCCAACTGATTTCTCATACACAAACAGCAGTTGATCGGCGTTTCTTGGTGAAACGATGTTGTGATGCCTCGTGTAAGGAGGAGAAATGCGTACCATCAACGTTTCCGACTTTGATAAAGGTCGGATTGTAGCCTATTGCGATTACGTTTTATCATATCGCGACATTGCTGCTCGCTTTGGTCGAAATCCAATGACTATTAGCAGAATATGGAATCGGTGGATTTAAGAGGGTAATACGGAACGCCATGCTGAATCCGAACGGCCTCGTATTACTAGCAGTCGAGATGACAGGCATCTTATCCGCATGGCTGTAAGGGATCGTGCAGCCACGTCTCGATCCATGAGTCAACAGATGGGGACGTTTGCAAGACAACAACCGTCTGCACGAACAGTCCGACGACGTTTGCAGCAGCATGGACTATCAGCTCGGAGACCGCGGTTACCCTTGACGCTGCATCACAGACAGGAGCGCCTGCGATGGTGTACTCAACGACGAAGCTGGGTGCATGAATGGCAAAGCGTCACTTTTTCGGATGAATCCAGGTTCTGTTTACAGCATCATGATGGTCGCATCTGTGTTTGGCGACATCGCGGTGAACGCACATTGGAAGCGTGTATTCGTCATCGCCATACTGGCGTATCACCCGTCATGATGGAATGGTGTGTCATTGGTTACACGTCTCGGTTACCTCTTGTTCGCATGGACGGCACTTTGAACAGTGGACGTTACATTTCAGATGTGTTACGACCCGTGGCTCTACCCTTCATTCGATCCCTGCGAAACCGTACATTTCAGCAGGGTAATGCACGACCGCATGTTGCAGGTCATGTACGGGCCTTTCTGGATACAGAAAATGTTCGACTGCTGCCCTGGCCAGCACATCCTCCAGATTTCTCACCAACTTAAAACGTCTGTCAATGGTGGCCGAGCAACTGGCTCGTCACAATACGCCAGTCACTACTCTTGACGAACTGTGGTATCGTGTTGAAGCTGCATGGGCAGCTGTACCTGTACACGCCATCTAAGCACTGTTTGGCTCAATGCCCAGGCGTATCAAGGCCGTTATCACGGTCAAAGTTGTATTTCTGGTACTGATTTTTCAGCATCTATGCACTCAAATTGCGTGAAAATGTAGTCACGTGTCAGTTCTAGTATAATATATTTGTCCAATGAATACCCGTTTATTACCTGCATTTCTTCTTGGTGTAGCAATTTTAATGGCCAGTAGTGTATTTTTGGTTGATAGAAATGTTTGCTTCTGTCTGAATAAAACTGCCGTTAACACTGACTGATATATCGCAAGCCACACTAGCAGTGGACTCTACAACAACCCTATCCACGGTACTTTAGCCTGCTGTGCACTAGACATGCTGTTAGAGAAAGTAAAAGATTGCGCCAAGAAACTAAGTCTGAAAGACCTAAACACATTGCCTGACAAAAAAGTGAAGTTCCCAGAAGACATCGTCGGATCTCAAAGTATCTTCGAACACTTACACACAACCGCTGGGTGCGAAAAATTTTAGAGCTGCAATTCTCTGTGGCAGACAGAATGGTCACCCGAGTGCATTACTGTTGGCTGTGTTTTATGTTGTTACCAGGTCTCGTACGGTGTGAACAGCGTCGAATGTTGAGTGACCACTGTGAAGTATACGGAGATACCGGGTACGTGTATGAGACAGCGTTATCAGCACATGACAGAGTTTGAAGGGCCCTCACTATTGGTCTCTATTTGGCCGGCTGCTCTCATTGTGCAGTGGCCAGATTTGGCGGGCTTTCGCTTGGGACAGTGGTCCGATGTCGGACTGCATGTAAAAGTGACGGTAGACATATCCGTCGTCAAGGCTCCGATTGACTATTTCTGACCACCACACGAAGGGATCGCTGCATTGTACATCAAGCACATCGTAGACCCTTCACATCTGCGCCTCTCATCCGATAACAAGTAATGGATTCCGTGCAACGTTCTGTGGTCTGGGACTAGCAGCAGCCGGAGAACTGAATTCCCGTCGCAGTCGTAGGCAGCCTGTAACACCACAAAGACAACGGTTCTGTTTGTAGTGGCGCCTTGTGGAAAGAAAAATCGTTTCCAAAGACAGAATCCAGAATTTCAAAGACTAGCCACAACTACTGTGGTCCAACTTAGGAGAGGATAAAGTGGTCTTATGAAACCCCTTCGAAACGAATAACTGAATGTATCCAGGCCAGAGGGGCGGATGCGACGTAATACTGATAAATGAACTCGTACTCCCAAAGATTTTATAAATCTGACTCGAGTCTCAGTTTGTGGAGTTTCATTTCGTTTGCTCCTCCTCTTCTCGCTCTTTCTCTTTCCTTGTGTTTCAGTGTGTCTCAGGGTGAAAAAATACCTCCTAGATTGATACACACGGAAACATCGTGTGTTCTTGTAGAGCAGAGACTTATATGAAAATTTATGAGAAACGAGTCTGAAATTTGTGATCTCCTTCTGAATGAGGCTGATTAAAGGATCAAACAAGAGGACACATCACAAGTATCCCAAAGAAAAGACACAATTTTTACGTACGCTCGATGAAATCCTCCATCTATAATGCGTTTGGAGTAGGTGCTTTGAGCACACACTGCAAACTACAACCTGGACAGCCTTCATGCACTACACCAAATGCTGCGAACCATTACGGCTGGTAGATAGCTACGTAATGTATCCTCCATTGGAAGACAGCTTATTATTGAACGTGGTTTAAGGAACTGTTTGAGAAGGTTATCCGCCTGATCATTCTGATTATGACAATTCCAGTGTCTTCAGTACGCTCTGAGAGGTCATTGAGTGCCTCGTAATGACTTGAACCTTGGCTAAGATCAATAATGTTACAATCGAGACTCGCCCATTTGCTCCTCCTTCAAGTTCATGAAAGATTATGCTGAGAAAATTAATATCACAGGTGTGATAAAGCAGTCTGTTTCTCCAACTATGACAAGGAAAATACCATTTGAAAACTGTATGTAAAATTTTTGGAGTCTAAAATGGAAACAAATGATTGCTTTGTCTTTTCCAAAGAAATACTTTTTTCTTATCTCCATTACGGAACAATAAACAGTATCTACACTCCTGGAAACGGAAAAAAGAACCCATTGACACCGGTGTGTCAGACCCACCATACTTGCTCCGGACACTGCGAGAGGGCTGTACAAGCAATGATCACACGCGCGGCACAGCGGACACACCAGGAACCGCGATGTTGGCCGTCAAATTGCGCTAGCTGCGCAGCATTTGTGCACCGCCGCCGTCAGTGTCAGCCAGTTTGCCGTGGCATACGGTGCTCCATCGCAGTCTTTAACACTGGTAGCATGCCGCGACAGCGTGGACTTGAACCGTATGTGCAGTTGACGGACTTTGAGCGAGGGCGTATAGTGGGCATGCGGGAGGCCGGGTGGACGTACCGCCGAATTGCTCAACACGTGGGGCGTGAGGTCTCCCCAGAACATCGATGTTGTCGCCAGTGGTCGGCGGAAGGTGCACGTGCCCGTCGACCTGGGACCGGACCGCAAAGACGCATGGATGCACGCCAAGACCGTAGGATCCTACGCAGTGCCGTAGGGGACCGCACCGCCACTTCCCAGCAAATTAGGGACACTGTTGCTCCTGGGGTATCGGCGAGGACCATTCGCAACCGTCTCCATGAAGCTGGGCTACGGTCCTGCACACCGTTAGGCCGTCTTCCGCCCACGCCCCAACATCGTGCAGCCCGCCTCCAGTGGTGTCGCGACAGGCGTGAATGGAGGGACGAATGGAGACGTGTCGTCTTCAGCGATGAGAGTCGCTTCTGCCTTGGTGCCAATGATGGTCGTATGCGTGTTTGGCGCCGTGCAGGTGAGCGCCACAATCAGGACTGCATACGACCGAGTGCACGGTACATCCAAACCGTCATCGAACCCATCGTGCCACCATTCCTAGACCGGCAAGGGAACTTGCTGTTCCAACAGGACAATGCACGTCCGCATGTATCCCGTGCCACCCAACGTGCTCTAGAAGGTGTAAGTCAACTACCCTGGCCAGCAAGATCTCCGGATCTGTCCCCCATTGAGCATGTTTGGGACTGGATGAAGCGTCGTCTCACGCGGTCTGCACGTCCAGCACGAACGCTGGTCTAACTGAGGCGCCAGGTGGAAATGGCATGGCAAGCCGTTCCACAGGACTACATCCAGCATCTCTACGATCGTCTCCATGGGAGAATAGCAGCCTGCATTGCTGCGAAAGGTGGATATACACTGTACTAGTGCCGACATTGTGCATGCTCTGTTGCCTGTGTCTATGTGCCTGTGGTTCTGTCAGTGTGATCATGTGATGTATCTGACCCCAGGAATGTGTCAATAAAGTTTCCCCTTCCTGGGACAATGAATTCACGGTGTTCTTATTTCAATTTCCAGGAGTGTATAAAACAGTAATAATATTCATAATAATAATATGAGGTTTGTGTATACCCGACTGGTTTTGCGGTCTACAGTAAGTCACAACTCCTGTTCGCAAGTGGTCTCAGAGCGAAGTAAAACTAATGTCCCTTTTTTTTAATAAAACTACAAGAAGAAAATTTTTTCCAAGAAACAGAAACTATGACTTCTCATATTAATTAATTGTTTCTTCTTATCGAACAGTGGTTTCCAACTTCGGGAGGGGGGAGGGGGAGGAGCGAAGAGGGGGAGATTTACAGCTCAGAACAAAGCAGAAACATGGTCAGACAAGTGAAAATGTTCGTATCCTTATTATACTTAGTGGGTGCATTTTTTGTAAATTTAGCAGCATTAGCTTCGTGGGTCACTTAGCTATTTCTGACACATTTTTTAGTCTAGTCTGTACATTCTTAACTCAGTATTAAGCCTGTTGTGCCCTGCAGACGTGAAGAGCATTATTATTGTCTTTGGGCGTTGAGTGAAGATGTCTGCTAAAAGAAGATTGTACACACATCACAAAAAGTTTTGCGTCACCTCGGATCCAAGAGTTCCGGATCCTGTACAGAAAACTGAAATAGAGATAAACATAAACATCATATCCACCCTTTTTATTGCTCATGAAAACAACACATTGTATGTTGTACCATCATACAGCCAGACAGTCAGAGGTGGTGGTCCAGATTGCTGTACACATCAGTGCCTCTAATACTCAGTAGCACGTACTCTTGCACTGATGCATGTCTATATTCGTCGTGGCATACTATCCACAAGTTCATCAAGGCACTGTTGGTCCAGATTGTCCTACTGCTCAACGACGACTCAGCGTAGATCCCTCAGAGTGGTTGGAGGGTCACGTTGTCCATATAAACAGACCTTTTCAATCCATCCCAGACATGTTCGATAGGGTTCATGTCTGGAGAACATGCTGGTCACTCTGTTCGAGCGATGTCGTTATCCTGAAGGACGTCATTCGCAAGATGTACACGTTGGGGGCGCGATTTGTTGTCCATGAACACGAATGCCTAGCCAATATTCTGCCGATATGGTTGCATAACAGTCGGAGGATTCAAATCACGTATCGTACAGCCATTACGGCGCCTTCCACGACCAACAGCGGCGTACGTCAGCGCCACGTAATTCCACCCCAAAACAGCAGGGAACCACCACCTGCCTGCACTCGCTGGACAGTGTGTCTAAGGCGTTCAGCCTGACCAGGTTGCCCCCAAAAACGTCTCCAACGATTATCTGCTTGAAGGCATATGCGACACTCATCGGTGAATAGAATGTGATGCAAATCCTGAGCGGTCCATTCAGCATGTTGTTGGGCCCATCTGCACCGCGCTGCATGGTGTCGTGGTTGTAAAGATCTACCTCGCCATGGTAGCCGGAAATGAAGTTGTGCATCATGCAGCCTACTGCGCATAGTTTAAGTCGTAACATGACGTCCTGTGGCTGCACTAAAGGCATCATTCAACATGGTGGCGTTGCTTTCAGGGTTCCTCCGAGCCATCATCCGTAGATTGCGGTCTTTCACTGCAGTAGTAGGGGCAAGTAGGCATTTCTCGTGTATAGTTAGAAATATGAACTGCATTCATTGTTAATAACAGGTTTTTTCTGTTAAAAGATTACTTATATATATATGATGAGTAGCGGTCCGCGTATTATTCAGTCAAGCACCTGCAAGAAATGATAAATATAGTTATACGACACTGTACCTGTATAATTGGCCTGTTTGTACGTTGGCAGCGCTATAGACTGTGTTAATATCGCTGACAGCGCTCCGCAGCCTCGGAAAGAGATTCTGTGGTTGGACGGACTAACAGCTAGCGAGTGGACAGCGAAGTGTATGGACATGACAATTTTTGCGGACACTCTGTGTTGGTAGGACATGCGTTATAAACCGAGATGAAAAGATGTGTTTATATGAAACTACGCCAGGAAATGTTTGATGATGGATGTTTGGTTGATAATGTTTGGGCAGTGGAATTACTGACAACTGTATAATTTTTGGAACTGAATGTCACATGAATAAGGTAAAATTTTCTAAATATATTGTTTGCTCCTCAACAAAATTTTTCTTTTGCCAACCATATGCCTCTTCGTAGTTAGAGTCTATAGTAGTTAGAATATTTTTATTTAGCTGGCTGTAGTTGCTACTTGCTGTACTTCGTGTTATGAAGATTTTCCGTAAGGTAAGTGTATTACGAAAAAGATTGGTGTTTCCACTGTTGAGATTTGTGAGTGAAATTAGTTTAGGCAATTAACAGAATTGTAGGTAGTTTCATGTTTCTGTAATTTCATTTTTTGGGTTTGTATTATTGTTAGAATTTCTCGCAATTCAGGGCCATTCTTTTGTGTTAGTTATTGGAAGTCATGCTGTCAATGTATATCAGTAAAACTGCGATGGGCTTGTACTCGTATATTGTGGGTAATAAATGAATAGAGTAAGTTTGAGTTGTCTCTGTCAGTGAAAATTCTGTAAGTCAGTGTTTAATAAAAAATTATTAAAGAGGTAGTTTCACCTGTAATGAACACTGTCGAGGTTTGAATATACATCGCTGAAAATAGCTAAACGATACAGAGATTAGAATTGCCAGCATCATTTTTATTAATAGTGATGTATATTCACGTATATTTTTCGTTCTATCAGCATATTCATTTACTGATGTTCGCGGATTCCGCATATGACACTGGCTAGAGGTGAGGTGCCACAATTAATTTCTTGTTTATTAATAAAGATATTAAAATGGGCACTTGTCGGTTCAAAACTTGCTATTAAGGCGTTTGTGTCAGCTTCCGCTACGCTTCCTCTTAACCACAGTTCATTTCCTGAGGTACAGTCTGTAGTCAGTTCCAATGCTACGAAAACTTTTACGAATCAGATACCATTCAGACAATAGCTGTAAAAGATGATTCTCGACAAATCCTCAATAACAGCGATCTCTCGGAAGAAATATTGAGAAAGGTAGGTATAACGTGTCTTATGATCAGGAGATCGCAACACTATCTAACCGCCAGTACTTGCTAGTTCATTTAGCGTTACTGGGGGTTCACGGGTAGCTTTCTGCTACCTGCTCTCTCTCTCTCTCTCTCTCTCTCTCTCCTCTCTCTCTCTCTCTCTCTCTCTGTATCTATCTATCTATCTATCTATCTTCTAAACAGCGTCCAACAAACACAGCCGAAAAATTGAAAACAAGAAACGTCATTCAAAACGTACGTGGCACAACCTAGCGAGTTTCAGCATCCCCCTAAGTTCTACCCTGACTCCTCGGCTCTAGATGTTTTCTTACAAGATCTTATGTTTGAAAAAACAATCGTGCCGATAAACAAATAACTAAAGAAAAGAAAGGAAATTCATTGTTGCATCAAATAACTGTGTCATAAAACCCTCTCAAGAAACGATGTCTTTGACGTGTCGGAGGTAGCCCTTTCCCACATGAAGACAGCCGAAATGATTCTTTCCATAAGCCCATGAACGACTGTTTCCGCTTTCCTCCTGTGATTCATCTTTTATTCCGTATCCAGTGACGCAATTGTGGACGAGACATTTAACAGTAATACGTTCCTTCTTCACTATAGACACAATTGACAAAATTTGTTTATTATTAGGACAAATATTGACCTATGATCAAAAGAAGTATGCGCTCCAAACGAAACAACATAGAATTGGAAAAAACTGAAAAGTGGTGCTACATTTGCACAATACTGCGTACTAAGCAGATGGACGTCACTGAGACAGAAATATCATAGTCAACAAGGTGCATAACTTACTCAGTTTGAAATTTATTAATTCATTTTCTTTAAAAAAATCAGTTCCCCACAACGATTCTAAATGATCTAACCTGATTTGTTTATCCAATTTTAAAGGGTTCCATTAAATTTTTATCAGTGTACATTTGACACTTATTATTAGTAGCTTTGTTACTGTATTAACATTATTTCAACGACTGACACAAACATCCGTAGATTACCTCGAATGACAGTGTCTGCACGTTCCAACAATGCAAGAGTTACATCTTCCTGCTGCTGGCCGGCACCTTGTTGCGATGACGACAGATGCCCCGCCCAACAACTCATCGTGCTTTTGTTCACTGCTAGGGCTCCACAGACTATCTACAAACGTCTATGAATATCTGCTATCTACTTCGCTCTATTTTTCCACCAAAAGAAAATCAAAGACAGTTCTCTGCTCGGAACCCACGTCCGTTACAAATAACATTTTGAAGTCTGCGCATAGCTCCGCCACCTATCGGAACCTCGTGAAACTATAGGAGCTAAATCGGGAACATCCCACGATGACCCGCAACAAACTTTGCATTTTCTCAGTTGAAATTGGCTGAGAAAAAAATGTGTTGTACTACTTAACGCCACTCGCACTTTCCTTGCGGTGTCATGTGCTCCCAACGCCAGCAAGCGGCGTTCCATCTCATGGGAAGCAGTGGTCACAATAAGTCTTCTGGCGATACGTGGATGATACCTTCTTCGTCCACGCTCATGGACGTGATGCTCTTAATAAAGTTTCTGATCAGTTCAACTATCTTCATCCCAACATTAAATTTACCATGGTTGTTGAAAGTGATGTGCTGCTTCCATTTTTGGACGTTATGGTTTACATAAAACCAGATGATACTTTGGGACATAGAGTTCAGCGAATTCCGACGCACACAGATCTGTATCTGCATACAAAGAGTTGTCATCCACCAAACCAACGCAGTGGCGTCCTTGGGACTTTGGTAACCAGAGCATTTGCCATTTCCGACGCGGATAGTTTAACCCAAGAACTTGCGCATTTGATGGCTCTTTTTAAGGGAAATGGTTACCCTGAGAAGCAGTTTCGTCGGGCTATCGAGTTTGGACCATCACCGGAGGTGCATGAGGAGGAACATAGATCATTGGCCTTTATTCCTTGTGCTGTGGGCATATCGTTTAAGACTGGAAGAATTTTGAGAAATTTCCAAGTTTAGGGCGTTACTCGGCTCTTTGGAAGTTTGTTTGGGGTATACAAAATTCCGTGTCAGTGTGGGAAAGCTTATATCGGCCGTTCGATGACCACAGTTCATGACAGGTGCGTGGAACATCGGCGTCTTAAGAGGCAACAACAGCTGGAAAAATCGGCTGTAGCCGAACACTGCTTAAATGGGGGACACAGTATTAAATGTGATGAAACTGTGATAGTTGCCCACACTTTCCGGTTTATGGAACTGTCTGTAAAGAGGTAATTGAAGTTAGGTGCAAATGGTTCAAATGGCTCTAAGCACTACGGGACTTTAACATCTCAGGTCATCAGTCCCCTAGACTTAGAACTACTTAAACCTAACTAACCTAAGGACGTCACACACATACATGCACGAGGCAGGATTCGAACCTGCGACCGTAGCAGCAGCGCGGTTCCGGACTGAAGCGCCTAGAGCCGCTCGGTCACAGCGGCCGGCTGAAATTAGGCTGACGTATAATTTAATTTAAGGAGAAAAAGGATTTATTCTTAACATGTAAGTAGGCTGTTTAGGTTATGTTGGTAACGCCACGTTACCACGTATGGAAATCACTGACCGTGCTGTGTGCAGTCCGTGGTTGGTTTGCATTATTGGAATATTTGCTATTGTAGTGTTGGGCAGTTGGATGGCAACAGCGCGTAGCGTTGCGCAGTTGGAGATGAGCTGCCAACAGTGGTGAATGTGGGGAGAGTGATGGCAGAGTTTTGAGGGCGGACGATCTGGATGTGTGTCCATCAGAAAAAGGAAATTTTGTAAGACTGGATATCAGGAACTGATATATATATATGATGACTTTTGAACATTATTAAGGTGAATACATTGTTCATTATCAAAACCTTTCATTTGCTAACTATGCCTACCAGTAGTTAGTGCCATCCGTAGTTAGAATCTTTTATTTAGCTGGCAGTGTTGGCGCTCGCTGTATTGCAGTATTTTGAGTAACGAAGATTTTTGTGAGGTAAGTGATTCATGAAAGGTATAGGTCCTTGTTAGTCAGGGCCATTCTTTTGTAGGATTATTGAAACTCAGACTGCGTTGCGATAAAAATATTGCTTGTCAATCTAGTGATGACCAGAATAAGTAAAGAGAAAACTGTCTGAGTACGTTGAGTTTTGCTGAGCTATTTGAAAATCTAATAACGTAAGATTTTTACCAGCACAGTAATTCATAATTTTCCAAAGGGGACGTTTCAAACAGGACATGGAATGCTGTACTATTCTTCAGTGCGGTCAGTCAGAGTGTTCGGAAATAGTCTCTGAGTGCGATATATCGTTGTCGCCGGTGTTTAGCACATTTCGTGTATTAATACGTACGACGTAGACGAAAGTCTGGTTAAAAGTGCAAAATAATTTCTGCTGCACCAGCTTTGTTGTGACACCGCAGGCGTACTCTTGGGGTGTCAAGCGTTCGGTCACGGCTCTAAGGCGCTCAAAAGGCAGAGGCGACGTTCTGCTTCTCGAGAGAAAAATGTAGCTCCCTTTTGGTCACGTGAACGTGTTCCTCACTCAGACATAATTTAAAGTACTAGTGCTCCTTGATTAACAACTCCCAAAGGAAACCGAGTTATGCACAGCGCCTGCTCAACAGTCAGAGAAATTTAGTTTCGGTTCGTTATAAGCGATGAATACCAATTTGTATTCCATTACTTGCAGAAACGCACGAAAGAAGAAGGCAAAATAAATTCTACAATATCTTTCTGATGGGAACTAGAATAGCTACTTAAAAAAGATAAATTTTTAATAAAGGATGCAGCTCATAACGGAAAACTTCATCTGCGTTCTCGCCTGTATTTAAATTACTAGTCTGAACGTACTATCTCTCACAATGAAAAACGTTTCATATCACAGAGTGCAGCATCGTATTTTCTTGTCATAGTAAATTAGAACTTTGTAATTATTCTTCACGGTATAACCAGCTTGTGAATGCAACTTAACACTTTCATTTTCTTAATTACAACATTTAGTTCAATTTCAATTAACCTTCCAGTCAGATTAGGAGGAAACGCGAGCTACGACAAGCTGTGGAAGAAGATACGCGACTATGTCAGTTGATTGCCAATAGTTAGTGTTACACAGTAGATTTTTTTAACGTCCGCTGCATTACCTGCTTTTATACAGACGTAGCATTTGTGATTGATGACTTACTGTAATTTACAAGGCATTAAAAAACAAGAACAGATCACTGTTTCTGTCTGGTAATGATAGACACAGATAGCAGTGACACACCTTCCCGGCACTCAGTCCAGCCAGATGATCTGCTCACATCACGTCCAGTCTGCTGGCCCGTAGCTCTCACTCTTGCTGAGCCTGCTGATCGGTCGTCCGTGACAACGGGGAATTAAAGTCTTCGACAACACGATTGTTTACTGGTAAGACGAGTGTTTGTATACTGGTAATGGTTTCGTCTGCCACTACAATTTTTGACATCTCCACTGAATCCATTTCCCTCTCTCACCCCTGCACACCCAACGTCTACATTCTCCTCAAAAGAGTACTGCTTTAAAATACAGGGAGAAAAAGGTTACCTACAACTAGTAGAGAGTCTAGACAGTGGTTATGAGTGTCGAACGACATGAACGCAGGGAGAGGAACCTAAGGTTCTCGGGCACAAAAAGTTCAAGTTTTGCAGATAAAACTGCAATTATTAAAGAGATAAAAAAAAGGACTTGGAAGGTCATTTAACAGAGATGTTAAGATTAAAGGAAAAATGGGTAAACAAGCAAAGTGTTCCTGAAAGAGACGCCTGGACACTTCCCTTGTTGACACCCGTTCTTGGCACAAAGTAACAATGCGATGGCGTTCGAATCGCGGTATTGGCCGTCTAGGGATAGTTGAACTACAGACAACACGAGCCGTCTACTTCCTTCCTGGTGGAATGACTGGAACTGAGCGGCTGTCGAACCCCCTCCATCTCATAGGCGCCGCCCATGCATGGTTGTTTACATCTTTGGACGGGTTTAGTGACATCTCTGAACAGTGAAAGGGACTGTGTCTGTAATACAACATGCAGATTCGACGTCTATCTTCAGGAGTTCTGGAAAACGGCGGATGCAAAACTTTTTTTGATGTGTGTATTTCAAATTTAAGTATTTTATGGTTTACTGTACAGCATAAAAATGAAACTATACATTTTATGTAAAAGTTGAAATCCTTAAAATAAGGTTATGTTATATTGTCAGAGGAAGCAACTGTTCACCCCCAAGCACACTGAGGAAACGTTAGATCTGTTGAAGACCGGGCCAGATCCCATAGGCAAATGCAACAGCGCTTTCGCATTTGCATACTAGGCATTCGATCAGTAGTGAAAAATCAAATGGTTCAAATGGCTCCGAGCACTATGGGACTTAACAGCTGTAGTCATCAGTCCCCTAGAACTTAGGAGTAGTTAAACCTAACTAACCTAAGGACATCACACACATCCATGCCCGAGGCAGGATTCGAACCTGCGACCGTAGCAGTCGCACGGTACCGGACTGCGCGCCTAGAACCGCTAGACCACCGCGGCCGGCCGATCAGTAGTGAACCTTATGGCGATACACTCTAAGCCCGGCCCTGCAACCATTGTGCAGTCATCTTGGGAAGGCGCGAACGAGCTCCGAAAACTGCCACAGGCGGCTTATGATAGGTGATGAGATGTAATTTGTTGCCGTAGAGGAAGGCTTGGAACTTTCTAACTGCGTACACAATGGTCAAAGCCTTCTTTTCGATTTGATTATAATTACATTGTGCGGCTTCAAAATCTTGGAGGCATACGCAATAGGCTGTCCATTACTTTTAGCATGTTCGTGGGCCAATACTGACCCAACACGGCATGGGGAGGCTTCTGTGGCAAGGGCAAGCTGTTTACCCGGCGTAAGAGGACCGAGGCACGGGGATGACTTCAGTAGCGACTTGTTGCAGCCGAGTGCTCTGTTGCAGACCCCCAACCAAACGAAAGGAATACCTTTTTTACGCCTGAGTGCATGAATGATACCTACCGTGTTGGGGAGAAGCTTCGAACAATAACTGTCTTTACCCAAAATGCAGTGAAATTCCGTCAGGTTCGATGGTGGAGGTAGGCTGCAATCACCAGCACGTGCTATTCCATAGGTTTTACGCCGCTCTTCAAAAGAAGGTCCCCAGATATTCGATTTTCTTCTGCAAAAAGGTTGGCTCTCCAAGCACGGGACATTCTGCATGAACTGTTCCAAAAATCTCGAACAAATGGTCAAGGTGCTCAAGATTCCGAAAGGAAGGCACGTGTTGTGGTGTAACCGTAAGGGAATGTTGACGACAATTATTTGTTTAGAGGCGGAATGGAGACGGAACTGCAGGTACACCTCAGCCACGTCAAGTTTTGGAAAAACACTTAGCGCACGCCAACTTTGCGAGAATGTCGTCGGTGCGTAGAATGGGATAGCAATTAGCTATCGATTGGGCGCTAATAATGGACTTAAAATCCCCGCTCAAATGCAGCGGCTCCATAGGCTTACGAATAACCACCAGAGGCGTAGCCCACCGGCTAGAATGAACTGGTTCAATGTTGTCCAGGTCTTGAAATCTGCGTAATTCGACTGGCAGCGAACAGTAGTGGGCTGCTCGTCATAAACGACCAAACAACGATCTGTGAGGAAAGAGTGGAGTGACCCAAACGATGATAGGTTTCAAGGTCCACGAGAGGTACAGAGTCCCTGGTATCGACCCGGAAACGGATCAGTTCATGATGCGTATCTGCTTGTCACAAGGCCGATCATGCCGTTTCTGGCAGTGGACAGTGCGACGTCGGAAAACATTTTTAGTCTCACCGCCGTTACAGTTTTTGGATTTCGCATTCAGGATGTTGTACATCTTGCTTCACACTGCGTTCCGTTCCAGGTGTTGTTTTCCCTATAGCTGAACGTGCAGAGTAATACAGATCTTGCTTGGAACGCTCAGCTGGTGGCCGTGCAATGATGCAACATCACGGACTTCTGTAAATCGATAATCGCGATCGACCAGAGACTGCGCGGGATACTACGGCAAACATCTACCACCTGGTGTGGTGAAGATGACAGTCTTGGTGGCAGATTTTATTTTATTGCTTCATTTATCCACTACGCGCGAACCGCCTAATACAAGACATTAATTGCAACTGTATTAGAAAGGTCTGATTCTAACTTGTAACCGGAAAGATTACAGATTTAAAAATGTATTTGAAAGTTACCAGTATAGTGCTGGTAACTGGCTTTTGGGTGCCACGATTAGGGTATCGGCGAAAATAGACTGCCCTCGTCCTATATAGCAAAGTAAATCGAAGCAAGTACGTATTCACATTTTATGTTAAAAGCCGAACACCCTAGAGCGTATGTATGAATAAAATAAATTAAAAATGTGGAGAAATTTGTATAGGTTGGCTTTACTATGGCTGTGGCCCATGTGGGGAAGAAAACGGAATAAGATGCAAATTCATTACCTTGCAGATCTATGTAGCATCGACCAGTGGATAGAAGGCAGGATCGGGCCTGTACATAGTCCGCTAGAGGCACCGTTCTCCGTTCTGCGGTGATACAGTACACTGACGACGAGAACACGGTTAGTGCCATATGCCGATTTCGTAGGAGCTTCGCTCAGTGGAAGAAATGTCACAACAAGTGAAAATGCGTCTTGAATTATCCTTAGATAGGCGAGCGCTTTTGAGAAAACGAAAGTCAAAGTTTTCCAGGTCCTTCGTCTGACTTTTAGCGTGTAAATTGTTCAGTAAAAGTGGTGTGGCAGTGGCTAACGTCGTATTTTGTTTTGCGCCTCGTGTTGCAAAACTCGATTATTACTGTAATTTTTGTTTTTCATTCATCTACCCGTGTTGTAGAAGATGTTTTCCAGTGTATATTGAAATAACGTTGTCATTATTCGCCTACTGATTGTATGTCTAGTTAATGAATTACAAAAATGAATAAGAAAATTATTTGAAATTGTTTTCGGTAAAATTCCTATAGCCTACCGTTATTCATAATCGACTGCAATCTACAGTTTTCTTTAAAGTGATCGGTTATGAGTGGTTTACAGCGAAATTATTGGCAGTGTTCGAAATCTTCAACAACGTTAACGACGTTTCTCTCCCTAGTAAGATTCATACGAAGAAATGTCGACGTGTCAAACCTGCCTCCGCCCGATGCTCGTGGTATTCGAAATTTCTATGTTTCGAATGTTTCTACGATCGGTATCATCCAAGGAAATGAACGATGTATTCCTGAAGAACACACATAAGTATAAAATATAAGAATTAGTGTAAGAATTAAATATAAGAGTATGAGAATTCGAAATGATTATCACCATACACATACATATTGTACAGTAAATGTATGAAACTTTTTGCAAAACCCAGTTATAATTTTACAAGTAATGTAATGACCTTGTATCCCCTACTTTTGGTAAGAACATTCCTGTAGCAACTTTCCGTGGACATGGGTAGATAAATGAAAAATAAATAAATAACATATATAAAAACAAAAATCGGGTTTCGAACACAGGACGCGACGCTAGTCACGGTGCCACCACTTCGGCTGACATTCGAGCGTCCTAAAACCGCTCTAAATTGCATCTCCCTCAGGGGGCTCAGCATTCGTTTGCTGGGTACGGGCTTGGCGAACCCGGGGTCCTCGAGCCGTGGGCTGGTGTGCGCCGCCAGTCTGCTGATACCGTAAGCTCTGGGCATGCTTCAGCGACCACTGTTTGGCGCAACGGTGGAACGTTGTGTGTCTTAGGGACCGGGAATCTTGGCTTGGTTGCCTGGATCGCAGGGACGGTACATACCTCTATAAAAAAAACCTTCAATCTTAAGGTGTGCTGCGCGCCGATAAAATGCATGGCTGTTGAGGTGGAACAGTCGCTAGCGGGCAACCTCTGGGGAACCTGCCGCACCTCAATTGTACAAGGCTTATCCAGGCATGCGGGGCTCTGTCTGGATGGACGTAAGTTTCCCTAGCTGCTCGTGGGACGACCATGACTACCACGAATTCTTCCTCTTTTCCTCCTTCTAATTTTTCGCTGGCCAGTGGGATGGGTGGACCGCTGGTAGGCACTACCGCCCAATCCAACAAGAGGGCTAGGTTAGCCAGTCCTCCTGACTCCGGCGTCAGCAAACGTACAGCAGTTCAGAGTAACAGAGCACATACTGAATACCAGAATGTGTTTTTAATTATAAAAAGGAAAGTGGGTTCCTTTGAAAATGTCCCGCCATTCTATATCCAAAAGGGTCTAGAAGCAATAGCTGGAACTTTAAAATCAGTGAAGCGTTTACGGAATGGGACACTGCTTGTTGAAACATCAGCTGCTCAGCAAGCAGTTAACCTTCAAACAGCTAAAAGCTTGGGGGAATACACTATCGATACAGAGCTTCACAGCACCCTGAACTCCAGTAAGGGTGTTGTTACCTGTAGGGATCTCGTGGACATTCCTGTAGAAGAATTAAAGAGTGAGTGGGCTCAGGAGGGAATTGTTGACGTTCAGAACATCATGAAAAGGGTGGATGGGAACCTGGTGAAATCAGACTCCTTCATTCTTACTTTCAATACCCCCAAACTCCCAGAACACGTCAAGGCAGGATTTCTTCGACTAAACGTCCGGTCTTATGTCCCAAACCCAATGCGCTGTTTCAAGTGCCAGCGTTTTGGGCATACAACTCTAGGGTGTAAGGGAGAAGCGATGTGTGGCAACTTTAGTAAGGCTGCCCATGACGGAATTGACTGTTCGTCGCCTGTCAGATGTGTAAACTGTTCTGAAAGCCACCCTGTTTGGAGTAGGGACTGTAGAATCTTCCTAGAGGAGCGTAAAATACAAGAAATAAAAACAACTAAGCGTATCCCCTACGGTGAAGCCAAAAAGATCTTTAAGGCCATGCAGCCCCCCACATTCGTTACGTCCTTTGCTTCCATTGTTCAGAAGCCGCCTCTGAACGTCGATGCATCTACACAGACGGAGGTTGTTAGTGCTGGCACGAACACGTGCACATGTCAGTGCACTTGCAAGGCAGCAACTGTATCAGAGCCTGTAGCCCCTCCTAGAACAGCAGAGAAAGGTACAGTAGCTCACATTGAAGAGCCCCAGGCATCTCCGCCTGCTGACGCTGTTCCAAAGCCCAGCATGGTCATAAACGCTCCAGCTCCGGTTCCAGCAAAGCCCTCTAAACAAAGGAAAACCCATGTGAAGCAGCACCAGCAGATTAAATCGGCTGGTAAACCCTCGGATCATGTTAATGTGGTCCCGCTAGACGCTTCATCAGACTCTTCCCCAGAGCTGATGGAGTCTGAGAATATGGGGCAATCATCTCGCCCCAAGACTGAGTCTCCACCCGCTGCAGTCTCCCCACCTCAGCGGAAAGAGAGGCAGAAAATACAACCACCGTGATGGCTCCCACACTACAATGGAACCTGCTAGGGTTCAGGACACATGTGGAGGAACTACGTCTATTGATTCAGGATAGACCTATGTGTGTATGTCTGCAAGAGACAAATTTCAGTGAAACATACACCCCAGAGCTACGTGGTTATGTCCTCCACAAAAAGGACGACCTGAGTGGACAGAGAGCTCGAGGAGGAGTAGGTATCTTCGTCAACACCGACTACCACTCCTCGCCTCTCTCCCTCACGACGGATTTGCAGGCAGTTGCAATATTAGTACATGTGCGCCATATGCTAACAGTATGTTCGCTTTACCTGCCCCCACATGATGTGCTTGACGAAGAGGCTCTCAGTGATCTTCTTAAAAGCTCCCCCACCCCTTCATCCTCTGTGGTGATTTTAATGCACACAATATGCTTCGGGGCTCTGTGAGTACTTGCCCCAGGGGTAGAGCAATTGAGAGGCTTCTTCTGTCTACCAGTGCCCATTTGCTAAATACAGGTCAAAGCACGCATTTTTTCATTGCAATTGGGTCGTTCTCTGCCGTTAATCTCTCGCTTTGCTCTCCAGCCATCGCCCACACTGCTGCATGGGAAGTGGTTGATGACTTACATGGCAGCGATCACTTCCCCATCCGGATTCACCTGCCACATGCAGTGGAACCAGAAAGGAAACCGCCTCGATGGGTGCTCGGTAGAGCCAACTGGGCACTGTATAGTCAACTCGCCCAGTTTGAACATCGGGTCAGTGTCCAGGAATGGGTGGATCATATTAGTGAAGTGATCCACCGCGCCAGTGAAGCGTCCATCCCACAGTCCACGGGACAACCGAAGCGGCAGCCTGTCCCTTGGTGGAGCGAGGAATGCCGCTGTGCAATCAGGGCTAGGCGGGCAGCTCTGCGTAGGTTCAAATGCCGGCCAATTGTAGAAAACCTTGCAGCTTTTCGGGTGGCGAGGGCAAAGTGTCGTCGGATTATACGAGAGAGCAAGAAGAGGTCGTGGCAGACGTTCCTGGACTTCATCAACCGTTCCACTTGTTCCACAAAAGTATGGGAAGCCATCCGGAGGATTTCCGGTAAACATAGCCGTTTACCGATAGCTGCTGTCCTGAACCCTCCAAACGACTCCCAGAGCCATTGCTCAGACGCTGGCAGAGCATTTTGCACAAAGTACTGCCACTGCAAATTAGGATCCAGCGTTCCGTCGCTACTGGGCGACTGTCGAAAGAGCGAACTTGGACTTTCGGTCGAACAGTTCTGAGGCGTACAACTCCCCTTTCTCCATGTGGGAACTTGAATCGGCTCTTGTGAGACATCTGACACTGCACCGGGTTACGACCACGTCTGGTACTCCATGCTTCGACATCTGCCAGCGGCGTCAAAGGAAATCCTCCTCGAATGTTTTAATCTCATATGGCAGACAGGAGTGTTCCCCACCTCGTGGCGGGAGGCAATCCTCATCCCTCTCCTCAAACCAGGAAAGGGCCGCACATGTCCCAGTAGTTATCGTAGTATCTCCTTGACAAGCTGTGTCGGAAAGACCCTGGAACGGATGGTTAACCGGCGTCTGGTCTGGCTGTTAGAGACCAGACAGCTCCTTAGCCGCTTTCAGTGTGGATTCCGAAAATTTCGGTCCACGGTCGACAACCTGACGCTCCTAGAGACGGCTATTCAGCAGGCTTTTCTCCGTCAGCATCACTGTATTGGTATCTTCTTTGATATCAGTAAGGCATATGATACTACTTGGAGATACTGTATTCTTGCACAACTGCATCAATGGGCTTTCGTGGCCGCCTCCCGATTTTCATTCGGTCTTTCCTGTATCAGCGATTTTTTCGGACCCGCGTTGGTAACACACTGTCTGATCGCTTTGAGCAAGAGAACGGTGTCCCCCAGGGCAGCGTTTTAAGCGTTACCCTCTTTGCCATAGCCATCAACTGTATAACGTCTACAGTGAGGAGTCCAGTACAGTGCTCCTTATTTGTGGACGACTTTGCTGTTTTCTGTTCCTCCTCCAGTGTTGCAAACGTGAGCCGTCAGTTGCAGCTAACAGTGCGGCGGTTAGAGGAGTGGGCTGCAAAGACGGGTTTTCGGTTCTCTGCCGATAAGTGTGTCTGTGTTCATTTTAATCGTTCTCGTCGTCTTTTTACTTTGTCTGCCTTGCATATGGGGGATACTGTCCTACATTTTAAAGACACAGTGCGGTTTCTGGGCCTAATTTTTGACTCCAGATTGTCATGGCTGCCACACCTACGTGACTTGAAAGCCAGATCCCTGAAGGCACTCAACATCCTCAAGTGCCTCAGCCACAGGTCTTGGGGAGCGGACAGGGCGCGTCTCCTTCAGTTTTACCGAGCTTTCGTGCGTTCACGGTTGGACTATGGGTGCACAGCATATGGGTCAGCGACGCCTTCTTATTTGCAGATCCTTGACGCTGTTCACCATGCTGGGATTCGACTGGCCACGGGTGCTTATCGGACCAGTCCCATACCCAGCCTCTGCGCTGAGGCTGGGGAACCGCCACTTACCATCCGGCGGCAGCTCCTGCTGGTGCGCCAGGCTTGTAAGTTTCTTGCAGCTCCCAGCTCGCCTGCTCACCATCTTGTTGCCCATCCACCTCTGGACCGCCTTTTTTCCCGCCGTCCCCGGGCAACGTTGCCGTTTGGGATCCGTGTGCAACGTGTACTAGAGTCCCTTGGTGTGGAGTCTGTTCAACCCCAAATCCAGGGTTTTAACCGTCTGCCACCCTGGTTACTGAAGCGGCCCGGAGTAATTTTAGATTTATTGCAGTACAAGAGAGATTGCACTCCTGCCACCGTTTTTAATGCAGCATTTTCTGCCATTTTATTTGAGTACCACGACTATGTAGCTGTTTTTACGGATGGGTCGAAACAAGGGGATTCTGTTGGGTGCTCAGTTGTTTTTCCAGATCGTGTCTTCAAGGTCCGCCTGCTTCAGACTTTCGCTGTCATTGATGCAGAATTGTCTGCGATCTTGCGGGCACTGGAGCACATGAGACATTCTTCCTCTGCTAAATTTCTTGTCTGTTCCGATTCACTCAGTGCCCTTCACTTATTGCAACGTTTGTATCCGGCAGACAAAACTGTCCAGACCATCGAGGACGCCCTCCTCCAACTACAGCGACTGGGGAAGGTTGTAGCTTTCTGCTGGGTTCCGGGGCATGTCGGCATTGCTGGGAATGAAAGGGCAGATCTCGCAGCCAAGGAGGCGTGTCTCGCCCCATAAGTATCTCAGTGTGCTATCCTCTTGCACGCACTCACCTCGCTGTTGAGCTCACGGGTTATGCGTCGGTGGGAGGATGAGTGGCTGGAAGTGACTGACAATAAGCTCCGTATAGTCAAGCCCACAACACGTGTGTGGTGTACTTCTTTTCAGCCCCATCGACGGGATGAAGTTCTCCTCACTCGGCTTCGAATAGGCCACAGCCCTATAACGCATGGCTACCTGCTCCGGCGAGAGGCCCTCCAATGTGTGGTGCTGCGGCGTCCAGGTCACTGTGCGCCATGTTTTATTGGATTGCGTTTTATTTTCTGACCAGCGGGCCGCAGCTGACTTGCCAGCGGACCTGCCATCTCTTTTAGGCAACACTCGGACGAATGTGGCTAAAGTTTTAAAGTTCTGTGACATGTCAAATGTTTTTACAAAGATTTTAGGGAGAGGATTTTAATTTGCTCGCTGTGTGACAAGCTAGCCCATATTTTATGGAAGTGGGCAGCCACTAACAATTTCCTGTGACATTCTTTTGCTATGTTTCCCCTTTCCTTAGGTTTTACCTTCTTATGTAACATTTTCCTTCTTTTCCTGCTTTCTTTGAGTGTGTGGTTTAGTTTTCTTAGGTCTGTCCACGTTCGTTCCTTTTAATGTGTGTCAGGGCGCTGATGACCTCGATGTTGAGCGCCCATTAGCCCCAACACACCACACCACTAAATTGCGTCGAAAATTTTGACCGTCGTTGTCTCAGGAACGGTCCTGTATCTACGGATAAGCCGGGACACGTATTTGCTTATTTTGTCCCCACTTCCACTTAGCGAAGTTTCTGGGAAATCAAGTTATGCCACTTGTCGTTTCTCTCCGTAAGAGCCGCGGCACATCGCGCCTACGGCAAGTGTCCATTTTTGAAGGCAGCTGGCGTTGGTAGCTGGTTAAGTCGCACAGTTTTACGGTTGTTCTTCTGAAGCTTTTTGAGATAACATTACATTTCGTATACAAGCAATGTTACAGGGACTTCTGCTATTTTATAGTAACAGTTGCGTTGCTCGCCATTAACTGGGAATCTTTTTATCTGCCACACGGCCTTGTTTATGACAAGCCACGCACAGAGCCTGCCGGTGCTGGCAGCCGCTACATCTACATCTACATCCATACTCCGCAAGTCACCTAACGGTGTGTGGCGGATGGTACTTTGAGTACCTCTATCGGTTATCCCTTCTATTCCAGTCTTGTATTGTTCGTGAAAAGAAAGACTGCCGGTATGCGTCTGTGTGGGCTCTAATCTCTCTGATTTTATCCTCATGTTCTCTTCGCGAGATGTACGCAGGAGGGAGCAATATACTGCTTGACTCCTCGGTGAAGGTATGTTCTCGAAACTTCAACAAAAATGCCGTACCGAGCTGCTGAGCGTCTCTCCTGCAAAGTCTTCCTCTGGAGTTTATCTATCATCTCTGTAACGCTTTCTTCTATCAACCCTATCTGGTACGGATCTCACATTGGTGAGCAATATTCGAGCAGTGGACGAACAAGTGTACTGTAACCTACTTCCTTTGTTTTCGGATTGCATTTCCTTAGTATTCTACCAATGAATCTCAGTCTGGCATCTGCTTTACCGACGATGAACTTTATATGATCATTCCATTTTAAATCACTCCTAATGCCTACTCCAGATAATTTATGGAATTAACTGCTTCGTGGTTGCTGACCTGCTATATTGTAGCTAAATGATAAAAGATCTTTCTTTCTATGTATCCGCAGCACGTTACACTTGTCTACATTGAGATTCAATTGCCATTCCCTGCACCATGCGTCAATTCGCTGCAGATCTTCCTGCAATTCAGTACAATTTTCCATTGTTACAACCTCTCGATATAGCACAGCGTCATCCGCAAAAAGCCTCAGTGAACTTCCGATGTCATCCACAAGGTCATTTGTGTATAATGTGAATAGCAGCGGTCCTACGACGCTTCCCTGCGGCACACCTGAAATCACTCTTACTTCGGAAGACTTCTCTCCATTGAGAATGACAATGCTGCGTTCTGTTATGTAGGAACTCTTCAATCCAATCACACCTGGTCTGATAGTCCATATGCTTTTACTTTGTTCATTAAACGACTGTGGGGAACTGTATCGAACGCCTTGCGGAAGTCAACAAACACGGCATCTACCTGGGAACCCGTGTCTATGGCCCTCTGAGTGTCGTGGAAGAATAACACGAGCTGGGTTTCACACGATCGTCTTTTTCGAAACACGTGCTGGTTCCTACAGACTAGATTTCTAGTCTCCAGAGAAGTCATTATACTCGAACATAATACGTGTTCCAAAATTCTACAACTGATCGACGTTAGAGGTATAGGTCTATACTTCTGCACATCTGTTCAACGTCCCTTCTTGAAAACGGGGATGACCTGTGCCCTTTTCCAATCCTTTGGAACGCTACGCTCTTCTAGAGACCTACGGTACACCACTGAAGAAGAGGGGGGGGGGGCAAGATCCTTCGCGTACTCTGTGTAAAACCGAACTGGTATCCCATCAGGTGCAGCGGCCTTTCCTCTTTTGAGCAATTTTAATTGTTTCTCTGTCCCTCTGCCGTCTATTTCGATATCTACCATCTTGTCATCTGTGCGACAATCTAGAGAGGGAACTATAGTGCAGTCTTCCTTTGACATTTAGTTTTTCGGCCTTTAGTCTATCATCCTCTGTTTCAGTACCATTTTGGTCACAGAGTGCACACGGGAAAAATCGGGACACAAGGGGGAACCTGAACCTGTAGGGAACACCGTCCAACTGTTGCGGATACGTACACACCGACGCTACTCCCGTGACGGCCAAAAACTGTTGTGCCGCAGCCTGAGACAGCTCAACCGCCTGAGTGACGGTCAAAACCTCCTCTAACGTCGGACCTTCTGAGATCATAACAGGCAAAGGTGTCAAGTATCAGAGAGTCAGCATGTAAATGTTTCAGTGAACATAAATAAATTTCCAGTTTCTACTTCAGCAGCGGAGGTCAGCCAACCACGCCTGATACCGCTGTCCCGGTTTCTTTTGTCGATGGTGAAACTCCATATGGGAACCACGACGTTGATTTGTTTAAGATAATAAGCACCGAACAAATCGCACATTTCAGAGAACGACTACGTCACCCGCTCCTTCAAGGGAGGAAAATGAAATGTTTCAGGCTCAGTCCAAGATAAGAAGAAAGACGTCTGTGACGAGGGGTCCGCTACCTGAGATACTGCGAAATGTTGGTGTAAACGACGCACGTATAGGTCTCTAGCTCCCTTCGCTTCTTGGGACAGTGGTTTAACTGTGTAGAGGGTAGTTGTGAAGCGCCCGTGGCACCTCTCAAATTTGTAACCGACTGACGAAACAAATGTAATTGCTGTTGTAGTTGCTCACACTTTTGTTGCTACTGACAAGGGAAATTCCCCATCGCCCACCCCCCTCCCTCTCACATTTAGTGGTAAGTTGGCCCATCAAAAACTGAACACACATCAAGCATGAAAAGAGGAAGAATGTGCACTGAACTGTGAAAAAAAGGAAAATAGGCAATGAACGGTCCAAGAACAAAAATTTGCAATATAGAACAGCGTAATGCAGCAGAGGCGTCGTGGCTAGGCGGTCACGGTGTTGGGCTAACAAGCGGGCGAGTAGTGTTCGTCGTGACAATCTTTCTTTTTCTTCATAACATTATGAACTGTTCGTCCGGTCATCGACATGTTTTTTCTCTTTCTGTACTCTTGGTAGTATATTGGTTATAGAATATGAATCATGTGCTAAGAATACGTTACCGTGGCAGAAAATGTGATGAATAGTGACAACAGGTGAAATACCACATAGACGTCTCACACAAATGGAAACAGCAAATAAACGGGTGTGAACTATGTTTCAACAAAAAGGAATCAAGAGTCAAAACTTCAAAGATGGGACGCAACTTCAAAAACGTTAAAAAGGTATTTTTTGACTGAGCACTGAGAAACTGTATGATTGTGAAACAGTTGCATTCATTTGTTCATGTAACAAACTATTATGATCTCATCATTTCCGTGGGAGTGATAACATTCACATTCATACGAACATCTGTATCGGATAAGGAGGCATATATCACTCACTTGCCAAGCGTACAAATTAGGTTCGTCAATAAGATATTCCTTCATATGACACACGTATTGTTTGCCGTGTGTGATACACCAAACGTCTTTTCTGGTGAAGTATTCGTTTGACTTGTCGCCTTGTCATAAAAGTTTGCGGTTACACCACGACACAGACACAAATCTGAATACACCGAACATCGGGAAAAAATGCCTCCATTTTCTTTCCTTCTCTTGATCGTAGTGTGGCCCTATTTCAGCAATCCGTACTTGGAATTCCGCGTTAATATATGCCCACCTCCACAACCCGACCCACCGGTACCGCAAATAGCCAAAAAAATTTAACTGTCCGAAAGAAGCACTCGGCCTTCTCTTTCCTCTTTACTCGTACTAAAGATGTGCCCATCCGCATCAAGTACTAGTGAGGCGAAGCGAAATGCTATTTACTGTTTGTTTCAACTTCCTCGCAATTCATTGCCACTGTTTTAAAATCGGACACACTTTTCTTACAGTATTTGATCAAACGTTTCCGGACATCCTTACGTAAAGCGGAATTGACCACTACATGTGACGAGAGGCGGACCAGGAGACATATCAAGGTACGGTCTACTGTCAGTAGAGAAACAATAATAGCAGAGTGGTTCGTTCAGAAGAGTGCAGTGACTTCGAGTGTTACCTGAGTGACAGATCCGTCAGGGTCATTTCAACCACTCTAAAGTTGTGAAAGTTGACTGATGGTGATGTAACTGCGAAGTGGAAACTTGAGGTAACAATCACACCTAAACTGAGACTAGGTAGACCTCATGTACTAACCGATAGGGATCATGCAGAACTGCAGAGTATGGTTCTAATAATAGCATAAAAGCAATGAAAGGAATCAATTTTAAGTTCGAAAGTGCTAGCGGCGGTCCGGTTGGAACAGCGACTGTCCGTAGAGTGTGAAAAATTATGGGGTGTAAATGACCGAGCAGCTCCTCATGAGTGACACATTTCTGTGTCAGTGCTAAGCTACACTTGAGGTGGTCGGTTCTAGGAGCGCAGTCCGGAACCGTGCGACTGCTACGGTCGTAGGTTCGAATCCTGCCTCGGGCATGGATGTGTGTGATGTCCTTAGGTTAGTTAGGTTTAAGTAGTTCTAAGTTCTAGGGGACTAATGACCACAGCAGTTGAGTCCCATAGTGCTCAGAGCCATTTTGAACTTGAGCTGGTGTAAACAGTTACGCCTCTGGATACTGGGAGATTGAAAACTAGTGCTTTCGACTGTTGAATCAGACTGTACCCTGGGGCAATCCAATGGAAGGATGAACACCTTGATAACGTTATTTGCCAGCTGTGAAGTGCGAAGAAGACGGTGTTATGGTTTGGAGCTTTTTTCGTGATTAGGGCGTAGTCCCGTTATTGAGCTTAAGGAAACGCTAAAAGCGGAAGGATACGAATGGATGTGACAGCATTATGTACTGAGAGCAACATAGGAGCAATTCAGAAACGATTGTATCACCATGAGAATGAATGCAGAATCGGTGACGCAATAGTTTGTGGACTATAATATCCCCGCCCACAGTCCCGACCTGAATCCAGTGGAACATCTTTGGGATGAGGTAGAACGTCGTCTCCGCTCCAGACCCAGCGTCTAACCTGGCTGTCTTCTCTGATCACACTTCTCGTGGAAGAGTGGGCTGCCAAACCTCCGCAGAATTCACATACCTCATTGCAAGCGTCCACAGTATTCAATCAATCGTAAAGGCGAAGGATGGAGACACCCTATATTACAGATATCTGCAACAGTAATAGTGTCGTTTATAATCATGCCTAGGAGTTGCCTCTAGTTGTGCTCAATAGTTTCTCTAGTGTTCTGTAACAGCTTCTATAGCTGGAACGAAAAGTCTCTGTTTTAGGTTGTTTTACTATTTAACATTGATGCATTGTAACTAGTACCTGTCTCCTTTCTCATCTGCCAACGGTCTTGCCGCAGTGGTTCCCGCGAGATGACCGCCATCGGACTTGGCTAGCAGTTGGGTGGGTAACGGTCCAGGGTGCCGAGCGCTGTTCGCAAGCAGTATAAACTCAGCCCTTGTGAGGTCAATTGAGGAGCTACTTGACTCAGAAGTAGCGGCTTCCCTCCCGAAAACTGACGACGGCCGCGATGGCGGTGTGCTGACCAACGTGCCCCTCCATACCCTCATCCAGTGACGTCTACCGTCTGAGGATGACACGGCGGTAGGTCGGTACCGTTTGGCCTTCCGATGCCTGTTTGCACGGAGTTTATTTCTCATCGGTTCACAACACTAATTTACATGTTTCCAACAACTTGCCTCGAATTCATAGCTTCTGAGAAACTTTTTGCCTCTGTCTTAATCAAATCTACACTACCAAGCCCCGAGAAACGGCGTTTTGCTTCAACCTATGCTAGTGCACTAAAGATTGAGGTATCAGAGTTACACTTTCGATTAGACTGAGTGAAATTGAAGATAACATGTCACGGGCATAGTCAGAAATCCTTTAGAAGATGGATTAATAAATATTCGGGGCGAGCTACCGCCATTCGATATCGAATAAAACAAGCCAACTTTAACGGCAGTTCAGTGAGAGCTTCCCCTGCGACTTCGTCCTCGCCATAGATGGTGTGCCACGTCAAGGGGCAGCGCCAATAGGGGTATGTATGCTCAGTGAACAAGGTAACAACCAAGTTGAGACTTGTCGTCTTAAAACTTGCGCTTTTTTTATTGAGCATATTTCCATTTTTCTTTGTGCTACCAGTCTTCAATACTGTTCCTGCTGAATGAGCTTCCCTTTTTTGCTGTTATAACACAAAACTGCTACGTACGCTTTATCTCAGTGTAGTGGCAAGTTTCTTTCATTATATGTTCTTTGAAAAAGGTATTAAAATTTCTTGAAGCCATCCAAATACATTTATAGTAGCAGCTAGTAAACAAATATTTTAATTCATATAGTCCTCAACTCTCCCTTTAAAGTTTTTAACTTATTTTGTATTCCGCAATTTGTCTCCTTTTTTTACTACACACGTTACTAATTTTGTGTGTGAGCTGGCTGTGGTATATTATGATGTGCTATTTTGGCATTATGTAGCACATCATGTACCGTGATTCGTCACTCCATACAACGTTTTTCCACTGTTCAATCGACCAGTGTCTACGCTCCTTACACCAAGCGAGGCGTCGTTTGGCATTTATCGGCCTGATGTGTGGCTCATGAGCAGCCGCTCGACCATGAAATCCAAGTTTTCTCACTTCCCGCCTGTCATAGTACTTGCAGTGAATCCTGATGCAGTTTGGAATTCCTGTTTGATGGTACAGATAGATGTCTGCCTATTACACATTACAACCCTCTTCAGCTGTTGGAAGTCTCTGTCAGTCAACAGACGCGCTTGGCCTGTATGCTTTTGTGCTGTACGTGTCCCTTCACATTTCCGCTTCACTATCACATCGGAAACAGTAGACCTAGGGATGTTTAGGAGTGTGAAAATCTCGCGTACAGACGCCCTATGACACAAGTAACACCAAATCAGCTGACCACGTTCGAGCTCCGTCAGTTCCGCGGAGCGCCCCTTTCTGCTCTCTCACGATGTCTATTGACTAATGAAGTCGATGAAATGGAGTACCCGGCTGTAGATGGCAGCACAATGCACCTAATACGAAAAACGTATGTTTTGGGGGGTGTTCGGATATTTTTGATCACATAGAGTACATGTACCAGAATAAGGCTTTGTGTTTTTTTTGTTTTTATTATTTCTGCAAATCTCTGTTTTCAGTATGACTAATTAGGATATTTGTTAGAAGTATGAGAGTGGGCTTCCATTTAGAGGTCTTCCTTTCTAAATGAATTAGCTGTTAAATAGAATGTAGTTTTGTTTGGTGATTACTTTTACTATTTGTATCAGGTCTTCTGGTGTGTTATTTGGGACTTCAGGGTTTTCTGCCCATTCTTCATTTATGATGATGATTATGTCACCAAGTGAAATAAAAAACACATGTCTTGGACATGAGAGGAACTCTGTTTTCTACTTAATCAATAATGAGAACCGTTATATGACATTACCCGTTTCGTTGGTTAGAACATTATCACAAATTAGACTGAAAGATTTAGTATCTCAACGAATAAAACATGCAACCGACACTTCCAACAGTCTTATAATCCCTCATCGAGTTGCGCCAATAATCAGTATATACCATCTTATAAGCAGAGCTTCAATAATATCTTTCAAATTCTTTAATCATAAGCCGGCCGGGGTGACCGAGCGGTTCTAGGCGCTACAGTCTGGAGCCGCGCGACCGCTACGGTCGCTGGTTCGAATCCTGCCTCGGGCATGGATGTGTGTGATGTCCTTAGGTTAGTCAGGTATAAGTAGTTATAAGTTCTAGAGGACTGATGACCTCAGAAGTTAAGTCCCATAGTGCTCAGAGCCATTTAAACCATTTTAATCGTATACCATCCCCTCTACAATTTTTAAAATTATAACCAAGAATGGGCAGGCTGTGAGAGAACGTCACTATGCCTGGGCCAATAAGAACTATGTTTCTTTGCTAACATCGTCAGATATGAATACTGTGTAATACGAAAGAAACCAATGGTATTGATGATATTTATTGGAAATGCAACGTAGTAAAACCCATTACTACCTCATAGGATCAGTTATGTGACAGAAACGAAATTTTAAAAACTTCTCTTGATGCTATCTGCAACAGAAACGCCGTTTTTCTCTTTCCCTGTCCGAGAGCGACTGACGTCCGAGTCTGTTATTTCTTATGATGGATGGATCTTGCTCTCCATTTGCCCTACAATAACGCTTTATACCCCGTCCTGCGATTAATCACGCTTGTGTCAGTTGGTGTTGTTTGATACAGCTTTCGGCCAGAAAAACATGGCAAAGTATGATCTCACGTGAATGGTTGTTTATGAAGACATTTCTGGGAAATAATTTAAAGCATGAAAGCAGAAGTTCTAGGCAGCTGTTAGGCCAGACATAACAACACACCAAGAAGACAAGTGTGTTAGTGGAAGACAATTGAGCGTTAAGAAGTTACTTTTTAAAGAGCTTCAAAACATAATAACAAAAATCAGTTCCTCAATCGGATATTCCACACGACAGTTAACAACTGAAATTGTAAAGGATAAGAATTTTATTGTTAGATAAGACAGAATTATCTTGACTGCTTTCCTCAGCCACTATTATTTGTCCTATTTAGTTCCTCGTAATGACACACAATTTCCGCCTTTTAGGTATTTAAAGCAGAAACAAGCGCATCATAAAAAGAGAAAAATTACTGTATTTCGCCATGATGTTGTAGTCAGGATGCTTGTGTGGAAGCGAATATTTTACACTGAACAACATATCAGAAAAGTTAGGAATATTACAGAGAAGAATTGCGAGAAAACTGTTAGGTCTGTAAACAGCCACTAGACCCTGCGAAGAAAATGTTAATGTTACTGAATCTATTAAAACATGAAAACTGAGAACAACAAACTAGACAAGTATTTTGGAACATCCATGTACCTCGAGCTTCTTTTTAGCTTCTTTTTAGTATTTTTTCCGGTACATTCCGGTTTAGAGATTCCTTTTTGGCTATCTTTCACTGATTAGTTTTTGAAAGCTTTTGTGCACGTTGTCATCCGTGCCGTTCTTGTATTTTCAACGCTCGTTCTCTAATAACAAAATCTCATCCAAAATTTATTTTTTCTGTTTACTTCTTGGTTTGTATCATAATCTACTATTTCAAGTACAGTCCCTCATTTTTTTTTCACATTGCTGTTCGTCATTGGTTGAACAGCTTCCTTCCATATGTCAGAGTAATTTTAGTACCGGCTACTAATAACATGTAGGCCTACACGTGCTCTGAATCTTCCGTTAGTGGGTGTGACGACCCTCCCTCCTTCTTCACTCACCGGGAAGAGACGCGACTCGTAACGATGTTCTTCCCCGTCGGTGTAACATAAAACAGCACCTGTAACTCTCTTAAGAACACAACTCCTCGAGTGGTTTACAAATATTCTGCTATCTATCTGCAACAGTCTTCTCAGTTTGTACGAACTGGTAAACTGTAATCGTTTATTTTTATTTTTATACCCGGTTAGTTCCGTGATGAAATAAAATCTTGATTCTTGATTTCAACATTACGGGCGTTTTTCACATCATACTTAGCGAGGATGAAATTTTTCTACTGTTCAATTGCTACGTCCAGTTATTAACAACGGTCGGACCTAACTACAGAGGTAATTTATGTTGGAGTAATTTTTTCAATACGCCGTAGTACTGGTTTAAACTAATCACTCTTCACTGTCCATTATTCATGTACTCACTTAGAATGTTTAAAGAGTCAAGCGACACGTAAGATTTACCTTTTGATTCACATTTTATTGTTCTTTTTGTATTTAATTGTTTGTCCCTACAACACACGCACACCGATATGTCATTGAAGATTAACTTCATTTTAGTAATCGTGTCGCTGACGACAACTTTTGACTAATCGGCGTACTTGTTTTTCTTCGTGTCTTCGTTTTATTGTGTCCTACTCAAGACTACGAATTGTTTTTCTGTCGTTGATCCATTGCTCTCAACGTTTGTAGCTGTTCGTCAGTAAGAAGGCTAAATCCGATAAACCAATATCACTCAATCGATGTCTAACCCTCGTCTTAGTACACCGTCGCGTTGAGAACGTTAAAGATTAACTTTCATTAGTCGAATGACTGAGCAAAACTTCAGTCTCTACCTCACGAATTTTCAAACTTCCAAAGCTGAAACAATCTAATAGCGTTTGCGTCCAGACAACTATCGCAAAAGTACTCTAGAGCGACACAAGAACAACTGACTAACTGAACATTTCCATATCCGAGTTGCATTGTAGTCGCATTGAATTTCCTTTTCGATGCGGTTACAACTCTCTTCCACGGTAAATGTTATCTTTGACTATATTACTTTCTTGGATTTAACCTTCGTTCATATGATTTTGAATATATTCTACAGATGTTTGATAAAGAATCTATGATAATCCTTTAATGTTATCTCCCCTTTTTGTAGGCTATTCTCAGTATTAGAATAATATAAGTGTTATTCAAAGTATTACCAGTGTAGATTTTATCGTCAGTAGTTGCCGTCACTGTCAAGTTTCCACAGAGTTTGTTAATTAGGATTTTCTGTCCTTGGGGCGTTACATGAGGATGAAATTCACTTGATTGCAAGTTACATTATATGAGCGGAAAGAGTAGGGCTGAACACAGATTTCTGGAACATGCACGATATCTTCTTGAAAGAAGAGGCTCAACTACACACTAACTAAACTAATCTATAGTCCGTCCGAACACGTCTCGGAAGACCCTCCGACCTGACCAACCGCCGTGTCGTTCTCAGCCCATATGCGTCACTGAATACGGATATGGAGGGACGTGTAGTCAGCACACCACTCTCCTGGCCGTCGTGACTTTCCGCGAACGGAGCCGCTACCTCCCCTTAAAGAAGTTCCTCAGCTGGCCTCACTAGGGCTGAGTGCATCCTGCTTACCAAAACCGCTCGGCAGGCCAGACGGTCACCCATCCAAGCCCGACAGAGTTTAATTTCGTTTATCTGCAGGACACCGGTATTACCACTGCGGGAAAGTCTTTGGCCAACTGTACACAATTTGATCAAAAGTATACGGACACCGCAATGTAAAACAGTCGAGTATTATGTTGTCCGCAGAAAAGCACTAACAGCAGAGGCTCAGTAACTTCGAACGTTGACTAATCAATGGATGTCATCTAAGAAACCCTAGAACTTAGAACTACTTAAACCTAACTAACCTAAGGACATCACACAACACCCAGTCATCACGAGGCAGAGAAAATCCTTGACCCCACCGGGAATCGAACCCGGGAACCCGGGCGCGGGAAGCGAGAACGCTACCGCACGACCACGAGCTGCGGACCGAGCATCGCAAAGGGCGGTTGTAAAACGGGTTGGAAATCAACGGAAGAAATCACTCGTCAGTTACAAAGTGCTGCTAGCAGTGCAGATAGCACGATGACTTTGTGTAGGGAGTTGCGAAGGTTGGGGTAAAATGATCAAAATGTTCAAATGTGTGTGAAGTCTTATGGGACTTAACTGGCAAGGTCATCAGTCCCTAAGCTTATACGCTACTTAACCTAAATTATCCTAAGGACAAACACACACACACCGATGCCTGAGGGAGGACTCAAACTTCCGCTGGGACTAGCCGCACAGTCCATGACTGCAGCGCTTAGACCGCTCGGGTAATCCCGCGCGGCGGTAAGAATGATCGAGCAGATCCTCATAACTCACATATTTCCATACTCGATGCTAAGCGACACTTCTGGTGGTGTAAAGATCGATGCCATTAGACATTAAGTCACGCTACACTTTACGTCAATGCGATGGAAAGGTTTGGGTTTTGTGAATGCCTGGGGAACATTATTTGCCATCATGGGTAGTACCAACAGTCGCAGGCAGTGTTACAGTATGTGGGTATTTTTCGTACTTCAGTGTGCTCCGTGCGACGGCCTTGCTACAGTGGATACACCGGTTCCCGTGAGATCACCGAAGTTAAGCGCTGTCGGGCGTGACCGGCACTTGGATGGGTGACCATCCGGGCCGCCATGCGCTGTTGCCATTTTTCGGGGTGCACTCAGCCTCGTGATGCCTATAGAGGAGCTACTCGAACGAATAGTAGCGCCTCCGGTCAAAGAAAACCATCCTAACGACTGGGAGAGCGGTGTGCTGACCACACGCCCCTCCTATCCGCATCCTCAGCTGAGGACGACACGGCGGTCGGATGGTCCCGATGGGCCAATTGTGGCCTGAAGACGGGATGCTTGAGAGGGGTGCTTTCCTTCTTTTAGTGTGATCCCCTTATTGCGCCCAAGGAAATACTGAATGTGGGAAAGTATGAAGACAATTCCACAGCGCTGAGTACTACGTACAACAGAGGAATATGTGGTATCGACCATCGCCGGTCGACCGCACTTTGAAATACGCGCGGCGCTATACCCTGTTCATCATAACAATAAACCTGATGTAAACTTTACGTCATGTATTCTTCCGCGTTTGCTTGAATCTCATTGGACTTCGTTTCGTATGGAGCGGAAGCCATGCTGTGGCCAGTAGACTCAAGTACGATCATAAAGATACGGTTATAGACGGAGCGGTAATGCGAGACAATTTCTATACCGCCGATTTTAATTTGGACAGCACTGGCCACCCTGCTGGTATAGCTAACCTGCAATGGTGTGAGCAGCTGCAGTTCAGACACAAAAAAGGACGAGTAGAAAAACAATGTAGCTTCTAACGTCATTAAATTTTTCTAGAGAATGAAATAACATTCGGAAAAACTCCAGAGCTACCGCACGCTTCTCCGATGACCAGACGGAAAGCATTAGATGCTCTCGTTCTCACCTAGCGTAGTATTCCAGTCTCGTATAATGATGAAAGTTCGTAACTTAAAACCACGGTAATTTTTCAAAGTGATCTATGTATGTTGCACAAGCGTTCTGGAGGGATTTCACCATAGCATTGAATACTGAAGCCACTGAAGGTATTAATGACAGTCAGTCGTCTGTAATCTCTTAGCTCCTTCCTTATTCGAATCCAAGAAATACATGCTATGTTGATAACGAGCCGGTCGACAACAGAATCCATGAAGCTAGCCACGCGCCGCATTTTCTCCTTTTATGGCGTGCCGCCAGCGTTCGGCAGCGACATGCGAAAAAGCTGTGTGCGTTAGTTCCAGTAGGCCTGGCAGCTTAACGACCCTGTTATTCCTCGGGCCAAATTCCTCAATGTGGCTCCAGATCGGTCATCGATAATTAAGAATTTATATTTAAAATGAAAACATGAATTTCGCGTGCAGTACCTAATTAGAAACAAGGAGATGTGCATTATTCATAAAAAGATGATGAATTTTACAATGACTTGATGTATTTCAAATTGAATGAAAAAATGACTTGGGCAGTAATTTATGAACTGGACTAGGTTACTGAGAAGTATGCTACCGATTCCGCTATTTTTTAAAATGTTTATATAGATTTATTCATGAACAGGTACCTCAAAACTTTTACATTGATTTTTAGTTGTATGTATAAATGGTATTTCTTATGTTTCGCCTTCAAGGTGTTGCTTCAGTTCATATATAGACTCTCGTCCTTCGTTAAAGATATAGTTTATAAAACAATATATGAACCTTGTGAGTGTTCTTGTCTTGGATGGTGGAAACGCTTTTCCATCCATATACATTATTTTCTAGTGTGTATTTCGTTAACAGTGATTCGTTAACAGCGCGACAATCAGAGCAATATAGTACACAGACTGTGACTGTACACGATTTTTGAAATAAAAACTACATAGCTAAAGCGTGATTAAGATAAACGTTGATGGCTGTAAATACATTAGAATACCTGAAAGTTTCAGTTAACATAACATAGTAATAACATATTCAATACACAAGTAGGAACTACTTCCAAGAGCGTAACAACATCAGTATATGCTGATGTGACGAAGCTACGGCTTCTCACCAATCATCGTGTCTGTATTTGTTTGCATCAGGTTTATTCTTATGTTGAACCGCGCTGCTTCCCACAACCGCCGCCGCGGCGAAGTGGCGCTGCTTCGAGGCTGTTAATGCCGCCGCCAATTATCTGCTAGGGACCCCAAGGCTTCTCTCGCGCTCATTTGTTACTTGTTCTTGTACTGGCTATTCAGTGTTCTCGTGTATTTGTTGGCCAGGGCTTACGAACTTAGCAACTATCGTTCATAAATTTGCGCTCCATGCTTCCGACAAATGCACAGGGCGAGATATAACAAAACCCTTTGGAAACAATGATGATATCGGCATGACAATTCGCCCTGTTATCTGTGCGTCAGTGAGACAATGGTTTGTGGGCAACAACATTCCTTAAATAGGCTAGCCTGTCCAGTGCCCCAACTTAAGCCCAATGAAACACGTTAGCGATGAGTTGGAACGGCGACTTCACTCCAGGCCCAAGTGTCCAATGTCATTGCCTTCTCTACTTTCTCTTCTTGAGGAAGAATGCGCTGCCCTTCCTCTACGGACACTCACACAACTTATTGAAAGTATGTCCAGCAGAATTCAATTCGACATAAAGGCGAATGGTGGACATACCTCATATAAATGTTCATTAATACGTTTCTGGATACTTTTGATCATACAGCGTTTTTTTAAAGTTACTCTTTTTCCCATTTTGTGACTGACATCTTCAATATAATCTTGTCTTTTTTTAAATCAATTTCAGTATTCATTTGGTACCGCTACAGCAACATTTCACGTCTTGGCTTTCAGAATTCGCTGTTAGTGAACTTACCTGAAAAGGATAAGGTCAGCTCGCGTTTGTTTAATTTTTTTTAACAAGGCAGTTCGGTCAGAGCATGGCACAAACCCCACAACAGATCCTAGCAGGTTTTCTGATACTGCTCGCCAAACAACAGACAATGTAGTGGGTCAATGTTTACTCTCTAGAACAAAATGTTACTCATGCCAGAAAGACTGGCTTCCTGACAAATGACGATATTGGCTCTACTAGGCACATGATCATTAGGCGCATTGCCGACGCTGATCAAGCATTGTGATGAAGCATTCATACTTCGTTCGAGGCTGTTGTGAACGTAATTTTCCAGAGATTTGCCACTGTTCATGTTTCCTGACAAGACCAGTGTAACGTTAGTACGATTGTCGGAGGCGGTACTTCCACGTTGGGGTTACTGGAACGTCGGTACAGCAGTCCAGGTGAAAGACTATTGAGAGCAGTGAACTAAAGAAGGCAATGGCTTCAGATCAAGGGGCACGACAAATTACTTCTGTGATCACAAGTTCTTACTCGAAGTTTAGTTGCATATATAATAACAATGGTGTTAGAAACACAACCGCTTATAATGCTTCTTGTTTTTATACAATGAACTTCCGAAATCTGGTACCTGAAAACAGGTTGACGGGGCTGGTAAAATATTCATATAGCATCAGATTCGATGTAGTACGATTAAAGGAATGCGGCAAAAGGTGAACAGCAAATTAAATTAAAATCTAATTACACGTTTTACTACAAGGGAACCTGGCGGGGATGATATTCAGGTGTAGGATTTTTCATAAATAAGAAAATTAGTAACAATGTTACAGATATTGAATAAATCTCGACGTAAAAGTAAACATGTCGTATTTTTGCTAGGTTACATAACGCTACATCGCATTTTCACGTAAATAATTCGTCTCGTTTTAGAACTAAGTCCATCTCTGATGGACACACGTCCAGATCAGCCGCTCTCAAAACTCCGCCATCTCATTCCCCACATCCTCCTGGTGGTGGCTCACCTCCAACTGCGCAACGCTACGCGCTGTTCACATCCAACTGCCCAACACTACAAGAGCGACTACTCCAACAATGCCAACCAGCCACAGGCTTCACACAGCACAGTCAGTGATATTCATACAGAGCGCTAGGTGACGTTACCAACATAAAAACCTAAACAGACTACTTACAATGCGAATATGTTACGACGAGGAGCCATAAGGCCTCTACGAAGATTTACAGATGTCGGTAAATGACATCAAATCACACTAGGAGATGATAATGAGATATGTTAACGTGAAGTTAGGAAAATTGGAAAAAAAAATTCACAGACAATAAAGAACAAATGACGTTTTAAAATACTCATATGTTGGTGTCTAACTGGCGAGTGCATATCGGAGATGCTAATTTAGTTTCGAAACAGCCATTCCGTTACACTTCATATGCTTGACATGCACACTATGCCCGAAACTTTTTTTCGACACGGTGCAGTTGCACGATGGTGTCTGAACAAAAAGAGCATGTCAGACTTAAATAGAATCTACAGAGAATAATTATGCATCTATCAGACTCCGCTCCATAATACACAAGATTTGCCTAAAATTATCACCGTCTGCACAGAAAGAACACTAGATTTTGCTTCCTTTACTGCTTGCTCAATATACAGATTGAATAACATCGGGGACAGGCTACAACGCTGTCTCACTCCCTTCCCAACCGCTGCTTCTCTTCCATGTCCATCCACTCTTATAACTGCCATCTGGTTTCTGTACAAATTGTAAATAGCCTTTCGCTCCCTGTATTTTACCCCTGTCACCTTTAGAATTTGAAAAAGAGTATTCCAGTCAACATTGTCAAAAGCTTTCTCTAAGTCTACAAATGCTAGAAATGTAGGTTTGCCTTTCCTTAATCTATTTTCTAAGATAGGTCGTAGGGTCCGTATTGCCTCATGTGTTCCAACATTTCTGTGGAATCCAAACTAATCTTCGCCAGATCGGCTTCTACCAGTTTTTCCATTCGTCTCTAAAGAATTCGCGTTAATATTTTTCAGCTGTGACTTATTAAACTGATAGTTCGGTAATTTTTTCATCTGTCAACACTTGCTTTCTTAGGGATTGGAATTATATTCTTCTTGAAGTCTGAGGGTATTTCGCCTGTCTCATACATCTTGCTCACCAGATGGTAGAGTTTTGTCAGGACTGGCTCTCCCAAGGCCGTGGATCACCTATGTCAGTTATAAATGAAAAAACATTCAACGAATGTAACAAAGAGAACACCTATCCTACGTTACCATTAGGCAAAACTAAAGTAAAAGAAGCAGTATCTGGTAAAGGAGTAGATGTAAAATTACAGACACACTTATTCTTTTGTATTGCAGGTCATACGTTCCGCACAAAGTTTTGGATTGTTGCCTTATTGAGAACAGACGTTATTTTAGGTGCGAATTTTTTGGTACAACACGTCGCAATTATTGACTTTCAAAATTCCTATTTATTGTTAAAGGATAAAAATGTACAACTGGCATTAGAATTTCAGCACTCTTTATCTGCAGAAGAACAAACAATTAATCGGAGAGAGGTCATTTCTGCATCTCGTAACATAGACTGTCATTCCACATTGTTCACAGATACGTATGTTCACAACTACAATACACCAAACGAAACCGACTATGACGTTATACAAATGATTTGTGATCAGGTTAAACAGAGCGGTGCAAATACAGCAAGCTCCAGTTTTTGACAACATTCTTGGTACTATGTCCGGTTTTATGTATGAATTTCAAGTTAAACAGCATGACACATTTAAAGCTAAACATTATCCTGTTCCTTACATCCACAAAGAAAAAGTTAAGAAAGAATTGCAAGCTATGCTAGACGAAGATACTATTGAACCGGCAGTTAGTTCGTACATAAACCCACTGCATATTGTTAAGAAAAAGGATGGCTCACTTCGCCTCGTACTTGATTCCCGTCATCTCAACGACATTATTATTAATGAAACAGATCGCCCACAGACACTAGAAGAACTTTTGCAGAAATTTCATGGTACTGCTATTTATTCCACATTAGATTTGAAATCGGGATTTTGGAAAATTCAGCTCCATCCGAACTGCAGAAAATACACAGCATTTGTCTGTTTTGGTGACTGTTACCAGTTTTGCAAATTACCATTCGGTTTAACAATTTATTCAGCAGCATTTATTCGCGGTTTGAATAATATACTTCCGACACTACCGAAAGACAGAATCACAACGTATGTAGACGACATCTTTATTGCAGAAGCTAACTGGTCTGAACACAATCTGATTCTTGACCAACTGTTACAAAACTTTCGTGCACAAGGACTCACAGTTAATCTTAGCAAATCGCACTTTGGGAAAACATCCATAAAATTTCTTGGACATATAATTTCAGCAGAAGGCATTGCGCCTGACCCAGTAAAACTTCAAGTTTTACGTGACATTACTGTTCCAGCGACGAAGAAACAACTACGCAGCTTTCTGGGTTTAATTAACTTTTTCCGCAAATTTATTCATTACTCTACTTTAGACACCCCTAGATTATGCCAATTGACGGCTAAAAACGCTATTTGGTTCTGGGATAGCCAAGCACAGTCTGAACTTGTTAATCTGAAACCTGCATTGTTGAATGCACCTCTTTTATCACATCCAGATCCTACTAGAACATTTTCCATTGCCACCGACAGTTCTAACACCACTTACGGCGTACACATTTTTCAGTAAATTGAAGAAGACGGTACTACAGTAATTAAAAACATCGCTTTTGCAAGTCGCGTTCTGTCTCCTGCTGAACGCAATTATTCTGTCACAGAACTTGAAACATTATGTGTTGTATGGACATTTACCAGATTTAGGTATTTTCTTTATGAGACACACGACCTTTTACACGGATCATAGACCTATCCAGTTTTTACTTTCTGCTAAATTTACACATGACAGGTTAAGCAGATGGAAACTTTATTTACAGGAATTTAATTTCACAGTTGTTCACATTCCCGGTACACAAAATATTGTAGCAGACGCACTATCCCGTTCTCTCAGTAACAATCAGCAAGACATCGCAACCAACTTCTGCCAAGCAAATTTCAGCCTCTTGTATATTCAACAAGTTGCATTTGAAAATTTCATTTCATCGTCATTACGAGACATAGTACAAGAGCAGAACAAAGACAGCGTATGGAAAGAAATTAAACACCTTTGGCAAGATAGGAATAACGTTACCATTAGAAACCATTATACTGTACGCAAGAACATTCTGTTTCGCCGCTCTCAACCTGACAGAAACAACTGGTTATTATGTATACCTGAAGAACTTGTTAACAAAGTAATTTTGTATACTCATTTAAGTTACGCACATTATGCAGCCAGAAAATGTTTTTTTTTTTTTTTTTATACTGAGAGAACGTATTCGACGAGTTTTAGCGTCATGTAAAATCTGCCAGAAAGCTAAATCAGACACGACTTCACATATTCCTCTGTTACATCCCATTGTACCCGTTGAATTGAGACACATGGCCGCTGTAGACATTTTTGGTCCGATTCCCAGATCTAATAGAGGTTTTTGTTACATCTTTCTCTCTGTTGAACTCACATCGAAATTTGTTACCTTCACTCCGTTACGCAAAGCTACTGATAAATCTATTTCGAATGCATTTGTAAAACATTTTTTATTTCGTCTAGGGCACGTATCGAAAGAAATTTCCGACAATGGACCACAATTTCTATCTGCAATATGGACACGTATGTTACGAGCTAGAAACATTTCTTCGATGTACATATCCAGGTATCACGCTTCTTCGAACCCTTCTGAACGACTGATGAAAGAAAATGGTAAACTATGTAGAACATAGTGCCATAAAAGACATATTGATTGGGACACACACATATTCTCATTTCAGGATGTAATTAACTTCATACCAAATGAATCTACTATGTTATCTCCGACTGTTACATTGAAAAATGTTGAACCACCCAACAAAATTGAAGAATTGTGTCCTTTCCTACATCTCGTCGACTACGCCACCATGAAATAATTGACATCGCGCTCAACAATATCAAACGTGCCGCAGAGCGCCGGAGAAGACATCAAAAACAGGTATGTACACTCCGTGACTTTCACACTAGACAGAAGATATTAGTACGCACACATTATTTATCCAACAGAGGAAAAAGTAGATGCAGTAAATTTGAGCTAGAATAGAATTCGCAGCATTCCTCACCCCAATGTAGTACATGTCGAAACTTTGAGAACCAAAAAACGCAAGGGCAATCACCATATTTCCAATATTAAACCCTTTATTAAATGAACATCCTTTATGATTTATCACTTTGTAATGCCGCTCTATGTTACTACTCACTGATGATGATGATTATATTTTTACTTGTCAAGTGCCTGGCAAGGTAAGGTTAGCAGGTCGCTTTTCTTGTCGTTATATATCAGACCGTGCATATTTTCCATTTTTTTGTGTATGTATGATTGTTTTCTTATCGAAAGTAGAATTTTTCTCTGTAAGCACTTTGAAATCTTTAAGATGTAACAAACACCAGTTGACTTTGACATTTTACCTTATGATATCTCAATATCTTGACTATTCTACAGTTTTTGCTACTACATTATGATACTGTGTGTACATTTTTTCTGCACCTGAAAACTGTCAATGGTTTTGACCTAATACGTATTCTGTCATGCTATGCTGTATGCTTAGTTATATCACTAGAAACAAGTTTCTATTTAATGGGTACATGATTTAAATGCAAGATATTAATCCATATACATCATTTTTCAGAATGCAATAATGTGTAAAAGAAATAAATTAAACAAACTACAGTGGTTTACTATGAAATGGCAATTTCACCTTCAGGATGAAAGAAAGGAAATGCAATACGTTGCCATGAAGAGTAAGTGGATCGGAATTAACAAGCATTAACAATAATATACTATATATATCGTATAATAGCAGTCTTAACTAATCATTTTTCTCTCAGAATACGAGGCGATTGATGCAAGCTGTCAGACAGAACTACACATGTCAATTTTAGTGATGAAATATGCTAGAAGTTAGAAACACTATACTATGAATAGTTGTATGAAGTAAATGGTAATAAGAATAATGAATATTGAAATGTTTATTTTTTGCAGATGATAATAAATTATGATGAATAGTTATATGAAGAATATGGTAATAAGAATATTGAAGTTTTTCTTTGCAGATGATGATAATGATAAAGTTATGCTAATATGAATAATGAAGTTTTTCTTAGCAAATGATGATAATGATGTAGTTTATATATTTTCCATTAGTTAAGAGATGCTATGCAGTTATTTAAGTATTTGTTACAGTTCCTTTTGACAGTATGTCTTATGTCGCATTGTACAATCACTGAATGTTTTAGGAAAGACAGCTAGAGTACATACATATTAAGTACACGTTTCATTACCTGTTAATTCGAAGTTGAATACTTTTCAGCATTATATACTTTTTTTCTTTCAGGTCAATAATCCACTTTATATTTTTCCAGAAGAAGCTTTTCATCATATTAATATACTATAAGCAGTTAGTTATTAAACCTGTTCTAGTATTTGCATTTTTTTACCCAGTTGTGTCAATCATTTCTGAATGTGATCACATATACTGTCCTTGTTTCATAACCTTGCTACAGCTGACTCATGACGAATGATGTTATTAATCCTTATTTCCAGCAACAAGTCAAAAGCAAATTGTTTCATCCCCCAGCAATTAATTATCGATCCCAATGCAATGCATTGCTGGCACAAAAAAATTATTACCAGTCCCAACTATTACCAGTATACAACTAAATAATGCTACCAGTTTAATATATTCTTCTAATCCTAAATGTAATGCAAATTTTTCTGATGCATTGATTCCATTATGTCTATGTATTATTGGACTAAACACCTTGAATACCAGTTCCAATGTCTTACATTCTAAATATGTTTTATGTCACTTGCATGATATCATATATAAACACTAACAATTTGATACTACACACAATAACTCTTGTTTTGAATGATGACTTCTGAATAATGCACAATAAATGCCTTGTAACTGGCCAATGAATGCTAATGATTACTGTAATGAGATGACTTATGCATGAATGCTATGCCAATGAGTACTGTAATGAGATGACTTATGCCTAAATTCTGTACCAATAATTACTGTAATGAGATGACTTATGCATAAATGCTATGCCAATAATTACTGTAATGAGATGACATGACAATAATTACTATAATGAGATGACTTATAAATGATGTTTTGTTATACTCTATAAATGCTATGCCAATGATTACTGTAATGGGATGACTTATGCATAAATACTATGTGAATATTACTGTAATAAGATGACTTATGCAAAATGTTCTGCAATACTCCATACATACATAGAAATGTTTAGTAACTAGCCAATGAGTGCCAATAATTACTCAAATCTGCTGATACACTAGTGTAATTCTGAATGATGACTGGCATAAGACTTAATGTCCTTCACCCTCTGACCTAATTACCAGCAATTACTGCAATATATCCTGTCCATCCTCATGATCATGGAGCACTATATTTGGTTTTTGCACTAATTCTACGTTGATGTAAGAGTATCGTTTCTGTAAGAATGTGGTGGTGACATATCAAGCTGTCCACCACTCTGACTGAAGGAGATGTCATTATGGTCCTACTGTTTGGTGTACCTAACGTACTACCAAAATGATAACATACAATATTAATACAAGATTTCAGTGTCTTGGCTACACTGACAAATACTTCAGGGAAGAGAACTTCAGATTGTCACACTTGGTGTTGTGCTTCTGTTGAAAGATATGAACTTTTAGTGCAGCTATATGCAACCCACTGTGCTACAACCATGATGCTATCGTTCCCCTTCCTTTCCTAGTTCATATAAAATGCTAAAGACTTTTACAGTGTGTGTGCACTTTATCTCATCTCTTAATGTGATAAGTTCATGTAAAGATCTAAAGACTTCTAGAGTGTGTGTGCACTTTATTTCATTTCTCAATATGTTCAACTTCTTGTAAAATGGTAAAGACTTATGCAGTGCATGTGCACTTTATTCCATTTCTCAATATGTTTCAATTCTTGTAAAATGGTAAAGACATATACACTGTGTGAGCACTTTGTCATTTGTTAATATGTTCTGTGCTCATTGCATATGCACTTCATGTCATTTCTTAATGTGTTCTGTACAGTGCTTGTACACTCTATTTCATTTCTTAATATGTTCTGCACTTATCTGTAATGAATATACTCTGTGACTGTAGGCTTAGTTGCTCATGGCAAGTCCAATTGACTCACCATCGCTGCGAAATTTTTGCCCCCACCCCCAGTGGAGGGTTATGTAAGAAGTCCATGATTAAGGAATTTGTTGCTAGCACACTCAAGCAGATGTAATTTTGATGGATTGCTCACGCGCTGCCTGCTATATGTAAGCTATAAGAGAATCTCAGACCAGAGAGCTGTGTTGTCAGTAGTAGTAACTGTTTGTCAGTAGGAATTTGTAGTTGCTAGCAGTCGTGTGTATCGAGTTGGCTTGACCAGTCGTGGGGAGCGTTGGCAGTGCCTATTGTAGTATCAAGTCCAATGTAAGTGTTTCAAAAAAAATCTCTTAATAATAATCTTTTTTATAAAAATTAAAGAAAATTTAAAGAACTTACTAATTTCTCCAATCCATGGACATCCCGATTTTTGTAAAGAACAAATTCGGTTGTTCTTTTTATACATTACAAATCTAACGGCCAGCATTTCACTGGGTTGTCAGAAAAATTTCTTATAGGAGCAGATATATACGCATTATCTGGCGACCTTATTGAGGTAAGAATTCTCAGATCATTCAGTATGATGTTTCAGGACCATGACGCAGCACTGCTGATGTCCAAAATTTACCAGTTGAAATTCAGTCAATTATTAAAAGGTTATAAGTGAGTCACAGTTTTATTGAGAGGTTAGTAACATTTTTATTATTGGTAGGTTACGAAATTTATCTGTTTGTAGGTTATGCTGAATGTGATTGAATGCTATAATACATAATTATATTTTTCACTGTTGGGAAATTACACAGTTGAGAATATGTAGCTTGTCTGTCGAAAACAGAATTTTTATATCTAAAAACATAACCTTTGCTACTACAGAAACTCGCAAACCAAAGAAAAATGAGTAACGCGAAGAGTTTGAAAATTGTTGCAGTGAAATAACTAGACAATTCCAAATCGAAAAAAAGAAAGTAGCAAACCCAGTCTCTTTTTTTAAGTATCTCCGAAATACCTTGAAACATTTAACAACAAAGCGACAAAATGCACAGTCAATTCATCAAAAATTAGCTTTATTTTATTGCGTCACAGTGCAATTATCATAGAGAGTGATATTTGGCGCAATACGTAAGATGTCTAGAATAATAGTGAAAACGATGTATCTTTGACGCATCTTTTATGTGAAAAACATACATAGGATGAAACAAAATTGTTAACTTGTTTCTAACTTACATAAAACATGCATTTCTTTTGAATTTCAGTAGCTCCTTCACTCAAAGGTAAATAAGCTTCAACACTACAATATGTACCGTAAATTACAGAAAATCCCGTGGTGAAGATGAAGACATGCAAATCTTCCAACTATTATTTTCGTTTATCTTTATTTTCGTTTATCTTTATTTTCGTTTATCTAATACACAGTAAATAAAACTGCCAACGGTATATAGTGCTCCCCACTTCTTCCCTCTTGGCTTTTTTCCGCAATTCGCAATGTTGTTTGCTTCAAATTGACTGAAAAATATGTAAGGACCATTGCCTTACGAATACATTCAGCTCTTTACTAGTTACTATCAGTCTTAATACACTGTTACGTGTTTCCGCTGAAATTCTTTAAGGTTTTGTGCTTTTACTTATTAGTAAGTTATCATATAAATTGACACTTTTCCGTCTTCATCTTCCTCGACCATGCTGCAAATGTATAGGACACATTAGTTGTAACCTGATAGAATACCTTAGACTGATGCAAACAGAGCGAATAGCAGTTATAATTTACAAGTGCGTTAATCTATTCTGAATGCCTCACTCTTTAGCACGTTGACGATAGTTAATGTTTGTGAGCAATTCTACCATTTCTGAGTTCGGACTATCTGTACCGATGTAAAATTCGTTCCATATTTATTGCACTTGTCATTATTAAAGACAAACACAAAAAAACAGGAAAATGTCGTGATATACATAAGCAGTCACAGATATGACTTTCCACTCATTTGACTTGACGTATAATGTTTATCACTAGTTAATAAAGCAAGATAGAAGAGTGAGTGGTGCGATCTGTACCGTAATGCTGTTTGAGAAAAATATCTTCAAAAATCTGCGATTATTTTAATTCAGTACATATAGATTCTTTCTCCATACATGATGAATAATATCACAAGTAACATTTTCCATTCTTTATGCTAGGTAGATTTTCTGATAGGAGAAATAAAAGCCCATTTTTTATTTTTTTCATTTAAACTCATATACGACTGGGCACCAACGAGACCACGACGTTAATGGCCGCTACCTGAGTAGCTGAACTTATTTAAAAGACTTTAGCTGTAGCTGAAGCAGGGTACGCACGAGCCAACCACAGACGGAACTTACAACCCTAGCTTAATCTTGTGGCATCTGAGAAACGATTAATATGTTATAACTATGATAATGTTGTGAGTAGTTTAATCTATGAAAACGTTTAAAGTGCTACATACATTAAATTCGACCCAGTCTCTTTTGTAATTTAGGATAAAGGTATTAATTAAATGGTTTTGTTGTAAATAATGTATTTTGATATACAGTGAAATATTAGTGAACTATAAAGTAATGCAAAGATTCAACGACGATTTAATTGAAAGATATTTTTCTCGTAAATAACGAGTACAGTTTATTTACTGAGATTGTTAACTGCAATGTTTAACTGCCGTACTTGTTTCTAAGTATCTAATATTCTCGAAAGTACGAAAAATTTGGCTGTTAACAGAAGAAATTATAGTGAGTACATGTTTGTTTCTATCAAGAATGGAATTTTACCCACACGTCTATTTTACAAAGCATTGCAGTGTTATTACACCCAATTTGGGTTTTTCGTCCTCCCGATTGCGAGCTACCTACACTACTGGCTATTAAAATTGCTATACCAAGAAGATATGGAGATGATAAACGGGTATTCATTGGACAAATATATTATACTAGAACTGACATGTCATTACATTTTGGGTGCATAGATCCTCACAAATCAGTACCCAGAACAAACACCTTGATACGCCTGGGCATTGAGTTAAACAGAGCTTGGATGGCGTGTACAGGTACAACTGCCCATGCAGCTTCAAAACTTTACCACAATACATCAAGAGTAGTGACTGGCGTATTGTGACAAGCCAGTTGCTCGGCCACCATTGACCAGACGTTTTCAATTGGTGAGAATGTGCTGGCCATGGCAGCAGTCGAACATTTTCTGTATCCAGAAAGGCCCGTACAGGACCTGCAACATGCGCTCGTGCATTATCCTGCTGAAATGTAGGGTTTCGCAGGGATCGAATGAAGCGTAGGACCACGGGTCGTAACTCATCTGAAATGTAACGTCCACTGTTCAAAGTGTCGCCAATGCGAACAAGATGTGACCGAGATGTGTAACCAATGGCACCCCATATCATCACGCCGGGTGATACGCCAGTATGGCGATGACAAATACACGCTTCCAATGTTGCGTTCACCGCGATGTCGCCAAACACGGATGCGACCATCATGATGCTGTAAACAGACCCTGGATTCACCCAAAAAAAGACGTTTTGCCATTCGTGCACCCAGGTTCGTCGTTGAGTCCACCATCGCAGGCGCTCCTGTTTGTGATGCAGCGTCAAGGGTAACCGCAGCCACGGTCTCCGAGCTGGTAGTGCGTGCTGCTGAAAACGTCGTCGTCGTCGAACTGTTCGTGCAGACGGTAGTCGTCTTGCAATCGTCCCCATCTGTTGACTCAGGAATCGAGAAATGGCTGCACGATCCGTTAGAGCCATGCGGATAAGATACCAACGGGAGCAGCAATGTCGCGATACGATAAACCGCAATCGCGATAGGCTACAATCCGACCTTTATCAAAGTCGAACTACTAAAGCCACTAACTACTAATAGGCATGTGGTTAGCAAAGGAAAGATTTTGTTGCAAACCAAATAATGTATTTTTTACCTTAATAATGTGACATCCAGGTCAAACACGAGTATAAATCGTCACTGACATCTTGTACAAAGATATATAATCATGAATAATTTTCACTCTCCAAGTCGGATACTTCCAGATAGTTAGCCTGCGCTAACACTTCAGAATTCTACCTTCCATCAATGCTAATTTCTCACATTTAACTCCATCACTGCTGGCTGTTCACCTCCAACTGCCCAACAGTACTTCCATCACTACTGGAGATTAACTTCCAACAACGGGTCCAACCAGTCACAGAGTCTCTTACAAAGAAAGCGCAGTCAGAAATCCAATGCAAAGAGCTACACAACGCTGCCAACACAGAACCAGCCCACTTACACGGTTAGTGTCTGTTATTCTCCCCGCTTAAGTAATAGCGCACGAGACTGTTCAGCCTTCGGCTCGGGTTCCATACTTAACTGCCGTCTCATGTCCAAATTTTGTGTCGCTCGGTTTTAGGAAACCAAACGAAAAACACCTAAGGCGATACCGTCTCTAGCGAGCTGCTTGAATTTTGCGGGCGCAACCGCCTGCTTGGCTAACTTCAGTGCTCATTAACTCCCAAACGGCGTAACGTATCGAATTTCCTTAACAGCTGTTTCTGAGCACAATTTACCATGGAATACCCGAAAATGATTTTCGGACTGTTTCTGACCACCCTGCATATCTTGGAACACCGTAGCTCACTGCTAACTCTATTCGCAACACCTTTTACAGGCGGTATCCACATACAACACCGACTGTACGTGAATAATTATATCATTGTACGACACCACAATACTTGAGATACGACGTAGCAAACATCGAAATGCGTGGAAGACTAGCCTTCGGTTAAATTGGAGCACAATAAAACTTTGGCATCAGGTATGACGTTTTGATTTATTACCCCTTTACTACTAAGTCTACTCGCAACACACTTTGCATATACTACTGAATGTGCTTGCAGAATGATATCATCATACGTCACACATTTATGGAGATATGACGTCATAAAAGTAGAGATTCGTGAGAAAGTAGCTTTTGGTTGAAATTGAGCTCGAAATACCCAGGCTATGTTCATCCTGTGGTTCATGATGAGAGCACTTAGTGACTTCCAAAAAACTTTAAAGATAAATCCAAACATATTATAAATTTTCGTTATTGATTGGATTAGGCAACAAGAAGGTTCGCTACAGTGAGGAATACATCTGTGAATACAAAGTACCAGTGCTGTTATAAGATTCAGTCACCGATATGGAAAAGAGGATTGCTGTTTACTTCATTTCCTTTACTGATTTACAATGAGAGTTGCAGCTATAAAATAACGAGATTAACGCTGTCACAGAGCAAGTACGCATGCGCCAAGGACGGACGACCAATAGCTGCGGAGCGAGAAACCTGCTCAGTCGAATGCGGCGTCTCTGGTGCCTGTAGACAAATTAGTGAGGCTGTGGCCTTCGTTACTGTAAGAGCAGCTATTTTGGTTTGCCGGAAAAATGATAAGCACAATAATCGAGCAACGAACTGTCGTGACGTTTTACATGAAACTTGGAAAAACTGCAACTGAGACCTATCTCTTACTAAATGAACTGTATTGCGAAGACTGTTCATCAAATATGTGAGTTTTTGAGTGGTTCGAGCTGTTTTGAATATGGTCGAGAAGAAGTTGTTGAAGACGACTCACCCGGGGCCCCGTTCAGCACCAAGAACGGATAAAATATGGAAAACACAAGTAATCTGATTCGATTTTACCGTCGGTCGAGTATTCGATTGATTGCTGAAACTGTAGAAACTGACAAGGAATGTCTGAGACAAATTTTGCATAACCAGTTTAAAAGTAGTACAGAAAAATGTGAGTGAAACTAGTGGTGAAAATTCCCACGATCTAGCAAAAAGAAGCTCGTGAAAATGTTTGTACTGATACTTTGAATACCACTGAAAATGATCCTAATTTCTTGGAAAGTGTGACAACTTGTGACTGACCTTTGTTTTTCATTTATAATTCACAAATTAAGCGACAATTCATGCACTGGAAGGGACCAACTTCACCGAGAGTGAAAAAAGTTTGAATGAGCAAACCATGGTTCAAAGCAATGATGACTATTTTTTCCGATATTCATGAAATTGAGTATCTTTACTGGGTTCGTGAAGGTCAAACTACTAATCAATGTTACTGCTTTGGGGTTCTTGATCAAATCCGCGAGAAAAATAATGAAAAAACGACCGTAACTGTGAAAGAACAAGTCTTGGTTTCTGCACCAAGAAAACGCACCGGCTCATACTGCCCCGTCTGACCTAGCACCATATGACATATGTCTATTCCCCGTGGTAAAATCTTTTTTAATGGGAACAAGATTTCAGAAAAAGCGGCACATGTCATCAAGGAGCTCACGGAGGAAGACTTCTGTTTGCAAGCATGGAAAATTCGGACAGAGCGTAGTAGGGATATTTTCAAATAACTTCCGGGAAAACGCTGAAAGTGTTACCTGGCTGAATTCCCGGAAGTTATTTGAAAGTTGTATACGCTAGGAGAAACTCAGGTCTCATATAGTCGGGATATGTTTCTGAAATACAATATTTTACAGCAATAGTTCCGTTATTTTATAGCCACAGATCGTACTTGGCAGCCCATCTCTTACATCTAAACAGACATTCTACATGTTTTACATTACACACATTGCGATAAGCACGTTATAAGATACGTCAGTTATAGAATACATCATTTAGAGTTTACAGTAGCGCAGATAAATACACACTGATTATATTCTTACAACAATAAACACAAGTTATGGAAAGGTAGGTTCAAACTATGAGCGCTAGTATCAATGGACATAAGAGATAAGGGGCGAAGAGTGAGAGAAAGAGGGAGGTGATGACACCCAACTAATCAAAAAAAATTGGCATGGCTCGTTGAGAATAGATAAGAGAAGAAAGAATTGAGAATTATTTGTCGGCTGAAGGCCAAAAGCAATACTTCAGCACAATTAGCGGCTGAAGGCCTGAATTACAGTTGGGGAAGACAATTACACGTTAAAAATACCAAAATAATTTCTTAAAACAATCATTTTAAAAAATTGACTGTAACACAAGCTACACTGACAGCTGAAGGCCTTTTAAGAAAGGATTCAAATTATTTGTCAGCTGAAGGCCACGAGCAATACTTCAGAACAATTAACGGCTGAAGGCCTGAATTACAAATGAGGAAGATAATCAAAACTAGACATGAGTGCCTTATTTGGGAGTTCCGCGATCGTTCATTAAATAAAATATAGCGTTTCAGTCTTCGATCGCTATTCTTTATTTTCAATCAATTACCGGTTTCGGGCTAGCTGCCCATCTTCAGATCATATGTTGTCGTTACAGAGTAACTTGTCCGTACAGAACACACGGTTAACTCCAGGAAGATAATTACATGTTAAAAATAATTTTTAAAGCAATCATTTAAAAAATTGTCTGTAATACAAGCTACACTGACGGGCGGAAGGCCTCATTAAGAAGAATTCAAATTATTTGTCAGCTGAAGGCCACAAGCAATAGGAATAATTTAAACAAAATATTATTTTTAAACAATTGACACAATCAGACCAAATAAAGAAGGGAGTGATCCACAGACAATGCTCCAAGGATCGACCTGAGAAAAGTCCCTACAGCTGCGTAAGCGGTGAGACAGGCAGCCAAGAGTTATGCTCCCCTAACAGGATGGCATCTCCAACTAGGGACAGATTAAGCGCCGATCAATCCTCTTACCAAATCCACCTAATTTGTGATAACTAGAACAACGATGGAATAATTCAAGTGAGGACGAAGTGACAGACAGCACTGCATCTTCAGAATCTGGTGCTTAAAACATCGAAAGGCAGAAGGAATCACTACAACCAAGGTAGACAAACGAAAACACAATCCACACCGCAATCAAGGAGCTGTCGATCTACATGTCATGCCGCACAGCATCGACAAAACGAGGAAAAGTACACTGCCGCAAAAATACGATAAACTCCAGGTCAGGTAACTAGGCAGTAAAATACTGCTGGTTGCACTTCACCAATAACAACACGAAAGTCAAAAACTAATAACAGGCAGTAGAAGACGGCTAATAGATTCCACCAACTCGACATGCTCCACTTGTTGCTGTTCGTCTCACGGTGACCCTCAAAGCAGCAATGCACGGACAACAGCGTGATCACAAAACAATGGAGCTTTCACTACTGGATTAATGTTCACTCAGGTTCTCAGGAGATCTTCTGTAAAGTTTGGAAGGTAGGAGACGAGATACAGGCAGAAGTAAAGCTGTCAGTACCGGGCGTGAGTCGTGCTTCGGTAGCTCAGTTGGTAGAGCACTTGCCGCGAAAGGCAAAGGTCCCGAGTTCGAGTCTCGGTCGGGCACACATTTTTAATCTGCCAGGAAGTTTCATATCAGCGCACACTCCGATGCAGAGTGAAAATTTCATTCTGGAATGTTCACTCAACTCAACGTCCTGGGTCCTTTGGAAAATAAGGTTGTGGCCCTCTCAACTACAGGCCCTCAATCTAGCAATGCCTGCATGCCACCAGTGGTCCCAGCATGTCCTCGAACTGCCAGACCTCTCTGCTGCTCCGTCCCAACCAAACTACCAACACACCCACAAAGAAAAACACTTCACGTCCTTCCAAAGGTAGTACAGGTACTAGATATCAATAAACGCTGCTGCTGCGGACAAACAACACTAGCAAACGTAGTGGCGCCAGTAAACAGAAGAAGTAAACAAGACGCCGCTATCCCTATTACAAGATGCCAGTCTACCAACGGCACCAACGCAAGCCGCACACAGCTCAGTGTTATACCAACTGTTGGCATATCTCCAGGCGCTTCTTCTTCTGAGAAAACATGAGGGAATGCCCAACGAGACACGGATCTGCAACCTGGTGTCTTTTCCCCCACCTATAGCTACTAACCTCTTGTGAAGGTCGCAAGCAGCCCCTCCTTCTCTTAGAGAAACCGCACTGCCCACCGGTGCCCACACTTGTCTGCTTTCATGCTGTCTTATTGACGTCCATCAGCATCCTTGCAAGCCGGAAAAGTGCTGCTGTAATGCCCTACCTGCACAAGTAACGACATCATCTGGTGGTGATAGTCCTATAATCTGTCTTCAGGCCTCCAACGATAACAACAAGTCTAAATGGGTGTATGAAGCGCTGATATTCTCACAGAGACGAATGTTTTTAGATGTGACACACAGAAGTGTGTATAATTATAACAGTCTAGTGTTTCCATTACTCGAGCCGCATTGGATTACACCGAAGTAGTAGAGGTTCGATAGAATAAATCATTGTATAAGCGTATGTCCTGCTTACTGTGAAATTTTATTCTGAAACTTTCTCAGAGCTTGGGGGCAAGCGAAAGTTTTCCTGTATGTGACGACAGTATTTTCTGCTCAGCTTAGGTGCTCTTTCCAAGTTGCACCCAAATGCCTTATTGTTTTCTGATACGATATTCGAATACCGTCGAGAAGAAATGGAGACAGTTTCTCACTGAATCTATGAAACGTCCCCCCTTAGAAAAATTGTACACGACTGTGCTTAAACTGACACACAATAGTTTTTAGCGCAACGCAATCTGACTTTCAATAATCCCTACAAAAGAATGGCCCTGACTAACATTAACCTATACCTTTCACAAATCACTTACCTCACAAAAAATCTTCGTTACTCGAACTACTGCAATACAGCGAGCGCCACTACTGCCAGCTAAATAAAAGATTCAAACTACTGAAGGCACTAACTACTGATAGGCATAGTTAGTAAATGAAAGATTTTAATAGAGTACAAACAATGTATTTACCTTAATAGTCATAATATATATATCAGTTCATGACACCAATTCTTACAAATTTCAAATCTCCGCCATCTCTCTCCCCACGTCCACCACTGCTGGCGGCTCACCTCCAACTGAGCAACGCTACGCGCTGTTAGCATCCAGCTGCCGCTGCCCAACACTACAATGGCAGACAACAATGCAAACCAGCCACAGACTGCACACGGCACAGCCAGTGATTTTTCATACAGAGCGCTACGTGGCGGCGGCGTTACCAATAAAAAAACCTAAACAGCCTACTTACAAATCTTGAATTTATTAATTACTAAAGGTATGTGAGAGTTCCAGCCTTTGTGTCCATATGAACAATGCAGAGACATCATCACTCATCTGGATGATGGCAGTATTCATATCTTCAAACTTGGCTCTTACAGTAAGTAAAGATGGAGCTCGTCGCCACAGAAATGATATTTACAGGAGCACAGAACCGGCGAGGTATTATTGACATACAAGGAAAATAAGAGATGGCTCACTAGTGACCCCTCCGGCATTCCTGAGAGAACTTGCTGTCTGTTTCTCAACTAGCTTCTCAACTTGACTGAACTGTCTGAAAAATTTAGCTGTCATATTTTTTTATCAGTATGTCGAAGTTGACAGCATCAAATGCTTTGCTAAAGTCTAGCAGCGTCAATAGCGTGGCCACACGGTTGCACACGACACGTTTCAGGTGATCAGTCAGTTACCTTCATTAATGCAGTGTTTGTGCCGGACTGGATTTTGTATTTACGCATGTGTTCAGTAATTTGATCGTGAACAATATATTCCACGGCTTTACGTGCGGCGGGTCATACTCAATAGTGAACAGTCACATCGTGAGTGTGGGTTTTCGATCTCAGGGAAAGACCGGACTATTCTTTTCCAAGGAGTAGGCTACGTTCCATTCACAAGAGAAGGATTAATTATGTCTGTCGGCGACCTTCTTGATACCGTTGGTTTTGCTGATACCGTCGTCTCTTCTCGTTTCACAAGATGTTCGTATAATTGATAGTCTTGTTATATTTATTGTTACGTGTTTTGGGTAGAAAGTGCCGTGGTTAGTTACCTAGTCTGGGGTTCTTGAGGGCGACAGACCTCAGCAGCATAGAGGTGATCTTGCAGGCCATGCACCAGGAAAAGCTTTTGATTAACACGTCTGCGGAAGGTTGCATTAAGCAGATCTTTCACTGGACGAGCGATACGAGCTGTTGAAAACAGTGGTTTCCACACAGTTGCGCTCTTGCACAGCAGGAATCACATTCATGGATATGGAGGTTTCAATAACGCGTAGACGTCACAGTACACCTGACAGACCCTTTGCATGTATTCTTTTGAAACGAGCATGGACAGAGAATAAATGTTCTTGTGAAACCGCACCAAACACTCATCCACGGCGACTGCAGTGGCTCTGCGTGCACAACAGTAGTAGAGCAAGATTCGTACCGCCGCACTCTGCATTGCTACCAAATTTATTCAAGATCTCGCGTTGAGAGCTAGATTTGCGCGCGAATTTGTCTATGGTATGCTACATATGCAGAAAATCAGAAAATCTTGAAATTTTCGCCTGTACCTACCATCACTCAGTTTTCTTGTTTTATCAATAACGAGAAACCCATATTGTGAATGATTACAGCAATAAGCACATAACCATACAAAATCATTGAGCGTCATGTCAGTTCCTACATGTGCCAGGTAAAAGTGTTTTAAACTCCGATTGTCTTGCTTGAAGACTAAAATGTGTTTGCATTATCTCTAACCAACTGTTTCGGGATTCTGGAATATGTTTCGCCTAGATAAAAAAAATCATCACCCGTATAACAACCGAAACAGAAATATTTTCGAATTTGGTCTTGGTTTTCAACAGCAACACCATCAAATATGAAGACAGTGTTCGGCTTTGCTTTTTCAGGTGGGTGGGATATCACCACTTTCGCTGAATGTCGTGTATGTAACACCATCTACACCGCGCAATATCTCACGTAATAGCTGATACTTGGGCTGAAACAGTGTTTTTGAAAATACACAAACATGTTCAAATCGGACTGCATCTGCATGTGTTAGTCTTGCCACAATTGGATGGACATACAATAATTGCTCGTATATTACCAGGAAGGAGAATCCCATTCTTATTCTTCTTCATCTTCTTCTTCTTCTTCTTCAGGTCTTCTGTTGCATCTTCACAGGACCAGTCACCGACAGCAAAGTCCTTGTGATGAGGATGTTTCACCCACCCTGCCATGATACTAACCACACCAGGTACTGACAAGTAGTTGTCATATATGCAAAGATACACTTGAAGGGACGGTAATCGCATGTGTAGCCACTATAGCTCCATCATATAACTGCTGAGCTATATTGGCTACACAGAGAAATCAGCTAGATACATTTTACCCATGAAGAGTAACTTTATTATTCATTTTGTCAGTAACTGGTGAGGCAATGTTTAGGGTAAATGTATGCTGCATAATTATAGGTGAAGCATTTGAAAAATAGTTACATTAATAAGTGAATTAATTCGACTATAATGAGAGGTATAAAATAAAACATAAACACAGTTTGAGATTATGTAGACATAAATTATTTATTTAAATCTAATACATAGGATGCAGAATTTCAAAAAGTTATCAGAGTCTTTCTTTATCTTCTTCTTCGCACCTCTACAGTTGGCTCCCAAACAAAGCTTTTTTATATGCAATCAAGTCCGCACGTATCTCCCTCTAGCCTACAGATACCTCACAGTACTCAGATTTTTCACATGCAAAATTTAATCTGCTCCAAATGATCAGTACAGTATGCACACGTAGGAAGTTTACAACATCATTGTATGCAGCGTCTATGCTCACCAACCAACGATTCAATCTCTCGAATGCAAGACCTAGTGCAGTATCCAAATCGTTTAAGCTATAACTGAGGCATGCCTTAGATAAACACACTTCTCACCCAGTTTCACACATAAAGCATAGTCATCGTACACGGTTGTAAGAAATAGTGTCACACCAGTAACGCCAATGTCTGGGGAAGAACGTGTTGGATAATACTCTGCAGTCATCTGCTGATTGATGTAGCGCTCTGCACGACATATTTAGTCCCAGTCGAACTCAGAAATTCGCACTTTAACACCCTTCGATGCATTTTCAATTTCTATTATCTCATGCAAGCCCCACACATGATGTGCATCTATACCAATGTTTACACGTTGCGTTCCACTGAGAGTTAAAATGTATGCAGAACTGAAAAGCATGGGTACATTTGATGCCTTCTTATCCACAGCATCTGCACTAGCACAGGGATGTTCTGTTGGGATGGGTCGTATCTTGGTGACCAGTACTGTGATCCATCTTGCTGTTGTTTAGGACCACCAGTAGCATTCGACGTGTTGGGAGCAGATCACGTGTCCTCATCACACAAATCGATGAGTGGGACAGGCAACAACAGCTCCTTGTCCTTTTCCAGCAAGTAGGCTATGTGCGCTACAGGATCCCATGTGGTTGCTACAGGTTCATAAATACAGGATGTTGTTGCTACCACAGGTCCAGAGGTCGGCGCAGGTCTCAAGAAAATGCTACAGGTCTCAAGAAGATGCTACAGGTTCAGATGCGGTAGAGGTCAGCATGTTGGCACTCGTCCCTGTGGGCTTGGACACGTTGAGGGCTACTGCTGTAAAAAGACAAGGAAGCATTACCTATGGACCGAGATGCGAAAACAAACAATAATAATAATAATTCTAACCACGGATGAAGATGTGATATGGGGTACTTACTTTTCTGCTTCTTCCTGTTCTGCAGGACTGTGTTGGATTGCGTCTGCTGTTAATGCTTCGTGGTTCTTCTTATACTGCTGCTGTTGCTTCTGCTGCTGCTGCTGGCTGACTGGTCGAGACTGAGGTCCCAGAGCTGCTGAGCCTGTCCTATACCCCCCTCCAGTGACATTACCAGATACCGCCATTCTACTGGCTGAAGTCTAACATGTGACTGGAATAAAGGTTCCTATTGTCTCCCACCATTTTTGCCCCAGACCGCCATATTGGATTACGTCATGGGAGGGATGATGGTGCCCTCTGGTTGCAGTACTGTGTTGTAGGTCAGTTGAGACCTCATGATCAACACAGTAGATAGAGCCACTGCTCCAAATTGTTTAAATAAACACTGCATTCAAAATAAAGACTTACATCCATCCTACCCAGCAGCCCAGCATACACTGCCCTTTTTTCCACCAATTCCAAGGAGGAGGTGGCGGTCAGATGACTTAGGTTAGTGGAGGTAGCCCAAGTGGCCTTCCCCCCCCCCCCCCCCCCTTTTCTTAGGTTAGTGGAGGTAGCCCAGGTGACCTTTTTTCCACCAAAATTTGAATTTCCCTCCATTTTTTGGGGGAGGGGAGGGGACGAGGTTAGGTTAGTAGAGATAGCCCTACTGAACTATTTTCCCGCTAAAATTTAAACTTCCCACCATTATGTCTTTGCGATGTTGCCATATCTATCACCGCCATCTTGGATCCGCCATCTTGAATAAACTTGGGAACAATGCAGTGATGGGCCACCCAAAGGTTGCCCTACTAGTCACAACACGCGATTTAATAGTACCCCAAACTTGGCACTTCTGCGTATTTAATACACACTGTAGTGTAAAGTGTGCCTCGTCACTGTGTAGGATATTGCCTGGCCACATGTCATCAACTTCGATCCGTACCAGAAATCTAAGAGCAAATTCAGAATATTGCTGCATATCATGAGGTTTCATTTGCTGCACCTTCTGGATCTTGTAAGCTACCAACATAAAACAGATGCCAAAACTTTCCATGCTGTTAACCCAAGGATGGACAAAAAAAATGGTTCAAATGGCTCTGAGCACTATGGGACTTAACATCTATCACGAGGCAGAGAAAATCCCTGACCCCGCCGGGAATCGAACCCGGGAACCCGGGCGTGGGAAGCGAGAACGCTACCGCACGATCACGAGATGCGGGCCTAGGATGGACAATTCTCGTGACACTGCATGAGCACTAGCACTACCCGTGGCACGTCAGCATGGTCAGTTACAGCAACAGCAATCTCGTCAATAACTTCCACAGACTTTGACGCCTTCCCCTTCCAGGTGCCACACCTAGCTCACCCGTGTTTTCGAATTTCATTACCACGTTCTTTGAGCCTCAGATCTTTCAGTTGGAGACGCTCTCTCAGTGAAACATAGTAATTGCTGCTGTTGACATAAAACGGTTTCACTAACAACAGCCGGCCACTGTGGCCGAGCGGTTCTAGGCGCTTCAGTCTGGAACCGCGCGACCGATACGGTCGCAGGTTCGAATCCTGCCTCGGGCGTGGATGTGTGTTATGTCATTAGGTTAGTTAGGTTTAAGTAGTTCTAAGTTCTAGGGGACTGATGACCTCAGATGTTAAGTGCCATACTGCTCAGAGCCATTTGAACCACTAACAGCACACGGTCTCTCTTCTCAATAGCTGTACTGTTTATGCATGTTTTGGCTTGTCAAATGACAGCGTGGATGTCATATCGATATACAGACAGTGTACAGCGCCAGATTTGCAGCTGATGACCACAGTTGGAACCAATTTTTTTTCCGGCGTAAATAGGTTTCGCATAACGCTGTAGCATACATACCAAATTTTGTTGCCAAACGAAAATTATAGCCCACAATGGTCCTCTGTGACTAGCTACACCTTAGTTATAAACACCAGGTAAGCTGCTAGACGTGTCTCTTTCTTACACAAGCCGTAAACGATTCTAGTGTGATTTCCGAATGATAAACGCCTTATGCGAGTCTCAGGGGGAATATTCAAGGATATGACAGGAACGATTATTCATAGTAAAAGGTCTTAAGGGCTCTAAAATGCATGTCTTAAGAACTGTGAGAACTTGTTCATCTTCGAAACTGTGAAACAAATCTCTTCTACTGAGAGCTCATTGCTTTCAATATTTTGACAGGGGGTAGTATGGACCAAACCAAACCAAAAATGTCCGGTAATCATGGACTCTAAAGTGCATATCTTAAGAGCTATGAGCACATTCAGCTTCGCTACTGTGAAACACGTCCGTTGAGCAAGTGCTTATAGCTCTAAAGTTATACGTTTTAGAATCCAAATTTACCAACTCACATCCCTGAATACTGATAATTCCTCCTGAGACCACTGTATAAATGGATGTACGTAGGTTTACTCCTACCTACTCTGTGCGACAGCGCTGAGATGCTGATCATCTGCATAAGCAAACATGTAGTACATTTCATGCCAATTTATCATTTGTTGCACACCGTCTTCATGGTGTTGCAGTTTTAATGGTCAGCACTGTATGATGCCGACGTGTAGAGGAGCAAATCGCCTTTGACCTTTTTATAGAATCCGTCCTAAGTTGATTGATGCAAATCATGGCAAACTTAAACCAATATAATCGTTCTAGGGTTGGAATTAATATGAGTCCTTATTTTCTCCACTGAGCAACCTTGCTCGCTAATTACCCAGACTGTATCTGTCCTGACTTTGCACTTTTTCAAAATCATGACAAAACTTTCAATGACCTCGAGAGCAACACTACTTATTTCAGCCGGTGCCAAACATGCTCTACAGCCATACTACATTTTCTCGTAAGAAGTAAACCGCAGGGAAAGAACAACGAAAGATCGCATTATTAATTTGTTCCAGGACCCAGAGTGGCGTAAGTTGATCTTTAAGAGTGCCGCTGACATGCATTAAATTCGAATTATAGAAGAAAAGCAACCCATAAGTACAATCATGTATGTATGAGGTTGCGAACTGGCACAAAAACTGGCGGATCGCCAGCTGGCATCAAATCAAAGCAGATGTGGAATAACGCATCTGTCAAAGAAGCGCTCCTCTATGACGTACGACTGTCGCATTAGCGGACCGGGTTTGAAAATCGGAGCATCGATTAATCATTCTGCCATCACGGGCAGCGGGCAGGAAACAGCGCAGCTTGCGCGACGACAGAATCGCGTCCTATTTACTTTTTCTGGGTTCGCTCTTTTATTCCAGCTGTAAATGTAAAGTAGTATTATTTCAAAATATAGACAGAAGACATAGGAAAATCTAACAGAGGAATTTAAGGTTCTCTCTCTCTCTCTCTCTCTCTCTCTCTCTCTCTCTCTCTCTCTCTCTCTCTCTCTGTGTGTGTGTGTGTGTGTGTGTGTGTGTGTGTGTGTGTGTGTGTGTGTGTGTGTGTGTGTGTGTGTGTGTGAGAGAGAGAGAGAGAGAGAGAGAGAGAGAGAGGAGAGAGAGAGAGAGAGAGAGAGAGAGAGAGAGAGAGAGAGAGAGAGAGAGCATTTCACTAACTTTTGCACGCGGAAATCTGCTGAAAACAGGAGTTTTAGATGGAACAGACCCATTCCTAAATATGGATATTCTCTTCCTCTCTACGGGCCAGTTAAGCTTTAGGTTCTGTACCAATACTACAACTACTACTACTAAAGCTATTACTATTACTGCTTTGCGGATTGATAGCGCAGGCGGACGATGAAACACGTTTTACTGAAAGTGGCCTATTCTTGTGGGTTTCAGTGAGCTAAATCCCAATATAAAAAATCTTACCATCAACTTTTACAGTTAATACAACATTAAAAAACATTTTAGCGATTTTAAATATAAACACACCATATACTATTTCAATTAATAATAACCTGTAGTGAGACACAGTTGACAGCAGTTTCGCTTGTGAGAGTATATGCAATTGTTGAGCCAAAGTCTTTCATTCTTGTGTTTAAGCGAAAACCTCATTATCCCCCCCAAAAAAAGAGTTCTATTACAACCTATAATCCTTAACCTGGGGCTAATGAAACAGTTTGTGAAAGTCTTATCCAAAGAAGGAGAATGTTCCCACTACAGTATCTCTGCCATAGGTCTCTTCATCTACCAAAACCGAAATTGAAAGAGAAAGTGTTTGTTGAACCTGAAATTCGTAAAATGATGCTAGATTTCGATTTTGATTCATAATCGTCTGAGTGACAGCGAAGTCTATATATCACTCAAGAAGGTTGTTACTAAGACGTTTGCCAACAAACAGGACCCACTTCATACTTCTTATATTCTCGAAAATTTCAAGAAATTGACTGTTTTATAAAGCCTTAAGATTCACTTATTGAACAGCCACATTGATTTTTTTTTCTCTGATAACTTGGGTGATATCATTAAGGAGAAAGATGTGCGCTTTTGTCAAGACAGAAAAGTGGTGGAAAAATCACAAACAGGGGCCCTGGAAACTTTGCTGACATTGAAAAATTGAATTACTCTAACAAGGACATACATGTAGAGGGGTAGAAAAGGGCAACTTCCACCCTACAAAAAATAAAACGGAATTAGCGAATGTGATTCACATCCTGCCCAGCCACACAAACGGACACATCAGTTCAATATCAGTTTAAAGACGGCCAGAACATGTCATGGACATTGACTAGTAGCAAGTGTGTCCAGAGCCTTTGTCATGAAATCTCAAAACTATTTCTTATTTCGTCGCTGTTCTGTTTGCAGTTCAAAATGTTGGTTCTGCGTTCCAGAAAACTCATTTGCGTCGTACCTTCGATTCGTGTTGCATTTTATAGTTTTTACCGTCAATGCCAAACACGAATTACAATGTTAATCTCTCAGTTAACCGACCAACACTAATGCCTCTTCACCTACACTAAATACTAACGATACGTAAAATGTGCGAGTAGATCTGTAAATGGATTATATTTATGACATATTACAATTAAAGGCCTATTATTGATTTGGAGCCTTTCATACAGGAACGTTACTTACAAAAGCGATTTTCAAACAATGCACAACAATAAGACGTATGTTAACATTTTTACATGAAAACGAGAAACGTACTGTCTGCAAATTGTCATTTAGATACAAAATGGTTTCGTAATGGAAAACACAGTAAAAGCTTAATTAGACGCGGCTGCATTATGGACAATCAACACACATCTTTTTGTGACGTTCGCAGCATATTACTTTGTTACAAGCTGCACAATAAACTGCTCTGTTTTCATGCATTTCTTGGAGTAGACTGAATAAGAACAGTACTTATTTGGGCCACGCTGAGGAAAAGGTCATTGCTGTTCTAGCACATTAGTTTGTAACAATCTTTTTGATACAGTCTTCAGTTGCTCCCTCAGATCTGACATGGAGTCTCGTTGGATGAACCAGAGACGTGTACGTTGTTGATGCCACTGTAACATCTGAAACCCCCAAGCAATGCATTTAATCTCTAATACCTGTTGACACTAATGATACGTATTGTTTATGTGGATAGATTTCCTACAGACACTAACCATGCATAAATTTGGCATTGTGGACTTACGTTTGGACTCCGTTGTTGCCACCCTAATGGTTAGCCACGTCCGTTCTCGCTGGATTCCACTTCATTACAGCAATAAAGTGCGGACGGTTATGGAACTACACTCCTGGAAATGGAAAAAAGAACACACTGACACCGGTGTGTCAGACCCACCATACTTGCTCCGGACACTGCGAGAGGGCTGTACAAGCAATGATCACACGCACGGCATAGCGGACACACCAGGAATCGCGGTGTTGGCCGTCGAATGGCGCTAGCTGCGCAGCATTTGTGCACCGCCGCCGTCAGTGTCAGCCAGTTTGCCGTGGCATACGGAGCTCCATCGCAGTCTTTAACACTGGTAGCATGCCGCGACAGCGTGGACGTGAACCGTATGTGCAGTTGACGGACTTTGAGGGAGGGCGTATAGTGGGCATGCGGGAGGCCGGGTGGACGTACCGCCGAATTGCTCAACACGTGGGGCGTGAGGTCTTCACAGTACATCGATGTTGTCGCCAGTGGTCGGTGGAAGGTGCACGTGCCCGTCGACCTGGGACCGGACCGCAGCGACGCACGGATGCACGCCAAGACCGTAGGATCCTACGCAGTGCCGTAGGGGACCGCACCGCCACTTCCCAGCAAATTAGGGACACTGTTGCTCCTGGGGTATCGGCGAGGACCATTCGCAACCGTCTCCATGAAGCTGGGCTACGGTCCCGCACACCGTTCGGCCGTCTTCCGCTCACGCCCCAACATCGTGCAGCCCGACTCCAGTGGTGTCGCGACAGGCGTGAATGGAGGGACGAATGGAGACGTGTCGTCTTCAGCGATGAGAGTCGCTTCTGCCTTGGTGCCAATGATGGTCGTATGCGTGTTTGGCGCCATGCAGGTGAGCGCCACAATCAGGACTGCATACGACCGAGGCACACAGGGCCAACACCCGGCATCATGGTGTGGGGAGCGATCTCCTACACTGGCCGTACACCTCTGGTGATCGTCGAGGAGACACTGAATAGTGCACGGTACACCAAACCGTCATCGAACCCATCGTCCTACCATTCCTAGACCGGCAAGGGAACTTGCTGTTCCAACAGGACAATGCACGTCCGCATGTATCCCGTGCCACCCAACGTGCTCTAGAAGGTGTAAGTCAACTACCCTGGCCAGCAAGATCTCCGGATCTGTCCCCCATTGAGCATGTTTGGGACTGGATGAAGCGTCGTCTCACGCGGTCTGCACGTCCAGCACGAACGCTGGTCCAACTGAGGCGCCAGGTGGAAATGGCATGGCAAGCCGTTCCACAGGACTACATCCAGCATCTCTACGATCGTCTCCCTGGGTGAATAGCAGCCTGCATTGCTGCGAAAGGTGGATATACACTGTACTAGTGCCGACATTGTGCATGCTCTGTTGCCTGTGTCTATGTGGCTGTGGTTCTGTCAGTGTGATCATGTGATGTATCTGACCCCAGGCATGTGTCAATAAAGTTTCCCCTTCCTGGGACAATGAATTCACGGTGTTCTTATTTCAACTTCCAGGAGTGTATAACTTGTAACGTACCGTTGTAAGTACATTACGTATAGTTAGCGTTCTAAAATTATTAACATTGTTATACAGTAGTAGCATTCGTACATTTGCTGATTAATGAAAATAGTTTTTCAGTTGTTTTCAATTTTAATTTGCAAGCAGTCGTGCTTCTTTTCGTCATTCCCTGTCTCCTTCCACGATATTTATATGAGTTGCGACCTTCCCCATCACTGCAGCTAATATACTATGTACAACCCACACTTGGTCGCTAACATGAAATATCCGAGCTGCTAGATTACAGTCTGAAATTTTTCCTTGCTTTTCTGATTAATTCCTGCCGACTGTTCTAGTGTATGAAATGTCAGTTATGTCAACAGAAGACTCCATATGCCAGGTAGTAATTTAATCCATGTATTTGTTATTTCTTCAGTCTTTTTTTGAGAGAACCGTAGCGCTATCTAGGTATCAAACTGTGTCTCTGCCCGAACAGTGGTCTTTCGGAAAACAGACGCCTTCTAGAAGCGAAGTGAGACTATCTCTCCCAAACCGTAATTTGTTTTTCTGCGCGGTGGGTGCAGTTAATTGCCGTTGAGAGAGCCCTAAACGCACCTGCAGCATTTTAATGCTGTTCCGCTCTTACTCATCAGCTTGGGAGTACACTTAACGCCAGTCCATCGTAACTATTCTCCGCAAATTCTGAAACAAGACCGAAAATAGACTATTACAGCAGTAAGAGCTGATTAAATATTCAGGGCATCTTTCTAACCCACCAGTGTCTGCGCAGTACAACAAAAACGTGATGGATGGTTACGGCTGTTTTGAAGACAAAATAACGTCAAAGAATCCCTATATTCGATATTCTTCTTGTATCACAAAATGTTTCAGTAGTTAAAACTTTAACTTCAGTTAACATAGGGAATGCTTGTATGAATGGGATCTCAGTTAAACACTACATAATTTCAACAAACGCCCTTTCGTTGCTAGCTAAATGGCTAAAAAGTTCTTTCCTTGTTTTTTTCTGAACCACTTAAGGTGAAAATTATTTCTTGCAGCCAGCTACAAGTATTTTGTCTTCGCGTTTGACACCAGTTAGAAGATTTACGCCCATTGTTATCCGTCGAGGACTCCAGTGTTATCATTCAATTTTGTTCGTTGCGCTTTGCAACAGTTTGTGTTTGTTTTATATTTATAAACAAGTCTCCTATGTATTTTCATCTCTATTGCAGTGTATATATCGCTGTATAGTAACTGGTCGTGCTGATTCAATAGCAGCTGGAAATAGCGCGCTTCGCAGGCGTTTTAGTTTTCTGTCAGTAGCATTGTAATGTAAAATTGCACAAAAAAAGAAAACAGCAGTGTGAAATGACCTGCTTCACACGCAGGACAGGACAGATAGAATAAATTGTGGAAAGCGGCCAAACTAAGGAGCTGTCAGTTACACTCGAACATACAACTTTATTGTTTAATCAAACATTACAAGAAACCAAAAAAAGAACTTTTTAAACACACAACTTTAATCTTTCGAACTTAATTACCGGCTGAAAGCCACTTTAATTTACAAACGGCTCAAGGAAAATAACTTAAAACGCAAGTATTATTAGAAATTTAAAAGGCAAGTCTTATCTCCTTTAGTTAAGCTGAAGCAAAAAAGTTAAATTCAAATTGGCTGAAGGCCGAACACTTAAAATTCCAAAACATTGTTGTTGTTGGTATGGTCTTTAGTCCTGAGACTGGTTTGATGCAGCTCTCCATGCTACTCTAACCTGTGCAAGCTTCTTCATCTCCCAGTACCTACTGCAACCTACATCCTTCTGAATCTGCTTGGTGTATTCATCTCTTGGTCTCCCTCTACGATTTTTACCCTCCACGCTGCCCTCCAATACTAAATTGGTGATCCCTTGATGCCTCAGAACATGTCCTACCAACCGATCCCTTCTTCTAGTCAAGATGTGCCACAAACTCCTCTTCTCCCCGATTCTATTCAATACCTCCTCATTAGTTATTTGATCAACCCATCTAATCTTCAGCATTCTTCTGTAGCACCACATTTCGAAAGGTTCTATTCTCTTCTTGTCTAAACTATTTATCGTCCATGTTTCACTTCCATACATGGCTACACTCCATACAAATACTTTCAGAAATGACTTCCTGACACTTAAATCAATACTCAATGTTAACAAATTTTTCTTCTTAAGAAACGCTCTCCTTGCCATTGCCAGCCTACATTTTATATCCTCTCTACTTCGACCATCATCAGTTATTTTGCTCCCCGAATAACAAAACTCCTTTACTACTTTGTCTCATTTCCTAGTCTAATTCCCTCAGCATCACCCGACTTAATTCGACTACATTCCATTATCCTCGTTTTGCTTTTGTTGATGTTCATCTTATATCCTCCTTTCAAGACACTATCCATTCCGTCCAACTGCCCTTCCAAGCCCTTTGCTGTCTCCGACAGAATTACAATGTCATCGGCGAACCTCAAAGTATTTATTTCTTCACCATGGATTTTAATACCTACTCCGAGTTTCCTTCACTGCTTGCTCAATATACAGATTGAATAACATCGGGGATAGGCTACAACCCTGTCTCACTCCCTTCCCAACCACTGCATCCCTTTCATGCCCCTCAACTCTCATAACTGACATTTGGTTTCTATACAAATTGTAAATAGCCTTTCGCTCCCTATATTTTACCCCTGCCACCTTCAGAATTTGAAAGAGAGTATTCCAGTGAACGTTGTCAAAAGCTTTCTCTAAGTCTACAAATGCTAGAAACGTAGGTTTGCCTTTCCTTAATCTAGCTTCTAAGATAAGTCGTAGGGTCAGTATTGCCTCACGTGTTCCATTATTTCTACGGAATCCAAAGTGATCTTCCCCTAGGTCGGCTTCTACTAGTTTTTCCATTCGTCTGTAAAGAATTCGCGTTAGTATTTTGCAGCTGTGACTTATTAAACTGATAGTTCGGTAATTTTCACATCTGTCAACACCTACTTTCTTTCGGATTGGAATTATTACATTCTTCTTGAAGTCTGAGGGTATTTCATCTGTCTCATACATCTTGCTCACCAGATGGTAGAGTTTTTGTCAGGGCAAGCTCTCCCAAGGCCGTCAGTAGTTCTAATGGAATGTTGTCTACTCCCGGGGCCTTGATTCGACTCAGGTCTTTCAATGCTCTGTCAAACTCTTCACGCAGTATCATATCTCCCATTTCATCTTCATCTACATCCTCTTCCATTTCCATAATATTGTACTCAAGTACATCGCCCTTGTATAGACCCTCTATATACTCCTTCCACCTTTCTGCTTTCCCTTCTTTGCTCAGAACTGGGTTTCCATCTGAGCTCTTAATATTCATACAAGTGGTTCTCTTTTCTCCAAGGGCCTCTTTAATTTTCCTGTAGGCAGTATCTATCTTACCCCTAGTGAGATAAGCCTCTACATCCTTACATTTATCCTCTAGCTATCCCTGTTTAGCCATTTTACATTTCCTGTCGATCTCATTTTTGAGACGTTTGTATTCCTTTTTGCCTGCTTCATTTACTGCACTTTTATATTTTCTCCTTTCATCAATAAAATTCAATATTTCTTCTGTTACCCAAGGATTTCTACTAGCCCTCGTCCTTTTACCTACTTGATCCTCTACTGCCTTCACTACTTCATCCCTCAAAGCTACCAAATCTTCTTCTACCGTATTTGTTTCCCCCATTCCTGGCATTTGCTCCCTTACGCTCTCCTTGAAACTCTATACCACCTCTGGTTTAGCCAGTTTATCCAGGTCCCATCTCCTTAAATTTCCACCTTCTTGCAGTTTCTTCAGTTTTAATCTACAGTTTATAACCAATAGATTGTGGTCAGAGTCCACATCTGCCCATGGAAATGACTTACAATTTAAAATCTGGTTCCTAAATCTCTGTCTTACCATTATATAATCTATCTGAAATCTGTCAGTATTTCCATGCTTCTTCCATGTATACAACCTTCCTTTATGATTCTTGAACCAAGTGTTAGCTATGATTAAGTTATGCTCTGTGCAAAATTCTACCAGACGGTTTCCTCTTTCATTTCTTTCACCTACTATGTTCCCTTCTCTTCCTTTTCCTATTACCAAATTCCAGTCACCCATGACTATTAAATTTTCGTCTCCCTTCACTATCTGAATAATTTCCTTTATTGCGTCATACATTTCTTCAATTTCTTCGTCATCTGCCGAGCTAGTTGGCATATAAACTTGTACTACTGTAGTAGGCGTGGGCTTCGTGTCTATCTTGGCCTTAATAATGCGTTCACTATGCTGTTTTTGGTAGCTTACCTGCATTCCTATTTTTTATTCATTATTAAACCTACTCTTGCATTACCCCTATTTGAATTTGTATCTATAACCCTGTATTCGCCTGACCGAAAGTCTTGTTTCTCCTGCCACCGGACTTCACTAATTCCCACTATATCTAACTTGAACCAATCTATTTTCCTTTTTAAATTTTCTAATCTACCTGCCCGATTAAGGGATCTGACATTCCACGCTCCTATCCGTAGAAAGCCAGTTTTCTTTCTCCTGATAACGACGTCCTCTTGAGTAGTCCCCGCCCGGAGATCCGAATGGGGGACTATTTTACCTCCGGAATATTTTACCTCCGGAATATTTTACCCAAGAGGACGCCATCATCATTAACCATACAGTAAAGCTGCATGCCCTCGGGAAAAATGACAGCTGTAGTTTCCCCTTGCTTCCAATCGTTCGCAGTACCAGCACAGCAAGGCTGTTTTGGTTAGTGTTATAAGGCCAAAGCAGTCAATCACCCAGACTGTCGCCCCTGCAACTATTGAAAAGGCTGCTGCCCCTGCCGGCCGCGGTGGTCTAGCGGTTCAGGCGCTCAGTCCGGAACCGGGGGATTGCTACGGTCGCAGGTTCGAATCCTGCCTCAGGCATGGATGTGTGTGATGTCCTTAGGTTAGTTAGGTTTAAGTAGTTCTAAGTTCTAGGGGACTGATGACCACAGATGTTAAGTCCCATAGTGCTCAGAGCCATTTGAACCATTTGAGCTGCTGCCCCTCTTCAGGAACCACGCGTTTGTCTGGCCTCTCAACAGATACCCCTCGGTTGTGGTTGCACCTACGGTACGGCCATCTGTATCGCTGAGGCACGCAAGCCTCCCCACCAACGGCAAGGTCCATGGTTCATGGGGAAAAACATTATTTTTTTAATACCAAAGTCCTTACGTGAAACAGTTCTTTAATTTAGGCTGAAGGCCTTAAGAACAAACAACTGAAACTAAAACCAGCTGAAGGCCGAAGACTTAAAAATTGAAAAAAAAAATTAATACCAAAGGGCTTAAGTGAAATGTGAAACAGTATCTTCAGCTAGTATGAAGGCCTTAAGAGTAAAACAACTCTAATTTAAAACACGAAAACGGCTAGAAGCCATACAAGTACCAAGAACAAGAAAAAATTTAAAAAAATAAGGCAGTACACCCAATGGCACCCAGATGTTCCAGGATCGGCCTGTAATTCAAACACTAACGCTCGTTTAGGTGAGACAGGCAGTCGGACCAACCATTCACGACCCGACGACAACCCAACCGACCGACAGTCAGCGGACCCACCGACAAGATAACTTCCATTTCACCTGACCAGGGCACAACAGGAAGTTCAACGGAAAAACGTAGAAGATATTGGCTTCCATAACCAATCATACACGGAGCTGTCAAACTACACACCGTGCTGGTCAGCAACAACACGATGATGAAACTACACTGCCTGAAATTTACATAAACGCCCAGGGCATGTAACCGGAACGTTAACGGCCACAAGGCAGAACATTCCGCTGGTGCACTTCAATTCAAATAACCAAATACAGTGAAACTCCACCAGAGGGTGGCTAGAATTTTCCAACCTTAAAATCACATTTTTGCTCACAGGAATATCCCAACGGCCGACAACGAACTAGAAACGACGCAATGTGAACAGTCTTGACTTGCTGGTAGGTTAACTTTCTCTCTTTCGTGTCCAGGTTCGGTGAGCCACGGACCTGGTAGTAATGGAAACAGCGCCACACACTCCGACGCCGCGTAGAGACCGCCAGCGGGCCCCGGCCAAACTACGCCCCGCCGAGAATTCCTCACTGCTCCACGCCAACCGACTGACTGCCTGTCACACATCAGCACGGAGACAGCACAAGCTACACACAGTTTCACGAACACTTGCACGACGGACTAGACAATACTAACGGCAGCGACCGTGCAATAACAAGGACGAATCACGGGTCGGCACACGCAGGCAGCCCATAAGCGATCACCAGCCAAAATACACGTCGACCGACCGACTACCAACCAAGGTGGTCCGCACTAAAGTGACATGTATCGGCAACCGTCCTGGCTGTCCGGACCTCACTGCAGCCGCGCCCCGACTGAATTTCTGCCGCGTCCTAAGCCAAACACTGCCTGGTCCGAACTGCACTGCTAGCGCCTCCCAACTCACTGGCAGATCCGAACTAACTCCAAACACACGACAACCGGGAAGTAATAGCAGTCAACAAAGATAATACGCCAGGGCTTATATAAATGAGCGCCGCTGCTGCCGCTCAAGGGCAGGCAAGGCTGCAACTCAGTGAGACCAGTAATTGAAATTAACATAACGAGGTGGTAGTACAGTAAAAACAGGATGTCAAATGAGATATGGCACGAAGACGACCTACGCACGGCTCACAGTAATAGGCTTTTTCGTTTCGTTTTTTTTTATTTTATTTCTATTTAGACAGATATCTCACATATAAAGTCTTTGCATTAAATTACATTGTTATATACATTTTGATGTTTGGTATATATTGAAATGGTAACCATCCTCACCTTGCCAAAAATTATTGGGTATTGTAAGGCATCATAAGGGCGTTTGGATGCAGCGATACGCCCCACTATATTGCTCCTCCGCTGTATCACAAAATCACGATAACTAATTTCATTGTCCACAATTACTATGGTCACTTCGTTTGATTGAGGTGCATTGAACCGCCTTTCATGCTCGCCTGTTGGTCTCGAATTATTATTTTGTAATTATATGCGACCATTTTTCTTCGATTTGGTTTTTAAACATTCATACCATTTCATTATTTTTAAGTTGGAAACGTTGTAGATCCTGGATTATATCTCGAAGCAATCCAGTGATGTCCAAAGAGCGCTGAACGACTTCATCATCTTCGTTTCCTACAAAGTAAACCTGTAAAAATTTTTGTTTTTCGTCTGGAAATGGTAACAACGACCCAGTTCTATGATACACTTGTCCTTGGATTCTAAACACCGGATTAAATCCTTCCTCCTGGGTTATTCAAATGTTCAAATGTGTGTTAATTCCCAAGGGACCAAATGGCTGCAGTCATCGTCTCCTAGACTTACACACTGCTTTAACTTATGCTAAGAACACCACACCATCCATGCCCGATGGAGGACTCGAACCTCCAGCAATCCGTGAGATGGCGCCTTGAACCACGCGGCCACTCTGCGCGGCCCTCGGTTATTGTTATTGCTCCAAATGATGTCGTATGGAAGAATGCATTATAGAGTCTTATTTTTTCTCGTGTTATTTTTCCAAAAAGTCCTTCGACATCAGTGTTTCGCCTTTCATACATTCAAAGAATTCAGGTAGAGGTAATCAAAGTGCTGGAATGTAATTTTACCATTTGAGCAGCATATTACTGGGTATTTTAGCTCGTTTTTTTTTATGGTTGAAGACATGTATCGTCGCACCACCCCCAACCTGAAGGATCAAGATTTGTCATCAGGGTTTTCTTCCCCTTGGGAGATTGGCTTCACCATGCGTCAGAGTGCTTTTACCTTTTGATGAAGAAGGTGGGACATGGGTAACTAAAGATAGCAGGTGAGAATGAGTATTTAGTTCACTCATGATGTGCATGGTAAAATGACGGTGGCTCGTTACCTGCACGTGCCCCTAGTAAAGCCCAGAGTCTTTCCTGCCTACCCGCAAACAAACATCTGTAGTTCGCATAGCTCTGAAAAGGTGCTTTGTGGTACCATGGCCTGGGAACGCTATCGTCCTTGGGAAACCTCCCAAAACGTCGCTCCTCGACCACCCAACATGTAAAACCTGCAGCTGGTCTCCCTCAACGGGGAAATTCAGAAGCTCATACTGCAGAGTTCACAAGCACTGTTTCTCCATCCCGAAAATATAAGATAATACAACAGCAATAAATTTATTTACCAGGACTTAGCACCCTCTGACTAACCATTACGTCACACCACCCTCTCGTCTCCCCAAATTGAAAGAGTAAATCTCCACTGACAATTACCCTCGATCGCCATTGCTTAGTAGCATGACAAGAGAAGAGAATTCCTCCCCAAATTTAACAGTGAAACTGAACAAGGGAGCAAAATAAACTGAACTCTTGGACGTGTTCCAATAATAAAATTAATAAAATGTGTGGGATTCAGTCCCTGTATCAGAATAAAAATTAAAATTGATTCTGCGTCTGTCAGCACGCTTTGAAACATAGTATGACATTTTTAGAAGACTTTCATTAGCAAACTGGATGTGGTTTCCTGTGATTTGTTGCAATTTGTACAAATAAGCCGGCCGCGGTGGCCGAGCGGTTCTATGCGCTGCAGTCCGGAACCGCCCGACCGCTAGGGTCGCAGGTTCGAATCCTGCCTAGGGCATGGATGTGTGTGAAGTCCTTAGGTTAATTAGGTTTAAGTAGTTCTTAAGTTCTAGGGGACTGATGACCTCAGATGTTAAGTCCCATAGTTCTCAGAGCCATTTGAACCATTTGTACAAATAAAAAAAATGGCTCTGAGCACTATGGGACTTAACTTCTGAGGTCATTAGAATCGCACGGCCACTTCGGTCGGCTGTACAAATAAAATCATTTTGCGTAACAAGGTTAGAATATGCATTTTAAATAGTAAATGTCTAATTTGACAAAAACATCTTGAAATACAATTTAAGAAAAGGAAATCTGCCAGCTACCCGTTTGACAGGAGCACCACTGGATCTACGAATAAAAATATCTTATAATAAAGTTCCTGTAGATGCAAGCGTCACTGGGAGCATTGTTGTTTATGTCAGTTTGATATGTGAAATTAACAAACTGTATAAATCTACATGAGTGTTTGTGAAAAATTACCAAAGTCCGTCTCCGCAAGTTCTGGGCCACTGACTGACATCAAGACGCGAGTCCATTCATCACACAGGCGGCCACTGGAGAAGACTGCTAGACGCTTAATACCGATTTACAATGCCAGCCAGCCTTTAGTCGCTGATTGCCATCCTCCACAGCGGCTGTGTGGAGGTCTCGCTCTGTCCCCGGTTGTGTTCTTTGGACCCCCTTTGAAGCACATAGAAGACTCTGCATCAGTACTTATAATTCACAGACGAGAGGCAGAATATTTCCGAAATTCGGAACTGTTGAGGGCAACAGTTATAATTCTTGCCCTTTGTGCAATCAATTACTTGAATTCCGCCGCAAAATGCTACGAGCATAAATCGCGCTGTAAGCGAAAAATAGCCTCTTCCTCAGTGATCTAAAAAACTCTTTCCACGTTACCTGAGAAGGCCGTAATTAGGTGCACAACAATCCATATAAACTCCAAAGCAAACTCCATTTTACTCAAGTTTGAAGGTCCTCTTGATGTTCTTCCGTGTTTGCGATATAAAACTGGCTTGTTTTGAAAATCAGCCTCATGCAAACGTCCTGGAGACGAAGTACTTCGTCTGAGCTAGTCAGTTTGTTTCGGGCGTTCTTCCAAGCCTGACACGTAACTCTGTTTTGCGTATTCTTCAGAGCCAGACATGTCGTACTCTACGTCGGAAGCTGAACAGAAAAGTTACTGTACAATTAAGAAAGCTATGTCGAGGGTTGTAACAGACAGTGTAAAATGTATCAATATTTAAATAATAACCAAACAGGATACATTAACAAATTAAACAAACACATACACACGTAAGAACCACCTCCTCCCAAACACACACACACACACACACACACACACACACACACACACACACACACACACACACACACATACACACACAAAGACTAAAAAACATTGCCAAACTGGATAACAATGAACTAAAATAACAAGGTAAGACAATTCCACCTTCTCTTCCAAAACACACACACACAAAAAACTAAAAAACATTGCCATACTGGACAATCCCCCCCCCCCTCTTTCTCCCAACGCACACACACAGAAAGATTAATAAACATAGTCAAACTAGACAATAGTGAAGTAAAATAACAATGTACAGCTTATGAGTAAAGAACATTTTACTACAAAACTAAACATTATGTGGCATTCTGTCTGGAGCAGGGTTGAGTATTTCAATTATTTCATGGGATTCTCGCTCCCTTGGCTGCACCGACGTCCCACTACTTTGGTTCGTCTTTTCCTGAAATATCCGAGACTTACTATTACGCCATTTGGGTTCCGAATTGTGGCTCCTTTGCGTTCGCGTGATTACCGCTGTGGTAATTTATATTATGTCGCCTTTCATATTCCACCTCTGAATTATGTTCATCGCTCATATTCGCAAGAAGTCAATCAGAATTAGCCTGAATGTTTGTAGATCTGCCTTTTCTACCTCGATCAGTAACCGCTTGTGTGACCAATTGCATCAACTCGCCACTTGCCTATGTGTTATCGAAATGTTGGTTTCGCTTTAAAATCTCTTCGCGCACGACGTGAAACGCATCAGCGTAAGGGGTAGGGCTGCAGTTATGCTCAGATGCACCCTATATTCCGCAGCCACCGACAGGCACATCCCAGTTATTTCAGATTCAAAATCCTTGATGGACTCGGATCACAGGGCAACTGTTCCGACCTTAGCAAATGCTTCACCGCTCAGATGACTTGTCTACGTCACAGTTCCGTTAGTTCGAACAAAGTAAACAATGGCTGTTAGTATTGTTATGTTACCACTTGTCTTTGAGTAGTGCCACTATCAAAGTATTGTAGTTTATTATAAAATTCGGTAACTTGTGTGTCAAAGTTGGTGAATTACGTATGAAAATATGTTAATTTTGTTACAAAATTGTTTCTTTGCAAAAATACTGTATTTGTATTTTTTACGTGCAGTGGCAGCAAAATTCATATCTACATCATACTCTGCAAACCACCTAACGGGATGCGGTGGAGAGTACTTCTGGTACTACTAATCGTTCCACTCGTAAATTGCGCGTTTGGAGAATGATTGTCAGAAGCCTCTGTATTATCTTTAATTTGTCGAATTTTCTCGTTGCGGTCATTTCGTGAGATGTATGTAGGAAGAATTTACATGTTGTCTGAGTGTTCGCGGAATGTGCTCTTCCGAAAAGTCAATACTAAAGCTCTCTTTGATGCACAATGCTAATATTCTAACGTCTGCCATTGGGGTGCGTTGAGCATCTCCGTGACCCTAACGAAAGTGCCGCTCTTCGTTGGATCACCTCTGTCTCACCTATCAGGCCTACCTGGTAAAGGTTCGCAGACTGGTGAATAACACTCAAGAATCGGTCTAATAAGCTTTGTTAGCCAATTCCTTAGGGAATGAGTTACATTTTCTTAAGGTTCTTCCTACGAATTTCTGCTTTTTCTGCTAAATGTTTTGCTGGGTCCTGCCTAGTCGTTGGATATGGGGTGTCTAGGAAACCTGCTTTCTCGGAACCGCTAGACAACAATTGAAGCAAATCGTATTAATGCATTTTATTTACAGAAAAATATGATTAAATTTAACTTTCAGAAATTTACATTGATGTTTCGCAAGCAAATGGCGACAGACAAATAAGATCTCATCGGTGTAGACACGCCTAATACAAGAGAAATTATGCAGTTCCTAAGTAGCTGCTATAGAGTTCGTAGAACAACTAGTCCTCAACTGGGTGATGGCCAGAGGCTGTATTCTGTATCGTTCATACCGATCGGTGCAGTAGGTTAGCCTCAGTAGTGACGTCATTTTCGGTTCTTTATCTGAAGTTCCTAATCAGTAAGCTTCTGAGATCTGTTATCGATTGGTCCTCCTGCTGATTTTTCGAGAACTGTACCGAGAGGTTTTGGATTTCTGTATGGCCCACTATTTCGGTTTGGTGTGGGTTATTTAAACCTAGAATTTGTTACTTTAAACATAATGAGTTGTTTTAGCTTGGGATTTAGTGATTGTGTCACTCAAGAATCACCAGGATGCGCCCAGGTGGAAAGTGAGTTCATAATAGGCTGTTTTCCTTTGTTAGAAATATGGTTTGTATTGTTGTTACTGTGAATGATTATAACATAAAAAAAAGTTTTGTACAATATTCTCACAAAATACCTGTTATTTTTATGTAATTAAGATTTTTAAAAATCATTGACTTTCAAAAGGTTGGTTCTGCTTATGTATGTCACATGAGTGTTAGCTGAAATTACTAGTGAAGTACTTTTTTCCGCAAATGGTTTACTAATTAATCATCGAAACTTGTTTAAAACTTTTAAGTAACAATGCAAAGGAATTCTGTGAAACCTTCTAAAATTTCGTGCATTTACGGCTTACGCCCGCATCATTCGGCAACGAAGCCAGCCTGCATCTCTCTCGAATAGAATTATGTGGAATAAAGCTATAATTGCATGCAAGTTGTAGTAGCCAAGTTGGTACGGCAATGAACTGCCGGCACAGTAGCTCAGCCTGTTCGGTCAGAGGGTTCCCTACCCTCTGAAAAAAAAAAAAAAAAAAACTAAGTGAACAGATCAACGAAGAACCTCACCGGGTGTCATGGGACGTCCATCCCAAACAAGTACAATGAACAATATAGAACAAAACGAGATCCACAAAAAAAAGACTGCCGTGTCGTAGGACGTACGTTCGCATACAGCTGGATACAAATATATATATATATATATATATATATATATATATATATATATATATATATATATATATATATATATATTCCTCTTCGTGTTTGTAACCCATTCTGAGACTTCGCTAACCGTCAAAGTCAAGCATTTTTCTGAAATATTCGTTATTTACATGTAAGAGCCAGCTTTCTCAGTAACGAATATCTTCGATTTCATGACTTCCATGTACTCAAATTTAAGAAATGAAAGATGAAATAGCAGTGAGTCAAACAACCGACAGTGACATTTATACTTTTTCTTGTCACAAATAATTCACCATTTTTTCTGAATAATTGGTAATTTCCCAGAGAGTGGTCAGACGGGAATCTAACAGCACAACTTAAATTACTGTCGTCTTTACACTCTAGCTTGTCACAAGCGTTTATCTGCGATCGAATCGTTAACAGTAGACAGAGATGAAAGCCTCCCACCACGATATTTTCAGACTACTATCAGGAGAAAGAAAACTGGCGTTCTACGGATCGGAGCGTGGAATGTCAGATCCCTTAATCGAGCAGGTAGGTTAGAAAATTTAAAAAGGGAAATGGATAGGTTAAAGTTAGATATAGTGGGAATTAGTGAAGTTCGGTGGCAGGAGGAACAAGACTTCTGGTCAGGTGATTACAGGGTTATAAACACAAAATCAAATAGGGGTAATGCAGGAGTAGGTTTAATAATGAATAGGAAAATAGGAATGCGGGTAAGCTACTACAAACAGCATAGTGAACGCATTATTGTGGCCAAGATAGATACGAAGCCCACACCTACTACAGTAGTACAAGTTTATATGCCAACTAGCTCTGCAGATGACGAAGAAATTGAAGAAATGTACGATGAAATAAAAGAAATTATTCAGATAGTGAAGGGAGATGAAAATTTAATAGTAATGGGTGACTGGAATTCGAGTGTAGGAAAAGGGAGAGAAGGATACATAGTAGGTGAATATGGATTGGGGCTAAGAAATGAAAGAGGAAGCCGCCTAGTAGAATTTTGTACAGAGCACAACTTAGTCATAGGTAACACTTGGTTTAAGAATCATGAAAGAAGGTTGTATACGTGGAAGAACCCTGGAGATACTAAAAGGTATCAGATAGATTATATAATGGTAAGACAGAGATTTAGGAACCAGGTTTTAAGTTGTAAGACATTTCCAGGGGCAGATATGGACTCTGACCACAATCTATTGGTTATGACCTGTAGATTAAAACTGAAGAAACTGCAAAAATGTGGGAAATTAAGGAGATGTGACCTGGATAAACTGAAAGAACCAGAGGTTGTACAGAGTTTCAGGGAGAGCATAAGGGAACAATTGACAGGAATAGAGGAAAGAAATACAGTAGAAGAAGAATGGGTAGCTCTGAGGGATGAAGTAGTGAAGGCAGCAGAGGATAAAGTAGGTAAAAAGACGAGGGCTGCTAGAAATCCTTGGGTAACAGAAGAAATATTGAATTTAATTGATGAAAGGAGAAAATATACAAATGCAGTAAATGAAGCAGACAAAAAGGAATACAAACGTCTCAAAAATGAGATCGATAGGAAGTGCAAAATGGCTAAACAGGGATGGCTAGAGGATAAATGTAAGGATGTAGAGGCTTATCTCACTAGGGGTAAGATAGATACTGCCTACAGGAAAATTAAAGAGACCTTTGGAGAGAAGAGAACCACGTGTATGAATATCAAGAGCTCAGATGGCAACCCAGTTCTAAGCAAAGAAGGGAAGGCAGAAAGGTGGAAGGAGTATATAGAAGGTTTATACAAGGGTGATGTACTTGAGGACAATATTATGGAAATGGAAGAGGATGTAGATGAAGACGAAATGGGTGATACGATATTGCGTGAAGAGTTTGACAGAGCACTGAAAGACCTGAGTCGGAACAAGGCCCCCGGAGTAGACAACATTCCATTAGAACTACTGACGGCCTTGGGAGAGCCAGTCATGACAAAACTCTACCAGCTGGTGAGCAAGATGTATGAGACAGGCCAAATACCCTCAGACTTCAAGAAGAATATAATAATTCCAATCCCAAAGAAAGCAGGTGCTGACAGATGCGAAAATTACCGAACTATCAGTTTAATAAGTCACAGCTGCAAAATACTAACGCGAATTCTTTACAGACGAATGGAAAAACTGGTAGATGCGGACCTCGGGGAGGATCAGTTTGGATTCCGTCGAAATGTTGGAACACGTGAGGCAATACTGACCTTACGACTTATCTTAGAAGAAAGATTAAGAAAAGGCAAACCTACGTTTCTAGCATTTGTAGACTTAGAGAAAGCTTTTGACAACGTTCACTGGAATACTCTTTTTCAAATTCCAAAGGTGGCAGGGGTAAAATACAGGGAGCGAAAGGCTATTTACAATTTATACAGAAACCAGATGGCAGTCATAAGAGTCGAGGGGCATGAAAGGGAAGCGGTGGTTGGGAAAGGAGTGAGACAGGGTTGTAGCCTCTCCCCGATGTTATTCAATCTGTATATTGAGCAAGCAGTAAAGGAAACAAAAGAAAAATTTGGAGTAGGTATTAAAATTCATGGAGACGAAGTAAAAACTTTGAGGTTCGCCGATGACATTGTAATTCTGTCAGAGACGGCAAAGGACTTGGAAGAGCAGTTGAACGGAATGGACAGTGTCTTGAAAGGAGGATATAAGATGAACATCAACAAAAGCAAAACGAGGATAATGGAATGTAGTCAAATTAAATCGGGTGATGCTGAGGGAATTAGATTAGGAAATGAGACACTTAAAGTAGTAAAGGAGTTTTGCTATTTAGGAAGTAAAATAACTGATGATGGTCGAAGTAGAGAGGATATAAAATGTAGACTGGCAATGGCAAGGAAAGCGTTTCTGAAGAAGAGAAATTTGTTAACATCGAATATAGATTTAAGTGTCAGGAAGTCATTTCTGAAAATATTTGTATGGAGTGTAGCCATGTATGGAAGTGAAACATGGACGATAACTAGTTTGGACAAGAAGAGAATAGAAGCTTTCGAAATGTGGTGCTACAGAAGAATACTGAAGATAAGGTGGATAGATCACGTAACTAATGAGGAGGTATTGAATAGGATTGGGGAGAAGTTTGTGGCACAACTTGACTAGAAGAAGGGGTCGGTTGGTAGGACATGTTTTGAGGCATCAAGGGATCACAAATTTAGCATTGGAGGGCAGTGTGGAGGGTAAAAATCGTAGAGGGAGACCGAGAGATGAGTACACTAAGCAGATTCAGAAGGATGTAGGTTGCAGTAGGTACTGGGAGATAAAGAAGCTTGCACAGGATAGAGTAGCATGGAGAGCTGCATCAAACCAGTCTCAGGACTGAAGACCACAACAACAACAACAACAACACCACTACATAGGAAATATTTTGATTCATCAGATGCATGTTATAAACTACAACGAACGTCTATACCTACAATCACCACACGCTCTCGAAATAGCGTTTTTTAAATTTTGTTTTAACGAACCAAATCGTTGGTGTTGGCTGCGTCATCATTTGGATCTCTAGGAGCGAGTTACAACCACGTTCTATGCATCTTCTTATTCTTTAACACTCTCTTAAGCAATTTTTCGGGTTCGTGGAGATGTGTTCCATCAACGCAACTAACTGAAGGCAATTAGTTTATTGCCATACGCGTTTCTCTTCTTTTATTTGTGACTCATGTTCACGAATAAAAGAAGCGAAACGCGTATGTCAATAAACATACTTCTTAAATTAGTTGCACAGATAGAACGTACCTCCATGAATAATTCATGGATTTCAGAACTATTCTGAAACAACGAAGGAATGACGGAAAACTGGAAAAATAACGAATTTTTATTGTGTTTCTATAGATGTATTTGTACAATATGGTTGTTTGGCTGGTTCGGGATATAAAGGAGCCATGCTAGATGGTCATTAATTCCTTACAATGTAGTACTATATTCTATTCCTAACTCATATTCCGAAACGTAAAATCCGGAACAAGATGTAAATGAGAATAAAATGACATAATGCGACATTTATGGCAGTGTCTAGAACGCAATCAATATTATATCGTTATCATACATTCAAGGAAGCACATGGTCAGCATTACATACTCTAACCACACTTTTCGGTACTTTGAAGAACAGCAAGCCTGTGTCAGCTACTAGCCACTTAAAGAGTTCTTGCCACTGTAGCGCTGCAGTGCACATGCGCGGATCGGGGCAGATTGCTTTTGCCGGCTGATGTGGCCGAGCGGTTCTAGGCGCTTCAGTCTGGAACCGCGCGACCGCTAGGGTCGGAGGTTCGAATCCTGCCTCGGGCATGGATGTGTGTGTGATGTCCTTAGGTTAGTTAGGTTTAAGTAGTTCTAAGTTCTAGGGGACTGATGACCACAGATGTTAAGTCCCATAGTGCTCAGAGCCATTTGAACCATTTGAGGCAGATTGGTTTTGATTGGTTGGCGCGAAGAGTACTGACAATAGAGTTTCGGTTCGCTAGGACCGTTCGGCATCGCTTCCGATGGCTCAAAATGGTTGAAATGGCTCTGAGCACTATGGGACTTAACATCTGTCGTCATCAGTCCCCTAGAACTTAGAACTACTTAAACCTAACTAACCTAAGGACAACACACACATCCATGCCCGAGACAGGATTCGAACCTGCAACTGTAGTGGTCACGCGGTTCCAGACTGAAGCGCCTAGAAACGCACGGCCACACAGGCCGGCTATCGCTTCTGAAATGCTTACACAATAATGTTGGGGCTCTCTCCTTCGGTCTGCTCTCATAGCGACCGATCGGCAAAATGGCGGCGGTGCGACGCGTACGTTCTCTACGCCTAGAGGCCGCTGTTGTCTCGGTATCGTCCTAGATAGGGGTAGATCAGTGTACTATTGGCTGATGTCGACTCACAGCCCAATATGTTTTATGCAATCGTTCCACTTAATGTTTTTCTGGACAGTTACTACCAGATGTATTGGAGCACACAATGTTTCCAGTTGTTTGTCATCAATAGTGTTGTTAATCGAGCCAGAAACGAACCGGTATTTCTACTGCAGTGAAGATCGAAACGGAAATTCACGAAGAGAGTGGCATTGCCACTTCTACACTGTCAGTAATAAAAACAGACATTAGTTTGCAACAATACCTGAGCGCAGTATGTTCGAGCCAGAGAGAAAACATGAGAATGTCCAAAGACCCACCTGTAGACACTTTGTGGCTTGTTTCGTTCAATCCAGCTAAGTCCCAGAATGTTGCCACATTATAGTCTTTATTGCGGGAAAGAGCCGATGACGTTTCAAAAGAAGTGGATATTGAATTTTGGAAGTTTTCAAGAAAGCTAACAGCATAATTTTTAAGAAAGGTGAAGCTAACTTTTACCAACTATTTCTATAGATTGCTTTCATATCACGTAGGTTTCAACACTGACGTTATTAAGTGAAAGAGGTCTTCAACGCAGACTAAATTCGGTATTTTACCGTTGCTCGTCCAACAAGATCTACCTTTTATGGGAAACCTGTGTTCTGTGGGAAAATATGAATGGTCTGATTACGGTTTTTGTAGGGTGGAATACATGCGGACTTGAAATACTGTTGTGAAGCTACGGGAAAAAGTGTTTCCAAAATGTGTGTTGAATAGAAGATGAACGAAATAGCGTGGATGCTAGCCACAATTTCCAACAATTAAAGTCTTTATTTGGATAAGTGATTTTTACGAGAAAAGCATAAATCCGCAATTACAATCGATAATTGAATTGTCTTGTACACCGGCCGAACAGAAACTCATGTTCCGACTTAGACATCAGTATCGACGCAGCATAGCCGCTAACAGGTGCTGCAGACAGCTCTAGAAATTACTTGTAACACAAGTGGATCCTCAACTGCGGCGCATGGTCCTTGCATACGAACCCGCATCAGCTGTGCAACAGCACTTCAGAGCATCAAGCAGTTAGCATCTGAACTGATCGTGGAAACCTGCCATTCCCTGTGGAATCCTTGGATGACTTTACTATTGCGTATGACGACTTGGGTTTGGATCCATGGACATTCTATACCTTACTTTTTTAGGTTCTAGTGGGCTGCATGCAGCACGGACAAGTTACGAACTAGTTCACTTGTTGGACTGTGACTGGTATTTCAGTGTGGTGAATACGTTAGAATATTCGTCAAGTTTAGGGTCGAATACTTAAGTCAAGCACACTCTGATATTGAATTACAGGCTTTTTCATATAGACTGATTCGATTCCACTAGACTATATGTTCTATCTGAAAGAAAACAGGAACTTAGAGGCAATAACTGTGGAAGTAAGACATTCCTAGTACCACTACTTGAGCTGTCGGGTATCACTAAGTAATGGGATGCTCTAGAACGTCACAAACAAGTTCCACCAAACTTGATATTGGGTGGTGGAAATAAAAGGGGCCCAGATGAGTTGATATGATTGGACATGAATGTAGTGTACAGCATGTGTACGCCGCCATGCATTCCCCACAGAACCCTGGAGCACATTTACACAATCTTCTTACCTGACGGAGTTGTTAGAGAGTCGCGGTCCTAACTGGCCACACAGGTCACCTGATCAGTCAGTGTGCAATTAATTTGTGTGGTGAGCCCTCAAATCTAACGTGTATTGCAACAAGTCTCACGGTCTTCAAGAAATGTAGCAGAACATTTCGGATGAGACTGCAGCAATTCCAGCAGTCCAGCTTCAATCCACCTTCAGCAACTTCATTCCAGCTCCAGGGTTGTCTCTTGTGAGAATATTGAGCAAATGAATTAATAGTACTCACTACTGTAATAATGTTAATTGCAGTAATCGAAAAGTAAAGGACGTACAAAATGTAGTGGTAAGGAGAGCGCATCTTACATGCTCACACAGCAAATTCGCAGCCTTTGTGCAAGTAAGCACTAGCACAAACCATCCGCGTGGACATGATCAGTGCTCAACTCGGCTGCGACATTAGGCGAGGCAGCATTGATCATTTTCGGCAATTTCAGCCAAGCCGTGTGAAATTTTATCGCACTCTTTGCTGCACACCAAAGCCGTGTGAAGACAATTCGGATGAACCACGTGCCTTTAAGTCTCGTAACAAGTGCATGATCACAGTACGTAACCACTCCCTGTTTACCTGCATCACGAGTTCTTTCTCTCTCCTCTCCCCCCTCCCCCTCTTAATAGCTAGATAATTCCCGTTTGCTTTTAATTGATGATGCCTTTGAAATACAGGACGAATGAGTGTGGAAGCTCACAGCATCCGTATTATTTTATTGTAACCAAGTGAGTCATTAGTTTTCGAGGGTATGGCAATTATTCAGTCTCCATCTCGTGTACTAACTTCTATAAGAAATAGGATGGTAGAAAAAGAATTAGATCACTAAATTAGGGAAAAACATGGGAACATAATCTGCTGTGGAATTATTATTGGTGTAAAAAAACTATGAGCATAAAAAACTTCGTTTTAATTGAAGTTAAGTATTGATAGGAAGAAATAGCCACTGTAGTGCTAGATTCTGGATTTTCTGTGGGGCTTACTTATTTAAGTGGATTCTGGTGTCACGGTTATTTTCTGTGTACGTTCGGTTATTGCCACGTGCGAGTTAGCTGGTTGCTGATCGCCACGTGCATTCTGCCCAGTCCGACAATACGGGCTCGTATCTTTGGCACGGGTACATTAAATTTTATGTACGTTCCCAAGCAGCGGAAAGCAGATGGCGGTACAATGCAATCGCTGTTCAGACCGCTGCCCGGCAGCCGTTGGGTGTGATGAGCAGGTAGCAATGTCTTCCTGACAGTACTGTCATTGCCACAGCGATAAAACGCACTGTAGCTCACTTCCGGCAACGGCCTCCCTTCAGTGAAGGGAACTGTGCTATGGCTGCCGACGACTTACGATGCGAGTCCCCTGGCATAGATCGAAACGAGATGTGAGGCCTCGACACCTCAAAGTTGGCAAACTACAGGGTGGCGCACGAAATGTGTTACCATTTTGTTTTTGAACATAAACTTTAATGTCAATACAATCTGAAAGGAACATATACTACAATGAAGAGCCGTCCATGGAGACATGCTCAATATGTCCACCATTCGTTTCCTAACTTCCTTCAAACGAACACTGAAGCTAGTGATTACCTTACGGCACATGTCTTCCGTAATTTCACTGCAAGCTTGAAGAATAAGTCTTCTGAGCCTCCATTAAATCACTTGGACGTTTGGGGAAATTTTTTTCCTTTTATTTACCCCCAAACAACCAAGTCACATGGATTGAGGCTGGACTATTGAGGAGCCAATTTTGTCTGTCATTGAAGCGAGCTGGAAACCTGAGTGAAATGATCCGCATGTCGAAAGGCTCGTGTAAAAACTCCAACACAGTGTTTGCAGTATGTGGCCTTGCTCCATTTTGCACGAACCACTGCGTGTTGAAGGGCAAGGCAGTAGCAAGAAGCTGTGGAATAAAGCTGTTGCGAAGCATGCTCAAATAACGCTCGCTGTTCACAGTTTCTTCAAAGAAAAAGGGTCTAATAAGCCCGTGACTGGAAATTGCTGCCCACGCTGTAAGCCTCAGAGCATAATGTTCTCTCACTTGTGGGTTTTCAGTGGCCCAAAAGTGTAAATTTTTTTTGTTAACCACACCGCCTAAATGAAAATGCACCTCGTCTGAAAACTAAACGTTGTTGAGAGTTTCTTCCATATCCTCCGCCCAATGAGCAAACAGTAGTCTCTGCTGCTTGTGGTCTTCAGTGAGCTTCTGTGCACAAGTCATCTTGTATGGGTACATATGGAGGTCACTTTCTAGAATGTGTTGAACGGAGCGTCTGGATATTCCCAGTTGCACTGCTGCCTTTCTACACGATTTGCCGGGACTTCTCTGTACAGCAACTCGTACCGCTTCAGTATTCTCCAGCGAACAAACAGGCTTAGGCTGAGGTCGCTTCGCTTCCAATACTGTTCCTTCCTGTACAAATTTATCGTACAACCTGTGGATGATCTTCTTGCAAGGGGCCCATTGTGTGTTAAACTGTTGTCGAAAACGCCTCTGAGTCACAACAAGGCTTTTAGTTTCATGAAAAAGTAACACAATTGCCGATCGTTGCTGTGTCGTCAGTCTTTCATTGTCAGCCACTACTGCTTACTAGTCTCCTAGCGGCAGTATCGTGAATTACACGTCATTTCGTAACTCATTTGTTTTTCCAAGCTCTGCTGGAACTGCTGTAGAGGTCCCAGCGGGATATCTAATGTGCGTCGTAAATTGTGAAAGAAACAATTGGTAAGACATTTCGTGCGCCAGCCTATACATACAGTAAACACACGAAACCAAAACACGGTGAATAGCGTAAGTGAGGTGTTCACTTGAAATGTGACCGAAGAACGCCGAAAATCGGGCATTCTGCTGTATGCAGACCAACTGAGTGAAACTCGAGGGCGGTGCATAATTATGGACTAATAAAATCACAAATTACGAGTAGAATTAAACGGTGATTTGAATTCGCAAAACTTGGGCCACAAATAGCAGTTTCTTGCTTAACTACAAGACATAACAAAAGACTGTGAAGAGGCCCTCACATCCTAAATTATTATTGCAAAATACTGATCCGCATGCCACAAATAGCAGTTTCTTGCTTAACTACAAGACATAACAAAAGACTGTGAAGAGGCCCTCACATCCTAAATTATTATTGCAAAATACTGAGTACTGCGCAGTAATATTGACCGCCTGAGAGCGGGATTCAAATGGTTCAAATGGCTCTGAGCACTACGGGTCCTAATATCTGAGGTCATCAGTCCCCTAGAACTTAGAACTACTTAAACCTAACTAACCTAAAGACATCACGCACATCCACGCACGAGACGGGATTCGAACATACGACCGTATCGGTCGCGCGTTCCCAGACTGAAGCGCCTAGAACCGCTCGGCCTGAAAGCGGGATTCACGGTTAGCGCAATGACTGATGAGCTTTAGACATGACGCACTCTCAATATATTGCACAATACGTTGTACCGTTAAGGGCAGTATTTCGCAATAAACGGCACTTTCTGTCGAGACGGAGAGAAATTCATTTCCGAAAAAACTGAAAAAAGTAAATGTCCAAAATCACGGAATGTGCTGGAGGGTTAAAGCACCGTATTGTAGCTCGAGAAATGAAACTCCTGACTGTTTAGGAAACATCAGATTGTCCACAATTGCAGAGGAAATTTAAGATCGTGGTCTCATGACAGTAAGCAGAAATGTTTATTTTACTTACAGCACTCTTCCGAAATATTAAATAAGAGTAGTTCAGCTGTACAGTCAGCACACAAGTTTTTCTCCCCCTTGCAAGAGCTGTCACGTCACGGACAAGGTAACATAAGCTTTTCGTCCGTAATGAGTAAGTAATTGATTTATTTCGTTTGCAACAGTTGTTACAGTAGAGATACGTAGAAAGCAGCACATTTACACGTTAAATTACACAGGTCACTTCTTTAATTTTGTAATTAGTTGTTGACGTGGTTTACTAATCTATGCTGCAGTGAAAGAGCCCCTCGTTCACCGATTTCATACTTATTTCGTCCATTCTGCCTGTGTTTTACAAGGCAAGCAAGTCAGTCCCAAAACACACGAATTCCACACTGTAGAGCGCCGACATGTTCGCTACAAAGCAAGCAAGTTCTAACCGACACGTCAACGGTATAAATTTGCGCAATAATATTGTGCCGTTCTCGGCCTTGCCCTTCCGCACAATATATTGACACAAAATCATTGCGCAATAAATAATGAGCGTACAGACCCACCTACAGTACTAATACTTCTGTAATTTTTATATAATGCAATTAATATATACACAAAACAATCATGTATTACAAGCCATTAATGATGCTTTAGTGGAAACAGCCTTTCATTTAGTTGCATTAGACGGACCGCATATTCAAGAAAATAGTGCAAGAATTTACATATTTTACAGTCATAAATTTTCTGGTTTCTTTGCAGACTTTTGGAGAAAAAGCAGTATGAAAAATAAGTGTCTCGAAAATGGTCAGGAATTCTAGAAATCACAAGCTCCGTTTATGAAAACGACTTTTCAGTTGCTTGCATGAGAGCTTGTCAACGTGCCTGGTCTTGTGGCCTGACGTTGTGCAGAGAACATTCCAGAGAAGATACGACGCGTATTCACATCCCACCTGTAACTACTGTCAACAACTCTGGCACGGTACGTGAGTGCACAGGTAGCAATGGCAAACGGTACGGAAGTTAAAATGTTAAGGCACAAAGAGAAACACACTCCTCGAAGAAGAAAAAATTAAGAAATAGATTAATTTCTCAAACGGAAACGACTTAGGGAAACAACATTCCTCTTAATTCCTCGCATTTACACGATCGCCATGGTATTCACAGTCAAAAGTGCTAAGTGAAACCTGTTCGATGCACTCTACGATTTTATACTGTCTACATTGTGACTTTGTCTAAGTTGTTGGAATTTATTGCTCTTCCATTCTTAAATCTTCAGTTCTTAAGTCGGTTCGGCGGCAGATCTACTTCTAAAATTTTCAGATGAATGCTTTTCAAAAGCTGTATTTCCTGGAAGTTGTTCCGAAGCATAACATTCACAGGTCTACCAATTCTGTACTACAGACATCCTAATTAAATTCAAGTTTTTGTATTCTTCGTTGATTTCGTTACTTATCACAGACAAATCACCAATATTTTTGTTAGTATAGATGTGTAACATTGTTTTAGAATTCAACAGTTCTTTGTCTAATATCTCAATTCCCCGCGATAATTTGCCATTTTCTGCTTGGATAGTATGTCCATACTCTAAGGTACCCTCTTGTTTAGTTTCCACAACATCTAGGCGCCTATCTACACTCCTGGAAATTGAAATAAGAACACCGTGAATTCATTGTCCCAGGAAGGGGAAACTTTATTGACACATTCCTGGGGTCAGATACATCACATGATCACACTGACAGAACCACAGCCACATAGACACAGGCAACAGAGCATGCAAAATGTCGGCTCTAGTACAGTGTATATCCACCTTTCGCAGCAATGCAGGCTGCTATTCTCCCATGGAGACGATCGCTGAGATGCTGGATGTAGTCCTGTGGAACGGCTTGCCATGCCATTTCCACCTGGCGCCTCAGTTGGACCAGCGTTCGTGCTGGACGTGCAGACCGCGTGAGACGACGCTTCATCCAGTCCCAAACATGCTCAATGGGGGACAGATCCGGAGATCTTGCTGGCCAGGGTAGTTGACTTACACCTTCTAGAGCACGTTGGGTGGCACGGGATACATGCGGACGTGCATTGTCCTGTTGGAACAGCAAGTTCCCTTGCCGGTCTAGGAATGGTAGAACGATGGGTTCGATGACGGTTTGGATGTACCGTGCACTACTCAGTGTCCCCTCGACGATCACCAGAGGTGTACGACCAGTGTAGGAGATCGCTCCCACACCATGATGCCGGGTGTTGGCCCTGTGTGCCTCGGTCGTATGCAGTCCTGATTGTAGCGTTCACCTGCATGGCGCCAAACACGCATACGACCATCATTGGCACCAAGGCAGAAGCGATCCTCATCGCTGAAGACGAAACGTCTCCATTCGTCCCTCCATTCACGCCTGTCGCGACACCACTGGAGGCGGGCTGCACGATGTTGGGGCGTGAGCGGAAGACGGCCTAACGGTGTGCGGGACCGTAGCCCAGCTTCGTGGAGACGGTTGCGAATGGTCCTCGCCGATACCCCAGGAGCAACAGTGTTCCTAATTTGCTTGGAAGTGGCCATGCGGTCCCCTACGGCACTGCGTAGGATCCTACGGTCTTGGCGTGCATCCGTGCGTCGCTGCGGTCCGGTCCCAGGTCGACGGGCACGTGCACCTTCCGCCGACCACTGGCGACAACATCGATGTACTGTGGAGACCTCACGCCCCACGTGTTGAGCAATTCGGCGGTACGTCCACCCGGCCTCCCGCATGCCCACTATACGCCTTCGCTCAAAGTCCGTCAGCTGCACATACGGTTCACGTCCACGCTGTCGCGGCATGCTACCAGTGTTAAAGACTGCTATGGAGCTCCGTATGCCACGGCAAACTGGCTGACACTGACGGCGGCGGTGCACAAATGCTGCGCAGCTAGCGCCATTCGACGGCCAACACCGCGGTTCCTGGTGTGTCCGCTGTGCCGTGCGTGTGATCATTGCTTGTACAGCCCTCTCGCAGTGTCCGGAGCAAGTATGGTGGGTCTGACACACTGGTGTCAATGTGTTCTTTTTTCCATTTCCAGGAGTGTATTTCTGGAACATGATCAAAACCCATGTCCAGTCTTGTTTCCAATATATTTATCCTACCGTTAAGTTGGGTAGTGAAAACATCAAATCGTGTTTCTGAATCCGTAAGCCTGTTGTCAATTCGCGTCAATCTGTTTTCTACTTGTGTGGAACTTGTCATCCATGTTCATAAAAGTAGTATTTAAATGAGCCAACTGTTGTAAAACTGATTGCATTAGCTCTGCCATAGTAATGCTGTTATCTACGTGTGCCATAGTATTGTTTTCAAAACTAAAACAAATTTATAACTCACATATTAACGTAGCTATACTGAACTACAATGAAGCGCCAAAGAAACTGGTATAGGCATGAGTATTCAAATAGAGATACGTAAACAGGCAGAATACGGCGCTGCGGTCGGCAACGCCTATAAAAGACAAGTGTCTGGCGCAGTTGTGGCCCATTTAGACCCAGAGGTACCAACAATTCGACCAGTCAGGAATAAAGGAGCAACAGCTTCAAACAGCTTAAACTCCTATGACCCAGGCCAAGGCTAACACCCGTTCAAATGGTTCAAATGGCTCTGAGCACTATGGAACTCAACTGCTGTGGTCATCAGTCCCCTAGAACTTAGAACTACTTAAACCTAACTAACCTAAGGACATCACACACATCCATGCCCGAGGCAAGATTCGAACCGGCGACCGTAGCAGTCGCACGGTTCCGGACTGCGCGCATAGAACCGCGAGACCACCACGGCCGGCGGCTAACACCCATGATTTAGTGTCAGTGTCAGCACAGTTGTTAGATTTGTTGCTCCTGCTACAATGGCAGGTTATCAAGATTTAAATGAGTTTGAACGTCATGTTATAGTCGGCGCACGAGCGTTGGACAAACCATCTTCGCGGTAGCGATGAAGTGGGGATTTTTCCCATCCAATGATTTCACTAGAGTACCGTGAATATCGAGAATCCGGGAAAACATCAAATCTCCCACGTCACTGCGGCCGGAAAAAGATCCTGCAAGAACGGAACCAACAACGACTGAAGAGAATCTTTCAACGTGACAGAAGCGCAATCCTTCCGCAAATTGCTGCAGATTTCAAAGTTAGTCCATCATCAAGTGTCAGCGTGTGAACCATTCAACGAAGCATCATCGATGTGGACTTTTGAAGTCGAAGGTCCACCCATGTGCCCTAGATGACTGCACGACATAAAGCTTTACGCCTCGCCCAGGGCGAAACATGTTGCCTGGTCGGACGAGTCTCATTTCAAATTGTATCCAGCGAATGGAAATGTACGGGTATGGAGACAACCTCAAGAGTCCATGGGCCCTGCATATCGGCAGGATACTGTTCAAGCTGGTGGTGGCTCTGTAATGGTGTGGGGCGTGTGTAGTTGGAGAGATATGGGACCCCCGATGCGTCTAAATAGACTCTGACAGATGACACATACATAAGCATCCTGTCTGATCACCTGAATTCATGTCAACTGTGCATTCCAACGGTCTTGGGCATTTTCAGCAGGACTGTGCGACACCCTACATGTCTAGAATTGCTAAAAAGTGTCTCCAGGAACACTCTTCTGAGTATAAACACTTCCGCTGGCCACCAGACCCCCCAGACATGAACATTATTGAGCATATATGGGATGCCTTGCAGTGTGCAGTTCGGAAGATATCTCTACCTCTCGAACTCTTATGGGCTTATGGATAGCCCTGCAGGATTCATGGTGTCATTTCTCTCCAGCACTACTGCAACCATTAGATCTGCACCCGGTAGCCGAGTGGTCAGCGCGACAGACTGTCAATCCTAAGGGCCCGGGTTCGATTCCTGGCTGGGTTGGAGATTTTCTCCGCTCAGGGACTGGGTGTTGTGTTGTCCTAATCATCATCATCATTCCATCCCCATCGACGCGAAAGTCGCCGAAGTGGCGTCAAATCGAAAGACTTGTAGCAGGCGAGCAGTCTACCCGATGGGAGGCCCTCGTCACACGACACCATTACTACTACTACTACTACTACTACTACTACTACTATTATTATTATTATTATTATTATTATTCGTGTATATGCAACCTAAGACATCTTCATCGTGGAATGGGTGTAGATATATTCTGTGTAACAGTCTGATTACTATATAAAATAGTATGGTACTCGTAATAATAAAACGTTTGAATATCACAGTGACCTGACTATAAACAACTGTATTCACAGAAGTTGTAGCAACCAAATTACTGTACTAATACTTCACTTTAATCTTTATATTCACGTCGTCAACACACTACACTTTAGGAAGAAGAAAATCAGAACTCACCGACTTTTGCGACTCCTGGACAGCTGCAGAGATGGTTGCTGTTTGAGGTCGTCTGCTGCAGTCGATATCAGCGCTCTGTCTCGCAGCGGTTAGTCGAACTGTGACTTGACAGACCGCTGCTAACTCTCTATGCTCTAAACTACACGTAGGGCCGTTGGTCGTGGGTGCTCTAGTTATCGGGATTACTGAAGAATGGGATACAACCCGTCGGCTTAGACCCGCGACGCAGAAGTTACCACAGATGATGCATTGCACAGATTTACAGCAAAGACGATTGCTGAGAAACAAAGGAATGCAGGACAGAGAAAACAGATAGTAGACAAGTACCACATACATTCATATTTCGAACATAATGTTACGTATATCGCTTCTTTGAGTCCTAGTAACCTGTTCTTCAGTTGACATATATAGCTCAACTGAAGAATGGGAAACGACTGCAGAAAGGAAGGAAGAAAGAAGAACCGATGTAAAGTTAGCATGGAATACTTCAGTTGACATATATGAGTTGTATCCTGAACTTCAGCTGATCTGTTTAGGTTAACTGCAACACAGGACACAAATTTAACGTATGTCTAGTCTTCAGATGACCTATGTAGGTCATCTGAAGTAGGGGATACAAATTTCACACGTGTTGCTTTTTTTCCACCTCCGCTACTATGAGCATCATTTTCTTCTAGTACTAGCAAAGGTGAAAAGACCGACATACTTAAAATTTGTATCCCACACTTCAGTTGGCGTATGAAGGTCAACACTAGCATCTTGTACTTGAGTTGAACTACGGGGTAGTATCCTATTCTTCAGTTGGGCAATGTAAGTCAACTGAAGACCAGCGCATTAGTGCTAGAGAAGTCGAAGAAAGCGACGTACGAAAAATTTGTATCTTAATTTTCAGATGACCAACAGGACATTACCTTCGCAGTTCAATTGAGGTACAGGATGACAATCTTATGTATGTTGTTTTTTCCGCCTTCTCTAGCACCAGTATCTCAATCTTACACAGATTTTTCGTTTGTTTGCCTTCGATAGCACAAGTACCGACTGAAATATGTCGTAATAATACTAGCGAAGGTGAAAAATTCGACATCTGTCAAATTTGTATGCCTTACTGCAGTTGAAATAGATCAAACTCACAAAGAATTAAATTAAGTACCGAATGAATCGTAACGAACAAATTATTTAAATGAATACAAACAACATAAGTAGTACACGTTCACCCCGTTGACATTGGACTCCCAAAAACGGATTTCGTAAACCGATTTCCAATACCGCTTTTGAGTGGGCACGTAAACACTTAAAAATCGATTCTTGAAATCCGCTTCTAGCTGCCGGATTTGCATTTCCGCAATTTATTTTCGCTCCCATACAAACGCAACTGGAATAGTCTGTGAAACTCCATCTTGTTAAATTTTCTTATCTGTGGAACTAAAAACCAGGACTTGTCAGCTGCGATCATTTAAGGCTTTTATTGTGTCTTTAAATACACTCCTGGAAATTGAAATAAGAACACCGTGAATTCCTTGTCCCAGGAAGGGGAAACTTTATTGACACATTCCTGGGGTCAGATACATCACATGATCACACTGACAGAACCACAGCCACATAGACACAGGCAACAGAGCATGCACAATGTCGGCACTAGTACAGTGTATATCCACCTTTCGCTGCAATGCAGGCTGCTATTCTCCCATGGAGACGATCGTAGAGATGCTGGATGTAGTCCTGTGGAACGGCTTGCCATGCCATTTCCACCTGGCGCCTCAGTTGGACCAGCGTTCGTGCTGGACGTGCAGACCGCATGAGACGACGCTTCATCCAGTCCCAAACATGCTCAATGGGGGACAGATCCGGAGATCTTGCTGGCCAGGGTAGTTGACTTACACCTTCTAGAGCACGTTGGGTGGCACGGGATACATGCGGACGCGCATTGTTCTGTTGGAACAGCAAGTTCCCTTGCCGGTCTAGGAATGGTAGAACGATGGGTTCGATGACGGTTTGGATGTACCGTGCACTATTCAGTGTCCCCCCGACGATCACCAGAGGTGTACGGCCAGTGTAGGAGATCGCTCCCCACACCGTGATGCCGGGTGTTGGCCCTGTGTGCCTCGGTCGTATGCAGTCCTGATTGTGGCGCTCACCTGCATGGCGCCAAACACGCATACGACCATCATTGGCACCAAGGCAGAAGCGATCCTCATCGCTGAAGACGAAACGTCTCCATTCGTCCCTCCATTCACGCCTATCGCGACACCACTGGAGGCGGGCTGCACGATGTTGGGGCGTGAGCGGAAGACGGCCTAACGGTGTGCGGGACCGTAGCCCAGCTTCATGGAGACGGTTGCGAATGGTCCTCGCCGATACCCCAGGAGCAACAGTGTCCCTAATTTGCTGGGAAGTGGCGGTGCGGTCCCCTACGGCACTGCGTAGGATCCTACGGTCTTGGTGTGCATCCGTGCGTCACTGCGGTCCGGTCCCAGGTCGACGGGCACGTGCACCTTCCGCCGACCACTGGCGACAACATCGATGTACTGTGGAGACCTCACGCCCCACGTGTTGAGCAATTTGGCGGTACGTCCACCCGACCTCCCGCATGCCCACTATACGCCCTCGCTCAAAGTCCGTCAACTGCACATACGGTTCACGTCCACGCTGTCGCGGCATGCTACCAGTGTTAAAGACTGCTATGGAGCTCCGTATGCCACGGCAAACTGGCTGACACTGACGGCGGCGGTGCACAAATGCTGCGCAGCTAGCGCCATTCGACGGCCGACACCGCGGTTCCTGGTGTGTCCGCTGTGCCGTGCGTGTGATCATTGCTTGTATAGCCCTCTCGCAGTGTCCGGAGCAAGTATGGTGGGTCTGACACACCGGTGTCAATGTGTTCTTTTTTCCATTTCCAGGAATGTATAATACATATTAGATAGTAAATATCTTGTTACAAGAGACCTGGGTAAGGTAAGACAAGTGTATTTTTTCCAGATATACATCATTGATAAAAACATCTGGTCATTGGTATTCCTTGACAGCTTGGCATGCGTAGAAGACACTTTGCACATCAAGACTAAGTATGTCTTCAACCCTCTTGTGTAGTGTGGAGACCAGGCGGAGTACCTCATGCAAATAATGAAATACACAAAACAGGACTTGTCCCCTAACAAATCTTCTTACATAACAAAACTATATTCTGAACCATTATTTTAAATACAAAAATGCGTATGATTCTACTAATAAGGATTGATAGTTTTTATTTAAAACTAGTACGATAGTTCACTGTATGCTTCCCCTAATTTTCTAGTTACTATGTCCAGTAGTTAGGCTTAATTATCAGCATTTGATTATTGCCCCCTTTATCAAATGGTAGCATTACAATCTGTGTCTTTATATTATTAGAATCAATGCCTTTACCTGGCCTCCATAACTGTTTTACTTGCTTTTTGCGAGCTTAATACTTCCCCATACTAGCTCTTAGTCAGACCTATCATTAGGTGTCATTGTCTGAAGAGTCAAAGCCTCAGCCCCTAACTGCATTTTGCTTACGTTGTAGATTCTTTGAATGTAATTGTATTCCTGCTGGGTTAGTCACTAGAGCAGTGGTATTGTCGCATTTGTTGGGTTCAGCGCTGGGGAACTCAAATTAGATGTTGTAATATAGAATAAGACGTCTTTATCATATACGCCATGCTATGCGTCGTTTGCGCAAAGCCAGGTTGACTGTCAATAGCCTCCAAAATAAATTTAGCCAGCAGAGAGATTTCTTTCCTGGGGCGCGTCTTATCAGCTGATGGAATAAGGATCAACTAAGATCATAGTGAAACTACCAGTTACCTCGAGCTAACGACAAGATGGATATAGGGATGGTAATTTTATTTCGAAAATTTATCGCTAATTTTGCCCAGTTCGCTGCCCCACCGAATCAATTGCAAAGAAAAGGTGAAAAATTTCAATGGACAACACCCTTTTGTCAGCGTTCAATGCAATGAAGATAGCCATGGCTACTGCAACCGTCATACTCGTAGCTATTCCAGATTTCGACCGCGCACGAATTTGCAAACCGACGCTTCTAATTCCGGGATAACAGTTGCGTTACTCAAAAAGTATCGGGGTGAGCGTAAGGCAGTTGCCTATGCGTCGAGGTCGCAGTCTGCTGTCGAAGTCAAGAGCTCTGTAGGAGCTGGAGAACTGAGCTGTCCTCTTTAGGCTTCAGAAATTAAAATTCTACCTTGAACACAAATGGTTCCAATTGGAAACAGGTAACCACGCTTTGACCCAGGAATTGGCCGTGCCCTATACAGGGTGGTCCATTGATAGTGACCGGATCAAATATCTCACGAAATAAGCATCAAACGAAGAAACTACAAAGAACGAAATTCGTCTAGCTTGAAGGGGTAAACCAGACGGCGCTATGGTTAGCCCGCTATACGGCACTGCCACAGGTCAAACGGATATCAACTGCGTTTTTGTAAATAGGAACTCCCATTTTTATTACATATTCGTATAGTACGTAAAGAAATATGATTGTTTTAGTTGGACCACTTTTTTCGCTTTGTAATAGATGGCGCTGTAATATTCACAAACGTATAAGTGCCTGGTATCACGTAACATTCCGCCAGTGTGGACGGTATTTGCCTCGTGATATATTACCCGTATTAAAACGGACCGTTTACCAATTACGGAAAAGGTCGATATCGTGTTGATGTAAGGCTATTGTGATCAAAATGCCCAACAGGTGTGAGCTATGTATGGTGCTCGGTATCCCAGACGACATCATCCAAGTGTCCCGACCGTTCGCCAGATAGTTACGTTATTTAAGGAAACAGGAAGTATTCAGCCACATGTGAAATGTCAACCACGACCCGCAACAAATGACGACGCCCAAGTAGGTGTTTTAGCTGCTGTCGCGGCTAATCCGCACATCAGTAGCAAACAAATTGCGCGATAATCGGGAATCTCTAAAACTTCAATGTTGATTATGCTACATCAACATCGATTGCACCCGTACCATATTTCTATGCACCAGGAATTGCATCGCGACGACTTTGAACGTCGTTTACAGTTCTGCCACTGGGCACAAGAGAAATTACGGGACGATGACAGATTTTTTTTTTGCACGCGTTTTTTATTAGCGACGAAGCGTCATTCACCAACAGCGGTAACGTAAACCGGCATAATATACACTATTGAGCCACGGAAAATCCACGATGGCTGCGACGACCTTGGCGGGTTAATGTATTATAGGAGGAAGGATAATTGGCCCCCATTTTATCGATAGCAATCTAAATGGTGCAATGTATGCTGATTTCCTACGTAATGTTCTACCGATGTTACTACAAGATGTTTCACTTCATGAGAGAATGGCGATGTACTTCCAAAATGATGGATGTCCGGCACATAGCTCGCGTGCCGTTGAAGCGGTATTGAATGGCATATTTCAGGACAGGTTCACCGGATCTGACGTCCCCGGATTTCTTTCTGTGGAGAAAGTTGAAGGGTATTTGCTGTCGTGATCACCGACAACGCCTGACAACATGCGGCAGCGTATTGTCAATGCATGTGCGAGCATTATGGAAGGCGAACTACTCGCTGTTGAGAGGAATGTCGTTCGTTACATGTATTGCCAAATACATTGAGGTTGACGGACATCATTTTGAGAATTTATTGCATTAATGTGGTGTTTACAGGTAATCACGCTGTAACAGCATGCGTTCTCATAAATGATAAGTTCACAAAGGTACATGTATCACACTGGAACAACGGAAATAAAATGTTCAAACGTACCTACGTTCTGTATTTTAATTTAAAAAAAAAAACCCTACCTTTTACCGAGTGTTCGTCTAAAATTGTGAGCCATATGTTTGTGACTATTACAGCGCCATGTATCACAAAGCGAAAAAAGTGGTCCAACTAAAACTTTCATATTTCCTTACGAACTACACGAATATGTAATAAAAAATGGTGGTTCCTATTTTTAAAAAATGCAATTGATATCCATTTGACCTATGGAAGCGACCTCTGGCGGGCCAACCATAGCGCCATCTGGTTTCCCCCTTGAAGCTAGACAAGTTTCGTTCTTTGTAGTTCTTCCGTTTGACGCTTATTTCGTGAGATATTTGACCCGATCACGATCAATGGACCACCCTGTAGAAAGGAAGGAGTACCTTAGTTGGATTTAAACCTTACATTTTTTCAGTGAAAGCATATTACACGTTTGGACAATCACGTGGCTTTCTCAGTCTCATCTTTCAATGCGAATCTGAAATGGTTGAGACATCCCTAGTTCACCAGAAATTTGTTTGTGTTTCTGTTGGTAACGTAGGTGAATAATAGTCTGTTACGCTCTCATACTTAACTTTGGAGGGAAGACTGATTTGTCTCCCAGAGGAACTGATTCCAGTAGTCTTCAAATACTTTCCATCAGTCTCTACGTGAAAGACATTTCGAAATTCACAAAACCATTGTGCATATTACAAAACATAACTTTACCAACATTGAATGGCGACACATGGAAATTGGTTGGTTAATGCCAAGAATGTAAATTTGCTAAATCTCACTCTAATACTCGGTGAGGAGATCTACACTCCAGCTGGGCAGAAAACCCCATGGATAAGCTGTTTGTTGACCATTTGGGGGCTCTACCTCGCACAACACGTGGTAAACATATGCACATGTGGTGGAGGATGCATTTACTCGTTTGGTTTAGTTTCTGAGTAAATCCATGACAACTGTGATTACCTTCCGACTCCTGGCCAAGATTTCAGTAAGCAATAATGAACCTGCCTTTCTTTCAAGGGAATACAGGTGGTTTTGTTTCAGTAGGGCAATTTCGCACATCATGACCGCTCCATATTATCTGCAGCCATATTTTGCAGAAGGATTTAATCGTAATCTGAAGTCTGACATTATTTTTCATCCTCAGGTGAACCTGGCTTAATTTCGCGTTTAACATAGATGAGTACAAAACCTATCAGACTAGACCTGCCAAGCTGATGGCTTCTGTTGGAAGCTGGTAGTACAAAATTTGTCTTTCACACAAGTGGGAGCCAGTTCAGTATAACAGGGGCAGATGCCCTGTCTTGCTATATAGGTGGGTGATATTGTTTTTCTAAAAAAAATTTAGCTACAGAGTAAAGGCAGGTATATGGTTACTGCTACAATGCTCCCTAGCTTTGTGTGGCATTATGAGGTCGTCAAGGTATTCTCTGCAGACAGTTTCCTGGTCCAGGAGCAGCGCACTAACAAACACATCAACATCTTTTTAGTCAGCTCAGAATTAGTTTTAGTGGTCAGGATGCTGAACCACTGACGATCATTGATTCCTGCAGTCTGTTCTTAATCAACGCCTCCCCCAACCCCACCCCTCCCTTTACCCATACCCCCTACCAATATGCAACCCAGGTCGTCCAAGCTGCTGAGAGAGGATTAATAACTTTAATCTTATTCCCATGGAGGGAGGACCAATGGTGATGCCAAAGTAGCACCACCTGCTCACAGACAGCAACAAAGATACCATCGCAGGGAATGGAAGAACTACCGGACTGAGGTACAAGGACTGTCAGACTGAGAGGACCAAAAACCCACAGAAATATCATAGTGGCTCTATCATAGTGAGCAAGTGACAGCTTTCCTGGACCCATTAACCAGGGATGGACGGTGTGCAGCACACAGAGGCTTCGAAGTGGGCTGAGAGAGATGAAATAATCAAAAAGCCTGTGTTGCCAGATGTACTGCATGGCCTGATACAGGGCAAAGAGCTCTACTGTAAATACTGAACAGTGTTCCAGAAACTTATACTGAAAAACCTGAAAAATGTTGGCACCAATGATGAAGGCACGCCTGACACCATGGTCAGTCCAAAAGCCTTCAGTGTACACGAAGGTACTATCACAAAATATGATGAAAAGGTCGTGAAACTGAAGGCAATAGAGCGAAGCTGGAGTAGTGTCCTTACAAAGTGAATGAAGGCCAAGATTAACACAAGCCACTGAATGAAGCCAAGGTGGTGAAGGGTTTACACTCACAAAGACAGTTGCAGGCAGCATTAAGTTAAGCTGCCAGAGCAACAGCTGAAAGCGAACTCCAGGAGATGACAGAGAAGAGGGACATACCCCAAACTGGCAGTCAAAGGAGTCATCGAAGAAGGAGGCATAGGATAGGAGGCCACGCTTGGCAGATAAACGACATGTATATCTGCTGAGGAGAAAGTCATGGTGGTAGGACAGCAGTAGTTCAGCAACTTCTGCATACAGACACTCAACTGGGCTAGTGTAAATGTCGCTAGTGGCTAAACAGATGCCATGATGGTAGATAGTATTGAGGCGGTGTACAAGATTTGGATGTGCAGATGCATACATGAAACACCCATACTCTAGTTTCGAGTGGACAAGGGACCAGTACAAAGGAAAATGGTTTGGTCTACTCCCCAAGAAGTATAACTGAGGACACACAGACACTGAGGGACCGCTGCAACAGGCTGCCAGGTAAGACATATGGGAGGACCAAAAAAGTTTCCTATTGAGCACGAGCCCCACGAGTTTACTAGTTTCAGTAAATGGAAGAGCAACAGTCCCAACATGTAAAGACAGTGGAAGAAACCAACTGCGCTGCCAGAAATTCATACAAACGGTTTTATCATTGGGAAAACGAAAGCCACTATCGATGCTCCATTAGTAAAGATGTTTGAGACATCGCTGAAGACGCCGCTCAATGAGACAGGCCTGTGGAGAACTGCTTTATGTGGCAAAATTGTCAACAAAAAGGGAGCAGGAGACACCCGGTGTGAGACAGCCCATTTACAGATTAATGGGGTTAGTAAAGAAGATGACACTCAGGATGGAACCCTAACGTGCACTGTTTTCCTGGATAAAGATGTCTGACAAGGTAGAACCCACACATACCTTGAAAAGTCTGTCTTTTAAAAATTAAGTCAGCGAATGGATAGCACATGGAAAATGGTCACTTGAGTATGTGTCAGAGAGAACAGACCACTCGAGATAATGGGCAAGCTGGGCAGAAGAGGTTAAGTTGATCAAGGTCAGCCAAGAGGACACCTCACCGACAGATTCTGGTGGAACTTCAAAGGGGATGATAGGCGGTGGTGGTGGTGGTTGTTAGTGTTTAACGTCCCGTCGACAACGAGGTCATTAGAGACGGAGCGCAAGCTTGGGTTAGGGAAGGATTGGGAAGGAAATCGGCCGTGCCCATTCAAAGGAACCATCCCGGCATTTGCCTGAAACGATTTAGGGAAATCACGGAAAACCTAAATCAGGATGGCTGGAGATGGGATTGAACCGTCGTCCTCCCGAATGCGAGTCCAGTGTGCTAACCACTGCGTCACCTCGCTCGGTAGGATGATAGGCATTAAAGTTGCTGAGCAGCAGAAAGAGATGAGGTAGCTACGCTGAATGATGGAGGGATGTAAGCAGTTCAAAGGGACAAGAGCAAGTAAGGAAGGAGAAGGCGAAATGCAACAGCTTAAAGATGGGTAGTCAAGGAGATGGGCTGACTATGAATGTCACCTCTTAAGACCAACATGACTCCTCCATGAGATGGAATGCTGGCCTCATGGGGAAGGTCAAAACGGACAGGAAGAAATGTGAGAGCACAAAATGGTCGTGAGGAAGCAATTTTCTTTCCTGAAGGCAGAGAGCAAGTGGATGCGGCGATTCTAAGAGCAGCCGTAAATCCTCTGTTGGATTGAAGGCTGCAAACATTCCATTGGAGGAGTCATAATGAGGAAAACATGAATGAGTGTCACCTTGGCAGCTGCAGAGGGCCAGCCTTCAAAGACACACTGCTACAGGACACAGAGGCATGTGGCTCCTGCTGCATGAGGTCTATGGGCACTTCGGCATTCTACTTGTCAGCCTGCTGAGTCCCGGATAGAAAAACAGTTGGTGGTGCACACTGGTGACACAGAGGTCAGCCAGGCTAGTGTATCATGTGGCAAGACCGTTGAAGAGTAGACTTCTTGGAGCCTTTCTGGTTGGCAGATGAAGACTCAGATGCCAGTTGGCTGAAGGGACATAGGAATTCTACACAGGAGTATTCTGTCTTTTTCTGGCCAGCCATTTGTGTAACTGGTGTCTTCACCCTGTGAGGCAATAGGTTGGTGGCCTGTTGTACAGCTGGAGGAGGAGAGGGGGATACTGGGCGATTTCAAAACTGTTATGCTAAATTTGAGGTCGCATGTCTGTGTGGTTATATTCTTCATGGAGCAAGAACAATACTGTAGGTGCCAGATGGTAGAATGCAGGGTTTGCAACTAGCCAACAACTTGTGTGCGAGTAAGTAAGGCACTTTTTCGTTCACCATACCTTTTGGACAGCCCGCTCATCAAGATACATGGGACAATTGTGAGAGGAGGTGGCACGGTCACCATTGCAGTTGATGCAGCTTTGAGAAGGGTGCAGACAATCACCCTTATGTGTATCTCTACCACAGATTACACATTTGGTTGGGTGTTGACAGGATTCTCGAATGTGGTTGTAATGATGACACTGGTAGCAGCTCATCAGGTTTGAAGTAGACTGACACTGATAACTTCATAATGTGATTTCATATTTGATGAAAGAATCACTCCGCCAAAAGTGAGAAAGAGAGCGTGTGGGTACTACAGCGGCACCTACTTTTTTTTGTCGCCTGATGGATTGCTATGACACACTGATCAGAGAGGTACATTTAGATTTCTGTCTTGGTCAGACCATTGAGCAGCCTGGTGTAAATAACACTATGGGAAGAATAAATAACACTATTGGAAGAATTCAGCATTCAATGGGCATCGAAATGAGCAAGATAGCTATGGAGGAATGATGCTGCAAGCAGTTGTATACTTGAGAATCAGAAGCAGTCTCCAAACACAATGTGCCATTATGTAAATGAGGGCAGGATTTCACACGACCAGCAATCGCATCAACATCTTTCTGAATAATAAACAGATTTACCACAGTGAAGGGTTGACCATCTTCAGTATTGACTTCCGAAAATGCGGTATACGTTTCCAAAAACAGTCCAGACATGTTCCCAAGAGAGTGCAAAAAATAACAGCAAGAGGCTACACATGCTGCATGCAAGTGAAAAGAAGATGCAAAGGCTGGGGGCTCAAAGTAGCCAAGCACTAAATCGCCAAAGACTGGCAAGCCCTCTGGGGGGGGCTGTTGGGTATGCTTCCCAGACAGGTGCAATTAGTTGCCTTAAAAAATTATTTTGCATTTATGGTTTCACCGTTTGCTTTGCAGACATGTGTAGTGCAAAATACTGGTTGGAGTGATTATTTTATTAGATAACTTCCAATTTCTGTGGACATATCTGAACTGTTACACTACTATGTGGAATTAGTTTCATCATAAACACACATAATGCAATCCATTATCTGATATGTTCTGTTGATGCCATGATCTAGCAAGTTCTATGTCGCCGATAACTTGTATCCCGTGCAGAATAGAAATACACCTGAATCACGATATCCATGCAGTTCAATGCACGATGTGCAATACACTATGTTGTGTGCCCTAAATATGAAGAAGGCTATCTTGCTTCAATGACTGGTCATTCACAATCGCACATATGATTTATATGGTATTCTGATGTGTATAGTGTATACTAGCATATAAACATACTCACTTGTTAGACATGCTTATGGTAATTTCAGTTTAGACTTTTCTATCATTATTATCAGAAACGCATGGTTTTAATATCATTTTGATTCCAAGCTAGTTATTTGCAAGGGTAGTGGAAGTGGGGTTTAACATGATGAGAACATCTGACTTGATATAGACCACAGAGGCACTAGTAACTAACAGACGATACTGTGAGACACATAGTTACATCCAAGGGATTTTGAAGAGTAATAAATGTGCCATTTAATAAATGCTGAACATTCATTTGAAGCAC